>NC_000077.6:72359120-72959120 GCF_000001635.26 Mus musculus
TCCTGGAACTGACTGTGTAGAACAGGCTGGACTTGAACTTCACTTTGTTATTTAATAGCATTGTAAACACCCAGTTTTAATCTGCTCAATGTCCTCATCGCTCCCTCGTGTCGTTCCTTCACCCCCTTTGCTACCTCCCTGCTCATTAGACATCCAGGCTCATGCCTCTGGCTTGTTAAGTCCTTTTAATTGTATGGCTGATCTCTGTCCATTTTATTTTACATTTACTGTTTTATTTTATTTATTTTTAGATCACCAGGCTATGAATGCTGCTTCTCAGCATGAAACAGTTAAGACCTAATTGTTCCCTGGAAAACCCAGTTCAAATGTTTACGTCAAGAATCTTGCCCAGTTATCCAGTGCCTGCCCCACCCCCAGCTTAGCCCTCTTCGCTCAGCACATATCTGACTATATTGGTAAATGATTTTCGTATCTTTCTCTGTTCAAGGGAGAGGGGGGACCCATGAAAGCACAGACTCTGTTCATCCCCTGTGGTATAGCTAGCCCCCAATAGCTTGATCAGGATTAGGTCACATCTATACTAAAATGTTGTCTTACCAAGTTTCTTGTTCACATCGCTCTGAGACTTCCTGGTGGTCTTCTCAATTTCTTCCACAAGCCTCTGGCTCTCTGCCACCAAGCGTTCAGATTGGGACCTTTGGGCCTCTGCTCTGTGGTACTGGCTTTTGTTAGCAATATACCACTCCTCAGGAAGGAACCTGGGTGGAGATTGCAGTAGCTTGGCCATTTAGGATTTCCAAAGTCCTGATCAAATACAGAACAGTTTGCATGAGATGTAAGCAACAGTTTCTGCCATCATCGCTATTATCAATTTGTGACACTCATACTTAAGTGTGCACAAATCATCTGAACCAAGCTCCCAGCCACAGGCCTAGCCAGCTCCCAGATCAAGAAATAATGTTACCAATATGCCAAATCTTTCTAGTTTCTAGTTGCCACTCTCAGCCTCACAAGGTTGCCACTAACCCCATCTTTAATGCTACATATAGGTTCCTTTGCTTTTTAACTAAATAGAGTATTTTCTTTAGCATCTGGTGGCTTTTATTTAATATTGTGTTCATAAAAGTGGTCTTACTGCCTATAATGTAGCTTGTCCATTCTTATCACTATGCAATGTACCAGGTGACTATGTAAAAATTAACCTTTTCCTATTGCTTATAAACATGTGGACTATTCTCATTTAGGGTTATCACAAAATGCTCTTGATATTCTCCTGTGCATCTTTTGAGATGTGGAGTTCTTGTTGCTCTCGGTGAATCATAGAACAGTGTACTGGCTAGTCTTATGTCAACTTGACACAAGCTAGAGTTATCTGGCAAGAGGGAACCTCACTTGAGAAAATGACTCCATGAATCTGGCTGTGTGACATTTTCTTTATTAGTGATGTATGGGGAGGGCCCAGGCCTTTGTGGGTGATGCTAAGCCTGAGCTGATGGTCCTGGGTTCTGCAAGAAAGCAGATTGAGCTGGGCAGTGGTGGTGCCTTTAATCCCAGAACTAGGAAGGCAGAGGCAAGTGGATCTCTGAAAATTTGAGACCAGCCTAATCTACAGAGTGAGTTCCAGGAAAGCCAGGGCTACACAAAGACACCCTGCCTTGGAGAAGAAAAAAGGAGAGAGAGGGAGGGAGGGAGGGAGGGAGGGAGGGAGGGAGGGAGGGAGGGAGAGAGGGAGAGAGGGAGAGAGGGAGAGAGGGAGAGAGGGAGAGAGAACGAAAGACAAGGAAGGAAGGAAGGAAGGAAGGAAGGAAGGAAGGAAGGAAGGAAGGAAGGAAAGAAAGAAAGGAAGAAAAGAAAGAAAGGAAGAAAAGACAAGGAAGAAAGGAAGGAAAGAAAGAAAAAAGAGAAAGAAGGGAAGGAAGGAAGGAAGGAAGGAAGGAAGGAAGGAAGGAAGGCAGGCAGGCTGAGCGAGCCATGATGAACAAACCAGTTAGCATGCCCTTCATGCCCTCTGCATTAGCTCCTGCCTCTAGATTCTTGCCCTGTTTTGAGTTCCTATCCTGACTTCCTTCAATGATAAACAAGCAATATGAACATGTAAGACAAATATGCCCTTTCCTCTCCAACTTGCTTTTTGATCATGTTGTTTTGTCACAGCAATAGAAACCCTAAGACAAGCAGTATTCTTTCAAATACATGAACCCAGACATGTTGTATAAGAAATGAACAGATGTGACGTCTGTAAGCCAACATCTGGGCATTGTGACTACAGGATAAAGACAAGGAACAGGGGGTAAGGCAGCCTCTGGAGACAGTTGCGGGGGAAAAAAAATATGATCCCCTGGCTCTGAACGACATCACATCTGTCTTCCATAGGCAAAGCTGAACTCTGAAAGCCTCCCGCTCTGGACTCTATAACCCTAGTATTTACCCTAGGGGCCTCTGAAGCCGTCACAACCAAGGATGGATTCAGATCTTGACTAGGCTAAGCATCAGGCCCCATGTAACCCCCTCAGACACTCCTGAGCTCTCCAGTTCAGTCCCCTCCTATGGTCTCTCCCGAGTCTGTCTCAGCGTGGCTCTCTGAGATATAACTTTGAACAAGTGTGAATAGTCTCGAAGAGGGGACCGATATCAGTGCTAACCGCTGATACAAAAGACACACCGCGTGGGTAGGGAGAAGGGGTAGGTGAGGTGGATCGGGGCTCACTTACCTTAGTTCATTAAAGAACACAAGCTTCTGTAGGGCACTCCTGACCCCAACCAGAGCTCCTGGTTCTGAGAGAACCAGCCGAGAAAACTGCGGTCTCTATGGCAACCGGACGGACGCAACGTTGCCCTAGTTAGAAGACTGCGCAAGCGCGAATGTGAGAGTGGTGCTAAAGGGTAACCCGAGCAAACAAGACAAAGAAAGTAGGTGGTCCGAAGTCTGATCCTGCTGAGAAAACGTCAAAACACGGGGCAGGAGATTGGGTCACTCGGGGTTCCCGTTCCCCGAGTCTCTGACTCCATAGATGCACAGCGGGTCGGTCTTGGCGCTGTCCTGAGCCGTAGATGACCCGGGACCACAGAGATACACACACTGCGTTCCACGTGGTCGTTGCTCCAAACCTGGAGCAAAGGACCTGCAAACCTAGCGACACACAGGGTGCATGGGTAGCTCCAGACAGGGGTAGGCAAGAATGGGTTTTCGGCCAGGTATCTTCTCCCAAGGCGTAAAACTCACCAAGCACTGAGCTTTTTCTCGGTTAAGATCGCACTGCTACGTGATCTTCAAACTGTTGTGGATTGAGTTAAAATTAGGCTTTCAGGACGCCAGCCACTCGGTGCCACGGCCATGAGTTTAACATAGCCATACACCATCTTCAAACGTTCGTTTTACAGGCAGCACGTTTATTTAAAAAACAAAAAAACAAAAACAAAACAAAACAAAAAAACCCTTTGCATTACTACTGGAAATGGGAAATTGGCGCTGTCTGTGTGGCAGAAAAAGCAATCATAAAGGTGAACACGATGAAACAAAGGCATAAAATTTATAACAATGTGAAGGCACTGATGAAGGGCTGGAGAGATGGCTCAGCGGTTAAGAGGACTGACTGCTCTTCCAGAGGTCCCGAGTTCAATGCCAAGCACCCACATGGTGGCTCACAACCATCTGCAATGAGATCCAGTGCATACCTTCTGGTGTGCATGAAAACAGAAAACAGAGCACTCCTAGTCATAAAATAAATACATAAACAAATCTTTAAAAGAAAGAGAAAGAAATGAGGGAAGGAAGGAAGGAAGGAAGGAAGGAAGGAAGAAAAAGCAGCGATGAGCTGGGTGTATCTGCTTATCCCTGGCATCTCAGCATGCCAGAAAAAGACCCTTAAGCTGAGGATTCAAATCTGAAAGACATATTGGAAATTAACACTCACCTTTCATTCATGTATGTATATATATATATATTGCTTTTTTTCAAGACAGGGTTTCTCTGTGTAGCTCTGGCTGTCCTGGAACTCACTTTGTAGACCAGCCTGGCCTGGAACTCAGAAATCCACCTGCCTCTGCCTCCAAGAGCTGAGATTAAAGGCGTGCGCCACCACTGCCCAGCTCATGTATCTATGTTCTTAATTCTGGTATTAATATTAATGAATACCTTAATTCAAAGACTGGGGTAGGCAAGGTGGCTCAGCAAGTAAAAGTGCCTCTCCAGAAGGAAAGACATGACTGCCACAAGTTGTCCTCTGACCTGCACAACCACACACACACACACACACACACACACACACACAGGGGAAAAGAATGGGAGGGAAGACAGAGAGAGGGAGACAAATAACAACAATAATAATATTAATAATAAATGTAAAACTGAAAAGGTTACTTTGCTAAAATAATAATAACCAAAAACAGGGTTGTGGGGAGCAGAACATTGATTTGATATCCACATTTCCTGCTATCTCTCATTCCAGGACAACATCATTTCTTTCTGTCCAGGTGAGTGAGCTGAGATGCACCTGCATCTGAGTGTTCAAACCCTTCACCACTAGCAACTGGCATTCCCCCCACCCCCAACTTGTTGGAAATACACATTCCTGAGCCCTGCCCGGGCCTTCTGCATCAGAAAACTTGGGTTAGCCCTACCATGTGAAGTTAGCAAGCTCCCTTCCCCACCCCAAGGTGTGTCTGAGACTCGAGTTCTGGGAGGAAATCTCTAGGGCTCAGAATGTTCTTGTTCAGAACCTATACAGCTAACAAGGGGACCTTGTTTTTCTATTCAAAGAAATTGTTTTCAGCCCTAGGAGCAGCCATACTGAATTCTGTTCAAAAATAAAAATGAGGGAAGAAAAGTAAGGCTTGAAAGCTCATTGTTTAACTCTGCCAAGTTACTGAGAGGAGCGAGAGCTGACGGTGCCCTGTCCACGGTCTCACAGGCAAGTTGGCACTGGGCCAGGAGCAGACCTCTCATCATCTCATGTTCAAGGAAGACTTCAAAACAGCTGATTGCATCAGTCTGGTGGGAAACGCTGGGACGGCTATTGAGCAACGTGTACATGCTCTAAGTCTATGGAATGACTAGATCAGACCCACTGAGGTCTGTTGCTCTTGCATGGCCTAGCCCTTCATCTTGTGGCTTTCAGAAGATGAAGAAACATTCCTAAGGTAAGGAGATGGTGCCATGGATAAAGTACTTACCATACAAGCCTGGGGACCGAAGTTCAGATCCCTGAGCCCACAGAAGTACAAGGGCCGAGAAGTGAGCCTGTAATTCCAACCCTCCAGAGGCGAAGATGGAGGATCTCCAGAGCAAGCTGGCTGGCTAGACTAGCCCAGTCAGCAAGTCCTGAGTTCAGCTGAGACTCTATCTCCATGAAGGAAGGGACCAGATATCAACTTCAGGTCTCCACATGCACACGTGTGCACTCTATTGAACATGGACAGACACACAGAGGGGGGTGGGAGGGGTGTTCCTAGTTTTCTTCCCTTTCACTCTGTACACTTGAATTCCCAAATAGTCTTGTCATTCAAAGGGGAAAATAAGAAATCAGAATGGCTGTCTTTGTAACCAAACGCTAGGACAGCTGAGCCGATTCCAAGTGTCCACTAGAGTCTATGATGACAATGTGAAACACTTGTTTCCCAAGTACTTGGCTGAGTATTTCTCAACTCTCAGTTCTTCATACATTTCATAATTTGAGTCAGAAGTGTTGGAAAGTGAAGGGGGCCTTTTCAAATTTGCTCAATAGACCAGTATTAGACCTGACCACTAGCCCTTCGAAGAGAGGTGATTTACCTTTGACTCGAAGAGTACTCGTGGTTAGTGATCATTCCTATTTGAGCTTTATTTCTGGAAAATCTTGAACAGGAGACTTCGAGGTGACATCAGCCTGAAGCAGCAGCAGACAGATCTGGGACCGGACCGTGCACAGTGAAGGTTACTAGCGACTTGCTGACAGAGGGATGGTGAAGGGTTGTGGCAAGATTGGTGGCAATTAGAGGGAGGGGGTTTATCTCGTGGTCAGGGCAAAGTGACTTTCATCCAAGCTGCAGTGTATGTGATTTAAACTAACATCAAAATGTCTAAGCAGGTTCTTGGTGCCAGGGCCAGCCACAGAGCGTTCCACACCATGCTATCTCAGTCTACTGAAAAGCTAGTTAGGAAATTGGGCCAGGGACACCCAGGGACAATGACCAAAGGGATTACTCACTCTCAGGCTGCATCCCTAAACTTACAAGGAATAAGAAAATCTACTGTTATTTCTTTGCTTGATTTACTTTATAGTCAGCTACAGTTTATTTTTTTTAAGATTTATTTATTTATTTATTTTATATGATTATACTGTTGTTGTCTTCAGACACACCAGAAGAGGGCATCAGATCCCATTACAGATGGTTGTGAACCACCATGTGGTTGCTGGGATTTGAACTCAGGACCTCTGGAAGAGCAGTCAGAGCTCTTAACCGCTGAGCCATCTCTCCAGCCCCAGTCAACTACTGTCTTTCAGTTCAAGTATTTGCAGTGTGCAAATGGGACTTGAATGTGGTAGAGTTGGTTTATGTGGTTCAGAAAATAGTTCCCAGATCTGGAAACTCGGGGTGCCTGTTGCAAACTCTACATTTGTTCCCTGAGTGGGATATTAATTGTGAGAGCAACCACACTATATGAGTGTTGTCCTAGCAAGTTAATAACGTCAGCCCCTCCAATATCTGTTGGAGGATAAACAAACAAGGATACGATGGTTTATGCTCATCTAAATTTAACTAATAAGATTAGGAGTGAGAGGAAGAAGAGTGGGGAAGAAGTGTGAAGGATCTAACCAAATTTTAAAAGCAAATAATTGAAGTGATAATGTAGCCGGGAGGGCAAGTTGGAATGCCGTTATGGCCCACAGAGTTTCGAGATTATTAAACCTATGGACATCTGTAATTGAGAAGTAAAACTATGAGGGTGTATGGATGAGAGAAAGAAAAGACCCAGTAATAAGAAAGGGGTAACGGACCTGGAAAGATGGCTCAGCAGTTAAGAGAAGATCCGAGTTCGATTCCCAGCACCCACGCAGTGGCTCACAGCCTCTGAGTAGAGAGAAACTGTGTTTCAGTAAGCTGTGTAAAGAAACATAAGCGACAGTCCTGCCATCTAGATGAGCCATACACAAACAAGAGCAAAACCAGCATGACACACGCATGCAAGAGCAAAAGATAAATGATAGGAAATAAACATAATTCTTATGAGGGGATCGCTGCCACAGCCGTGCCTGGTTGAAGGGCAAGTTCCTTTGCCTCTGGCTGGCTTCCCACGGTGCTGTTGAGAACCTCGACTTATTTTTTGAGACGGGATCTCTCACTGAACCTGGAGCTCTTAATCACCCAGCCAACGCTCCAGCCCAAGGCAAAGAACTTTCCTTTCTAGTTCTATAGAGGACGAAAGAAAAGAAAGGCAAGAACTCCTTCTAAGGCCTATGGTAGTGGTGGTGGTGCACACCGTTAATCCCTGCACTTGGGAGGCAGAGGCAAGCAGATCTCTGAGTTTGAGGCTAGCCTAGTCTACAGAGCAAGTTCTAGGATAGCCAGGGCTACAGTGAAACTCTGTCTTGGGGGTTGGGGGGAGATTTCTTCTGAAATGAATCTACCTTTGATTAGTCATAGGGAACTATATCACATACAGTCAATATACTATTATTTTATATAATCCTATAAATCTAATTATTAGATTAAATATATTGATTAATAAATCAATGGAATTAATTTATTAATGTAAATAAATTAATACATCATTATACTCACTGAACATTGCCTTGGAGATGGTAATTAGGCCAATACTGACAAGACATATGACCTGGCATAAAATAGACAACTTGTATTGTTTTAAAATGAATGAGCCAATTTTAACACATATGTGCGCGCGCGCACACACACACACACACACAGAATTAAGCAACTATATTTGGAGATTTTTAAAGGCTTTTTTTTTTTTTTTTTGAGACAAGGTTTCTCTGTGTAGCCCTAGCTATCCTGTAACTGGAAATGTAAACCAGCAGGCTGGCCTTGAACTCAGAGATCTGTCTGTCTCTGCCTTCTGAGTGCTAGTATTGAAGGCATGTACCACCACCTCCCAGCTAAAGACTTTTTAATGTGTAATGTGTGTGTGTGTGCCTGCATAACCTTACATGCACCATGATTGTGAAGGTACCCTTGGAGGCCAAAAGAGAGCATCAGAGACCCTGTAGAACTGGAGTTACAAGCAATTATGAACTGCTTAATGTGAGTCCTGGGAATGGAACCCAAGACCCCTGCAAGAGCAGTAAGTGCTCTTAAGCATTGAGCCATCTCCCCAGCCCGTCTTTTTGTTTTGTTGTTTTTTGAGATAAAGTCTCATGATGCTTTCTTGACTGGCCTGGAGCTTTCGGTGTATATCAGAGTGGTCTTGAACTCAGGGAGATGCACCTGCCTCTACCTCTCAAGTAGAGGTAGGGTTTCAGGTATGTGCTACCACACCCAGCTCTGGGCTGTATTTTATAATGCAGATAATTGAATCTTTCTGGGGAAAAAATGTGAGAGCTTTTACCCCCCTTGAAGAATTTTTTTCCCATAAAGTTTGTGTCTAACAATCCTTAAAAAAAATCCACACTCAAAAGTGTGCTGGACATTGAATTATCCTCATTCTTTATGAAGACATTCTCTCTGGCACATTGACCAGACCCAAAGACCAGGTGTCCAGCAGATCGAGATGGTAGTGAATCCTGCTGTGAACCAGCTTTTCCTCCAAAGGTTCAGCCGCAGCGTGGTCTCTAGAGTTGTGAAAGGTATTGTAAAATCAAAACTTATTAGTAAAGGTTATATGCTAATTATTGCCAGTCACCTTAAACTGTAATTATAGATGCTCTAGCTGGGTGAATCAGGACTGTTTGTGATGTTCTATTTTAAAGTACTGCTCAGGATGTTGAACACATGCTCTTAGTAAATACTTGTCTCCTGGCACTCACGTGGGACAGGCAATCTGTGGTCCAGACCATGGAAAATACAAATATGAGTCTTCTTGTGCTTTTTGGCACTGTCTCCTGTCTCCTGACAGCCTTGAAGGGCCTGCTGCTGAACCTTGGCAACATCTCTCCGAAAGGAGGCGGGAGATCTGCATCCCAGCCACAGGCTGCTTGTCCCAGACTCCACTGCACACCTGCCCAGTCCAGCTCCAGAACGGGTACTCGCTCTCTCCTTCCTGTGGCCTCCCTTCCCTTGGGTTTCCCTTTGCAGCAGGGAGCAGAACATGATTCTAAGGTTGTCTTTGCGCTTAGACCCATTTCCTTTGCTGATGAGATTCAAGAATGGTGTTTTGTGCTGTGCCTGAGTGCCCGGTGAATAGATCCCTTGTGTTCTAGAAGAATCGCAGTGCCTGGTTGCTCATCACCATTGCTGGCCCTGGCAGCTCTGAGGGGAAACCAGCTTGGATTTCAGCCTCGGGGATTAACATCTCAGAGGCACATAAAGCTGCCTGAAAGTCAAGAGGAGGCAGGGTAACGATGCATGGGGCTGTTGTGTGGTTAGTTTGTCTTTTGCCATTCATGGGGCACAGCAGCTGAGGCTGATGAAGATCAAACAGCCAAAAAGCAGAACCCACGGAGAGGAGTTTCCATGGAGAGTGGAGACCACTGTCCCTCTCATAGTCAGCTCCACACATGGGATCATATTCACCACGGGATGAGGGAAGTTCATCTCCTTCCCTCAGTGACTGGGGAACCTGGAAATTATATTAGTAAAAGGAGAACCGTATAGTTTGTTGGTATTAATGTTAATGTAATATTAGCATGCCTGGAAGCTTCACCCACACAAAGTCAAAGCCAGACATGAATCTTAGCACTTAAGAGGCTCAAGCAGGAGAATCCTGAGTTCAAGTTCCTGCCTGGACGACAGAGCAAGGTCCCATCCAGTCTAAGCTACATAGTGACACTTGTCTTAAAAAATAAATCAGTGAATCAAGACCTTGACTCTCTCTGTGTCTCCCTCTCTTTCTCTTTCTCTCTCTCTCTTTCTCTGACAGAGACAGACAGACAGACAGACAGACAGACACACACACACACACACACACACACACACACACACACACACACACACACACACTTTAGCAAATAGCACTTAGACTGAGGGCAGGGGCAGCTTACATATCTTTTTCACAGAAGGCACTGTTACAAAGTGACTAGCCCTAAGGGAAGGGATAGGGACCTCAGACGTTCTGGGAAACATACTGGGAAAAGCAAGAGCTCTGTCATTTGGCTCTGTTTCTGCAGACACATCTCAGGATGACTTCCCTGCACCAGCAGGAAGAGTTCTGGCTGGCTGGTCAGGAGAAATCCTCCTGTTATCCGGGAGAGAAGAGAGACATAGAAGTTTCCTGAACTAAAGCTCCTCCACAGCTTGTGGCTCAAAATAACCTGCCGTGATGGCGTAGAGAGGCGAGGGTGGGTCCTGGCTGTCTTCTGGAACTTTATCCATCTCGAAAAGGCTGCACTTGCCCAAAGGGATGTTTGGGGGACATTTTTGCTGGTGCTAACAGTAACTCTTAGAGAGGCTGCTCTCTTCACTCCTAAACTATTGGGAACGTTGTGAGCCTGCAGGAAACTAGAGTGACGGAGTCCATGGACCCAACAGATGGAAGAGCTACTTCTCTAAAACCTCACAGTTCAAGCGGCTGAAAATGAGGTCATTTAAAGAGTCTTGTTTATGTAGCAACATTGTATCTTCCAGAGAGCCCAATAATATCAATAACAAATAATGAACGGAGTCCTGGTCAGTCCCATGGAGTTCTGGTCAGTCACACGCTTTCTCATTTGTCTCCATCAGTCAAGTGTGAGAAGAGCAACCCCTTCAAGGGCTTCTGTAAGCACCAACAAAAATGTCCCAAGCCATCCTTTTGGGCCAAGCTAGCTTCTTTCCTGCTGGTTGTGCTAATTAATGATCCAGAAGAGGATGAGGGGACGGGATGCCTCTTCCAAATGTTAGGAAATCACTACAATTCACTAGAGGGCACTATGGTGGCTAGTTTCTAATCCCCTTTCAGGAGCAGGGAGGAAGGAAATTTGTAATCAGTATTTTTGTGATGAGAGCCACTCTGAGAAAAACGAGCATCAAATACCACCCTCACTACAACAGGTGTCTCGGTGTGATATAAAACTAGACGTTTCAGGAATGGTTTTTAAGTCTCTCCGACAGGTTGTTTAAAAAGCAAGCTGCCAGCCTCTGAAGGCAGGCCAGCTGTATTTGGTTGTTGGTCTGTTGCTATGCAGTGTAGTAGAAGCTACAAACAAAATCAAGATCATATTTCCTCTGCCTCAGCCGTTGGAAGAGCTTCCCACACGTACGGAGCATCACCTCCTGCAGTGCCTGGAACTCCGAGGTTTGCAGGGGGGGCTAAATTGGGAAAGAGGACGACGGTGGTGGTCAGTTTTCATGAACTCTGTGCAGGACCAGTTACCTCATCAATCCTCAGAACAGCTCAGTGTGTTTAGATGTTATTAGTGTTATCTTCATTTGACAGATGAGGAACTGAGCGCCTAGAGGACTGTTGGCCCACTGGACACAGAGATCTTTGGTGTGGGGTTGAGATTTAAACTGGTCTGCTGGAAGCTGAAGAAATGACTCAGCAGTGAAGAGCACATACTATTCTTACAAAACATCAGAATTCGATTTCCGGCATCCACATCAAGAGTCTCCTGGAACTCCAACTCCTAGGGGATCCAGTGTCCCCTCTGGTCTCCGTGGGCACCTGCATTCCTGTGCACATACCCCGCCCCCACCCCGCCCTGCCCCACCCCCCACATTTTTAAATAATTTTTTTAAACCAGCAGGGTGAAGCAAGGTGTGGTTTATGCTTTTGACCATAGCACTCAGAAGACAGAGGCAGGCAGATCTCTGAGTTTGAGACCAACCTGGTCTACCAACTGAGTTCCAGGACAGGCAGGGCTGCAGAGAAACCCTGTCTGGAGGGGAATAGGAGGAATGGGAAACCTGGCTGGATGAACAGTAGATATTTCTAGGCAATTAGTAAACAGAATAGCCCAGTTAACTTTGTTACAAGTTAGAGAGGTTTTTACCTTGTAAAAAGATGAGATGAGTAGAGAAAAATTTAAGGGTGGAAATTTTGAAAGGACACTAACTGCTGAATTGCAAGGAGACAGGTTCGAGTCAAAGAGTGGGACCATTCCAAGTGAAGCTTAAACTAATTAGCAAGTGAAACAATGTAATAGCAGCCAACACCCTGTGAGAATGGACTTTCTTCTTCACTGTGGAACCCTCAGAGCCCTGAGCTTCACCTACTGGTAGGCTTCCAAAATAAACAAACAGACAACAAAAACAAAACAAAACCCCAACCCTTCAAAAGGTTGCTTCTGGCATCAGGGCTGAGTCTAGGATACACAGAATTTTGCCCAAGTTCCCAGAATTCTTATGTTCATCCCAGGATTTTAAGAATCCTTATAATTACTGTCACTAGAACGATCAGATGCCAGGCACTACGCAAAGCATTTCATTTGGATTAGTTCGTGACAACTCTATGTAGTGGGTATAGTGTCTGTCCCTGGGAGTGTCATGGGTTGACCCATCTCCTGGGAACTTTACCATGGAAGGCATGTGCAGAATTGATTGAGAAGGTATATCTTGCCCATCCTTCTTCAAGCAAGACAGTCAAATCTGATTTTGGAATACAACTCTCCCTGAGTTAGCCTGGTAGGCTGCTCACTGTCTAGAATCCTTCTAGAACCCCGACAAGTGGCAAATAAAGGCATGAAGGAAGCATGAACCCATAAGAGAATAAAAGAAGGGAAGTGATGAGTCTGGCCAAGGGCCTGACACTCCAGCTCACACCACTTAGTTACCAAGACCCAATGAGCATCTCTGAAAATATACATACATGTAGCATTATATGAACTGAGATGGCTGTGTTTATTTATTTGAGAGTACACATACACACATACCTACACACACATACACATTTGTAGAAAAAAAAAGGAGGCCATGCATTTGAGTTGGGAAGGGTTAGAGGGAAGAAATGGAAGGGGTAAATGATGTAATGATATTATCATCTCAAAAAGTGAAGAAGGAGGAGGAGGAGGAGGAGGAGGCGGCGGCAATTTTGGTTTGGTTTGTAATGTTTCCCCAAAGACTACTCTGTGCACTGTTGAGAAGCATGAGACCTTTAGGAGGTGAGATTTAATGGCAGAAAATAGGACACTGGAGACATGCTGTTTGCAGGTGATACTAGAACTCTGGCTCCTTTCTCTCCTCTCTTTCTCTCCTCTCTCTTTCCTCTCTCTCTCTCTCTCTCTCTCTCTCTCTCTCTCTCTCTCTCTCTCTCTCTCTCTCTCTCTCTCTCTCTCTCTCCTCCACTCTTCCATGCACCTTTACCATGCATGCATCCCCATCATAATACATTGTATCACTCCTCCCTCCCTCATTGCTGTCAGAACACACTGTGTTGCTCCAGACCCAAAGTTCCAAGGACCAATGACCACAGACTGAAACTTTTGATACAGTGAACCAAAATAAACCTTTGCTCATTATAAGTGATTATCTCCAGTATTTTGTCACAATAACAGAGATCTGATCAACACAGTGGTGACATTTCACAGTGGCGACGTTACTATTCCAAATGCTTAGGGTGAGTGTTTCGGGGTGGGGGCTTTCCTATTTTGGAATATTTACATTGATTAAAAATCCCTAATCTGAATTTCTAAATTATGAAATGCTCCAATGTCAGTGTCACAGGGGGCTCTAATGCCAGGTTTTAAACTTTCAGGTTAGAGATATTCAACTTGTTACAACTGAAGAAAGATAAAAATAAAGAATTGCCCCCCCAAAAAAACCCAGTTCACAACTAAAAATATTTTAGTAAAGAGCAGAGGTAAAAATGAAGGAAATTATAATAAAAACAGCATTATTGTGCAGTAATTCCAACAGAGAACACACATAGACAATCTTAAAGGTAAATAGAAAGTCTGTATTGCCGGCCAGTGAATTTGCACAGAGAATTTGCCCAAATCATGTAGTCTGGATCCTCACTGCCCTTTGTATTTTATGTACACAAAACCCACATCTTGATTGACACACTTTGATTAGTAAGAATACTTAATGAGAAGAAGAACTATGAAAGGCAAAAGGTAAAGATTTAGGGACTTCCTTCGATCCTGGAACTAGTCCATCTAGGTCTTTGATAGATTCGGTCCTTGTTCCCATTTTGATAGTTACTGGGTCTATGTGCTGGGGTCTGATCAGAATAATACCTCCAGTTGTGCTAAGGACTGAAGGCCTGTTAAAGTATCATTTCCCAAAACAAAACAAAACAAAACAAACAAAAAACCCAAGCACCTACAGACTGAAAGGCCCACTCTGTGTCTGGCACATCTAAATGGAGACTCAAATAAAGGTCAAGAGGCATCAGCACAAACCTCGGAGTACTCAGAGTGAAGAGAGGATTCTAGAGCACCCAGAGAAAAAGTGCCTGCGAACAACCGGGAGCCGGGTGCGGCTGCACTTCTCTGTGGTCACACAGGAGCTAGACATTTATCCTTTCAAGAAACTCAAGTGTTGGGAACTAAAAAGGGGGGCCCAGGGGAAGGTGGGGGGAAGCCCACACCCCGCCAGAGTTTTACCTATTCTCTGGTCAGTCAGGTCATCCCTGGGTGGGCATCCA
This sequence comes from Mus musculus, assembly GCF_000001635.26. NCBI lineage: Eukaryota > Metazoa > Chordata > Mammalia > Rodentia > Muridae > Mus > Mus musculus. Next base: position 72,373,738 of record NC_000077.6, read on the forward strand.
AGCCTCTGACCCACTCTTCATGGGGTGGCCAGAGGCAGCCCTACCTGGGGACCCCGGAGCTACTTTGCAAAAGCCACCAGGGTTATAAGAGAGAGGGATGAGGGAAGAGGTTCCCAACTCCTCGAGAGTGCGCACAGCCTTGATGGAGCAGAGACTCTCTATGGTTTTAGAGCTTTATTATAGAAATGCAGGAGGATAGAGAGAAGGGAGAGAGAGAGAGAGAGAGAGAGAGAGAGAGGAGAGAGGAGAGAAGACAAAGAGAGAGGAGAGAGGGGGTGAGAGGGGTAAGAGGGAGACAAGAAAGAGAGCGAGGTAGGGCTGACCAGCCCTTTTTATGGTCTTCATTGTTGCTAGGTAACTGGGGAGGAGTTTAGCCTGAAGGTCAGAAGCTTGGGCCATTGCCTACATGACTACTGACCATGCTTTTTTGGGGGGCGGTAACTTAGGCAGGAGCCAGAGTTCCAAGAGCATGAGGGAACACCTACCTTGTCATGAAGGTGAATTCTCACCATTCCCGGGGTTCAGACCTCAGCTCAACTGGAGACCAGCCTGCAATTTCCCACCATCAAGTGTGAAAATGATTTCAATCTTAGAACACTCTTAGCCAAATGATCAGTGTAAAGTGAAATGCGCACCTGTGGCAGTGGGCTGAGCATATAGGTGTTTTCTAACGTAATCTGAAGGACGGACGCAGCATTTTTAGGAAGCTGGAAAGCTGGCTCAGTGGTTAGTTAATGGAAATTGCTGCTCTAGCAGAAGACCTAGGTTCAGTTTCCCAGCACCAATGTTAGGCAGCTCAAAAGTGCTGGAAACCCCATTTCCAGGGGGATCTGATGCTCTCTTCTGGCCTTACAGGCACTGCATGTGCATGGTGTACATACAAGTAAGCATATACACATGCTAATAAATAAAAATTAGTAAATAAAAAATTTCATCAAGGACATGCACCAACAAAAGGAGAACATAAACTAAGAAAGATTAGATGGGTGAAGGATTTCTGGGCTATCACATCAGAGAGCATTGAACTCCTAGGATGACAGCCAAGCAACAAGTCCAGGGGGGCAAGAAGATAGCAAATGCCGGGGGGGGGGCAGCGACCAAGGGATCCAAGAAAATGGCCTGTTTGAGATATAGAAAGTCATATCCAGAAATGTCTAAATAACCTGGGATAGAATGAGCAACTGACAATAGATTTCAAGGTAATTTGTCAAAGCAATAAATAATTTGGGAAGTACAGGCTGAGACTAACTTATAACATCGGACCTAGTGAAACAAGCCTAATGCATTGAACGACTGCCAAGGGGGAGAGGCTGGGATAACTGGGAAGGGGAGATGAGGCAGTAAAGTCAGAGATCTGAGGGGCTGGATGCCAAGGCCCTGCAGACCATTGTGAGACATTTTCTCTGAGATGGGAGCTATCACAGTTGTGTGCAGAGAGTGACGTAGCTAACTCACCCATTAGCAGGATAGCCATCCCTGGTGTGTTTAGAATGGACTCTGAGAGAGGCTGGGATGCAGTGGCTGCTAATGCAATTAGATGAAAGGCAGTAACGCTATTTCAGTCAGATGATGGCCATGGCCGCATTGGACTAGCTAGTGTCAGAGGAAGTGCTAGCATTAGAGCGAGTGAGTGTAAGACCCCCGAAGCTGGGCCTCTGCTCAAGTCCCGGGATGAGCTGGCCAGCACCCCAGTGACCCGAGAGAAAAACCACACCTGATGAAAACTGCAAGAGGTTTTATTATCAGCTAGCTGAGGACGAAGTCCCTCCGCTGTGCAGGGAAGAGGAGTTCAAGCCCTAGCAGTGACAGTAGGGGGCTTTTAACAGCTAGCTGAGGAATTGGGAGGAGTTGGGAGGAGTTGAGAGGAGTTGGGAGGAGTTGGGAGGAGTTGAGAGGAGTTGGGAGGAGTTGGGAGGAGTTGGGAGGAGTTGAGAGGAGTTGGGAGGAGTTGGGAGGAGTTGGGAGGAGTTGAGAGGAGTTGGGAGGAGTTGGGAGGAATTGGGAGGAGAGTTGGCTACAGCTCCTTTCTGGTGAGGTGGGGAGTGAGCTGCAGCCTCCTCTCTGGCGTCTATCTCCATGTTCTTGTAGGTCTTCCTACAATTATCGCATCTCTGGCTGTAAGGCACAGAAACAAAAAGGCTTTTTGCTGGCTATAGAGAACAAAGAGCTTCTTTCTGGCTGTATTTTTAGAGATCAGGGAAAACAAGCTTGGGGAACGCCCAGGGGCTTTACCTTCCAGGGAGAAATGCTCTAAGTCGGGGTCCCACAAGAGCAGTTGACCTTAGAGTCAGAACTTAGAGTCAGAACTCCATTGACCTTAGAGTCAGAACCAGGGTACTTCTTAATGTATCGAAGGAGGGAAGAGTATGAAAGAGAGAAATGAGGGAGAGTATGAAAGAAAGAAACCAAAGATGGTATGAGCAAAGAGAAGGATGCCACCCCAGTCAAGTGCAATGGTTAGACTTGCTGTTCCTGTTACCTGTGGATGAACCAATCAAAACTGGCTGGCACGTAATGGAATAAATGATAGCGGTTAGTTCTAGTGGTCATGCCAGATGATGGAGTTCAGCTAGGCACTTGTCAAGTGGGGCTGGCTGGGTCCTCTCAGAACCTTTCTCAATCTCATATCTGGTGCCTCCACCAGGGAGTCGAGAGCCAAAGGTAGGCCAGGCTCCTGGAGCATCTCTGTATCTTTGTGTGACTTGCATCATCGCATCTCCAGTCTGATGACTTCCAGAGAACCAGACTTCTTCCCATTGGCTTGGAACTCCAAACCTTTTTTGACCTGGTGCCCATCAGAACAGCATTACTTCAGGGAGATTCTATCCCTCAGAATCCGGTGTCTCTGTTGAAAGGAGGGGAACAGATTCCCTCCCCCCCACCCCAGATGGAGAGCAGGCACAGAATATGTGTATGTGTTTTTAAACCAGCAGCAGCAGGTTTGGGGAAGAAGATAAAGAGTTCAGTTGTAGGACATTTTGCAAACTCAGGATAAAGCAAACACTAACTGAACCAGTGTCCTGATAGGCCCACACTGTGGGAAGCTGAACGGAAGGAAGTGATGGGATCACAGTGTAGCAGAGCCAAGCTCTCATCCCTCACAGCAGGAAACCAATGGGTATCTACAAAGGAAAACCTGAGAAACACCAACAAACTACATCAGCTGGACACACCATTAACTACAAAGGGAAACACATAGAAAAGGTGTTTCTAGGACCAAGATGGGAGACTGTGAAGAAAAGAGAACAGATTAGTATTGTTCAATGTCTTCTGGTACTATTTGACTCCATCTATGCTCACTGTAACTTTGATAAAAGAACCATTTAGCCGGGCAGTGGTGGCACGTGCCTTTAATCCCAGCACTTGGGAGGCAGAGACAGGCAGATTTCTGATTTCAAGGCCAGCCTAGTCTACAGAGTGAGATCCAGGACAGCCAGGAGCTACACAGAGAGACCCTGGCTCAAAAAAAAAAAGAAAACAAAACAAAAAATCCGTTTAATTTGTTTGATGTGTATGGGTGTTTTACCTACATGTACATGTGTATGCTTGGTGCCCAAGGGAGATCAGAAAGGGGTCAGAAGGAGTTACAGTTGGTTGAGAGCCATTGTATGGGTGCTGGGAATTGAACTCTGGACCTCTGGAAAAGCAGTCAGTGCTCTTAACCCCTAAGACATCTCTCCAGTTCCCAAATAATTAGTTCTTAAAAGGATGTAAATTTTGTCTATGCATTGATGCTGTAGTTGGGGAGAGTTTTAGGGATAGAGCACAAGGCATGTGTGAGGCCTAGTTCTTTTTTCCCAGCACTAGGGGAAAAAAGTATAAGGGGAAATGGTGCCCCACCCATTGGACAGGTGTAATGTTTGGAGACAGCTGAGCCTGGCCTCCTTTCCAACTCTGAACTTGCTTTTGCATCTCTGGCCTGAAAGAGGTCTGGGAACACAGGGAGGCCACCCTGCACACACCAGGGACCCAATAACCATGTGATTTCCAGTGAGGACTGGTGCCTTTCTAAGCCCCCTGAGCATCTCACAAATACCTCCAGCCAGTCCTGGAGGCTGTTCAGGCAGGGCTGCACTCCAGCCTGGTAAGTCAGGGCTGAGACTCATCACAAAGAGGAGGGAACATTGGCTCCATGAGTTTACACCTCCATTAGAAGCTGAGGAAGAGGGTTGGAGAGATGGTTCATGGGTTAAGAGTACTGACTGCTCTTCCAAAGGTCCTGAGTTCAAATTCCAGCAACCACATGGTGACTCACAACCATCTGTGATGAGATCTGATGCCGTCTTCTGGTGTGTCTGAAGACAGCTACAGTGTACTTATATATAATAAATAAATAAATCTTGAGAGAGAGAGAGAGAGAGAGAGAGAGAGAGAGAGAGAGAGAGAGAGAGAAGCTGAGGAAGAGATCAGAAGCCTGGCCTCCCGGTTTAGGATTTTATGGTTCTTCTACAACCAAAACGGTGACTGTCATCACCAGTGGGACAGGCCAGGAAGGCTGGCAAGGGTGATGTTTGGGAAGGGAAATCTAGCCTTCTAATTTCAGTGATCTGTTTCTCCTGAATAAAAACACACCTGTCCTGAAATCCGGGGCACCAAAAAGACACTTGATCCAGCAGGGATGATGGCCGTTGGCTGAAAATACTCCCGTTTCCCTTAGTCACCCTCTCCAAGCAGCATAAGTCTGCTGGATAAAGTAACAGACAGAGCCCAGCAGATGTCCCGTGGAATGAAAGGCCTTGGCTAAGGGGGACTTTGGGAGGGGCGGGGTGCAAGTGGGTGGGATCTGCGCAGAGCCTAGAGTTTGTCTCTTGCCCTCGGTATGACACAGCTCTGAGGTCTAGAGAACCAGACACTAGTGGGGGTAGCCTGGGAGGGCAAAAGGGAAACCTTGTGTCTGAGAAAAGATTATCCCAGTGCCATTAACCCTTAACAGACCAGGAGTCACACCACCGAGCCAACTCACTCTCTGATTTGTAGTTAGCCGTACCCACAAATCCTGTTCTAGTACCAACAAAGCCCATTTAAAGTGACTTCGGTGGCCTAGCAAATGGTGTCTCACTGTTGCCAAGTGGGGCATCTTATCACACTATAATGCAGGCCATGGGCTCCACTAAGCAGACCCTCTGAACAAACTGTGTTCAAGGCCCCAGGGGGCAGACATGAGCAAAGTCCATGCCCTCTCCACATGCTGTGGACTCTATAGAATGAGGCGCCATCCACGAGGCAGGGGTTCCAGGTGTGTGCTCTGAGTCTGTCATGTGACCCAGCTTGTTTACTGGGCTAGGCAATGTTCTGTTCATGAGAAAATACTGGGGCTAAAGAGATAGTTTAGGGGTGGAAAGCAATGGCTGGTATTCTAAGAGGACCTTGGTTCAATTCCCAGCATCCACACGACAGCTCACAATCATCTGTAACTCCAGTCTCTGGGGTCTGATACCATTTTCTGATCTCCTCAGACACTACAGGCATGTGGCACATGGGCATACATTAAGAAAAACACTCAAAAAATGTAAGGAAAGAAAAAAAGAAAAAGAAAGGAAGGAAGGAAGGAAGGAAGAGAGAAAGAGAGAAAGAGAGAGAGAGAGAAAGAAAGAAAGTAAGAAAGAAGGAAGATTCTGTGGTTCATTAAGGTGTGTGTGTGGGGGGTCTGTTTTCTGGCACACTGTAGGAGCTTTCAGAAAGATCTCTTACCATGCTTCTGTTCTAAACTGAATTTGATTCTCATTCCCTCATCCAACCTCATAATAATGATTGATGGGAGCAGGGCTGGTGGTTTCTATGGTGACACTAATTATACCTCCTGTCCACAGCAGTGATGCTGCACTTTGGAGCTGAAATCTGAACCACTTGGCCAGTGGGGCTTCCGTTCAAGCACTCAGCAGCTACATTGCTGATACTCAGCCTCAACTCCACTCTCCTATCTTTGCCACCAACACTCTGATCCCAGGAGCGTCTCAAAACTCTCTGGCAATTGGGATGGAAGCGATATTGAACTGACGGTCACACCAAAAAGAAACTAGGTGGCACCTGATCAGTTCTGAAAATGAGCATTTAACTTTCAGAAATACCAGCTGGGTTCTGGGATGGTCAAAAACACCCCATTCATTCACCCTTCCTCCTGCTGTTGCCTGGCACCCAGCAATCAGCCAAGGGGGGAAAGCATTGGCAGAGGGGAAAGGAATGGCCAAGGGAAAGCACTGGACATCCGTTACCCATGGGTTAGAGAACTAAGCAAGGATAGGTCTTGCCACCAAGCCAGCTGACCTAAACTAGATCCCCAGGACTCACATGATAGGAGGAAAGAACAACTCCCACAAGTTGTCCTCTGACCTCCAGATGAGCTCACTCACACGTGTGAGTACACACACACACACACACACACACACACAGAAGAATGAATGAGTGAGTGAGTGAATGAATGAATGAATGAATGAATGAAAAGTGCTTAAGAGGCCAGTATGATGGCTCAGTGGGTAAAGGCCACTGAAGCCTGATGACCCTGAACTCACATAGTAGAAAACTGGCTCCCTCGGGCTGCCCTCTGGCCTCCACGTGTGCACTGTGGTACATGCACAGGCACACACATATGCAAACACAATAAATAAATGTCATTTTTAAATTTTTTTAGTATATGTGCTGCCGAAGCAAGCACATTTTAAAATTTTTTTAACATATGAGTGTTTGGCTAAATATATGTCCATTCATACCTGGCCAAAAGAAAGTACCAGATCTCCTGGAACTGGAGTTGCAGATGGTTGTGAGCCATCATGTGGGTGCTGGGAATTAAACCTGAGTCCTCTGGAAGAAGGGCCAGTGCTCTTAACCACTGAGCCATCTCTCCAACCTCTTGAGTTTTGTTTTAAGACAGAATATATGTAGTCCTGCCTGCTCTGGAACTCACTATGTAGACCAGGCTGACCTCCAACTCACAGAGATCCTGCTGTCTCTGCCTTCAAAGTGTTAGGATTAAAGGGGAATACCACTACACCTTGCCTAACTATAATATTTTTAAATAAGTGTAATTTTTAAAATTTGAGAAAAAAAAAATCTTAGAATCCCTTGCTAGACTTGGTAGAGAACTAGGCTATATTGGGCCCTCAGGAAGCTTCAAGTCCTGGAATAACAAAGCCCTTGGCACCTGGAAACAACTGAGGGAGAGAGATCTCAACAAAGACCTTCCTAAGGACGAGATGTCTAGACAGCCTGAAGTGGGAAGAGTGAAGAAAGGGGGTAGGAGGGAGTTGGGGATTGGAGACTCCTGGTTAGCAAGAGGACTTTAACACTCTGCTAAAGAATTCCTTACCCCTAGGACAATGCACATCTATCTAGTGGAGATGACGCACAACTTAGCATCTTGAGCTCATTTTTGATGATATTTATATGGATGAGCAGGTAAAGGCACTTGTCGTCAAGCCTGAGAGACTAAATTCAATCCCAGGGACCCACCTAGTAGAAAGATACAAGGGACTCCCACAAGCTGTCCTCTAACCTTCTCTATACACGAGTCAAGACATGAGCACCCCCCCCCAAATAAATGTTAAAATAAATAAATAAATAAGATCGCTTGCTGTGACCCTAACACAAACAAGGGGTCAAGGTCAAAGAACAGGAGACCAAGAGGAAGAGATCATTGTTCTTCAGTCTGAGGGGTGGTACGAGCCAGATCAGGTGACAGGCCGTGTCTTATTTGGCTTTCTGTTGCTGTGATAAAACACTAACCAAGAAGCAGGTTGAGTGAGGAGAGGATTATTCCGCTTACAAGGTTACATTGTATCACCCAAGAAAGGCAAGGCAAGAACGCAAGGTGGGAACATGGGTGTGTGTGTGTGTGTGTGTGTGTGTGTGTGTGTGTGTGTGTGTGTGCAACCAGAGCAGAGACCAGAGAGGAATGCTTGCTTCCACACTCACACTTTCTTACATAGCCTAGACCTACCTGCCTGGGAATGGTACCACCCACAGTGGGCGGGGGTGGGGCCTTCCCACATCTACCAGTAATCAGAAAAGGGCTCACACACACACACACACACACACACACACACATATACCCACAGGCCAGTGACCCAGGTAAGCCTTCAGTTGAGACTCCTTGCCATGTGACTCCAGGTTTGTATCAACTTAACTGAAGCTAACTAGGACAGGCAGCAGAGAGGGAGGGAGCTGAGCTCAAGAAGGACAGAACTTTCCAAAATAAAAGAGCCTTGGATATCAAAACCACAGACAAAAGCAAATGAGTCATTTAAAAAACAAAACAAACCCCACAAATATCTCATATATGAATGTCGGGTTTCAGATCCAGAACAAGAAGTTGAGGTGCGTGTTTTACATACCAAAGTAAACAGGGCCTCCAGGTTTTCCCAGCATCCCTCAGTCCCTACCTGGCATACCCTGTCCCCAACCCTGAACTTTCCAGCCCAGGGGCAGGGTTGCCCTTCTCCCAGATGCTCTACCCTATACAATCCATGCATTTTGGTCTCTCTCCCCCATCTCTCTATGCACCCTCTTTCTTTCTCCTCCCCTTCCCTTCTGTCTCCCTCCCCATGGCTACTTCCCTGGCCTCATTCATAGGACCAGTGAATTCACTCAATAAACCAGCACACACACACAATTTATTTTTATTTTATGTGCATTGGTGTTTTGCCTGCATGTAGTCTGTGTGAGGGTGTTGGATCCTTTGGAACTGGAGCTACAGACAGGTGTGAGCCGCCATGTGGGTGCTAGGAATTCTTCTGGAAGAGCCAGTGCTTTTAACCACTGAGCTATCTGACTATAGCTTAACCACCCATTTGCAGCAGGCCTGGAAACAGAGGGAAGCAGACTCTATGCTACTGGTGAGGGTCCGAAACAGTCCAACTCCTGTGGAGAGGAATTAGACAACACCTAACAAACTACTCAATTTTAGAAGCTAAACCTGAAGGCTTCCCCCACAAATGCAAACCAACGGATTCAGGAGGTTGTCCAGCTCAGAACTGTTTGTCTCTTAGAACATTGAAAGCAGGGGCTGGAGAGCTGACTCAGTGGTTAAGAGCACCTGCTGCTCTTCCAGAGGACCAGCGTTCATATACCCAGCACCCACATAGTGGCTTGCAACTGTAACTCCAGTTCCAAGAGGTCTGGTGTCTTTTTCTGGTCTCTGTAAACATACATGTGGTACACAGACATAAAAGCCATACCAAGAAAAAAAAAAAAGAGTCTCTGGGGGCTCTTTTCTCCTCCAAGTTACCCTGCTGTGATACGCTGTCTCCCTCTAGACCCAAAAACAGTAGTGCAAACCAGCTGTGAGCACTAGCCATGGGCTAAAACCTCCAAAACTGTGAGCAAAACAATCCCTTTCACTTTATAAGTTGATTTCTCTATGCAAATACAACTATAGTCATTCAGTTGTTGGGGCTGGAGAGGGCTCAGTGTTTAAGAGCATGTTCCCAACATCCTTGTCAGAAAGCTAACAACCGCCTATAACTCAGGCTTCATGGGACCCAGTGACCTGACCTGGTTGGCTAGGGCAACCACTCTAATGAGCATATAATGAGCATATACTCACATGCAGATACATATTTATACACACAATTAAAAATAAAACAGACCAGTCCTACCTTGGTGACCTTGGGGGGGGGGGTTGAATCTGTTCTCTTCAGATCCTCAAAATCTACAGATCCATAATTTCTTATATAAAATGGGGTAGTATTTGCCTATGACCTACATATACCCCATATACTTTAAGTTATCTCTAGATTCCTCATACTACCTAATATCATGTTAATGCTATACAGTAGGTATACTATATTATTCAGTGGACAGCAAGGGGAAACAAAGCTCAAATATGCTTGATACAGATGGAATTTTAAAAACTATTTTCTACCTATGTTTGTTTAAATACATGGATGTAGGTTTCACTGGTGTGGCCAATTGCATGTGCTATTCTGTTTTTGTTTTTTTTTAATAAGGTGAAAGAGAAAGAAAGAAAGAAAGAAAGAAAGAAAGAAAGAAAGAAAGAAAGAAAGAAAGAAAGAAAGAAAGAAAGGAAGGAAGGAAGGAAGGAAGAAGGAAGAAGGAAGAAAGAGGAAGAAAGAAGAGAAAGACACAGAAAGAATAAACCAGAGAAAAGGAGAGGGTGGAAACAGACGGAGGAATGTAAACACAGTACTTCTGATAGCACTTAGACCTTGGAGGGAGTAAAGAATTTACACATACACAAAATAGATGATAGAGGCAATCCATCAGCAGAATAAATAGACACAAATGAACTTAACTGCATACCAAACTCATGACTTCTAAGAGAAAGAAAAATAAGTTTTGAATCTACTATCCTGTGAACCCTTAAGTAAATAGTCTAAGGGAGTCGGGAGACAGCAAAGAAGCCTCAAACTTCACAAAGTAGGTGTGCTGTTAGCAGTCTATCTGTTTAAAAGTTCTGACAACCAGGTGTGTTGGTGCAAGCCTATAAATCAGAGACTAGGGAGACTCAGGCAGGAAGACTGTGAGTTCAAGTCTTGCCTGGGCTACCAAACAAGTTGAAAACCAACCTGGGTCATTTATCAAGACCCTATCTCAAAATTTAAAACAATTTCAAACCACTGAGAAGGTTCAGAGGGTAAGGGTGCTTGCCACTATGCCTGGTGACCCAAGTTTGATCCCAAAACAGTGGAAGAAGAGCCAACCCTTGCAAATGGTCCTCTGACCCTCCACATGTGCACTGTACTGTAGCTGGATGCAGGCACATGTGCATGTGCATGCGTGTGCACATACACACATACATACACATAAATGTTAAAACTAAAGACTTTTTAAAGGTCTGACTATCTGGCTCAGTGAGAGTATTTATCTAGGAAGTATATAGGCCTGTCCTAGGCCCCATACTCTAATATCACTAAATAAAAATTCTGATACCATTGTCGCATAACAGAAATTCATAAATATATTAACATTTGTGGGAATTCAATGTAGTCTTGGGTCTTAATTCCCAGTACAAGACACTAGGACTACTTGATGAAGTGGCTGGTTCCAGGGAGGGGACAAGGAGAAAGTCAGCCTGAAACATCTTAGAAGGGCTCATGGAGTCAAGAGAACATGGTGAGAGCACAAGAGCTGTCTTCTCTCACTGGACAAACTTCGGACATGTTTAAGCATCAAAAAAAAAAAAATGACTGTAGGAGAATACAACATAGTGAATGAAAAATAAACCCATGGGGCCAGCAAAATGGCTCTCCTGCAAAGAAAGGCTCTTTCTGTATGAGCCTGAGGACCTGAGCCCCAGAACCCACAGAGACGGGAGAAAGCCAATTCTACAAAGCTGACCTCTGACCTCCACATGTATGTCACAACTCACACACAAACACCCTCATAATAATAAAAAGCAAACACACCCCTAGTATAACTATAGACTCAGGCAAATAATCAAAACTAAAAGTTTAGGGTGAAAGGTTTTGGAGAAACGGTACAGTGTCTGAGACTCACTGGGTCGGAGCTCTAGTCAGAGTAGGAAGGGTTCAGCGAGGCCTGGCACAGGCAAGTGAACAGGCAGCAGGCAAGCCCACCCAGTCTGTGCCTCATGTGCTACCACAGAAATACCCACGGCCCATACAGTACTGGTATCCAACATGGTCGCCTAAGCCCTTTTGATCTGCAGGAAACAGACGAATACAGTGTGGACAGGCTGCAGGGTGCCAGGCTGGTGTTGTACAAAATAATCCAGTAAGCGCTGGCATGGTGTCACATACCTTTAACCCCAGCACTCTGAGTTCTAAACCAGCCAGGGTTACATAGTGAGACTCTGTATCAAAAAGGGTGGGGGAGGCATCTAATCCAGATTAAAATTAGCTACACACAATGTATCCTGTACCCTCTATGTGGATCCTGGAAAAGCCATAAGTGCACTTGGAAGTAGGAATAACTGGAGAAGCTGGCACATTCAGAGACAGAGTGTTGGCCCGAAGAGATGGCTCAGTGGCTAAGAGCATTTTTTTTCCCTTAAATCACATCTGAGAGAAAGGGCGGTCAGAGAAAAACCACGGGAGTCAGTTCTCTCTTCCCACCATGTGTGTGTCAGGGATCAAGCTCAGGGTGTCAGGCTTGGCAGCGAGCACCTTTACCCACTGAGCTAAGACATCTTACATGAGGCACTGTGAACCAGTGGCAGCAACACCCAATACCATGGGCTTTATTCTGTTTACTGTTCCGTCTCCAGGATCCACATAGTGGCTCACAAGCATCTGTAACTCCAGTTGCATGGAATGCAACACCCTCTTCTGCCCTCCATGGTCACTCAGTGTTTATGGTGAAAACACACACACACACACACACACCCCACACATACACACGAAGGTAAAAACACCCTTATACATAAAGTACAAAAAAATTAAAAATAAAGATGGGGTGTTTGGAGTTAGAGAGATGGCCCAGAAGTTAAGAATGCTTACTATTCTATCAGAAGACCTGAGTTCAAATCCCTGGACCTACAGCAGGTGGCTTAAAACCAAAGGATCACCGGGCATGGTGGCGCGCGCCTTTAATCCCAGCACTCCGGAGGCAGAGGCAGGTGGATTTCTGAGTTCGAGGCCAGCCTGGTCTACAAAGTGAGTTCCAGGATAGCCAGGGCTATACAGAGAAACCCTGTCTCGAAAAACCATAAAAAAACAAAAACAACAACAACAACAAAAAAAACCAACAACAACAACAACCAAAAGATCCTACCCTTCTCTGGCTTCCAGAGACCACCATACACACATGCATGTGCACATAACTAAAATTAAGATTGCTTAAATTAAAAGAAAACCTTGGGTTTTTTTTAAAAAGTATACTCAGTTTTTTAAATATGAGGATAGACTGCTGGCATGGGAAGTGTATGGTGTGTGTGTATGTGTGTGTGTGTGTATGTGTGTGTGTGTGTGTGTGTGTGTGTGTATGACTAGAGATTAAAACCAAGGCCTTATACATGTAAGGCAAGCACCCCCATCCCAGAGAATTCAAGTTATCTTTGCTGATAACCAGAGGTAGATTCCTCCAAGCAGTTCAGAAAAAAAATAGACGACAAAACAACCATATATCTATAATCAACACAAATCTGTGAGCAGGATGTGAGTAAATGGATAGAGCAGTTTGTGACATGATCCAACAGACCTGTTAATTGTAAATGTCACCATGAAGCCTCAAAAACCACAGGTAGCTCGGATGCTTCGGGACTTCACAGTGCACAGAGGTGAAAGCGTGGAATGCCCTGGGAGCAGGACCTAGAGGCCCAGGTGACACAGAACCTCCAAGGTTCCATCACGGACACCCAGGCAGTGATGGTGCTGCCGTTGGTGGAAACGGTGACTGCTTTGAGAAGCCAGGTAGTGGGGGGAAGGAGGAAGTAAAATATTCAATTCAGACACCCACAAATTCCCCAACGTCCGCAGAAGGATTGTGCTATCAGCTCTTGATGTTAGAGAAGCACAAGCTTAGGGGGTAGCAAGACAGCTCAGTGGGTAAAGGTGACTACAGCCAAGCGTGACACCCTGAGTTTGATCCCTGGGACTCGCATGGTGGAAGGAGAGAACTGACTTCCGTGGGTCTTTGTCTGACTGCCCTCCTTTCTCTCAGATGTGATAAAAAAAAAAAAAAAGATAAACCAAGAGAGAAATGTAAGGAAACATGGGGTTTGTGGGAACTGTAGGTTTTTACCTCAACCTATGTGGCAGCGCAAAGCCTTAGGGGAGGAAAGAGAACCATGACCTGCCTCCAGAACAGAACCAAAATGCCCAGGTGACAAGGGAATCTCCTAGATGCCAGCATGGACACCCAGGCAGTGACATGTCTGACGTGTACCAGGTACCACCATCCACAGCGTTCTCCCACCAGTCCCCACTCTGTAGGGACCTCCTCCCACATGCCCTGGGGAGCACAGATGAGAACACTCTCGAGTTCCTTCTTCCCAGGTGCTTTGCCCCCACTGGAACGTTCCAGAAAAAAGGCAAGCCTTAGGAATTTTTATAAAATATAATTTATTTTACGTGCGTTAGTGTTTTATCTTCATGTCTGTGTAAGGGTGTCAGATCTTGGAGTTACAGAACATGGTTAGTTGCCATGTGGGTGCTGAGAACTGAACGCAGGTCCTCTATAAGAGCAGTCAGTGCTCCCAACCGCTGAGCCATCGCTTCAGCCTCAGCCTTCGGATTTTTAGCATGCTCTTTCAAAGAAGGCCAAGGGCTATTTGGTGTCCAAATAGCAAGAGATAAGCGATCAAAGACTCCAAAGGCAAGTCCGAACCAAACATTAAAAATGAGAAAGATCAGAAAGGACCACATCAGAGACATCCATCACCGGGCAGAAGTCAATCTCGAAGATATGAGTGTAGAGCTAGGAGAGAAAAGGTGGGAACCAAGCAGGCCACTCGAGTGGGTATGATGTCACCAGGATGAAGCCCCACTGTCACCAACTGGAGAAACCTATCTGCAGGAGCAGCGCCATGAACAGGTGTGCCAAGTCAGCATTTTCACCCTTCTCTCAAGTTGCTTGCAGTCACATCAACAGATCATAATGGCAGAAATAAAGTGTTCCCTCACTCCGGTCTCCTCCAGTTACGGAGTCTGACCACCGCCAATGGGAAAGCTGAGAACCTTTCATCATGGAACACATTTGTGAAACGCATTGGCTTTAACAAACTGTTCCCCACACACACCTGGCCTGCATGGTCTCCTCTGACCAGCGCATGCTATATCATATTCAGAAAGTGCTTATAGGCTCCCACTTGCATGGAAAAACACCAGCAGCTGACAGAAAAATGAAACCCCATCTTGGCTCTGGAGAAATGATCCCATCAGGGAAACGCATAAGGCTATTTGATGAGATTTAATAAGCTCTAACGAAATCCAGGTGAGGGGCTCTATCTGGAAAACCCCAGAAGATTCTTATGAACAGCTCCAGGAAATCACTCAGGAAAGGAAACGGGATGCAAAACCTTGCACCACCACAGTAAAAGAGCAACCAGGATTCAAACTCCACGAATGGAGAGCTCTCGTATAATCCGGTCGGAAGATGCCTGGCTCCAGTATCCTGGTTTCTCTCATTTGTGCTTACTGAGTTTTATATAGTCACATAAAACCATATGTGTACATGTTAAATGAAAGTAGAAGGGAGAATGTATGATGCAGGGGGAGGGGGGAGAAAAGAAAGTAGAATATATATGCATACATATATATGTATGTATTCAAAATGCAATATAGAAACATATTCTATAGAAATAAAATCTCAAAAAGTCTTGAGGTTGAAAGACTTTCCATTTCCCTCCATCCCCTGACACCTCACACTTGGTCTTGGATGTAATCAACTTTAAAATACCTCTTCCCTTCTTTGAGACATGTTCTTGTGCTGTAGCTCAAGGTGGATGGAAACTAAAATCTTCTTTCTCCATCTCCTGACTGCTGAATTACAAATGAGTACCACCACACCTGGGCCAAAACATTACTTTTAATTCTACATCAAACACACACTTGCATACACACAATTGTAAACAAGAACATCACAGAGCCAACCCTAAACCTATCTAGTCTGTAATGTTCTGAAGGCGGGACACAAGGGACACCGTTCCTACAGTTTAAGAGAAGCAATTCCTCATCCAGTAAGACCTGCTATATTTTATGTGCAGAGGCAGAAATCCATGTCTGCCACTCAGGAGAGCATGCTTTGCCATGTGCAACTACTCAGTGACATATAGGCACGCTGTTTATAGAGCCCTAGTGTGCCCTTATTGGCTTTAAGTTTGAAACCCTAAGCCCCAGTATGTGTCTCTGCTAAGAATAGGGCTCTCCAAGCCTACAAATGTTGAGAGAGCCAGGAAGGGAACGGCTCCCACTGTGGGAAAACCCAAAAGATGGACCAAGGCCACAGCCTGAGCAAACAGAGCCACTGAAAATGCTCAAACCACCTGCAAGCTCTGTCATAGAGCCCAGGATCCCTGAGGACATTCTGTCCTAAGCTCCCAACACCTCGGACACAGGGCTGACCCCACTCAGAGGGGGTTACATGAAATAAAGTGCCCATATTAGGTCCTTCAAGGGAGGTTTTAAAAGTCTCTGGCTAACATCCAACTCAATTCTAAAATGAATCTTCAGTCTTGGGGAGGAATAAGCGAAGAGCTGCAGCTTTGTGGACTCTCATGGTTTTTCTATTCAAACTCCACTGCCAAACAGCTGTGAAATTAAACCAGCACTCCTTGATGGGCTTCCATGAAAGAGACCACCCCAGGGGCAGGGGCAGGAGGTGGGCCTCAGTGGTGAGAGCTTGCTTGCATATTAGAGAACATGGGTTCTATTCCCAACCCCTTGCATTGTATACAAATAAATGAAAGAAACACGCACTCGCGTGCACACACACACCCCAAAAACAATGATCACTCAAAGTCATCAACTTTGGGCCACTTTTTATCATAATATATTTGCCAATATCTAAGGGATAGATGGGCAGGGGGTAAATTTTCTGTTCACAATCCTTCAACAACATAGAGATGGCTGAGGGACAAGCACATTGGTAGACAGCAAATGCCGCTTTCAGCCTCCCAGGCAAGTGGTTTTAAATACATAAACAATAAAGGTATGATTTCAGTAGATCTCTGTTTAAATCTATGCCGTCTCTTATTGCCCAACCCTCCTCCCATTTCCCACACAGAAATAACAAACCCAAGCGAAGAGTGCCACCACATCTTACAAACAGGTCACATGTGTACAAACAGGTCAATGGTACAGATGCAATCCTTTTCTATAAATACCTGGAGCAAATGGGAACTCTCTCATCCCTAAGGACCTATCCTTGCTCCTGCTCAGTTACTGCTCAGGTAACCATTCCTTAGCTGGACACTTGTGGGGTCTCCTGTGAGTACCAGAAGCCCGTCCAGGACTAGGTAGAAATCCTGCCACCTCCCCACAGAGAAGAGATGATAGGAAGATAGGACCTGGGGCTGACTAAGCTGTTTCTTCCCAAGAACTAGAGACTGTTTCTTGGCAATGGCCCAGAGGGGTGGTGGTGGCGCACGCCTTTAATCCCAGCACTTGGGAGGCAGAAGCAGGCGGATTTCTGAGTTCAAGGCCAGCCTGGTCTACAAAGTGAGTTCCAGGACAGCCAGGGCTATAAAGAGAAACCCTGTCTCGAAAAACCAAAAACAAAACAAAAAAAAAAAGAGAGAGTGTGAGGAAGTTAAAAAAACAAAAACAACCTCTGGGTACTTTGATAGGAAAAAAGAAAGAAAGCTTGATAATCAGTGGAACCCTGTCAAGCCAATATATCAAATTCACCAGAGGGAAACCATGAGCGCTCCCTGTAGGAAGATCATAACTTAGCACCAATTTCTTTTGACTCTGGAGTTTTTCCTTCTCCTTCCAGCCTGTGGAGGGACTGTGGGGCTCAGCTTAGCCTCATCAATACTTTTAATCAGTAACGAGTGTGAGGGGCACATGGTCACACGCCAGAGAGCGAATAGCAGCTCACACCAGAGAGGCAGCTTCCCTCGTGTGGATCATGCTGCCATGGGGGGAACGTGAGGGACCTCAGAGTCTCTTCCTGGCCACTCCGGGCCGCCGGCTTTACTCAAAGCGACGAAGGTGGTTGTAGAGCGACTGCACATAGGTGAAGACACACATGGGGTCCGGCTTGCGGCCCATCACCATCATATCCTCCACTTCAATGAGGCGCTCACAGTTGGCCAGATTCCTGAAACACAGAAGCCCCATCAACACATGGTCCTCGTGAATAACCAGTGCCACAACTGAGCTTCTATTAGCACTCTCCCCAAACTCAATTCGCCTTGAGTCTGTGGTGCTCAAGTGCACACCAGAAGGGAATTCAAGGTCTCCAAGAGAACCCTGGGAGCTGCTGAGTCCGTGGGGCGTTGCCCAGACTCCCACAGACACAAACCACGTAAGCAGTTCACACGGAAGTAAAGAGATGACACAAGTCAATATCTCGTGACAATTGGCAAGAACTGTGAAAGCAAATGTAAAATTGAGGCAAAATGATAACTTCACCCATCTGCTTCCTCTCACTGTATGCTTGGTTTTTATTTTATTTTATTGTTTGTTCTCTGTGTGAAGCCTTGTCTGTCCTGGTACTTGCTCTGTAGACCAGCCAGCTTCAAACTCACAGAGATGAACAGCCTCTGCCTCCCAGTGCTGGGATTAAAGGCATGTGCCACCACAGCCCAGCTAGTTTTGTGTTTTTGAGGTGGGAATTTGCTGTATAGCCCAGCATAGTCCTAAACTCATGATTCTCCTGACTTGGTCTCATAAAATGACGGGATTATGATCATGTACCTTCATGCCCAGCTCTGAAATATTTTTTAAACTTAAAATACAAACAAACAAACAAAACAGGAGATGGAGAGATGGCTCAGCAGTTAAGAACATTTACTTCTACCCTGAGGGTCCGAGCTCAGTTCCCACATCAAATGACTCATAACCAGATGTAACTCCAGAGAATCTGACCAGTTCTAAGCACTGGAACTCATGGGCACATAGCCATGTGTATACACATATAGACAGACATATCTATACATAATAAAACAAAGAAACAAATAAGCAAAAACCATGATCCAGCCAGGCACTGTGGCCCATGACTTTAATCCTAGCATTTGGGGGGCAGACATAGGTAGATTCTTAAGTTTAAAGCAGGCCTAGTGTACCTAGTGAGTTCTAGGCCATCCAGAGTTACACAATGAAACCGTGTCTTAAAAACAAAACAATAACAATAACAAAAATAAAACCATGACTCATAGGGCTGGAGAGGTAGTTCATTCAGTGTTTGCCTTACAAACACAAAGACTTGATAAAATCCCCAAAATCCAAATTAAAAAAAAAAAAAAAAAAAAAGCCAGGCATGGTATCCCAGCACTGTCAGGGGGCAGGGGAGGGGAGAGCAGTCAGAGACAAGCAAATCCCTGGGGCTTACTGACCAGCCTGCTTGATATGATGCAGAGACCTGAGTTGGCCTTTGACCTACACACATGCGCATACACACATGACCCACAGTAAGGAGGGTGAGTTTAACCATGATTCAGCAAACACATACATGCTGTTGACCCTCTGTAACCACAAATGCTGCATTCATAGATTCAACAAACTTCATATAAAAAATACTAACGACCTGTCGCCCTCTTCAGTCCTCTTTGGGCGCCTGCATACATATGAGCATACACACATAAAAACACATACATACACACAGATAAAAATAAAATAAATCATATATACATATATATATATATATATATATATATATATATATATATATATCAGAACTAAAAATGTAAACCCATTAGAATAGTTCTAGGGAAATGGCTTAGTGGGTAACAGTGTTTGCTTTGAGGATCTGAGTTCAAATCCCCAGCACCCACATAAAAAGCTGAGCATGGCCAGGCATGGCGGTGCACCCGTTAAATCCCAGTACCTGGGAGGCAGAGGCAGGAAGATCTCTGTGAGTTTGAAGCCAGCCTGGTCTACAAAACAAGTTCTAGGATAGCCAGGGCTACCAGAGAAACCCTGTCTCAAAAAACAAAACAAAAAAAGCTGAGCATGGATACACACGTCTTTAACCCCAGTACCACAGGAGTGAAGGCAGGCAGATTCAGGAGTTTGATGGCTAGCCAGCCTAGCTGAGATGGTGAGCTGACAGTTCTGTGAGATCTTGTCTCAAGTCACTAAGTCAGAAAGCAATAGAGGAAGTCACTCATTATCTTCCTCTGGCATCTGCATGCACACACATGGGTATACACACCCACACACTCATGTGCATGCACCCATGCAACACACACACACTGCAGAGCAGATAATGGGAAAAAGGAGCCTGGATATGAAATATGAACTGCTAGCTCAGATGCCAACGCTGGCAATCTTGTCACCGGTTAGTACCCATTTCCTGGGCAGTCAGTCAGAATCCACCTGTGCTCACCCCTGACTCCCAGCAGGCTTGCTGAAAGGCTATGCCTTCATACTGTCGTTATACACCTTGCTTTATTCCCCAGAGCCCAGCCAGATGGGAGACCCCAGCAGGAAAGCCAGGGATCCCCTATCCCATCCCAGAGTTTGCAGCCAGCTTAGCACAATTCATGCAACACTTTTACACAACAGCTCCCTGGGCTGCCTGCTCCCCAGACAAAGACTGTAACATTAGCACCAGCTGGGCTCGGCTCTGGAGAGCTGGCCAGAAACCAAATGTCAAGGCGAAATGGAGACATCTGTCCCGGATCCCATTCCTGCCTCCCGTCTCCCCCTGGGGCTGCAGAGGGTGACCTGTAAGGGAACCCAGAGGTTACATGATGGTGACAAGTGGGTTTGGCACCCTTTCTCCCAAAAAATGACCAAGGTGGAGCTTGGTGTCAGAGATGTCAGCATACAAAGATGCCCTGTAGCCAAGATTTAAAAATTCTTGAGTTCTTCGGAGGCTGGGGACCTGGGTTCACCTTGAGATGCTGTCACTTGTCATGTGGTACGCCACCCCGACATTACAGAGAACCTCAGCTTCCACATCCTCTCTCTCTCTCTCTCTCTCTCTCTCTCTCTCTCTCTCTCTCTCAGGCCTGCTATTCAAAACCCCCCAGGTGAAGGCAAACCAGCCACATGAGCCTATAGGGTCATCACTGACAGTGGTAGCTTCCATGATCCCTTTGATGGTCTCTCATGAAAGGACAGCACTAGAAGAAGCATTTAAGCATCCTGAGGACAGTACTAGAAGCCTGGGACCTCAGCTTTGGAAGAGAACTCAGACGCTACCTTGTCCCCAAGAAGGCTCTCTCCCTCCACTTGTCCTCCCTCCCCCAGGTCCAGAAGTATTCTGACCCCTCTGCAGGAGCCTCTGGCCACCAGGAAACTGTTCCTCAGGTCACAAATGTTCCTCAGCTTCCTGGTACAGTTCACCTCTCACTCCTCACTCCCAAGACCACTCTCAGCTAACTTTCCTCGACCAGAAAGCCCTTCTCCTGTTAGAATACACCTTTGCACCCGGGTCTCTCCCTCACCTGAAGTCTGCTCTCTTCACTGTCCTCTCACAGGGTAGGGAGGATCCTCTCCCCTGGTTCATCCTGACTCCTCTCTAGGCCACTTCAAGGTTATTCAGAACTGCTGGCTTGTCCCAGATGTCCCTGACCTGCACAGAAGACATCAGGCAAAGCCCTCCTTCCTTCTAGAAACTTCAGACATGCTCCAACACACTCCCCCATGCCCTGCCCAGGAAGCAAGACTTCCAGATAAGGGTAGCCACAAAGATGGAAGTAAAGGCCTCCCCTGGTGTCACCCTCCACTGCCCTGATGGCAAGTCACGGACAAGGTACTAGTGTTGCCTGCAGGCAGACAGAGAACCGGTTCCCACCCTACTCCAGTGTTGTTCCTAAGTTGTGAGTGCAGTTTCTAAGACAGAGAATCACTGCACACCATGCAGCTGACATCTCTGAGCACTCTCTTTCTTGGACTGTGCCCTTCATTTGCTCTCTTCTCTAAGGAGCTCCAAATTCTCCAGCCTACAAGTTCAATAGTATCCCTGCCTTTGATGCCATTGTCTGGTCCATAGCTGGCCCTTAGGGACACTTTGCTTTCACCCCAGCTTGTCCCTGCAGACGGAATGTGCTCCTTAGGAGACACTGGGGCCAGCTACAATGGCAACAAGATTCCTCAAACTGCCCAACAGGAAAGCACGGGGACACCTGCTTGAGTGTTTTGCTGCCAGCTGTCTGTCTCCCAGGAGACAGAATATAAGATAGTGACAGCTACTACTGACTTTTATTAAAATATATAAGACTCAAAGCACTAGAGGTCCCAATTGGCCTTTATACTTTAAAAAAAATGTGCTTTTGTTACAATGATCTAAGTTTGGTTTAAATAATCGAAATGACATGGAGAAGTCCACAAAGCTCAGGTGACTTCAAGTGTCACCCACAGCCTGAAGCAGGGGTGACAAGGGCTTACTACTACACATTTTTCCCTCTTTATTGTATCTTCAGCTACCCCAGGCCATGAAGGAGGGGTTGGGAGTAAGTTTTAAGACTGTCCTAAAAGCAGACCAGGGGTGGGACTGCTGCCTCCCATCTGGTTTTAGACAGAGACACATGGGCACTACAAATAGCGCTCAAGCCCCTTCTGCTCTGTGTAACTGGAGAGCAGGCGCATTCCGCGCAGGGCAAGTGGGAAGCCTTGGGCTGCATATCCTGTGGCTTCCTGTGCTGTTGGCTGGAGTGGGAAGGAAAGGTGCAGAAGGGTCAGGCACCCACCCTACATTGCCCCTTCCATAAAAGGAGCTGGTCTGCCCTTGTTCCAGGCCCTAAACACCTGTCAGGCGAGGGACGATTTTGCTGTCAGCAAGGCATCAGTCACACAGATTAGGAGACAAGGAACCTCAGGGTCCAGGAATTACAGAGTAGGGGCAGCATACACATTTACTCTCAAGGTTCCTGGTATATTTTATGCCCTGAAGATACTTGCTCATGGAAAGTTCTGGAAGCACTCCTTTCCTGGATGGATACTTTGAGAACACTCTCAGTGTGTGCTTTTTCTTCCAAAGGTTGTGCCTCGGTTGGACACCAGGCTTCTCTCAGCTCAGGCTCTGTTCCCAACCTGTCTTTTTGAAACACCTTCTGCATGGGTGGCTCCCAATGGCTTTCAAGGGTACCACATATCCATTCAGTTGTTGCTGGCTAACCTAAGATGCTGACATTGACTCCAACATCCTCAGGCAAGTGTCCCATGTAGCTTTTCTAGCCAGCTACTGTCCAAGAAACCAGAAATCTAAGCACATTGCCTTCCCAGAAGGTCTTGGGAAGCAAGCCCACCTCCACAGCCCTCTCTCCCTTGTACCTGAGAGATAATGCCACAGATGAGTCATAAGGGGAGGTACCTTCCCAGGCTCAGAGTAAGCTTCCCAACACAGACCTGCCTCTGACGGCCTTCCCTACTCTTTGCAGTCAGCGAAAAAGCCAGCAGTCAGCTCAGAGGCCCCATCACATCCTGCTCCCCTCCCCAGCCGGGAGCAGACTTGGGCCGCAGGGAGGTAAGGCCAAGGTCTTATCCTGCTGTTTGCTTGGGGAGAGAAGGGAGCCAAAGCCAGCCCAGCCACCACCCTCCCCCCAGGTTGAGAATAGAAGAAACATCTGTGTGGAGTCTGGAGACTCCAAGCTCTCAAACTGTCCTGCTGGGCAAGCACATCCTGGAGTAACTCCGGCCCTAACTGCCTAGGGAAGCCATGTTCCTCAGAACATGGGGCACAGGGCCACCACCACATTGCCCAAGACTGTCCCTCTCAACCCAGTTGGATCGTTGGTTATAGGTGACCACGGTGGCCAGAGCATAAACTGGCACTGCTTAGCCCTCTAGGCTTCATGACAAAGAATTCTGCAAACCAAACCTAGCCTCTTTGACTCAGTTGAGTTTGGGGGTATGTAAGTGGCAACCCTGATCCCACACATTCTTGTCTGATTTTTGACAGCCGTCATTCCTGAGTTTCAAGCAGCTGGGCCTCTTCCTATGAACCACCCCTCCCGACATCATGCCGCGACACTTGGCCCGAGTCCACCATCGTCTGGATCCAGTTGCATAACACGCTCGTCCAAGCTGTTTCTGCTATTAGGATGACAGCTAATCCCAAGCAGCCAAGAAAGGGAAGGCTTTGAAAAGTACACAAGGCGTGTTCCTCTGACCCCAAAGGGACCTAGAATCCCAATCAACACAACAGGCTTGGACTCCTATTCCCAAGCCTCAGGTTGGGGAGCCGCAAGCCAGAGCCCCCACTCTGCCCCTAGGAAGGACAGTGGCTATGGATCCAGGCAGGCTTCCAATACCAAGCATGGGTTATGAGACCCTTTGTCTCCATCCCCTCGGTCCAGGCTTAGGTCCTAGTGTGGAAGACCAGGACTGGGTACTCAGACAGGACATAGAATGAAGATAGCAAGGAAATCCTGGGGTTGCACCTCCCCCAGCACAATTACTGAGGTCAAGTGAAGATGTGGGACCTGAGGGCACAACCAGGAGGATCATAGTCCTCAGAGGCTGCAAGAGGAGGCACAAAGGCACAATGAATAGCAACTCTGGAGCTGGCCTTCCTTCTCTCTACTCTTCAGAAAGCGCCCGGAAGCCCTGAGTGTTACTGTCTGCATCCTGCTCTCTTCTTCAGGAGCTGTGATGTGCCACCGTGTGGTGATGCCCTCACCCTCTGACTAAGGTTGACAAGAGTCTGACTAGGTCTGACAAGAGGACCTAGGGCAAGGACAGGAGGGGCAATGGAGTCAAAGCATACATCTGGGCATCCCTCCCTGCCAGGTCACAGTGAGCTGGCTGTATCCTCCAGTCCATGGCTTGGTTCCTCTCAAGCAGACTAATAAGCTCCAGCAACAGCAGGCCCAGGGCTTATAGCATTCGGCCTCAATGCATCCCCAGGAGTAATGCAAAGAAGACAGGGGCCAGGGTTTGAATATGGCTTGTATTTACCCACACGCACCGAAACTGTGCAGAGGTCCAGTCCTTAACATAACGGTACTGAGAGGCAGTGTGGCTAATTGAGAGGGGTGCTACCCCACCAGCGGTGCCTGCCCCTTCTCACATTCCTACCCACGCCCTCAGAGTCTTTATAAGAAACACACCCCATGACTGTTCTTCTCTGTCCTTAAATTGACTGGATTTACAATCAGCATGGAAGCACACCTCTGGGTGTGTCTGTGAGAATGTTTCCAGAGAGGTTTGAGAAGAGAAGATCCATCCTGGATGGATGGTGGATGGCTCGTCTTATGGGCTGAGCCCTGTACCAAATGAAAAGGAGAATATGCTGGAGAACCAGCATATCTCTCCCTCTCCCCCCTCCCCCTCCCCCTCTCCTCCCTCCCCCCTCTCCCCTCCTTTCCCTCTCCCTCTCCCTCTCTCTCCATCCATCTACCTCTGCTTCCTGCCTGTGGTACATGATCAGCCACCTGATACTCTGTTGCCTTGCTCCCCTGAGTGAGACACACAGACAGACAGACAGACAGACACACACACACACACACACACACACACACACACACACACACACAATCCCTTTAAAACCTTCCTTCCTTGGTTGTTTTTATCAGATATTTTGTCTTAGCAATAAAAAAAAAGTGATGCATACACACCCTGCCCACCTGGAATACACGCCCTGCCCAGCTGGAATACACACACCTGTGACCCACAGGGTCCTGACAACTCTCATGATCTGAGGGTTGCTCTTAGCCAAAAACCAGATCCCAAACGGGTTTTCCAAGCATAGCCTGATCCCAGAAGTGCGCTCCCCTCCCCCAGATCCTCTCCCTATGAGTGGGACATACAAGACAAGTGTCATGGTTTGAATATGGCTTGCCCCCACCCAGACACATGTTGAGGCCTGATCCCTGCTATGATAGTGTTGAAAGGCA
Source organism: Mus musculus (assembly GCF_000001635.26). Classification (NCBI taxonomy): domain Eukaryota; kingdom Metazoa; phylum Chordata; class Mammalia; order Rodentia; family Muridae; genus Mus; species Mus musculus. Next base: position 72,399,101 of record NC_000077.6, read on the forward strand.
GTGGGGCTCTTAAGAGTCACTTAGATCATCAGGAATCCACCCTGATGAAGGGATTAACCTGCTTCTCAAAAGAGTGGGTGAGTTACCCCAAGAAGAGGCTGTTATAAAACAACCCTTTGTCCCCCCCCCCCCACTTGCTGACACAGGTGACCCTTGGCCCTCAACTTTCCATCACGAACACTTCACTCACGTAGTCCTCATGAGAAGCCAAGCGGACCCCAACACCTGGCTCCTGAGTGTCCCGCCTACAGACACAGGAGCCAAAGTCAACCTAACCTCTAATGAACCACCTAACCTCTAGTGTTCTGTTACAATAGCAGAAAGCAGGCCTGAAGCCCGAGGTAATTCCACAGCCCATGCTGTGACAGCATTTAGGGAAACATAATCTACATTTAAAATACACCAGGCAACCCCAGCTTCCTGCTAAGGACCTTGACACCAGCCTGAGAGGATGTCCACAGTGCCCCTGCCCCACTGTTCCTTAGGCTCTGTCTATGGCTGCTTTCCCAGACTGCACAGCAAAGGCTGGGCACCCGGCAAGGGGGCGGGAAGAGCAGAAAGAGCTCTATCACCGAGCTGTTTGTGTGTGATTCTGGGCACATCCTTCATCAGCCTCAGTCTTCCCATTCAGACAAGAGAAAGACAGCCTGGATGGCCTCAAGGTCCCTAAGCTCGCTGGAAAGCTGTCTGTGCGTCCTGATCCTAACCAGGGTAGAAGTTGTATTCAGGGTCTAGGCTGGGACCAGTAGCCAGCGGGGACCTGCCATACTTACTCAGCCATGGTGAAGGCCAGTTCGAAGTTCTTCTGCCTTTGTGTGGGACTCAGGGCATTGTAGTCGAAGGCATCAGGGAAGAAGGAGTGCACCAGGGCACAGAAGGCCATGCCGTCACTCCAGCTGGAGGAGAAATTCTGCAGGTCCACGTGCTGCAAGCGGAGAAAAGTTGAGGTCAACAGGAACCCCACTCCTGACACCTAATTCAACTCTCAGCACGGGTTCTCCAGCCCCGACCCACTGAACAGTCAACCATGCTGGAGCTCACCTCTTAAGGTGCACTACACCAGTCTGCTCAGGTAGAATTTCTAAGCATGTGTTGTGGGTAGCTTGGATACCACTCAGAAGACCTAAGCTCCCTGCCTCCCATCCCCCCCACCCCCAGCCTAGCAGAACCTTGCCCTGCTAGCAAGTCCAGGGAAGGCACTATCCCTGGCTTGTCTCAGCCCACTCACCTGATAGCCCACAGTCTTGCTGCGGCACCACTCTAGCAGGATCTGTTTGATGCTGCTGGCACTGGCCACACCGAAACTCTGTGACCTTTTTAGTTTGGCCCTGGTCTCACCTTTGCCCCTGTGGAGAGAGGGCAAGCCTGCTGAGGGAGCCAATGAAGAGAACGTTCCTACACCTTCTGGTCAGTACTCAACCCACAGGCTATAGCTGTGGTCACAGCACAGTGCCACCCATCAGCCATGCAGCCTCCTAGCCACACCCAGCTTTCTAGCACCCCTGTGAGTACCCCTGCAGGAAGGAGAGATCACTGGGTAATCTTGAGACAGAAGACCTGGGTGGCATGGACCCCTACCCCTCTTCTTGGACATCCTTTCCATTCTTTTCATCCCGCCCTCCTTCTTGGCTTTGGCAGTGCCGAAGAGCGAGTCTGGGGGTGTGGGGGTGTGGGGGTGTGTGTGTGCAGTGGGAGCTTCCTGGATCTGATTCTTTCACTAGAGCTGAATATCATCCCAGAGGCATGAGCAGTAACCTGCACTTAGCAGCCATCAATTCCATGCACTGGCATAAATCTGCAAAGGAAGCTCTAATCTAAGGGTCTCGTCTCTAATAGGGAGTGACTGGTGAGCCCCTGGGTCCCATGGTGTCATTTCCTCAAGCAAGACCAGCCCCACTGCTGGGCCTCCCCTCTCAGACTCCCAGGTCATGGCCAGAAAATGAAGAAGCAGTTAGTCAGAGGCAAGGATGGCCTAGGCACACTGAGGAAGCAGAAGACTGGGGTACCTGCAAATGGAGGGTAGCATCTCTCAGTAACCTGGCCCCACAGCCCTCTTCTCCCTACCAAAGGAACTCCTCAACCTCAGGCAGCTCTGTAAAACAGCCCTGACCTTGACCTCTGCCTGAGAAATCTGATCTTGGGAAACAGTCAGGGCCCAGCCTCGCTACGCTATGGCTGAATGACCATGGCCATGGTTGAGCCTGCTCTAGGAGCTCATTGGGCTAGCTCAGGGTGGAATATCCATACTTGCTCGCCGTATCCTGCTCCCACTTCTCAAACAGCGCCTTTCGAGCCTGTGCCCCTGAAGTCCGAGGCAGCGTCTGCGACCTCACCAGTTCCCTGCGACGCTCTCCCTGGCGAGGGGCCTGAGTCATAGCTGGGGGCTGCGAGGATGGGGGTGACTGTGGTGGGGTCACCAGTGGAGGGCTGAGGAGAAAAATTCATGACGTCAGGAACACAGAACCAACTGGCACTCCCCTGGGTCCCCCGGTGAAACGCCCACCCTGAGTGAGTGTGCGTGAGACAGCGAGGCAGACAGCTTATACTTATGGGGGGACCCCTAGACCTTGGAGGAGCAGTGGGGGAGCAAGTCCCACCTGCTCAGGTCCCAACTGGTTTTGCAGGTTTTCTGCACGGGAGCTACAGTTGGTAGCATACCTGGCCAGGGTGCCCAACTAGGGAGGGAGAGTAGCCCCTCTCAAGGCACAACTAGCACCCCTTGATAAGTGTCAATGCCTGGGAAGGACAAGGGGTATACCCAGAGCCAGACCAGGCCCCCTCCTCCACCACTTCTAGATAGGACCCTCTTTGTTCTCCCCCTGGAACAATCTGCCAGGAAGACACAATTCCCCTTTTATTATTTAAAAAAAAAAAATTCCATCTTGCTACCCCTCCCCCATCCTCACATCTACTTAGTCAGCCAAAGTTAGCTTTTAACCCTGAGCCTCTCTAGGCACCTGCTCTTCCCATGGCAGCAAATACCTCACTTGGAGGTCCCCCAGCCAGAATGGAAAACATAAAGCCAAATGTCATCCTGCCCACCTTCCTCCCAGAGAAGTTGAGACTCCCCCACTCCCCACACCACCCCATCCCTGCCCAACACACACAAGCCACCTTTTAATAGACTTGTTTTGAAGGTCAAAGAAGCCAAGCGGCAACCAAGCCTCCACATACCAACCTTGGTCACCTCCCTTCCCAGCTCCAACCCCGCCTGCCAGTCAGCCCGCCGGCTCTAGTTCCACAGAGTCTCCCTAGACAGTCGGCCCAGAGAGAGGCCTGCAGCTCAGGTCCCAGGCAGAGCAGCCTTCCCAGCCACAGACTCACCTGTCCTTGCGTTTGCCAGCCGTCACTGCTCCATACCCAGAGCCAGACAAAGACCGAGTGAAAGAGGAACTTTTCTCTATAAGACCAAGGAAAGACAGAAACAACAGACTTGGTTCTACTCAGCATCACTTTGTAGACCAACAAGATCTAGGGCTCAGTAGGCACCATCTCAGGACAGTGACATCCAAGAAGTCCTTCCAACTGTCTCCTCCCTGCTCTTGAGGGCACAAAGCCCGGGGTCTCCAACACTGTATGACCAAGTACTGCCCCAAACCCTTGTTGGGAAGCCAGGATAGTGCCAGCCCAAGTCATATACTAGGATAAACCCAATAAAGACCTGTTTGTGCTGAGGGGACTGTATCAAATATACAAGGTAAACCATGGTCTCAACCTGTCATGAACTCCCACTTAATGGTATCTCTGGAAAGGAATGTGGTAAGGACAGGTCCCCTGGGTCAGGGAATATGGTGGGCTGGGGTCTGACCTGGGTGTCCTGAGTCTCCTGCCAACCCACACCCAAGCCCTGTCCTCTCTCACCCACCCTGAAGTGGGGGGGATCGGCCCCCGTACCACCCCCTTGTCATACCAGTGGGACTGGGAGTCCAAGGGCTGATGGCCTCACTAGGGCTTGGGGTGAAGCCCCCCACAATGGCAGCAGATGTGGGTGACAGAGCTGAAGCTGAGGTCTCCCCAGAGAATTTCTCGGAGACTCGGGTGACAGCTGTGACGGGCTGGTGGGGCATCCGCAAGGAGAGGCTCACAGGGCGTGGCCTCGGGGGCTCCTGGGCTGACGAGGTTTGGACCTCAGAGGATCCGTTGGCTGGACCTGTAACACGTGACCAACCAGGGTGCATCAGCTATGGCAGCCACAGACGCCTCAGATTCCCCTACATTCAGTCCAAGAGGACTCCTGTATCTCTGAACATTGCTCCCAGCTCCTCCAGGAAGCCTTCTGACCACTTCAGCCTCCCTCACCTCCATTACCATGTACATCTTACTGCACCGCTCAGACCTGATTCTCCTCAACTTCCCCTGCACCAGCTTGGGCCACTCTACCCACTTTTATGAACTGACAATTACACAGCCTCTGCTTGCTTTCTTCCAGAAACAGGGAAGATCTCTTCCTTGAACTCCCATTTCTTTGTGTATTTTATTTGTTTTGTTTTGTTTTCTCAAGGCAGGGTCTTACCATGTACCTCTGGTTGTCCTGGAACTCACTATGTAGACCAGGCTTGCCTCCAAACTCACAGAGACCGGCCTGCCTCTGCCTCCTGAGTGCTGAGATTGAAGGCGCGCACCATTGCACCAGGCTCTCTGTATTTTAAGAGTTCTACTACACACTGAATGAGGATGCTCCCCTGAACTGTCTCTTCCTGATGGAGTTCAGTCTCAAGACTACCCCCAAAGACAAGAGATGGCTGCCACAGATGCCTGGCTGAAGCCCCGAACCTCAGATCTACCAAGCAACTTCCCTTCTGCCATAGGCTCCTACCTGCATCCAGCTGGTGTCCGTTCTCCAAGATGCATGAATTTGAAGCACGTCTCACCTCAAGGTCACTGGCTTCATCATGTTCCACGCTCTGTGGAGACACCAACACTACTGAACCCTGTCGGTGAGAGCCAGATATGCCCATCCCATCAGCTGCCCACCCTAAAGGCACTTCCCAAAATCTCTGCTGGTTCTGATGGCAAAAACTTCACTCATTTGGGGAAGAAAGGATCATATAGAAGGTAGAATGGTCAGCGATGGTCCAGAGAAAACACATGTACACACCTAACGCCAGGGACTCCCGAATCCGGAGAGGCTCGTCCCAGAGCCCAAGAAGGCTAAGGATAAAGATCAAGTTTGCAAGTTCTGAAGAGAACACACACACACACACCAGATGATGTGTGGGAGGCTAGGTCCCTGTCCCCCACAGCTAGGACTTCCACATGGAAGAAACAGATAGGGTGAGGTGCAAGGTCTTTTGGGGACAAAAAGGGATATGGAGCCAAGTCACCCTGAGGCTTTTCTGTCAGACACAGCAACACAAGAGTTCCCTAGACATATAGTGTGTGCAGATCTGGCTGACTCCACACATCTTCAAGGGCTACAGTAACTCTGGGGTACAGGAACAAACACCAAGAGGGGGGGTGTCAGGGGAAATCCTGGGATATTGGCTGAGCTGCCAACCCACCAAGTGGCCTGGGTTCATAGCCCACCTCCTCTGGATCTCAGATCAAGAGCAGGGGCAAGTTATTATGCAAATGGAATTTGGTCATCAAACAAACATCAGGCCCATTTTATAGATGCTATCCTCAGGGCTCCAAGAAGGTACCCATTGCCTGTGGAAGTGATTGGGGGAAGGGGAAGGCAGCCAGAACATGTAGCCAGAGGAGAATGGACCCTTCCCCTTCCCAGCAAAGGTGTGACAGACGGGCTTAGAGTGACTATGATGCGAAGGTTAGGACAATCAGCCTAGCAAAGGGAGACAGAGCTGTCCGTAACCTGGAATCCTGCTACAATTCCATCCTGGGTAGCTTGAGTGGTTGGTTGGCTGTGCCTGTCCCAGATCATTCCAGGCTGCGCCTCTGATCTTCAAGCTTCCCAGATGACAGTTTGTCCCTGACTCCAGATGAATCAAGTCCTCCTATAGCCAGGTCTGGAGGCCCCTGTCCACCCATCCAACGTGAGAATTGGGCAAGCAGGTCCAGAGATGGTACTGAGTCTGCCTCCCAGGGGCAAAGAGTTCTCCAAGCAATGCACCCACATCAGGTCCTCAGTGTGCTATGTACCCAATGACAGAAGCTATTCCCAGGAGAACAGCTAGTGACAGCAAGAGCAGAGAGGCATAAAGGCCCTGGTATTATGATCCCACACGACACTGCAGATCAAGCTGCCTGCCTGTCTGGACTTAAACAAGGAGCCTGCAGCACAATTTAGGAACATACTTCAGAAGCCAGCAAAGGTGGCGTTAAAGGAGACAGATCACAAGTCAAGCCCACAGTCCCTGAAGGAGAACTAGGGAGGAATTATGGGTACAAAGACGTGAGAAGGGCAAGGGTGAGAGTTCTATGCTCTGAAGAAGGAAAATGGCTGGCAAGAGTGAGCAAAGGTAGAGGGAGGAAGGAGAAGAAGGGAAGGAGGGAAGGAGGGAGGGAGGGAGGGAGGGAGGGAGGGAGGGAGGGAGGGAGGGAGGGAGGGAGGATGCCAAACCTCTTCTAAACCCAAGCCTGAGTAACAAGAAAGGAATATTGGGGAGGGGTGGGCCAAGTTTTCATTTTTGGGAAGATGGTGTAAGAGGCACCGGGGACATCAGGTGGCATATCTGAGACCTAGTGTAAAACAAGGAAAAAAACATGGATGGCCTCCACCGCCTCCTGGGAGCCTCGAAGATAAGCAGCGGGCATCTCAGGGAACAGAGAAGGCTGTCAGCCAGGGAGGTGGGAAGAAACCCAGCAGGAGGCTGAGAGAGCCAGGGAAGGCAGCATGGCCAAAGGGAGCCTGAGGTCAAGGAAAAGAAAGTCAAGATGAGAAAATGTGTCCTTTGTGTTTAGCCAAGGAGAGGTCACTGGTGATGGTGGCAGAAACTGGATCAGAGGTATGGAGGACAAGGCAAGGGACAAGCTGGGGAGGGAATCTAAGCCTCTCATGCAGCCGCTCCTCCATCTGGCAAGTCCTGATCATGTGAGGAGCCAGGGAAGGGGACCCCTGTTCTCCCAGTATGAACAGGCAGGGCCACACCAACAGGCTAACAGACTCTGGTGGGGTGAGGCAACCATCTGTAAGGTAGGGTCACGGAAAGGCAACAGAGGACAGAGCCCACGGCCCCTGGCATTTGGACAGGAGACCCCCTTCAATTTCTGATAAGAGGGGACATGGGAGAGGCAAGCCCACCCTCGGGATCACAAGATATTTGATGCCTCTTGCACTCCAGAACGTGTGGGGAGGGGCACCTCTAGAAGCCTTAGTGTTAAGTCAGCAGCAGAAAGAGAACCAGCCTTTCCAGCTGGAAGCCCATCCTCCACTGTCACAGAGCCCAAGCGGCAGCTCTGGGGTCTCTGTACCCCCCCTACCCCTGACCCACCCCACTCCTGTCCAACAGGTTCCACAGGTCTAGACAAGGGCCTCAAAGGGCAAACTGATGGTGAAATCATTTTCCCAGGAATGCGAGTATCTACAGCAACACCGCCACCCATAGACACCTGTCGCTGCACATTACAAGTCTCTACCCCCACTCCCCACCCCCACCCCCAACAGTACCCCAGGGGACCCGACACAAGTAACTCCTAGATCTCAGGATTGGCCTGATTCCTGCTAAGGGGTCTCTACAAAGAGGAGGGTCAGGTATAGGGCCTGACCCAGGTTCCCCTGCCTCTGACTCCTCCAGCCCCAAACTGCAACCACTTTTGGTCTGGAAAAGGGGCTCGGCTACGTTTCAGGCCAAGGGGCTACTCTAAAATGACCCCTAGCCCATCACTAAACAGAGAGAAACCATGCCTGGTGTAGTAGAAGGAGGTTGTCAAACTTAAACAATGGCCAAAGACAGTGATCAAGTTAACAATTGAGGCCTGGGGTCTCTTCCTGCCACCCAGGGCTCTGTCCACAAAGCACCTTGTCCCCGCAGAGGATAACTCACAGCAAGTGTTATATCCCAGGGGATAAACCCCACTGGACGCATCTCAACCAGATGGCAGGAAGGAAAAGGCATAAAACCTGAGATGAACACCCAGTGGGACCTTCACAGATGGCAAAGCCACAAAAGGAAAGGGCTGAGCCCAACTGGGCTGGAGCAAGATCTTGTCCTAAGCTCTTTCCCACGCTGAGGCTGCTGATCTGTTCCAGGTAGCCACTGTCTTGCTCTGCATGGCTGGGAGAGCCCACTCTGTGCTTGCACCAGTAGAGCCCCGAGGCTGGGTCCTGTTGAACTGGCCTCCTCCTCCCACAGTCTCCTGTCTCAGCTCTGTTTTAGAGAAAGGGTGGTGCCTTGTAAGAGAGCTGGGGTCTGGGAATTCAGAGGGGGAGGCAGGGGATGAGATAAATGTGGCTTTGGGGACTGAGAGATGAGACCCTCTTATTGGAAAGCTTTTTTTGTTTGTTTGTTTCTTTTGAGGGAAGGAACAGCATTGCCAGACTGATCTACAGGAACATGCGAGCTCATACGTGGGCTCTGCACAACCCACACAGGGCAAAACCCCCTCCTTAGAATGGTTAAAACGGCTGGCCGGCCCATCTCCACTCACACCACAGCTTTTGAGTACTCCGATCCAAACTTCTCCCCAGAGCATTAAACCCCCTTATCACACTGGCTCTGGGAAAGGCAAGCAGATAAGGTGAGTCTGTTTTCTCTCACCATGGGGCCTCTGACACTCGGCGCTCTTGGCACTTATTACTGAGGGACTGTATTGCTTTGACCGAGGGGAGCCATAGGCTCCAGCTTAGCTGAGGATGACAGCTTCAGGGAGCAATGCACTGCCAGCCTCCCAGACCCAGGTCTGACCTCAGGCTGCAGCCGGCCTCCCCTGGACCCCAGCCTCCTCCTGCTTCCCTTCTCTCAGACAGACAACAGCAGCAGTGGCTCTTTGGACCAGCTGGGCACTAATTGCCTAGCCTGCTCACTGCACTGGGCCCAAAGGGGCCAGGACAACCCCCCTTGGTTTTACTCATTTTACTTTGAATGGTCTGCATGTGGTTGAGGTGCAGGTGCCTGCAGAGGACTGGATCCCCTCCATCCCCAAGCTAGAGTTACAGGCAGTTGTGAGTGGCTTGGCCTGGGTGCTGGAAATGGAAACCAGGTCCCTGAGCAATCTCTCCACCTCTACATCACCCCAGCCTCCTCGAGCCTTGGTTTAAATGCAGGGAAACTGAGGCCCAGCTGAGAGCAGATATCTCAAAGTAGCTCCTGTCGGCTCTAAGCTAAGTGCTCATCCCTCAAGCCTAGCTATTTCACAAGACTGACCTGGCTGCTCTCTTCCTCTTCCAAGGCTTCTGGGACCATCCCACCACCTCCTAGGCACATGCTTTTAAAGTCTGTGTGTTCAAAAGTGAGTAAGCTGATCAACCCCTTCCGAACATTTACATGCTGGGTTCAACCCACCTCTAGTCCCCATATTGGGGGGGGGGGTGTAAATTACCTATCTCCACAAGATCTGGCTACAAACCAAGAGGGGCAGCCACCACTGGCTTGTAGTCACAGGATGGGACCCTCACACCAAGGGCCCTGCCACAGACACAGAATATGAGAAACCAGACAGTCCTCTTTCAAGCACCCGTCTGGGACTCTGTCCGTCCTCCTTGTTCCTACACAAACAGTACTCACTACCATAAACTAGCTCAGAGCCTGTGTGGGTGTTCCTGTGAGAAGTACATCTGGGGGTCAGGCAAGGGTAATCAATTAGCCTTAGGCCCTCTGGTCCAATTGGAGAAGAGCCATCTCTTAAGAGAAGAGCTGAACCCATAAATTCAGCTACAGTTGCTACTTGTTGCCCCAGGATGTTTCTCAGGCCCTCGGACGACTGTACAGCTCCTGAGCCTCTGTCCTCAGTCCCAAGAGGCCGGAGCATCCCTCTCTCCCATCAGTCTCCCCCAGCTTAAGTCTGCACATCTGTTTCATGTCCAACGAGCACCCTGTCTGCATACTCCTTCTCTGAAGCTCCTGTCCCAGGCAGCTCACCTGACTCGTCCCTACCGCTCAGACCATCACAGTTAAGTTGCCTACAGGGCCTCATTCCTTAGAATTGAGACATTCCCTCTTAGAGGGGAGGGGAGGGCTCATAAAACTCGGGAAACTCACTGAACACAGTGGGCTTGGAAACTCAGAAGGTTCCGAGACTCACCAGGTCCCTTCCCTGAGGTTAGATGAACAGTAAACAACGGATGGAGAGGGAAGACTGGGGGAGCTGATTGCCTGTGGTGCAGCTTGCAGGAGGCGCCACCCTTGCTAGTGTGGGCTTTTGATGTTACAGAGGCCTTTGAGTTACCCATGCCCCTGTAAATAACCCCAATAAACTAATTGGCTCACCGAGCCAGTCTTGGGTACCCTCTTTTCTTTCGAGTTAAGAGATGTTTATTTCACATCTCCCAGGAAAGAGTCACAAACGCATCTCCAGTCACCCTCTAACCCACCATCCATCCCTGAGGACGGGTAGATACTAGGACCAAGGAGGACACTGCTCCTCCCCACCAAGTTCCCCAACTCCTCTACCTGGTCAAATTCCCGCTTAAAAAGTCACAGCTGGAGAAGCACGCACCCACACATACACACGCACTCACATTACACACACTCGTGCATGTACATGCATACGCACAGCACACACACATACGCCTGTGTACACACACCCACATTTGCACATGCTCGAATCCCCACGGGACTCAGATTGTTTTTCTTAAAACTTGAACAGCTGCCTCCACAAGTTACAAATAGACATTAAAACTTCAGCAGCAAATGAAGGCCCAGTCTCTTAGGCACATGTGACACTCCCAGGAACAGTTTTAGACTACGGACATGCAGACTCATAGGACAGAGTCAAGTGTTTCCATATTTCTAGACACTTCGCCTGGAACACCCGGAGTTCTACCCCCATCCCCAAAGCCCAGTTCCTCTGCCTAACTTGGAGGGCCTTCACAACTCAAGCCTCCCTTGTCCACCTGAAGGCTGCACCCTGGCTGGTGAGCACTTTTGGCCACTCCAGGCAGCATGCATCGTGCTGCCATTTGCAACAAGCACAGCACACCCTCCTCAAATCCCCAATGCAAAAGGAGCAGAGTCTGGAGCAAGGCGTCTCTGCTCACCTGTTGCCACTGTTCAAGTCTGGGGTCACCTCCACCCAGGCTGAGACCTCCAGGGGCAAGGACTTATCTGATGTCCTCCTGCTGAGGCCCACAGTAGAGCTAAGGGCCTTGGGAATACACCAAGGCAGGGGGCAGAGGCAGTGTACTAAGACCCTGGCCCTTGAAAAGCACCTCCCACCCCTCCCACTCCTCCAACCCCTCCCACTCCTCTCCCCCATCCCCCACTTCCCTCCCCCCCCACCACCCCCCCACCCCGCCAGCAAATTCCGGGTCAGGATGGAAAATCCCACCTAAGGGCCACTGCACACACCATAGAAACAGTCTAACCAGGCTCTGTCACTCCAGGAGGTCGTGACCAAGTGGTAAAACTGGTCCACACCAGCTTCTGCCCAGAAATCTAGACACAGCTAAAGGCCCGTTCCCCCTCTCCGTTTCCAGTAAAGGGTCTGCCCTCTGCAACATGAGTTCCCAAACAGTTACTGATCAGTCCAGACCAGAGTGCGCTCACATGCGCGCGCGCGCGCGCGCGCGCACACACACACACACACACACACAGAGGCAACTCAGTCGGGGTTAATCTACAACCGGAACGGTCAGGCCTCAGTGAAGCAGCAACACAGTGCGCGTGAACAAAAACGTTGTAGGGGGCAGGTAGAGGACGCTGACCATTCCAACTTGCAGGTGAGGACCCAGACGACAGTGAACTATCAAAGACTGAACCTTGGCGTCCAAACTCTTAAAATTCATGGGTCAGATGGGAGAGGGCAGATCTCAAGGCAAAAACACCACCCGGATCCAAGAAAGAAGTGCAAAGCAGGTGCAGCAGGCCTACTAAAACAATGTTTCTCCTGTCCTTTCCAGCTCTGGAGAGCTTAAATGTAATCCCGGCTACCAAGTCCCAGCGGCAGGTGGAGGTATAGCTCTCTTACTAGAGGACGCTCGCCAGCGCACGCACTCAGAGCTGATGGGCGGCACCAATTTCCCAACCCTACACCCCAGGCACGCTCCTAGTCGCTCACATCCCTCGCGCCGCACCCCCGGGGCTCACCGGGCTTCGACCGGACAGCGAAAAGGTGGCATGACTGGAGAAGCGTGCAGTGCCCAAGCGGGGGGCGCGGTCGGTAACTGTGGCCGCCGGAGGGGGACTGGGCGTGCCGGGTGCAGGGGACACTCCAGTCGCCAAGCCCAGCGCCTCCACCTGGCGCGTCAAGCGTTCGAGCTGTGCCTGCAGCCGCTGGTTGTCCCGCTGCAGCTCGGCCACAGTACGAGCCAAGGGGCCGGCCAGGCGCAGCGCCTCTGCCACGCGCCGCTCCACGCCGCGCTGCAGCCCCTGCATGTCCTCGTGCAGCGCACGCACCGCACCCTCCAGCGCCGCCTCGTAGCGGCCCAGCGCCTCGCGCACTGTGTGCGCCTCCTCGGCGTCGGGGGACGGCTCCATGGCCGAGTGGGGCACACCGATCGGACAGCGGGCAGAACGCGGGAGACGTTGAGAGATCCGCAGCTCCTTGGGACGACTGGCGGGCCGCGGCTGGCTGAGCCCGAGGGGCGGCCGGAGGGGGCGGGAGCAGGGCGGGGCAGACCCCTAGAGCCCCAGGACTGGGCGCTGAGTGAGGAGGCGGGGCCGAGGGGGCGGGACAGCCCATTCCAGGACACCCCGCCCCTGGGGACTGGCCGGGTCGGTGCGGGATGCCTGGCCCCGGAGGCACTTAGTGAAAAGTTCTCCTTCTCTGCTTTGCAGGGATGTGGATCCCTGGGGGAGTAAGGAGTCCCATACACGCTTGACCCCAGGGAGTGGTGTGCGACCCGGTGAAAGATCTGGGAAGAAGACACTCGAAAGGACATTACTCTAGGAACAACAACTAAAAGAGTTATACATTTCCCTGTAGGTCCACTTTGGTTGGACTCTCCCCCCTGTTCAGGGAACCGCAGCAACTGTACACACACACACACACACACACCATAACCGCTCTGACTCACCTTTGTATGCATCTCCGGTCACCACCGGTACCATCCAGTTCGCAAATACTCACTTGTGAGACTTTTTAAAAAAATATTTATTTGACTTTATGTGTGTGAGCCTGCTTGTCTGTATCTACACAGCATGTGTGGTGCCCACATAAATCACAAAGTGGTGTCAGGATCCTCTAGAACTGGAGTTTCCAATAGTTGTGAGCCATCATGTGTGTGCTGGGAGCCGAGTTCTGGGGTTTCTCTGAAAGAGCAAAAAGTGCCCTAAACTGCTAAGCCCACACTTCAGCCCCCCACCTGTGACACTTTTGCCTGGGATTTCTTGCACCAGTTCTGAGATCAGGAAGAGTTATGTAGATGGTAAAATGCCCCTCCTATCCTCCTAGGCCTGCTCTCTGTGTGTGTGTGTGTGTGTGTGTGTGTGTGTGTGTGTGTGTGTGTGTGTTAAAGATGAACAGGAAGGTTGGGACCCAAATCCCAAAATCTTGCTATGAGCAACTTTGGGATCAAAAACTAGGATGTGCACTGCTGCCCCCCTCTTCCCCAAGCTCAGTCAAGAACCTCGATCCACCTGACAACCTTCAAACCTCTTTTTTTCTCCAGCACTCCTCTTATTCCAGAAAGTCCCCTTTCCCAGCCTAGAAACCCCAAACATCACCAAAGAAGGAGGGATGGAGGCAATTGTTGCTCAGGATAACAATATGATAGATGTTGTAAACATTTAAAATAAAGAAAAAACCATCTCATTCATTGTGCTAAAAGGCTTTCCTAACTCGATTTCTCTGGGCCTGGGCTATGGGAGGTGGCTCAAAGCCTGGAGAGGCCTAGTGAGATGATCCATAGGAGCAGGCTCAAAGGCTTGTTCTGGTCATACTGTTCTGCTTCCAAGGATGTCTGGGAGGCCCCAGACCCTCCTAGACTGCCCTTTCCTTCCCCCAGGAGCTGGGTTAGCCTAACAGATGCTAAGAGCTGATCCCCTCCCCCGGGTAGGGACAGGAAGGAACACTGGGTTACCTAATCCAAGGAGCTTTCCAGCAATTATTTCATGGGAAAGTCAAGTGCCAAAAGGCGTGCATGTTGCATGTCTGTGTGTGTGTTCCAAGCAGCCGTCTGGACAGGGTGAGCCAAACCGCTCCTTGCATTCTTTCTCCGGGTGGAATCTTTGATAGAGCCCTGGAGAGGGGCCACTTGGAGAGCTTATGTCCCAGACAGCGCTGCCCACCCTACGGGTCTGAGCCCTGGAGTCAGAGAAGTCCAATCTTTCCTTTGCAGAACACAGGGAAGCAGAGGATGCCTGAGAAGGACCCAGACAGGTTAGTCCCTGACCTCCTGAGTAGGCCTCTGGGCGCCAGCATTGTATGTGTTTTGGGGGCGGAGGTTGTGTTGAGAGTAGAAAATGATCAGGGGCCCAGCCCTCTGTCTGACCATCCTGGAGAAAGTGGGTAGCTGGGTCTCTAAAGTGGGAATCCCAAGGAGTAGAAAGTCCAAAGATGTAGAGATCTGCCAAGGATGCAGACAAAAAGTCTCCAACCTCAGCTAAGCTGTCCGGTCCTTCCTGAGACAGTATGGGAAGACCTAAGAGTAGCTTTCATGGGAGGGTGGAGCAGGACTTCTTCTGAGGCCAGAAGGTTAGAGAGAACAGGATTCAACCCATCCTCCAACTGCCCCCACCCCCAGTCTTAGCCCTCAGCAGTCAAATCACCTGTAAATTAGAGATAAGCCTGGTGTGGTAGTGAGGTGAAGAAGGTGAGGAGGAAGAAGAAAGCAGGAGTGAGGGAGACCGGCATCTTGAGCCTGGACAGAGGACCAACACCACCCTAACCCTGACTCTAACACGGATGGGAGGGGGCAGTTCTGCTCCCAGCCCTGGGCTCCTCTCAACTCCTCCTTGGAAACCCCTCTCTCAACCTCCCCTTGACAGCTTCTGGCCTGTACCAGGCTGTGAGGGAGATGAGGGCAGACCAACCAAGCTGAACTCCTCTGCATTCACCAGCCCTGATGTCAGAGCGAGCAGGGGGAGGCCGACCTCCCACGGAGTGTTCTGGCACCTGCCCTCCCTCCAGCTCCCCTCTTCTACCCCTCAGCCCACTGCTCCCTCCCTCAGTTCAGGTTCTAGTCTGCATCAAAGTTCCTCCTGTCAGCCACCTCACAAAATCAAATCCATGCCAGGCCCAAACACAAAGTTAGAGAAGTTAGTGGAGAAACTAAGGCCAAGAGAGGAGCAGGGAATGGCTCAAAGCTGCTGGGCAAGACATTTGAAGACGTGAGGAGAACCGAGAAGGGCCCTGTCCTAATTGGAGAACTTTCCTCCCACCTCTCAGGACACAATCAATCAGATTCAGCCAGTTCTAAGCAACGCTTCTCTCTAGGTTGACTAAAAGCCCAAATCCCCTGCAGTAGTTGCTCCTCTTATGTTTCCCATGCTCTGCCCACCCGCCTGGTGGCACCCCACCACAGCTTCCATCCGCATGGGTGCATGCATATATGTACATGAGACAATCAGGTCACAAGGCAAAAGCACAGGTCTTCCTCTGCCTCCACACATGGAGTAGCAACTGCCATAAATAAGAGCTTTAAAAGCACTGGAGGACAGGTTGTCTGACAAGAGGGGACCCAGCAGGACTGTTGGATGGGTGATGGTAGGGAGGGTAAGAGGGGACAAGAAAAGCAAGGGTGTTTTCCAAATTCTCGCCTTAGGGATATAGGAGCACCAGTCACTAAAATGAGTTTCAGAGAAAGTGTGTTCCAGGGAATTGTGGAGGCTCATGAGCCAATATCCATGTCATGTTTAGACCCACATCAGGCTGGGTCAAAGACTACCATACATCTCACTGGTGTTCTCTAAGCCCCACTGCTAGAGAAGACCCCGGCTGGATGGCCATGGGCCAGGCTAGACCTATTATGTCCCATGGAACAGCTAACAGCCTGATAAGCAGGCATCTCAGCTAAGAGGTGTATCAGTCAACCGGATCCCACTCCTCACAACCTCCAGCTATATATACCCAAAGTATAAAAGCGGTCAGCTTCAGGGCTAAGCCCATCACTCCTGGCAAATATACAACCAACCCCACTCCTCCTGAGTCCCCACATCCACCCTCTGTCGCTGGAATCCGTGACTTGTTATGTGATCCACACCGATGGGGAGGTGGGGTTTCCATTTATCTTTTCCTGCCAGGCTGCTGGGTTCAGGAGCCAAGTGGAGTGAGATAAGGAGAGGTAGAGATGTGGTTGGACTCAAGTAGCAGAGGCGTCAGCATGGGAAAATCTTGGAGTCTCTAGGTCTTATCACCCTCGGGGGAAACCCAGGCAGTACCCAGGAAAGAGGGGCTCCTGTATCTCTGCGCTCTGCTCCTCCACTCTACCCATCTAACGCAAAGCCCTGGAGACTGAGGCTGGAATGCATAGACCTCTAGCAGATCGGGAAAAGAGCCTCCCACCCTAGCAAACCCCAATTCTTCAACCAAACATTGCTTAGACCTTGCTTCTCTCTCCTGAGAAACACTCTACCACACACTAATGGGCATTTTTATTGTGTGTGTGTGTGTGTGTGTGTGTGTGTGTGCTTGAGCTCACTTGGACTGGTTTGTACATTACGAGTATAGTGTTCCCAGGGGTCCAAAGAGGGCATCCGATGATCTCCTGGAGCTGAAGTTTCAGACAGGTCTGAGCTATCTGTTGAGAGTGCAGGGAACTGAACTCAGGACCTCTGGAAGAGCAGGACACACCCAAACCCTGAGCCATCTCTCTAGCTCCTAATGGATATTTAATGGTTTTTCCCCCATATATCTGAGGGTGTGTCTGTCTGTGCATGTATCATGATAAGGAAAGATGAGGGAATTAATTGAATCTACTATTTTTACACACCAATCTGCTCATATTTGTGGTGGGTGCACATTTGTAAAGATACATGTTTGTAGAAAGAATTTCTTTTCTATTTTCTTTTTGTCTTTCCTTTTGGGACAGGGTCTCGTGTAGTCCAAGCTGGCCTTAAATGTTCTACACAGGTGAAGAAAGCCTTGAAGTCCTGGTCTTTGCTTCCTAAGTGCTAGAATTACAAGCATGCTACACCATGCTCACCTTTGTAAGAGAGATTTGTTCATAGGTGGTCAAGATAGGTTGATAACCACACATAGGTAGGTAGCTCTGCAGTACATATACCAGCATAAACATCAGATGTGAGGACACATGTGGCCCATATTGCCATGTGCTTGTGTGTGTGTGTGTGTGCATATGTTTATATTAATTACATGTTCTCATGTATATCATTGGTTGAGCCTGAGTTTGCACATACTTAACACATATCCTATTTCTGGCTTAGATCCAGAAGTCTCTCTGCAAGGCACAGTTTCTAAGTTCTATGAGATCTTCTATAAAGAGATTCTGGTATATCAGACTCTGAAAGAAAACCTGGTTTGGGAAGGGGCAAGAATTGAGCTTCCCTACCCTCCTGGACCAACACTGGGCTTCTGCCCCAGAGGAGGAGGAATTTCCTATCGGCCTCTGCTGAAGACCGGGTTACACTGAGGACAAGCACCGCCCGTTTCATCCTGAAGCGTAAGGATTGCAGTATTGTGTCACCCCACACACACCACACCCAACACCCACACACACCCACACACACACACACACACACACACACACACACACACACACACCTACATACACACACACACACATACACACACAGAGGAAGGGGTTACGCAGGGTGTGGAGACAGCTGCTTCCAGCCCAGATAAGGCTGTTGGGCTCACATTTTCCATTTCCAAGATCCTCCCCTTGGTCCCAGCTCCAAGCCCTGGCCCCCTGGCCTGGGGAGGCCCCTGTACTGACTTTACCTCACTTCCTCCCCCAGCACCCTGAGAACACCAGAGAGAGCTAAGAGTGGAATCTGAGGTGCAAAGATAGCAAGTCTCAGGCTAAGACCTCAGCCTACAGGAGGAGCACGCACCTGCTCTAAGTCACCCTGAGCCTCTGGGGACTGGGAATGGAGTCTCTAGAACAGGCCGGGCCTAGCCTTAGTGGATCCGCAGCTCGTATTCGTACCCCAGAGTTTCTGGAAACCTGTCCAGAGATGGGATGAGACTTTACCCTCTTCTTATACCAACAATCTCTTGAGTATACACACTGTCTGCCAGCCCCGACTAGGTGTCTTAGCCAAGAGGCACCCGCAAGACCCAAGGGCCAAGTGGTCATTGGTTGAGATCAGACTGAGCCTCAAACTCTAGGCTCCAATTTTCTCCTCAGCCTTGTCCTACCCCTCCACAATGTCCTACAAAGAAGCCTGGTCCCTCTAGCCCTGCATTAGCCTGCCTCCCCTCCCCCTTCCCAAGGAAGGGCCTGGGGAGGGGTTATTTATAGGGCCTGGCTCAGTGGCCTCCAAGACGAGAGGAGCCAGGCTGCAGGGCTCCAGCTCACCGGGCCTTCCCTAGGGGCCCAGCAGGACGGCCAGTGTCTGCTTTCAGCCCAGCAAAAGGCCATGTCAGTCAGAATGGGTAGTGGGGGTGGGGAAGCCAAAGCAGGGGGCTGTGCCTGAGCCTGGCAGGGTCCTTAGGAGCCCTTTATAGAGGGCAGATGTGCTTGAGAGCATTTGGGGAGCTCAGCGGAGCTGAAGTGGGGGATTAGGAAGAAAAGTCTTAGAGGACGCAGACCCCCTCCTCAGGAAAGCCTGGAAGTGCCACCATACAGTGAGCCACCTCCCCCACTAGCCATATAAAGACCCTTCCCGCTGGCCAATACTCCTTTCTGGTTACAGAGGCCTTAGGAAGCCATTCCAACCAACCCTAAGTGCCCCTCTCTCAGCTGCCCACATGAAACTGCCATAGTTCTGCGTCCCTTCTGCTTGTCAAGATGTGTGACAAATTGTTGCCCATCTCCCAGGGCCCCAGAGCCCCACATAACCTGTACCCTCACTATTCTCCTGTCTCCCCACTCCTCGTGTTTCTCTCTAGCAGTGAGTCTGTTCCCTGCCTCACTTGTCCAATCCCTGTCAGCCAGTGCTTGCTGGATGATCGGCTGAAGGAAAAGAACGGAAGGAGGGAGGGAGTGAATGAGGCAAAGAGTAATGAATGAGTACAGGGAGATTAGGAAAGCAAGAAAGCTGCCCTGCTAGCCCCCTAACCCATGGCAACGACTTGGTGTCCCATGAGTGGAAAGGTAACAGGGGCAGCCCAGGCCAGGTCTCGGTGACACGGCTAGGCCTTGGGCAGCAGCCAGATCGGTCACTCTCATTCTTTCCAGATCAAAGTTCCCCCAGGGAACTGCCCGGAACCTGACACTGGCATGGTGGTGGGGGGAGTGGGGAGAGCAGCTGGCCCCTACACAGGGGAGGGCAGAGAGAGACTGGGCACCTGCCCTCTGCCTCAGGAATATCAGCAGAAACGTTTATGTTCTCAGTCAACCCAGCACCCGAAAGGAGCCACACAATGAGTATGAGATCCTTGACTGAACCAGATTCCGAGTCCCCAGAATACAACACAGGGGCTCAGGGCTGCACCGGAGCCCTCTTGTGTGAGCTTTGATACCTCCCAGCCAAGTGTGCCGGCAACTTTACTACCAAGTCACCCTCTAGGCTCCTTTCTGTGTTGTTGTTGTTGTTTGTGGTTTTGGTTTTGATGAAGAGCTTTATTGGAGAGGAGGGTTTTCTTCCATGATGGGGAAGGCCTTGTGCATACAGACTAGGCAAATAGTCTCAAATCAGGTTCCCTGGTTCTGTGCGCGCGCACGAGTACACACACACACACACACACACACACACACACACACACACACACACGTCCTTCATCAATTCTGTCTTGGCTGTAGAACAACACCCCTCAGTCAGAGCCTGATTCCCTCCTGTTAGTTCCTGTTTTGGTTTGGGGTTTTTCTGTTTTGTTTTGTTTGTGAGACCAGGTCTCACTATGCGGTCCTAGCTGCCCTGGAGCTCCCTATGTAGACCAGGCTAGCCTCAAACTCACCAAGATCCACCTGTCACTGCCTCCCAAGTGCTGGGATTAAAGACATGAACCACCACGCCTGGCTCAGAGATTGATTCCACGGCTGTCCCCACGTGCCAGCTGGCACATGAGCATGCACACAGAGACACACACCACTCAGAGAAGTAGAGGTCTCTGTGCTCAGATCCCAAGTCATGGCTCACTAATCTTTGTAAACTGGAGAACATGAAAATAGCCTTTGATCGTAAGACTGGAAGGTTAAAGGAGTCTGTGCTATGAGTCCCTTACGAGGGCCCCAATCTGGTCCCCTCATCCATGGTTTCAATTTCCAAGGTTTCAGATGCCAACTGTCAACAAGAAGGTTGGGGCTGGATGTGGTAACACTCAACTGTAATTCTAGCACCAAGAAGCTGAGGCAGGAGGGTTGTGAGTTCAAGGTCAGCCTGGGCTCTGTAAGTGAGGCACCATCTCTAAGAAGTGTTAATTGTCTAGGGATCTTGATAGTGTTCATTTTCTCTGCCAACTAAAGAATTAAAAGGTAGGGGCTAGAGAGATGGCTTAGTGGTTAAGAGCACTGACTGCTCTTCTGAAGGTCCTGAGTTCAAAACCCAGCAACCACATGGTGACTCACAACCATCTGTAATGAGATCTGACACCCTCTTCTGGTGTGTTTGAAGACAGCTACAGTGTACTTATAATAGATAGATAGATAGATAGATAGATAGATAGATAGATAGATAGATAGAATTAAAAGGTAGAGAACAGCTTAAACACAACAGATAGCAGCAGAGGGAATCTCAGTCACAGCAGATAGTATCGGCTGGTAAAGGAAAACTTTCGGTGGAGGTGAAGAAACATATAGTAAGACACACAGAAAAGGAAAAAAGACCCTGGGAGGAGGAGCAGGAGACAGTGCCTAGACAGGATGAGGAAAAGGAAGAAACAAACAAAAAGAGCAGGAAAAACATCATAAAATATTTTGAGAGGCTATATTCAGATGTATTTTATTACATTATTCTATTTCATGACTAGCCATTTTTATTAACAGCTATGTCCAACACACATGATATTTCATTATAGAAAAGTAAGACAGAGGCTGGGGATACGGCTCAGCATGGGTAAAGAACTTACCATGCAAACTTGAGGATCTGCGTTTGGATCTGTAGCATCCGTGAAAAGCAGACAGACACAGGCAGATCCTGGGGTTTGGCTGGCCAGTCAAGCTAGCCAAAATGATCTAAAAAAAATAGTAGAGAGTGATAGAAAACCCAATGCCGACCTCTAGCTTATACTCACGCATACATTCAGGACACGCAAAGAAAAAGAAAAGAAAAAGGGAGCATAGTCCAGGTGTGGTAGCTCATACCTGTAACACTAACACTTAGGAGGCCGAGGAAGGGTAGATGCCGTGAGTTCAAGGCCGCTTTGTGCTTCTCTGGGAGACCCGATTTTAAAAAGAAAAGCAGCCAGTCTAGAATTCAGCAAGATCCATGGTTTTAAGAACCCACTGACCACTCCCATTACAGATAAAAGGGGACTTCATATGCATATGAAAGTCCCCCACCATGGGGGACAAGGTGTAACTCCACAGTACAACTTTCCCAAAATGTCTGAAGCCAGGATCTAGCCCCCAGCACCATCAAAAGCAAAGTCCCATTGCCTGGGGCTAAGCCTGACTCTAGACAACAAGTCCAAACAGACTTGGGGTGAGTAGTTGTAATGACAAAATGTTGCAGGGGTGACATCAGCTCTGGGATTGTCAGATGCTGAACCACATGTAGAAAAGTCACATTGATTCAGTCAAAGATGACTGAAGCCACCTCCTGCTACAACACATGGACGTGGGAGTGAGTGTAAGAATTAAAAATGACACATATGTGATCCAGAGAGGGACACATTTGCACTCATATGCATATAAATAAACAGACCAATGAATGAATAAATGAATGAACAAATACAATAAAGTCTGTAAAGGGCTGATAAGATGGCTAGGGCAGGTAAAGATGGATGCTCGCCACTAAGTCTGATAAATTCAATCTCGGGGTCCAGGGCAGAAGGAGAAAACCAAATTCCACAAGTTGTCCTCCAACCTTTGCACACATCACTGGCATGTGTCTAACCACACACACACACACACACACACACACACACACACACACACACACAAGCGTGATAGTTTCAATAATAATAATAATAATAATAATAATAATAAAGAGGTTTCTATTTTGTTTTTGGTTTTTGTTTGTTTTTCAGACAGTCTTGCTATACGGCCCAGATTGACCTCAGACTTGAAGCAATACTCCTGTGTCTACTTCCCAAGTGGTGGGATCAAGGACGGTTGCTACCACACCTGGCAAGATATTTCTTAAAAGAGGCAGAAGCTCTCACAGGATAGACAGTGAAAGACAGGCAACCCCAAGGGCTGGGCCTAGAACAAGGCTGAAAACAGGGTATGGGCTGTGGTACAAACGGGGAAGCAGGCCTGAGGCTGGGCCTGTCTAGCATTGGGACCTGTGCTGTCACTTGGGGAACATAAAAACCAGAGTAGCCCTCAAACTCACCACAAAAACTAAGCCACGTGCCTGTGGTTGGATCCTCAGCTACGCCACTAACCTCATTGGACTGTCTCAGAATTGGATCACTCACAGGAGTTGGAGGCCACAGTAGACACTCTGAGGAAACCCTAGTCTGGAGTCCAGCCCAACAGAGACCAAGCCAAGGCCTCTAGCAGACAGCCTTGAGGTTTTATGCACTTTGTAGATAACTTGAAAATGAGGAGCGGGGCATGGTGGCACTCGCCTTTAATCCTAGCACTCGGGAGGCAGAGGCAGGAGGATTTCTGAGTTCGAGGCCAGCCTGGTCTACAAAGTGAGTTCCAGGACAACCAGGACTATACAGAGAAACCCTGTCTCGAAAAACCAAAAAAAAAAAAAAAAAATGAGGAACCGGGGCTATCAAAATGACTCTGCAGGTAATGGTGATTGGGTGATTGCTGTCAAGATCTATGATCTGAGTCCCAGGACAGGCAGGACTACAGAGAAACCCTGTCTCGAAAAACCAAAAAATAAAAAAAAAAAAAAAAAAAAGAAAGAAAAAAAAATGATCTGAGTTCAATTCCCTGGACCCACAAGTTGAAGGTGCGAACTGATTGCCACAATTTGTCCTCTGACCTCCACATGTGCATTGTGATAGGACACATCTATACACGTGGTCACACACACATATGTGCACACAAATCAACTGAAAGTTTAGTTTACTTGTTTGTTTTTTAATTAAGAAAAAAAAAGTCCAAGGGCTAAAGAGAGCTCAGCAGTTAAGCCCAGGAGCTGGAGAGATGGTTCAGCAGATAAGAGCACTGGCTGTTCTTCTAACGGACCCTGGTTCAATTCCCAGGACCTGCATGGTGGTCCACAATTGTCTGTAACTCCAGTTCCTCTTCTAGCTTCCTTTGGTACCAGGGATGGATATGATTCACAGACATACATGCACACAAAGCACCCAATCACATTTTAAGAAAAAATTTAAAAATACTGCATGCCTTTAATCCCAGCACTCAGGAGGTAGAGGCAGATGGATCTCTGTGAGTTCAAAACTAGCCTGGTCGACACAGTGAGTTCCAGGACAACCAGTGATCGTACAACTGAACCACTTCTCCAACCCCTAAAAATTGTTTTAAAGGGAAAGACAGGCTTGCAGCTGTGTACACGGTTTTTCCTTGGACTTATTTTGTTGTTTGTTGTTGAGACAGGCAGATCCTAGGGTTTTGCTAGCCTGTTAAGCAAAGACCCTGTCTAAAAAATAATAGTTCTAGAAAACACTCAGTATTGATCTCTAGCTTACATCACACACACACACACACACACACACACACACACACACACACATGACACACAAATTAAAAAAAAAAAGGAAAAAGAAAAACAGAAAAATATAGTCCAGGTGTGGTAGCTCATACTGTATGTAATACTAAGCGTTTAAGAAGCAGAAGTCAGCAGATCTCCAGGTTGGAGGCTAGCCTGGTCTACCAAGAAGCAAGTTCCAAGATAGCCATGACTTCACAGAGAAACCCTGTCTCAACAACAAGAATCAACTCTTAGCCAGGCATGGTGGCGCACGCCTTTAATCCTAGCACTCGGGAGGCAGAGGCAGGCGGATTTCTGAGTTCGAGGCCAGCCTGGTCTACAAAGTGAGTTCCAGGACAGCCGGGGCTATACAGAGAAAACCTGTCTCAAAAAAAAACAAACAAAAACCAACCAAACAAAAAGAATCAACTTCTGTTTCACATTTTAGTGAAACTTAAGAACAGAAAGGGATGAGGGGGCATTGAAATCACAGTGCCAGAGGCTGGGGGGGGGGGGCTACCTAAAGGTAAAAGGCAAGACTCTAGCATGAGAGTCTTCATCAGCAACAGTGGAAGAAAAAAAAAAAGAAAGAAAGAAAAAAGGAAAATATAGATAAAGGAAAATAAACTCACACTTAGAATTGAATACACAACTGTATGTTTCAAGAGCAAGTGACAGATTAAAAACGTTCTTGATCATCACTGAGAAGAACCTAGAAGGAAGCAATAATAATGGAATACATCCTCCAAACCTGGAGAGGCAGCGGTGATGACTGATTTGGGGTTTTTGTCTGCTGCAACTAAAACCACAGCATGGGGTGGGGTGGGGCTGGCAAGACAGTCCAGGTCCCTGTGTAGCAGGTGCTGCCCGAGTCCTAGCTCACATTGTCTCAGCCTTACCTCTGACTTCAGCCAAGATTCTAGGAGAACACGCTCTCCCCTTTCTGCTCCAGGATTTCTGGTAAGGCCTTGATGGAGGGATGTCACCACTCCAGCACCCCACTTAAGGGGATCAGTAATATTTGTGGTGTTGTGGCTGGCTGACTCAGAATAAAAATATTCCCAGCATTCACCCATGAGGCATTTAAACCCGAGTAACATTCCACACAGTTTATCTATTATCAATTAATGGGCATTTAGATCACACCTGACCTTTGGCTGTTGTAAAAGCATCACTGTGACAGTGGGAATGTTTGAATGTATTGATTAAGTTAGTTGCCAATCATTCACAGAACCCTACTGTCTTCTAGGGACTGTGGTAAGATCTGGAAAAACAGCAACAAACAAAAGAAACACCTTGGCATCAAGGAGCTTGTGTTCCAATTCGGACAGGCCATGTTCGCACAAGTTCTCTGATTGCAGGTGCCAGGTAGTGGCATGCCGAGATGGCATCAGGGTCTGTGGTTCATAATGACAGAAGAGGTGAGGTCTGCTTTATCCAGGGTGGCCTAAGAAAGGATGTCCGTGGACAGACAGACATAACTGGAAGAAACAGCGGAAGAGACGGAAAGTGTATTTTGGCTCACGGCTTCATGGGATCGCAGTCCTCCACGGCTGAAAAGGCGTGCCTGTGTTCACATAGCTAGGGGTGCATAGGTTGACCACGGGAGCTCTGATCTTCAAAAGGCCTGCTCTAATAAGCTACGTCTGCCAGGTAGAACCCACGTTCTAATGACTCCTCAACCTCCAAAAACAGAACCATCAGCTGGGGAACAAGTGTTCAAAACATGATTCTGTTGGGGACATTTCACATTCAAAGCATATAGCACAGGCCATTTTCCCAAGTGTTCTGTCACATTGAGACCTCTGCCTAGCCAGATATGTGCACTACACAGACAAGGTTTCCAATGGTCTCTACCACCTCTAGTCCCAGGGTGAAGGAACGGTGTAGTTATCCAGCCCCTCCCACCTCCCACACTGCTGACTGTAGAGTCAGGGAGAGCCCATCAGAGAACCACTGCGGGTCTAAGCAGTTGTAACTCACACAGCTAGAATGAATGTGGGGTCGGCTGCCTCAGGAGTCTACCAGAGAGGGTAGACTCTCTCACACTCTTAGAGGTCTCACACTCTTAGAGGGATTGTGGCTTTGTAAATGGGCTAGCCTTGTTTCCCCTTTTCTCATCCACCCTGTCAATACCCAGTGCCCTAGATTCCAGGTCCTCCAATGTTACAGGAAATGTGATCACACTGTGAACCCCAAGATTGTGTTATTACTGGAAAAAAACTGTTTCTAGTTGTGGTGTGGCTCAGCTGTAGCACACACCCTTAATTCAAGGGTGTTCTGTTTATTGTAAACAAGATTAAGTAATGTTAACCTTAGGTCAAGAGGCCAAGTTGACAGTGAGAGAACATAGGGAAAAAAAAAACCATAGAGAATAAAAAGAAGTCAGGAGGATGGATAGAGAGAGGCACAGGAAGCAGATGGGAGGGACATTCAGTTTGAGGGGTTTTGAGACACCATGGAGAGGAGAGCTTCCTGTTGACTGAGGAGGAAGATGAGCTGGGTGCTCTCTCTGCCTCTCTGAATTAGCAGGCTTTGACCCCAGCTTCTGGCTCCTGAGTCTTTATTGGCAGTTCTTCCTAGTCCTACCCATGCTCTCAGCAGGACTTCTCAGCTTTCCCTCCCCCCCTGGAGCAGCCCTCTTTCCTTCCTTCATACACCTTCACAAGACAATGACATCATGCATTAAACTTTCTTCTGCACAAGAAGAAACATAGAACAGAGGTGACCAGGGGCGTAACAGGCAGGAGAGAATTATTATTTGATGCTTACAGAACTCATTGTGCTGGGCTCCAGTTTCTGTCTCAAAAACCTAATAAGTGACTTCCATGTCTGGTATTGATTGCCTTAGAAATCGTCCACCTGAAAGAAATTAGAAATCTAGAAAAATGGCTAACAATGAAGAGAAACAGAAAAGGAAAGAAATATGGAGAAAATATACAAGCCATGATTTTAGACATTAAATAACAGGTCGCCCAGATCCCTGAGAAGAGAGAAATTATTTGTGTGAGATCCTAGCTCCTAGCCTCAGAGCTTCAAGGAATGTTTGGTCACAATACAATGAGGAAGATACCAAACAGAGCATGGAGTCTCACTGAGCTGCGGAGGAAAAGACTGGAGTTCTAAATGGAAAGCAATTTGTAAAACCTTCGTACTGAGAAAATACAAGCATCGTTAAAAAAAAAAACAAACCCTCCAGATGTCTACACAAGAGTACGCTGGAGGGTTAACCAAGAACTGATGCTCTCCTGTGTGAGAACAAAATACCCAAGGCCAGGAAAAGGGTTGTCACAAAGTAGTAGGCCAAAAAATGTCTGGAATTCACACAAGACTAGAAATAGTCTAATGAAAAGCTCTTGTCACCCATCAATCACTGCATTGAGTCCTCAGAAAGATCACACATTAGTAGCAGAATTAATTAATCTCAAAATAAAGTCTTCCTACCATAATAAGGCTTCAAAGGAAGTCTGAATGGATCAAGAGCATTCACAAGTGTTTTACAACATGCCAGAATGAAACCCAACACTCTACAAAGGAGTATATCAAAATACAGCACTCAGCAACATAAAATTTACAGCATCTAGTACCCATTTAAAAATCACCAGGTAGGCTGAGGATATAGCTCAGCTGGTAGAATACTCCCCTAGTCTGCACAAAACCCTGCATTATGGGCTGGAGAGATAGAGAACAGTTAAGAGTCCTGGTTGCTCTCACAGAAGGCACAGATTCAATTCCCAGCATCCGTCTACTTGCTGGCTCATGACCATCTGTGCCTCCAGTTCCAGGCGATCTGATGCCTACTTCTGGCCTCTCTTAGGCGTTAGGTACATACATGGTGCTCAGATATGCCTGCAGGCAAAAACACACATACACACTAAGTAAACTTTAAAGCCATGCATTCATTTAATCTCCACTTCATCAACTGAGTATAGGGGCACGTGTCTGTAAACCCAGGAAACAGAAGGAAAAGGATTAGAAATTCAAGGTCATGTCCAGCTACACTGTGAATTTGATACCATCCTGGGATGAAGAAGACCCTGGAGAGATGGCTCAGTGATTAAGAGCACTGTCTGCAATTCCAGAAGCCCTGAGTTCAATTTTCAGTAATCATATGATGGCTCATCTATAATGGGATCTGATGCCCTCTTCTGGCCTGAAGGTGTACATGCAGATAGAGCACTCATACATAAAATAAATTTAAAAATTTAAAAACAAACAAAACCCCCAATAAACAACAACAACAACAACCCAAAGACAAAATTATTTTTTTAAAAAGGGGGAGAGGAAGACTGGAGAGATGGCTCAGCAGTTAAGAGCACTGACACATTGCTCTAAAACCCTTCTAGTAGAGGTCCTGAGTTCAATTCCCAGCAACCACATGGTGGCTCACAGCCATCTCTAATGGGATCTGATGCCCTCTTCTGGTGTGTCTGAAGACAGCTGATAGTGTATTCATATACATTAAATAAATAAAAAAATAAAGAGAAGAAAAGAAGACTCTGTCTCAAAATGGAAGGAAAGGAAAGGAAGGAACCAAACCACACAAAGAAATTTACTCATTACTTGGAAAAAATATAATTATTACTCTAAAGAGATGACTCAGCAGTTAAGAGAACTTGTAGAGGGCCTGAGTTCAGACCCCAGAACCCACAAACAGCTCACAAACACCTTTAACTCCAGGTTCAGCAGATCAATGCCCTCTTCTGTCCGCTGTGGGTACCTACATACACGTGCATACACATATATACAGACATACACATAAATAAAATTAAACAAAACACATTTTTAAAAACAGGTTTCAAGTCAACCAGAGCTACCACCAAGACACTGTTTCATTGAAAGCAAACAAAAGCCCCATGAACAAGCCTAGCTCTGTACTGTTACCCCACCATTATCTGTCTATAATATACAGCAAACACAGCATATTGATTACTGAAACTTTGTAAAAAGTCTTAAAAAGTGGATAGCTTTGGTCTTCTCACATATTTCTTTTTCAAAAACATCTGGGACTGGATTTTAGAATTATCTTTTAAGAATGACAGTCTACAAGATGACCATTTATCAAGATGATGGTTCTCTACTGACAATATTGAGTTTCCAGGTCCATGAACATGGTATGTCTCTCCATTCACTTAGATCTTTTGTTTATTTATTTAAATATATATATATATATATATATACATATATATTTAATTGTAACTCTTTTAAAAATGTATCTCAATTTCTTAAAGACTATACTATTGGAAGAAACCAGATATACACAAGTACACACTGTATGATATATGACTTTTATAATATTTAAGCCCTCAAAACATGATTCCTATAAACGTTTAGAGATAGAAATAATATCAGCAGTTTCCAAAGGTTGAAAATATTAATAAAAAGCAAGCAAAGGAGTATGAGTGACTTTGTGGATGTTGAAAATGGCTGTAGAGTTGATTGATGGTTGCACAGATGAACACTGAATTTTACATTATGCAAAGTAGACTTCAATAAATTTGATTAAAAAAAAAAACAGGTCGTGGCACACACCTTTAACTCCAGCACTGGGACAGGGGCAGAGGCAAGCAGATCTCTGTGAGTTTGAGGATCAACCTGGTCTACAGAATGAATTCCAAGGACTACATAGTGAGACTACCTGAAAGACAAAAAAACAAACAAAAACTCCAATGGGTAAACGACTTGTTAACTAGTAACAGTTTTGATAATAAAGTGAAGAACGTTGCCTGATTGAAAACTAGCACCTCTAAAATCTGTCAGGGAGTGGAAATATGACTGTATCCTATAAAACAAAAGAGAGCCAGACTGAAGGACAAGAATAGAACCCTAATAAAGGTTTCCCAAGAGCGCCACCTGGAGGCAAAGTAGGCCCTCACAGCAGCCACTTAACACCTAGAGGCGGCTGTGTACCAAACCCACGTGACTTACAAAGCCGGAGACCTCTGTGCAACTCATGGGGGGGTGGGTGGGGGGTGGTGGTGGCTTGGGCTTCGTTGTTCCTTCCCCCTCCAGCCAGCTTCAGCTCTGGGGGAAACAAAAGCCACCAAGCAGGGAGTGAAAAGAACCCAAGAACAGATACATAAATTCCATCTTTCTCTGTCTCTGTCTCTGTCTCTGTCTCTGTCTCTGCCTCTCTCTCTCTCTCTCTCTCTCTCTCTCTCTCTCTCTCTCTCTCTCTCTCTCTCTCTCTCTCTGTCTCCCCACCCCCTACACACACCTTTTCCATTACCTGCTGCCTACTCAAACAGAACAAGGAGTTGCAAGAAATAATTTTTTTTGTAGAAATAATTTTTTTTAACTCTAAGTAATCTCGAGTTTGAGTGAATTAGGGAAATTTATTGGCTTGTTTTCAAATTATTGTTATTTGTGTGTGTGTGTGTGTGTGTGTGTGTGTGTGCGCGCGCGTCCTTCCCCACCTCTCGATGTTTCTTGTGGTAAATATACACAGCACAAAATGTACTGTCTAACCACACAACAGTTCTAGAGAGGCCAGGGCGCTGTTGCCCTTCAGTTCTTTGTCCTCTTCACCCAGACGTGTAAATCCCCCTTCTGGTCCCTCTCTTTTCCCTTTCTGGATGGTGGCCCTGCAGTACTTTGTCTAGGTTGCCTGTAGAAGGCACTTCCTCTTGACAGGCAGGTCCAAGCTCCACCCAAACCAAGCCTCACTGTGTGCCACTGCCATCTTGTGGCCAATTTTCATATGATTGCACTTCCCAATTTCTAGACATTTCTTCCCTCACCAAGATAAAAGAGAAATAATAACCCACTGTAGAAAGGTCTTGTTGGTGTCAGGGAGGAGACCATAGAGGAAGCAGCCAAAACCTAACAAACATTTACTTCCATATTCCAGATCTAAAAGTAAGAAGATTTAAGCTAGGCATGGTAGTGCACAGGCTGTGAACTCAGCACTTAGAAAGCTGAGGCAAGAGGATCACAGGTTCTAGGCCAGCCTACGCTAACACAGTGAGATCCTTCCTCAATAAAGGACTTGACAGATGGCTCAAAAACCCATACTCCTTTTAAAGAAGACCCGAGTTCAGTCACCTATAACTCCAAGTGCAGGACAACCTAACTCCTCCTCAAGCTCCTGCACTTATATGTGAAAACACACAGAGAGACATACGCACATACACATAAAACAAAAATAGTAAAAAAAACTTAAATAAATAAATACTTAGATAAGAAGGCTCAGTGTATACCTAAGTATGATCCCCAGACCCCGAGTAAATGTGAAAGAACAGATCTGATCAAAATTGTCTCTGACTTCCCCACATGCTGTGATGTGCATCTCCCACAAATACATTCCATGTACATGTGTGCACAATAATAAATAAATAAGTTAGAAAGAAAAGAAAAGGCTAGTGCCCAATGGCATATCGGAACTTACTCCACCCCGAGCCCTAGTCCAACCCCCAACCCTCCACTGCCCTCGACAGAGTTTCTCTGTGTTATCCCTGGCTGTCCTGAAACTCACTCTGTAGACCAGGCTGGCCTAGAAGTCACAGGGACCCGTCTACCTCTGTCTCCTGGTGCTGGGATCAAAGGCATGCACCACCACAGTTGGCTATTTAGAGAGTTTTGAGGCAAGATCTTACTATGTAGCCTAGATTGTTGATGAACCCACAG
This sequence comes from Mus musculus, assembly GCF_000001635.26. Classification (NCBI taxonomy): domain Eukaryota; kingdom Metazoa; phylum Chordata; class Mammalia; order Rodentia; family Muridae; genus Mus; species Mus musculus. The sequence goes on from NC_000077.6 coordinate 72,430,567, forward strand.
CCTCCCTATTTCAATCTCCGGAGTGTTGGAATGACAGGCTTGTCCTAAACAGGGAAAGGGGGTCTCTGTTTTGTTTTTTGTTTTTTTAAAAGATTTATTTATTTATTATATGTAAGTACACTGTAGCTGTCCAGAAGAGGGAGTCAGATCTTGTTACAGATGGTTGTAAGCCACCATGTGGTTGCTGGGATTTGAACTCCGGACCTTCGGGAGAACAGTAGGGTGCTCTTACCCACTGAGCCATCTCACCAGCCCTCTGTTTTGTTTTCATTGTGCAGTGCTCAGGATGGAACGCTGGGCCTTGTCTGGGATTGCTTTTGTCTTGTCGTTTTTGTTTTATTTTGCTTTGTTTGAGACAATGTTTCAGACAGCACAGTCTGACCTTGAACTCCTAATCCTTTTGCCTCCACCACCTCAGTACAGGGATTATATTTCTATGCTTGACTTCCCAAACTTCTTTCTTTCTTTCTTTCTTTCTTTCTTTCTTTCTTTCTTTCTTTCTTTCTTTCTTTCTTTCTTTCTCTTCCTTCCTTCCTTCCTTCCTTCTTTTCTTTCTTTTTCTTTCTCTTTCTTTCTGTCTTTTATTGTTGTTGTTTTTTTTCGAGACAGGGTTCCTCTGTATAGCCCTGGCTGTCCTGGAACTCACTTTGTAGACCAGGCTGGCCTCGAACTCAGAAATCCGCCTGCCTCTGCCTCCCCAGTGCTGGAATTAAAGGCGTGTGCCACCACGGCCCAGCTCTCTTTCTGTCTTTCTTGCTATTGATCATTTGTTTGTTTGTTTTCTGTTGTTTTTATTTTTGAGAGAGTGTTGCTCTGTGTAGCCTTGGCCATCTTGGAACTTAACTCTGTAGATCAGGTCAACCTTGAACTCAGAAATCCACCTGCCTGTGCCTCCTTAGTACTAGAATTAAAGGCATGGGCCACCATGCCCAGCTTTCTTTTTTCTTTTGCTTTTTAATGATGTGTATCTGTGTATTTGGGTACATGCATATGGGTTCAAGAGGGTGGATGCATAGGAGAGGAGAGGAGAGGAGAGGAGAGGAGAGGAGAGGAGAGGAGAGGAGAGGAGAGGAGAGGAGAGGAGAGGAGAGGAGAAGAGAAGAGAAGAGAAGAGAAGAGAAGAGAAGAGAAGAGAAGAGAAGAGAAGAGAAGAGAAGAGAAGAGAAGAGAAGAGGGTGTTGGTCCCTAAAACTGGACTTACAGGAAATAATGAGATGCCTAATATGGGTGCTGGGAACTGAACTCAGGTTCTCTGCAAGAGCAGTGTATGTTTTGGGGCTGCTCCTAACTGCTGACCCCCTTGTTTTGTTTCTTAAAAGTGTCTCACTAAGCAGCTTTGATCCTGTAACTCTCTTGCCAGGAGCTCTGAGTGCTCCAATTGCAAGCATGTGGGACTGTACCCAGCATCTCTTTTAAAAGAAAAATTTAATGTATATCAGTGTTTTGCCTGCATGTATGTATGTGTACCATGTGCAGTGCGTACCTGTGCCCAATGAGGCCAGAGGAAGGCATCTGATTCCCTGGAAATGAAGTTCTGACAGTTGTGAGTCACCTTTTAGGTGCTGGAAACTGAACCCATATTATCAAGAGCATCAAGTGCTCTTAACGGCTAAGCCATCGCTCCAGCCCCTGTACCTACTACTTTTTACAAAATTAACATATGCTTGGCCAGGCGTGGAGTTGCAAGCCTTTAACCCCAGCACTCTGGAAGCAGATGCAGTCGGATCTCTGTGAACCCATCAGCCTGGTCTACAGAGTGAGTTACAGGATAGCCAAAATTACACCGAGAAACTCTGTATTGGAAAAAAATTCTTTATTATTGCCAGGCTTGGTGTTTTACCTTCAGTCCTAGCACTTGGGAAGCAGAGGTGGTCTGGAAGTCTCTGAGTTTGAGGCCAGCCTGGTCTACAGAGCAAGTTCCAGGACACCCAGAGCTTCCCTTTCTAAAAAACAAAAATAATTAGTTTTAGAGATAAGATAATACAGACTATATAAATGTGATATTATGTAATGTTTTAGATACATGTATGCATTATACAATGTTTAAATGAGGGTAAAAATCTTTTTCTCCACAAACATTCTTTGTCATGAAAACATTCAAATCCAGCCGGGCATGGTGGCACATGCCTTTAATCCCAGCACTTGGGAGACAGAGGCAGGCGGATTTTTGAGTTCGAGGCCAGCCTGGTCTACAAAGTGAGTTCCAGGACAGCCAGGGCTATACAGAGAAACCCTGTCTCGAACCCCCCCCCCCAAAAAAACCCCAAACAAAAACAAAACAAAACAAAAACATTCAAATCCTTCTAGTTTTGAAATGAAGTCGTGCACATCTGTAATCCTAGCACTGAAGTTGAGGCAGGAGGATCTCAAGCTAGAGAACAGGCTGGGCTACATAAAAAAGACTGTCTAAAAAAAAAAAAAACCGGTTCATACATACATAATTAGTGGTATAATACATGGTTGTTACCTACAGTTATCCTGCTGTGCGGTCGCACACTTGAGCTTTTAGACCCGTTTTAGCTATAAACACATCACCTACTGACCAGCTATTCTATTCTAGTCTCAACTTCTATGAGATATGGCCAATGTTAGTGTAGAAAACGAGGTTTTCATAAAACACAAAGTACATGCAGAAAAGCATACATAGATGTGCCACTTGATTTGTGTTCACAGTGGGCACACCCATGAGACCAACACCCTCATTAACAGATGTCAGCTGGGAGCCCACCAAGCTGACAACCAGGATGAAAGATTTTTCCAAGGTGAAAATGTGACACGTCAGAAGCTGTCAGGGTCAGCACCCAGAGCCAGCGCATGCCTATGATCCCAGCACTCAGAAGCAGAGAGGCAGGTGGGTCTGAGTTCGAGACTGGCATGTTCTACAGAGTGAGTTTCAGGATAGACAGGGCTACTACAGAGAAACTCTGTCTCAAAAAAACCAAAACAGGAAGAAAGAAATCACTGTAACAAATATGTCTGTCTAATAGGAAAGTCCAGGCCCCCTTCTCTAAAGGACCTGCTTTCATATGACATTTTGATATTAACTTTTCATTTGTCACTCACATCTTTTTTTTTAAGATTTATTTCTTTTATGTATATGAGTACATTGTAGCTGTCTTCAGACACACCCACCAGAAGAGGGCATCAGATCTCATTACGGATGGTTGTGAGCCACCATGCGGTTGCTGGGATTTGAACTCAGGACCTTCGGAACAGCAGTCAGTGCTCTTAACCACTGAGCCATCTCTTCAGCCCTGTCACTCACATCTTGATATTAAACTTTTAATTGAGCCAGGGATGGTGATGCTTGCCTATGATCCCAGCACTGAGGTGCTGAGGGTAGGAGAATTAGAAGTTCAAGGCCATATTCCTCCCTCAGCTACGTGAGGAGTCTGCGGGCAGCCTGGGCTACATAAAACCCTGTCTCAAAACAAACAAGCAAAGGGCCATTGAGATGGCTCAGTGGATAGGGATGCTCACTGTCAAGCCTGACCATGCTTGGTCCCCTGGATCCAGATGGTAGGAGAAAACCAACTGCCACAAGCTGTCCTCTGATTTCCACATGCATGCTATGACACTCATGTGCCACACACCACACATACAAACACACACACAAGAAAGAAATGTAATAAAAAAAAAATAAAGGCAGGCATAGTGGCACACACCTTTAATCCCAGGACTCAGAAGACAAAGGCAGACAGATTTCTGAGTTTAAGGCCAATGATTTAGTATACATAGTGAGACCTTGTCCCAAACAAACAAAACTCAAAAAGATCTTTTAGTTTTATTAATAAATATGAGTGGTACTTTAAAAAAAAAAAAAGACAGCTAAGTGTGGTGTCCCGTGCCTTTAATCCCAGCACTTGGGAGGTAGAGGCAGGCAGATTTCTGAGTTCAAGGACAGCCTGGTCTACAAAGTGAGTTCCAGGACAGCCAGGGCTATACAGAGAAACCCTGTCTCGAAGAAAGACAGACAGACAGACAGAAAGAAAGAGAGAGAGAGAGAGAGAGAGAGAGAGAGAGAGAAAGAAAGAAAGAAAGAAAGAAAGAGAGAAAGAGAGAGAGAAAGAAAACAAAAGACAAAAGGAAGGAAGGAAAAAGAAAAGTAGGAGAGAAAGGTAAACAAGACTTCTCTGGCTTCTTCCCAGATGCCCTGACTGTTCCGCACTCCAGCTGCGTTCTGACTCTAAACGTTAACCGGTCTTACCTTGTTCTGAGCCTTGCTTAAGACACACAATGTGTGCCCTTTCCTACCTGGCCTCTTTCACTCCCCATGTTCCCTCTGATTCATGTACAATATTACACATAATTGTCTCTTGTTCATTCTTTCTGCTGCAGATACCCCAGTGCCTGAATAATGGCTTGCACGGTTTTTCCTGACAATGGTGTTAGCATAGTTTCCAATGTGGGACTGTTGCAAATAGCACTGCTTTGCCCAGGAACAGGTCCTTGATGTGAATGCCAGGAAGAAGGTTGGAACCGTGTTTTCCAGACTGTTTCCCCACAGAGGTCTCTGACTCCGCCTTCTGGACAAAAGCCACATGACACATCCAGGGATGGCCCTCACCCCCCAAGCTGTTCGCCAGATTTCATAGTAGCCCAAGATTGGACCATGACCCTCCTTGGAAGCCACACCCCCTGACAATATAACCTGGTTGGTGGTGCTAAGCCACACCTAGGCTACCCTTTGTAACCATAGCTCTAATTCATGTCCACGATTCCTAGAGACCTGAGTAGCTTTGGGATCTCAAAGGTAAAGAGAGACTCCACTCACCCCACCTCTTAGTCTATAGCTATAGTGTTGGGCTCCTCCTAGACCTGTATAAATTGTGACTCTGTATGGCAGCTGCTCGGGGAACCTTTATAAGAGCCCCGAGTCCTAACGAGGCAGGCTCATAGCAGCCTTCCCAGCCCCGCCCTGCCCAGACCTGTTCTCTGTTTCACCACCTCCATTCCCCAAGGCCACCCAGCACCAGCCACAACCTGCTTGCTTGCCTCTCTGGCAGTGTCAACTGTCAGGGCTCTCGGCAAAGATCTGGGGTAGCACGGGCCATGGATGCCACCACAGGACCTGTGCACTATCACAAGCTACAACTCTGGGAGCCTGGCGTGGAGTCAGAGGAGGAGGAGGAGGAGGAAGAGGAAGAGATAGCAGAGCCACTGGTCCTCTCCCTAAGGAGACTCCAAAATACCCCCCGGTGAGTCAGCAAGGGCCTGGGGACCTCCATAACTCAGGCTGGACGGCTGGCAAGGTCCTCTCTCTGGAATCCCTAAGCTGGGTCAGGCAATCTCACACTTGGCTGAGCATCAGGGACTTTCTAGATGAGTTTGGGGGGAGGGGAGCTCTAGGCTGCAGATCCAACTTGGGACTGAGCCAGTCAGTCAGAGGAAGGTCTGTGTATCTTAAGAGAAGACATCTTAGACATCTGTATCAAGCTGGACCCAGTACTGCCCCAGCTCTCCCAGCCTCACCCCAGCTCCATGCCATAGCACCTGCTGGACGGGTTGGGACTGGGCTACACCTGGATGAACCCTGCTCCTCAACCACCTCTCCCCATGTGCCAAGCCCCTTCCAGGTCTCCCTCTGACTGACTGGCCACCCCTGCCTCCTCCAGCTCTTCTGTTAGACACTCTCTCCAAGCCAGCCTCAGTTTCTCCAACTTTTTCCTACCTCTGTGTCTTTGCCAATGCAGTGCCCTGGGCTCTCTCTCTCTCTCTCTCTCTCTCTCTCTCTCTCTCTCTTCTCTCTCTCTCTCTCTCCAATTTATACTCTTGCAAAATCAAACCTTTGGGGGAAACATTCCTTGGGTCTTCTTGGGGTTCCTGGGTGCTCCTTTACCCCATCCCTGGCTCAGGACTCCCCTTTCTGCAGGAACGAGGTTGGTGGGTTGCCAGGAGCCTGGGCCCGCCTGCTGGCAGGCTTGTTGCTGCTGGCTGTTAGCAGCTCTCTGGCTCTGAGGCAGCTGCACAGTAGGGACAGCCCAAGAGGAAACTTGGGCTCTGTGGCCCCTCCAGCCAGCAGACACTCCCATCGCCCTGGTGTGTACCACCACAGCGCCATTATCAGCCCGGCAGGTCAGTGTTTGGGAAGGGGCTAGGGGTCAGTGGTTCAGGGCACCTCCCCATCACACACAGACCTTTCCTTACTGCAGCCACATGTTCCCAACTGGGCCAAGAGTTGCTTGTCGCTGGGGGCAATGTCGTGGATGCTGGAGTTGGAGCAGCTTTGTGTCTGGCGGTGGTACATCCTCATGCAACAGGCTTAGGTCAGTGTAATCTGTGGGCCCTGAACCTCAGAGCTTCTAACCTGGGGCCTAGTTAGTGACCTGGAACTCATTAGGGCAGTCAGTGGCCATTACCTCAAGACTAGCTAGTGAGCAGGACATGGGATCTGAGCACCAGGCCTAGTCTTGAGTAACCTTTGACCCTGGTCAGCAACTCCTGATTTCAGGCTTAGTCAGTGACCTCTATTGCAAGCAAGACAGTGATTCTCTACCTGGGACCACTGGAGGATCTTGACCCCAATTCTGGCCAGTGCCTCTGATCCCCATGTGACCTCTGTCTCCCAACAGGTGCCACATTCTGGGGTCTCTTCTACAATAGCTCTTCAGGAAACTCAACTGCCCTGACAGCAGGCCCAACCCAACTCCTGGCCCCCGGCCTGGGGCTGCCCACGGGTCTGCCTGCTCTGCATTTGCTTCATGCCCACTTCGGCCGCCTGCCCTGGCCACACCTGCTGACCAAGCCTGCCATGCTGGCTGAAAAGGGCTTTGAGGTAGATGCACCCCTGGCAAACGCACTAGCCATCCAGGGCACAAAGGGGCTCTGTCCATTGTTCTGCCATACCAATGGAACCCCACTGGGCCTTGGGGCTCGGGCCACCAACCCCAACCTGGCAGCTGTATTACGCAGCGCAGCCCTGGCCTCCAGCCCAGATCTCGCTGGGAAGGCCTTGCTGAACCCGCTGGTCAGAGACCTGGGGTTAGAGTTACCTTCTGCTCAGCCCGTGCCTTCCTTAGAGCCTGCGCTGCAGCTTCTTCTGCCTCGGGGGGTCCTGTTCACGACTCCTGGCCCCTCAGCAGGTCCAGAACTTGTGGAACTGCTGGAGTCTACTCTTCACTCCAGGACACCCAGCTCTGCTCCCTGCCCACCATTCCTGCAAACTGCTGAAACCCCAGTGAGCAGTGCCCTGGCCACCGTGGACAGCAACGGCTCCATGCTCCTCCTCATCTCCTCAATCAACAGTTCCTTTGGTTCTGGACATCTATCCCCAAGTACTGGTGTTCTGCTCAGCAACCTGGAAGCCAGCCCTGCACCTAGTGCCTGGGCCTGTCCACTCATCCTTCGTGACAACCTGGATGACACAGAAGCCGATATGTTGGGGATGGTGGCTTCAGGGATCTCCAGAGGGGCCAAAGCCATGACTTGCACCTTGCTCAATCATCTGGCAACACCCCAAATCCCACAGCAGCCCCAGCATCAAAGACCCACAGAGAGCCCTGGCATATGTGGCCAAGGGGCCCTACTGCAGGCGGTAGTCCATGCAGAACACGCCCATGTCTCCAGTGTCCCCAGTGGCTGCTGCCCCTTTCAGGGGTATTAACAGAGGGGCAGAGGTGTCTGGAACTTGAGAGCCAGACAGAGAAGGTCTAGCAGCAATGAATGTATGAAGAGAATGTATCTGTGAGGTGTTTGCTGCTCCATCACATGAAGCCTCCATCCTAATCTGTTACCTGGCTCTGGCTCTGGCATCCAGGGCTGGTCCAACCACATTTCCTGGTACCCACACTGATGGAATTTCTGACTTTTCTATCAAATAAAGACCAGAAGATGATGAAAAAGAGTCTGAGTGCCACTCACCTTTGGGAAAGCCCAGTGGAAGGTCACCAGCCCTTACTGAGTCTTTGGGCAGGGTGGGCAGCTCCATCTTCCACTGGACCATTCCCTGCTGATCTTTATCAATTGGACTGGAAGCTAATAAAGTTCAAATCTTCCGGGGACAGAGTGACATCTGTGCTCTTTGGCTAACTTTCCTGTTAACCTTTGCAACACAGGTGATGAACGCCAGACACAGGGGGAGGAGCCTGGGTCTGTCTCTTTCGGCTTCCCCTGCTCCAGCCACCTTCTGCTTTCTGGGGTTCCATCTGCACAAGGTAAATCTCTTAGTTTCACGTGTAGAACAGATGGCAGAGCAGAGAAGGGTTGGGAAAATGAGTAGGAGGTTCCCCTGGGTACAGAAGGGCTGGAACTGGGTTGTTCCTGATCTCTGAGATCTCTTGAATACAACCCTTTAGAAATAGTTCCTCAGGCCAAGAGCAAGGACACCCAGTAGCACTTCCCCTACCTGACAAAGAGAAAGGAAATTCTTATTTAAGGGTTTGAGGGTTTAATTTTTTTTTTTAATTAAAATGATACTTTTAGACGGGCAGTGGTGGTACAAGCCTTTAATCCCAGCACTTGGGAGGCAGAGGCAGGTGGATTTCTGAGTTCGAGGCCAGCCTGGTCTACAGAGTGAGTTCCAGGACAGCCAGAGTTACACAGAGAAACCCTGTCTCAAAAAAAAAAAAAAGATGCTTTTATCTTCTGTGTGTGTGTGAACTGCATATATGCACATGTCCCACATGCTTCTTCTGTCTGAGGTCAGAGGAGGGCTTTGGCTCCCCTGTAACTGGGGTTACAGATGTGAGCTGCTATATGGGTGCTGGGAACTGAACCTTGATCCTCTGCAATAGTAGTAAGTGATTTTTTGTTTGTTTGGTTTTGTTTTTTTTCCAGACACGGTTTCTCGGTATAGCCCTGGCTGTCCTGGAACTCACTCTGTAGACCAGGCTGGCCTCAAACTCAGAAATCTGCCTGCCTCTGCCTCCCGAGTGCTGGGATTAAAGGCGTGCACCACCGCGCCCGGTTTAGTAAGTGCTTTTCACTAACACGCCATATCCCTTGTCTCTATAATTTTGTTTTTTAAGGCAGAGTCTCCCTGTGTAATCCAGTCTGGCCCAGGCACTGGGATTACAGGATCACCAACACAGTCAGCTAATTGTTTTGTTTTGTTGGCTTGGGGATCAAATTTAGAGCACTGATGTGCTTGGCTGGTGTTCTATTTCCATACCATATCCCCAAACCCAAGCTAGCAGAGCTCTTAATTGTACCATCTCCACTTCTCTCTCAGACAAAACATTGCTAGGCGCAATGATTCCACCATCTATTCAACGATTTTAGCTTTTAGCCTGGTGTCCTTTCTAGCAAATCATCTCCTTTGGCCCAGGTCATCGCCTACGTTGACATTTGCCATAGGTTAGCCAAGGCCTTACTCCAGCATAATTCACTGCCTCGGTACTCACAGCCACGGGCTGTGGCTGCTCTCAGCTAACAGTTGACCTTTTAAAACTGTAAATCAGATGTAAATCCTCCCTGCACTCTCTGAAGAAATTCTGAACCCTTGAGCCTGGCCCTGGGTTCTATATAACCTTGCTCCTGGCACCTGAGTCCTCCTCCTCACCTTACTGACCTCATTCCCGTAAGAGATGAGTGGCCTCTGTAGAAGAAATGTCCTTGGCCTGCTCTTAGATTTTTGCCCTGGGGACAATAGAGCCCATCTTGTCCCTCAGCTGTCAGCTCACATGTCAGTCTTGTCATGGTCTCTTAAATAGAATCTTAGAATCTATAGAATTTTCCCTTTAATTTTTTTTTTGGTTTTGTTTTTGTGTGTGTGTGTGGTTTTGGGTTTTTTGGTTTTTTTTGTTTTGTTTTGTTTTGGTTTGGTTTGGTTTTTCGAGACAGGGTTTCTCTGTGTAGCCCTGGCTGCCCTGGAACTCACTTTGTAGACCAGGCTGGCCTTGAACTCAGAAATCCACCTGCCTCTGCCTCCCAAGTGCTGGGATCAAAGGTGTGCACCACCATGCCCGGCTTCCCTTTAATTTTTTTTTTTTAAGAAAATGTTGTTTATTTTATTTTATTTTTTTTTTTGTTTTTTGTTTTTTTTTTTTTTTTGGTTTTTCGAGACAGGGTTTCTCTGTATAGTCTTGGCTGTCCTGGAACTCACTTTGTAGACCAGGCTGGCCTCAAACTCAGAAATCCGCCTGTCTCTGCCTCCCAAGTGCTGGGATTAAAGGCGTGTGCCACCACCTCCCGGCTGTTTATTTTTATGAATACACTGTATCTGTCTTCAGACACACCAGAAGAGTGGATTGGATCCCATTACAGATGGTTGTGAGCCACCATGTGGTTGCTGGGAACTGAACTCAGGACCTCTGGAAGAGTAGTCAGAGCTCTTAACCGATGAGCCATCTCTCCAGCCCCTCCCTTTAATTTTTAACAGGCGATGTTTTCACGTTTTTTAACATTTAAAAGGCTCCCTCTGCTCCCTACATTCCTTATTTTCCTCATAACTATCATTTAAAATGTATTTGTCTACTCGTTCATCAACCATCTCTTCCCACTAGAAAGGAAGTCCACAGAAGCCGCGGCTTTGTTCGGATGCACACAATAAAAGCGGAATAATAGCGGATGTCTCGGACTAGATCGCGAGCAGACCCGGGTCTGGGAAGAGATCATACTACGGCTTTTTCGTGGATTTGTTTGCACCTCCGGTCGTCAGGAACTCCTCCAGGTTAAAGGAAGAGATCGAAGCATCAGTTTCTGAGCACACGCGCGTGTGAGAACACTCTGCTCCACCCACAGCCACAAGGGAAAGGCAAGGCCGTACGGAAGCCACTTCCAACCTGCTAGGCCCCGCCCTCACTCGGACGTCCCAGTGCGCAGGCGCCGAGACCTGACCTGGAAGTGACTGTCTTCTGAGCCCACGTGTTTGGCTCAGCATGGCGGAGATGAAGAGCCCCACGAAAGCTGAGCCTGCGACTCCCGCAGAAGCGGCGCAAAGCGACCGCCACAGCCTGCTGGAGCACAGCCGCGAGTTCTTGGACTTCTTCTGGGACATTGCGAAACCGGATCAGGAAACGCGGCTCCGGGCCACGGAGAAGTTGTTGGAGTACTTGCGCACAAGGCCCAATGTATGATGGAGGGGCCCAGGCCCATCGTGGCTCTGGATGCAAGGGGGAGGGGTGGGCCCTTCAGATCACTGTTGAACACGAGGGATGTTCTTGGTTCCGTAGGATTCGGAGATGAAATATGCCCTGAAGCGCCTAATCACTGGGCTTGGGGTGGGCCGAGAAGCCGCTAGGCCCTGCTACAGCCTGGCGCTGGCACAGGTGAGACTGTGTGTCTGGCAAGGGCACGATCTCGCTGGGCAAAGGTGGCGTCTAAGGGTAGGGGGCACCGAAGCTGCGGGGTAAGAAGAAATCCGAGATGCTTCAGAGGGGATACAGGCATCCTTACTTGGGTGGGAGGAAGTGCCAAAACATGGCCTATGTACAGCAAAGTCCAGGCAGGTGGAAGAGTTGAACACGTTTTCTTTCTGATACACGTTTATCAGCTACAGAGTATTAGCTACAGTTACTGGAAGTAGTGAACTTTGAGGTTGATTTCTGCAAGGTTGGGGAGCCGCCTCCAGGTTAGGAAGGCAACTGATGACAGACCACGTAGAAATTTGTACAGCAAAAAGCAATGAAGACTAACCAGCCTCAAGGCAACTCAGAACAGGATCTTTGGATGGGATGGGTTTTCCCAAGAGGTACAGAAGCAGCCTAGGCCTTCTGAAGCCTTGATGGAGGTGGGGCTTAGCCATGTAAGATGTGGTCCCTTGAAAGCAGTAGCGCTTGTGAGGGATGGGAGGAGCACGGAGATTATATTGGGGAAAGCTGAAGGAGGGAAATGGACTTGGTCTGGTTTGTTGTCCCTGGGCCACTCCTGAGCTCTTTCTGGTCTTGCCTGGTAGCTGTTGCAGTCTTTTGAAGACATCCCATTGTGTGACATCCTGGATCAGATACAAGAAAAATACAGCCTACAAGCCATGAACAAGGTGCGTGAGATTCCCAGACAGACAACCTGCTCCTGAACAGCTATGGGGAGGGACCCTCTTCACCTGTGTTTTCAATCTTTTTCTAGGCAATGATGAGACCTAGTCTCTTTGCAAACCTTTTTGGAGTGCTAGCCCTCTTTCAGTCAGGCCGCCTAGTGAAGGTAAGAGCTTTTGGCACGGGGCGCAGGGACTGGTTTAGGGCTGGAGGGGAACAGATGGTAACAGACCCTGCTCTTCACCTTTTGCTCTCTGTGGATACCAGGACAAAGAGGCCCTGATGAAGTCCGTGCAATTGCTGAAGATCCTGTCCCAACACCCCAACCACTTACAGGGACAGCCAATAAAGGCTCTGGTGGACATCCTCTCTGAGGTAGAGAATCACAAGTCATGCCGTCTGATTTGGGAAACGTTGAAAAGATTTGGGTAGGAACATGATGAGGACAGATGGTTTGACCATGCAACTGGTATGAGGAGGTTGTTTGTTTGTTTGTTATTCCTCTCTCACCAACTATCTTAAATCTGCCTTGTCTTTCAGGGTCTCAGCACATGTCCACTCAGTTAGGCAGTTCAGATACTCCATAACCCTCTCTGGTGGCCTTTGTGTGGCTAGTGTGGGTCTGGAACAGTGCTTGTCAATGCCTGAGTATGTAGAAGGCAATCTGAGTACATTTGCCATAGTTGGTTTGGTCAAGCCTGGGTCTGTTTGTATCTAGAGTCATTTGCCACTGTCTTGTCCCTGATTTGTCCTTTTGGCACAAATGGAGACAGACCAGAATTTAAGTTGCAGCTCCCCACATAGGGCTCTGTGTATATGACACCGGCTAGCCCTCTTACAAAACAAAAAGAGGTATAGTTTTGAATATAGACCCCAGGCCAGTTAGTCATCAATACAGTGCTGGGGTCTGCTGCTTGGCAAGTTGACTGACTAGTGGTGTATCCGAAGCCCATGGGTAGAACAAGACCCACCCTTTCCACCTGTGCCCCCACTCCAGGTCCCAGAGTCCATGTTCCAGGAGATCCTGCCAAAGGTCCTCAAGGGTAACATGAAAGTGATCCTCCGCTCTCCCAAGTACTTGGAGCTCTTCCTCCTGGCTAAGCAGAGGGTGCCGACAAAGCTCGAGTCACTCATGGGCTCGGTTGACCTGTTCTCAGAAGACAATATTCCCAGGTTTGAGGAGATTGTGAGTGGGTTCTCACGGGGGTGTCCTGCACTGTAGTCCTCCGGGTAACGTTTACTGAATCTCCTCTGCCTTCTAGTCTGGTGAACATCCTGAAGGTGGCCGCCAACTCTGTCAAGAAGGAGCACAAGCTGCCTAATGTGGCTCTGGACCTGCTCCGCCTGGCGCTCAAGGAGAGCAGATTCGAACTGTTCTGGAAGAAGGTTTTGGAGGAGGGGCTGCTGAAGAATCCGTCCTGGACATCCAGGTGTGTGTGACACTGGTCTTCCCTCTCCTCCAGCCTGGGTGGGACCTGATCAAGTACAGGGCCTCTGACCAGGCTCTGCCCCAACTCTCCTTAGCTACATGTGCTTCCGCCTACTGGGTGCGTCTCTGCCGCTTCTGTCAGAGGAGCAGTTGCAGTTGGTGATGCGAGGAGACTTGATCCGCCATTTTGGGGAGAACATGGTTATTTCTAAGGTAGGTGTCGTCTTCCCATGTGGTTCAGTGCTGCCTGCAGGGCCAGGGCAGGGGTTCTTCCTCTGAAGATCTGGTAGGGGAGGACTTGGCCAGTAATCAGGCCCTTTTGTCCTGGGGCCCACTTACCAGCAGGCCCAGCCAGCCATCTATTTGGAACACTGCTGGGGGGGTCACATTGAGGGGAGTGGTTATTGACCCCAGTGTGTTCTGCATTTTGTGCCTAGCACCTGTAAGACAGTGATGGGGGTGGGGGGCTATACAGAAAGCACTTGGGTTTTGAGCCACAGGATGGCACGGGTAGGTACTGGTCTATCACGACTTGAGCTTAGGTTCCCTTCATGCCAGTCAATCTTGTCCGCAATCTTTGAGGGAGAATTGGAACCTTCTTGTGCTGGGGATGAACTAAGGAATCAAGGATAGACCTTGATGGAGTTGTGGCAAAGTTAGGTTCAGCCCTGCTGTGTGACTGGAGTGGCGAAGTCCTGGGTTTAGTCTCTATAGACAAAGGTGGTTGCCTGCCTCTTCACTCTGATAACCCAAACTCATGCTCATCTCTTGCAGCCCCAAAACCTATTTAAGATCATCCCAGAGATAAGTACATACGTGGGTACCTTCCTAGAGGGGTGCCAGGATGACCCTAAGCGGCAGTTGACTATGATGGTGGCCTTTACAACCATCACCAATCAAGGTCTCCCTGTCATGCCTACCTTCTGGCGTGTCACGCGGTTTTTGAATGCTGAAGCCCTGCAGAGCTATGTGGCCTGGTTGCGGGACATGTTCCTGCAGCCTGACCTGAACTCCTTGGTTGACTTCAGCACTGCCAACCAGAAGAGAGCTCAGGACGCCTCGTTGAATGTGTGAGTGGCACGTGTCAGGAGCTCTGAGGAGCTCAAAGCCTGAGTGCCATGGCTTCAAACTAGAGGCAGGAGAGGAGGAAAGTTAGCCCTTGGTTGTGCCCTTGTTTCTCCTGACAAGAGGTCGGGGCAGGGTGCGGGTGATCCCGGGGCAAAGGGGTACCCTGTTTCTGAGGTCACTTACATGGCCTCTGCTTCCAGGCCTGAGCGAGCTGTATTCCGGCTCCGGAAGTGGATCATCCACCGCCTGGTCAGCCTTGTGGATCATTTGCATCTGGAGAAGGATGAAGCTGTGGTTGAGCAAATAGCCAGGTGTGTGAGGGACACTGTGGGTGGCATGACTACGAAACTAGGTCCCTTGCCTGGTCCTTGTTTGGTTCCCGTGGAGCCAGAAGCCTTCAGGTTACGTTGCTGGCATGCAATAGGGTATCTACTGGGTATGCTTCCTATGGAGGAAAGAGATGAGGGAAAGCAAAGGTTCAGACTCAATCTATGGGTTCTGTAGCAAGCAGCTCTGGCTCCTCCACTTGATCTCAGGTGGCCTGCTTATGTTCAGAGGGTCAAACTAGAGAAGTGGCCCTTGCATGGTCCAGTGAAGGGCGTCTCCCCATGCCGCTGCTGATTTGCTCGCAGGTTTTGCTTGTTCCATGCCTTCTTTAAGACGAAGAAGGCTACGCCCCAGATCCCAGAGACGAAGCAGCACTTCTCCTTCCCTTTGGACGACCGCAACCGTGGGGTCTTTGTCAGTGCCTTCTTCAGGTAGGTCTGGGCTACCCAGGAGATGAGGACACTTGTTTTTTTCTGAACTGTGAACAAGGTCAGCAGGCCTGGGATTGGGGCAGGGGGCTGAACCCCAGGGTAGTTGGAGGGGTTGGGTGTGCTAATGCTGTCTTGTGAAACCTCCCTCCCTCTTACCCAGCCTACTGCAGACGCTCAGTGTGAAGTTCAGGCAGACACCAGACCTGGCTGAAAATGGGAAGCCTTGGACTTACCGCCTGGTTCAGTTGGCAGACATGCTGTTGAACCATAACCGCAATGTAACCAGTGTGACATCCTTGACAACACAGCAGCGTCAGGCCTGGGACCAGTGAGGGCATGGGATTTCTGGGGGTGGAGGAGGGTGCCCTGTCTGTCTGCCAGTGGTGCCTGCAAATGTGCCCCTGCCCCCCTCTCCCCCCCCCAGGATGATGAGTACTCTGAAGGAATTAGAGGCCCGCTCCTCTGAGACCAGGGCCATTGCCTTCCAGCACCTGCTGCTTCTGGTGGGCCTCCACATCTTCAAGGTATTGTCGTCTATAGAGAAAGGCACTGTGGGGCTCCCCCAACTCAGTGGCTTTGGCGGGGGCAGTGGGACATGGAGGTTGAAATTGAATTTCCTAAGCCAATTCAGTCCTGCATGAAAGTTGCCCAAGGGGAAAAAACCCTGCTCCATCTGTGTGAGTACCAGCCACCATCCCAGGCATTCCCTAGAGGGCTGCCCTGTACTTGCTGGGTACCAGAAACTTTGCTTTGGGCCACACCTCCAGTGACTGAGATTGGTAGTCCCACAGTCCCTTCTAGATGTGATTTACTGATTGGAAGTTAAGGGTGTGAGCGAAAGTGCTGCCCCCTGCAGGAGGGAGGCCAGTTTGACACACAGGACACTTGTCCTTTAGTAGTCAATATATCACATTCTACCATTTGTATTGCCCTCCAGAACCACCATACTGTCTCCCTCTGTTTGTCAGCTAACATTTTAGAATTTATTTTGTGGATGAGTACAAGGTTAGCCCAACATTGTGGGGCTGGGATTTGCTAGTCCTGTGGCCCTGGGTGTCCTTTTCAGCCTTAACTGTGGGTGCTGGTAGGGAACTTAGGCTCTATGGCCTCGTTAATATACACAGGCTGTGAAAAGGCTCTTAGGGGTACACATTTTGCATTGTAAGGGTGACCTGCCAGGCATACCTAAGTACTCTAGTTTCAGTTCCTCTCTGATGTCTGCTTTGTCCTGCCCATAGTCCCCTGCAGAAAGCTGTGATGTCCTAGGAGACATTCAGACTTGCATCAAGAAAAGCATGGAGCAGAATCCCCGCCGATCACGCTCTAGAGCCAAAGGTGTGTCATTGCTCCTGGGCAGGCTAAGTAATCAGGCTGTCTGTATCCCGCTCAGCCTAAATCTGCTCTCCCTCCTGTAGCCTCCCAGGAGCCAGTATGGGTGGAGGTGATGGTGGAGATCTTGCTGTCCTTGCTGGCTCAACCCAGCAACTTGATGCGCCAGGTGGTCCGGAGTGTATTTGGTCATATCTGTCCCCACCTTACTCCACGTTGTCTGCAGCTAATCCTGGCTGTGAGTTGGGGCCTTTGGAGAAATAGATTGTAAGATGGGTCTACTGATATGTGGGAGTATGTGACGTCTTCTGTACCTCTGCACCTCAAAGTGCTACATGCCGCCATCCCCACAGGCCGTTCAAGGGACACTCCTCTTTTCCTCCCTGGGGTGGTGGGGGCCTTTGGCCAACATAGAAGAGACTTTCAGGGGTGACCTAAGGAGAGTATGAAGTTGGGGCAGCAAGTACAGTGGTGGTCTGGAACTTCTCAGGTGCTCAGCCCTGTGACAAACGAGGATGAGGATGACAACGTGGTGGTCACTGATGACGCTGATGAGAAGCAGCTGCAGCATGGAGAGGTACTCACCAGAGGGCGCTTGGTAGGGCGGGTATCTGGACATAGTCTCTTAGTGTCATCAAAAAGGTGTCTTACCTCTTCCCACCCATAGGACGAAGACTCAGATAATGAGGACAATAAGAACTCAGAGAGTGACATGGACAGTGAGGATGGGGAAGAAAGTGAAGAGGAGGACCGTGACAAAGATGTGGACCCAGGCTTCCGTCAACAGTTGATGGAAGTGTTAAAAGCTGGGAATGCATTGGTGAGCAGGACCCAGGGGAGAGGGGGTTTGTCCAGCCATTTAAGGGTCGGCTGATGGCTCTGCTGTGTCTCAGGGTGGAGTGGACAACGAGGAGGAGGAGGAGCTTGGGGATGAGGCCATGATGGCCCTGGACCAGAACCT
This sequence comes from Mus musculus, assembly GCF_000001635.26. Classification (NCBI taxonomy): domain Eukaryota; kingdom Metazoa; phylum Chordata; class Mammalia; order Rodentia; family Muridae; genus Mus; species Mus musculus. Next base: position 72,448,024 of record NC_000077.6, read on the forward strand.
GGCCAGCCTATTTAAAGAGCAGAAGATGCGCATCCAGGCCCGGAATGAGGAGAAAAACAAGCTACAGAAGGAGAAGAAGCTCCGACGGGACTTCCAAATCAGGGTGAGTGTACTGGTAGTTGCCATGCACCCTGAGCTGTTCCTGCCTCTCCCATGTTTCTGCATGAGCTGACTCTTAGCCTTTTGGCCACAGGCACTAGACCTGATCGAGGTGCTGGTGACCAAGCAGCCTGAGCACCCCCTGATCCTGGAACTACTTGAGCCACTGCTGAACGTGATCCAGCACAGCATGCGCAGCAAAGGCTCCACCAAGCAGGAGCAGGACCTCCTGCACAAGACCGCCCGCATCTTCATGTGAGTGCACACGAGTTACCCACCCCTGGGTTCTCACGCTTGCGGCTTCCTGTGCATAGAGGAGAGGTCCCATCCCAGCCATCACTGTTAGAATAGTTGGGGATTCCGACAAGCCCACTCTGTTCCTGTCTCTGAGGACATAGAACTTCATCTTACTTTACAGAGGCCAGAAGCCACTGTCCCACAAGACAGATACACGTAGGAGAGGAGGGACACTTTAGAGGCATCAAGTTTCTGTCCATCTCTAAGCTGGTTTCCTAACTTAGCAACGTGACTTGGGGCTGCTCTTTGCTGTACTTGACAGAGCAAAGTAGAGAGACACCTTTTGACCAACTTTGCCTTTCCTGCCCATAGGCACCACCTGTGTCGTGCCCGCCGCTACTGCCACGAGGTGGGGCCGTGTGCAGAGGCTCTGCATGCCCAGGTGGAGAGGCTTGTGCAGCAGGCTGGCAGCCAGGCTGATGCCTCTGTCGCCCTATACTATTTCAATGCCTCTCTGTACCTGCTGCGAGTCCTCAAGGGCAACACCAATAAGAGGCACCAAGATGGTCATAAGTTACACGGAGCTGACACAGAGGACTCAGAGGTGAGCCAGGGTCAGCCCTGCTCAAGACTCTCCCTCAGCCTTCTCCCTGCTCCCAGTCTCACCCCAGCTCTCTCACCAGGACCAGGCTGCTAACTGCTTAGACTTGGACTTTGTGACCCGGGTGTATTCAGCATCACTGGAATCTCTTCTGACCAAGCGTAACAGCTCACTTACGGTCCCCATGTTCCTCAGCCTCTTCTCCAGATACCCAGTAAGTATGGGAGCCAGCCTGTCTGTTGGGAACTCTACCCAGCCCAGTCCCCAGCTAATGGCCTCTTGTCCTTCCCCAATCCCTAGGTGATCTGTAAGAACCTGCTTCCCGTCCTGGCTCAGCATGTGGCTGGCCCATCTCGGCCCCGCCATCAGGTAAGGGGCTGTCAGAAACACCTGGACAGTCTTCTCACTTGAGAGGCCTGCGTCACTGACCTTGGCTGTGCTCGTGCTGTAACTCGTGATTGGCACAGAGGAACTGGAGGAACCTTGCTCTCTGGCCTGCATAAGAGGGCTTCCCTTGTCGGCTTAGATGCCAGGGCTATCAGACAGGCTAGAGGGAGATCAACATGAGGTCGATCTTGCTTCTATCCAGTTGGGACCACTGCCTCTCCAGGCCTCGGCAACCCTTTTCCCACATAAGAAGAGAGAAATTGATGATTGTAAGGCCTAGCACATGCAGCCTTCTCTAAGTTTCTGTGAGTTCCTGAGTCTTGACCTGACATACTGGGGTTCCTACTGACTATTACATTCGCCTTGATGCAGGCCCAGGCATGCCTGATGCTCCAGAAGACTCTGTCTGCACGAGAGCTGAGAGTCTGTTTTGAGGATCCTGAGTGGGAGCAGCTGATTACCCAACTCTTGGGAAAGGCCACCCAGGTAATAGCTGTGAAGCCCCCACCCATGAACTTGTCCCAGGTTTCTGGTAACCAGATTGCTTGGAACACATTTCCTCCTCCTGGGCCACTGTTAGGTGTGGGATGTAGAAAGGCCTTGGGCTGTTCTCAGGGGTGTCTCAGTGTTGGCCTTCCTCTGTAGACCCTGCAGACTCTTGGGGAGGCACAGAGCAAGGGGGAGCACCAGAAGGAGCTATCCATCTTGGAGCTGCTGAACACTCTGTTGAGGACAGTCAATCACGAGGTAAGGCAGCTGCCCGGTAATCAGTGCCCAGGTGGAATGGGCAGCAGTTCTGACAGTAGTCCTCCCGGGGGTGGGGGGATCTCCAGAGGAGTGTGGCCTGGGAGCCACATGAAGGTTCCAAGGGGAGGATTCTGGCCTTTTAAAAGATTAAATGCTACTGGACCTGGTAGATTGGGAGGGAGGCTGTGTTACTGTGTGCCAGAAAGAAAACTGAGATGTTAGTAATCAGTGAGAGGGGCTAGAGATGAGGCTCAGAATAGAGGGGCAAGAGTTACTCATGAGCCATCAGGATAGAGGGCCAGAAGACCACTGGAGATGGGCAGGTGGCTGAAGAACTACAAAAGCAGAGACCCAGGACCCTGGCTATGGAATGGGAGTCAGTGCCAGTGGTCCTTGCTTCCTCCACAACCAAGGGACTAGTGATGTAAGGACAGAAATGGTTAAGGGACTCAGGAGCCACTGGGAAGACCCAAATGCTGGCGAGAGGCCATGTCACCACCACTGCTACTCCAGCCTGCCTTTCCTCTGCAGAAGCTGTCTGTGGACCTCACTGCTCCCTTGGGCGTGCTTCAGAGCAAGCAACAGAAGCTGCAGCAAAGCCTGCAGCAGGGGAATCACTCATCTGGCTCCAATCGCCTCTATGATCTCTACTGGCAGGCCATGAGGATGCTAGGAGTCCAGTATGTTCTGGGAGAGGGACCAGCATTGGGCATGTGGCTAAAAGGACTCTCCCTCCAACCAATACTGCACACACACACACTGTTCTGTATCCTTCCTTACAGACGTCCAAAGTCAGAAAAGAAGAATGCCAAGGATATTCCTAGTGACACCCAGAGCCCCGTCAGCACAAAGCGGAAGAAAAAGGGATTCTTGCCAGAGACCAAGAAGCGAAAGAAACTTAAATCTGAGGGCACCACACCAGAAAAGAATGCTGCGTCACAGCAGGATGCAGTGACAGAGGGTGCCATGCCTGCTGCCACTGGTAAAGACCAGCCCCCCAGCACAGGCAAGAAGAAAAGGAAGAGGGTAAAGGCCAGCACCCCATCCCAGGTGAATGGGATAACTGGGGCCAAGAGTCCAGCTCCCAGTAACCCCACCCTAAGCCCCAGCACCCCTGCCAAGACCCCAAAACTGCAGAAGAAAAAAGAGAAGCTGTCACAGGTGAATGGAGCCACTCCTGTGTCCCCCATAGAGCCTGAAAGCAAAAAGCATCATCAGGAGGCACTCAGCACAAAGGAGGTCATAAGAAAGTCCCCCCACCCCCAGTCTGCCCTGCCAAAGAAAAGAGCAAGGCTGTCTCTGGTGAGCAGGAGCCCCAGCCTGTTACAGAGTGGGGTCAAGAAAAGGAGAGTGGCCAGCAGGAGAGTGCAGACACCTTGAGTGTGTATAGTCTGTTTCCCTGCCCTAGAGACTCCTATTTTTTCACCAATATTTTAATAAACAATCCATGATGCTATATGACGCCAATCTCTGACTCAACCTTCCAGGGTTAGGGCCCGTGTGCCCTTCCCTTCCCCAGGTTGTTCCACTGGAGAGCCACCAAAACATTTAAATAGGTTTATTTATTCATTTACAAGAGGAATATATATTTGGCTTCTCTCTTAAGACTTTGAGATTCACAATCAGCAGCTCTAAAAAATAAAGGAGCAGTTCAGCTTCCGGAAGGAAGAGGAGGCAACACTTGGACCTGGTTCTTGTACAACAAGAAAACATTGCTAGGGCCCCTGCTGGGGTTAGGGTGGGAGCCAGGCTGGTCTTTAGGGATAGCACCCTCTGCAAACCCACGCCCAAACCCCCAGGGTGCCCCAGAGTTTGGTGGGGTGGGTACCACTAACTAACACCACTGAAGCCACAGCAAGTGGGATACAGCCACAGGGACTGTTGTTACCCAAGCTGGTTCTGGAAGTTTCCTGCAAGTTGTAATGGTACCCCAGGACCAGAGCCACCTTGGTTACAGCGTGCAAGGAGTGTAAAGCTGGGGATAAGTGCCCAAAGGTGACTAAGGTGGCTGCAGGGGAGTGAGGGGTTGTGTGTGTGGGGGAAGTGTGATCAAAGGCTGGGGTGAAGGCCCGGCCCCAAGAGTCAGTTGGGGTATGATACCTATAGGCACTGGTGGGCAATCTCCAGCAGTTTTATACCCTAGGCCAAGTAGTGTGGACAGCTGGGTAAGTCCTTTAGCATCTTATCTGACTCCTCATTGGAAAGGACTCTTGGGTCATCCTGCATCCTGTAGGATGAGGTGGCTTCTGGGGTACTGTAGGAGTTGGGGGGCTGGGGTAAGAAAAGGTCAAGTTCTCAGCCTACCACCAGGGCCTTCACCCCCTAGTGCCGCAGCTTTCTTTAAGGGGGTGCTCCCACCTGAGAAAACCTCCAGGCAAAGAACTAGCTGAAGACAGCAGAGATGGTATCCTGGGAGACTGTCCCAGCCAGAAACACCCAAAAGTGGATACCCAGCTACATATGCCAGGCAGAATTTGCTGTTCCCAAGGTTAGAGCCTAAGAGTGGGGAAGTGGTCCCCATACACCAGAGCCTTTGGCAGACCTCAGAACTGGAACTGAGGTCCCGAGACCTGAGCCATGTCTTCTGTGTATAGCCCAGGACCTGTTTCTTCAAAGCTGTGGAGTGTGCCTTGCATGGCACACAATGGAGGAAGCTCCAGCTCCTTGTTTCTACTGTCGAAGGAGGACGGCAGTGGCTCCCTCAAGATCATATGAGCTAAGGGCAGGCCAGAATCTCCCCAAATCCCTGCTGCACGGTGGCTTCTATCTTGGCCCTCCAGTCCCCAGCCAGGGCTGGAGTTGTGTCCAACTGAGTGGTTCCAGCACACACAGCCTTCCAGGCTAACTGAGGATGCGGCTTCTTCTTGAAGATAGGGCCACTCAGTCCTGGCGGTCCCAGGCCAAAGAGGGTGGGTACCCAACTGTGAGTTACACAGGAAGCTTTGGGACCGTCCTGCCGGTCCAGGATGCTGGAGAACCTCTCCCAACCTAAACTGCAGTTCATTGCTGTCCCAGCGGCACCTGTGGGAAGGGGTCAGGTCAGAGGTGGAGCTTTGGGTATTGTTCCAAAGCTGGCTTCCTCAGCTTTCTCCCGCCATTCCTGTGAACTTGGGGCTCTGATCCTTGTTTAACATTACCAGAAAGCTAAAGCTTCCAGGGCTAGGCCACTGGGAAGGTCAGAGACCTACACCCTTGTCCAGGAGGATTTAGGAAGACAGCAGGACCTGGCAAGTTCCAGTGCTGACCTATGCTCCCGGCCCTTCCAGGGAGGGGAGGGCACTGATTTACTGGAAGAAGGCAGCTCCCACAAATCCACAGATTCCGTGACAACATTTCAGAGGAAGAGGGCAGACCCAGGGTAGAGGGCGTGTGCTAGGGGAAGAGATGGTTTGGAAGGTGTTTTGTTCCCTGTTCCTTCAGGGCCACTCCTCCCACAGGAGTTTCCTGGCCTGCACTCACCACCTCAGACTTTCACGGATGCAGGAGGCATCACCAGCTGGTTCACCCTGAGGGAGAGACGGGCGGGGGTCAGGGTGGTACATCAGCGGGGACTGGGCCCAGGCACGGCTCTGGCACATCGAATCACTGGGGCCGGTAGACCGGAGGCGCTGGGCAGGGACCTCGTCAGCCCCAGGGGGGAGGTGGGAAAACCCAGGGGGAGGGAGAAGAGAGAGAGAGAGGAATAGAGAAAAGAGGAGAAAGAAGTCAGAAAGTGAGAGAAGGGGATGGGTCTCCCAGCTCTAAAACCCTGAGAGGAACTCCAGAGAAAAACCCATATCTACAGCTACCACAAAAGGGCCTTTGGGCCTACAACATACAAGCTAGGGCCTGGGAAGACTGGTCCTGGCCTCCAACAAATCACCTAGCCCTGGAAGTACAGAGTAACTCACTCTCTCCACACTAGGGTAAAAGCTGTCACAGTCCCTGCTTCACAGTGCGCCCACCCCAACCCTACTCACTGCTGCTCAGCCTTGGCACGGTCGCTGAGGAAGAAGAGAGCAGTGGCAAGGAAGAACATGCCACCCAGGACCACGACAAAAGGGCACAGCATGAGGGCATAGCCCAGGCTCAGGAACTCCCAGAGCGGGGAGTCCTTGGTGCTCTGGCGGATTAGGTCCGAGATCTGTGGAGATTGGGGTATGGGTGTCAGGACAGGACTATCTCCTGCGCCCCACACCAGGCCAGCCCCACCCCCAGCCACTCACAAAGCCAATGAGGTAGGGGCTTCCAGCGTCCCCCAGCAGATGGGAGGTGAAGCTCTGCAGGGCCACAGCAGTGGCTCGCCGAGTGGGGATGACCACATACTGGAGGAGAAAGGGCAGGTCAGGGCTAGAAGATCCATGCACGAGGCTCATCCCTGTGGCTAGGACACTTCTGAAACCCCCACAGCCTCAGCTTCCTGTCCTGGTATCTTCACTCCTCCCACCCAGCCCTGAACTTCCCTGCCCACCATGTAGGATTGGCAGCTCATCCCCAGCGATGGGAATCCGCACCTCCCTCCCTAGCACATTCAGCCATGAAGCACAATTTGGGTATCAGTTGGCATAGATCTTCAGACCAGAGCTCTTGGAGCATGGAGGAGCTGAGTTCAAAGGCCTGGAGGTGCTTTTTCTTTCTTTCCTGTTTAACCCGGGCTGAGCTCAGGTTGCTCTGCTCCTGGAGAGAACCTTCCGTTCTGAGGGCTCACATGTGGAGGTGTATAACTTCTAGACACAGAGTTCCAGCTTCTAGGCTTCCTGCCTTTCCCTTCTACAAGCTAAACACCTGTCTTGGTTCCCTTCTTTGAGGACTCGGCAAGGATGAGGCCGGCTGAGGTGGAGAGGATATGAACTAGAATCCTACCCCCAAAGCGCCTCTACTTGACACCGGCTAAGAACCACCAGGCCCCAGGTCGCCCTGCGCTAGACAGAATAGGCCCTGACCTTATGGGATCGAAGATTAGAGAGACTAGGACACACAGTACCAGGTACCCCTGGCCACGAGCTCCAGCCACTCTCACTGTCCATGACATCCATCATTGTGTACAGTGGCAGCAGCTGGCACCCTCAAAGTACCCTGCTGGTGGTGATAAGACAGGGAGGGATCTAGATCTAAGGATATTGCATGGCCCCATTTCCACCACTAATTAGTCACTTAGCTGGGACACTTTGTAAAACTGGGACATGATTTCCCTGGGACCCAGACCCTGCCAACAGTTCTCGGGGGACTGATGGGGAGGAGTTGTCAGGGGAGGCCATGCTGCCCAGCACCAAAGACACTTGCTTCAGTCTTGCCACCCTTCTCACTCAAGGGTTATGTAGTGACCTGTCCCTGCCCAGCCCCTTGGTGAGGCACTTAGCTGAGTCCTCCCCACCACCTCTCCATGGCTTATACATGGTTAGGAAACAGGCATTGGTGGGAGACACAGGTATGTGGGAAAGCATAGAGTGAAGCATGGCAGATTTCCTGAAAGGGAGGGACTACAAAGGCCCCCAGACCCTGGCCTCCTGGCCTGAGCACCAGCCCCTAAGCATGCCTAGGGCATTTATTCCCCTGTCCCACACTTCTCCCACTCCATCTCCAGTCCTTTGTAGTCTCCTGACTCCCATCTAGAGATTTCCCAAAGGACCAAGGGCAGGAGTCACACTCGCTCCTGACATCCCCACCCCCCATTTCACTCAGAGCTACAAGTCACTAGGCCCACAGCCCCTCCCCTGTTCCTCCTGTCCCCACCCAGGAACACAAGCCTGAGCAGGCTGCTCAGACAGCCCTTTGTTTCTGGCCTGCTGGTCTGGAGGCCATTGTTGGACCCGTAAAGACAGCCTCTGTCTGTCCAGCCAGCCGCAGGCACTCGGCAGGCACGCCTGGGACCCAGCCTAGGACCCAGCCTGAGCTGGCAAAGCAGAATGCTAGGACACTCAATGGCTGGGGGGAGGAGTCCTGGCAGGCAGAACCACCTCAGTGCCAGCCTGGCACTACCAGCCTCCTAGCCACAACCTGAGACTAGAGACAACCATGCCCCTGCCCCTCAATATCTACCTGCTCAATTCTGTTTCCAGGCCTCTCCCAGATCCGACCCCTGTATATCCGCCGTCCCCTCCCTGCCTCTGGGTTCACCTCTCCCAGCAGCAAGTACTGCTTATTCTTCACCCACCCGCCCAAGCTACCGCAATGAAATTTAGAAGCCTGGGTCAGTCAGCCCATAGTGATTGTAGCCTTCTTGGCTTACCATGAGGATGTCTGCAGTGATGGCCCAGTTAGAAAACAGCAGTGTCTCTCCAACAAAAATGCAGATCTATTCACAGAGAAGAAAGCAACCATGGAGGGCACAGGGCAGGGACACAGGACCCTCCCTATGGGGGACAGAGGGTCCAGCAAGTCAGACTGCACCTCTAGCCCATCTTCCCCAACCTCCTGTGGACTCACATAAGCGCCTACAATGCTGGTCTTGGCAGCCACAAAGATGAGGCAGATGAAGATGGCGGATCCCAGCATGCCCACAGCACACACCAATGGGTCAGCACGTTGAGTCCGCAGGCGGCACCAACGAGTGGCTCCCGCGCCCGTGACTACGCCCAGGAAGCCAGTAAAGCAGGTAATGGCTCCAAAGATGAGGCTGTGGGGACAAAAGACAGCAGAGTGTGGTTTGAGCAAGGCTAAGGTTGAGACAGAGGCATCTGTCCCTTGGGTCCAGGCTTTACCTGTCTTTGGCTCCACAGGGCGGGCTGTTGCAAGTCTCTGCTGTCTTTTGTACAACTTGAGCACGGTGAAGATAGAGGGGAATCCACATGCCCAGGGCCCCTGTGGCGAAGGACACAGCGGATGTGGCCAGGGAGGAGAAGACGTAACTGCGGCTGGGGAGAATCCAGGGAGGGAAACTGAGCTGGGGCAGCAGGCAGCCCTTACACCAGGGCCCAGGAGGCAGCCTATTCCCCTCTAGCCAGCTACCTGCTCCTTCCCCAAACAGAAATGCGCTTTCTCAGGCCCAGCTGAGGGTTCAGGATGCAGGAACAATAAACTCTCAGGCCAAAATGTCATTCAGCACTACGGGCAGTGTAGACGGCAGGTGAGTGTGGTGGGCGTGCTCTCAGCCACGCCTCCTCCCACCACACCCTGTGTGGTAGCACTCACTTTCGGATCAGGGCCTTCATGTCTCGAAGCCAGGAGGTCCGTGCTTTGAGCTGCCCCCCAAGTTGATCAGCATGGCCTCTCTTAGTGGCTGGGACCAAGATGAGGATGAGTGTTCCTGTGATCATGCCCAGGACGGGGGAAACCTGATAGGATGGGAAACGTGAAGTTTGAATGCTGTCTATGCTGCATAGGAGGGCCCAGGCAACTTACCTGGGCTCCGGGCCCTTTTACTAGGCTAATAATCTCTGCCCAGCTGAGTAACAGAAAGGCTGAGCAAAGCCCCTGGGGATGAGGCCAGGGGAAGGGTTAGAGGGCTCAAAGTGGACAGTCCAGACCAAAGGCAGGGCAGGAAAACAAGTTCAAGGAAGACTGACAGACTTCAGGGATGGAGGAAAGGAGGAGGGAAAAAAGAGAAGAGGAGGAAGAAGAGGGAAGGAGGTAGGTGAGGGAGAGGTGGCTAACCAGATGGATGAAGAAGAGATGGGAGAGCAAACAGATGGATAGATAGACATACTCATGCATGGATGGATGGACAAGTAGATGAATGGGTAGATGGGTAGCCAGGAGAGACAGGCAGGCAGATGAAAAGCATAGGAAATGACGTCTTTGAGCAGAAGAGTTTGTCTGTTGGGGTAGAGAGCCATATACCCATCTGCCTGATCCTTGGGGTAGGAGTGTTCCAAGGTGTGTCCCTCAAACACTGATGTTAGGGAAGGGCTGACCAGACAGGTGGCCTGTTCTTTACAGGGCCCTGTGGGTCTTCCCTGTGTCCGGCCTCACGTTAAGCATGGAATCCCCAGGCCTCTCTACACAGCCCCGTAGAAAAGAGAAAGCTTGACTCCTTGTGGGCTGGGGAACTCTTCTGCATGTAAGCCCGCCCCTATCCGAGGGCTAACCCCCTCTCCCATTATGAAATTCCACGGTGGCTGCTTCCTTCCTGCTTTTGAGGAAAAAACACTTTGTCTTGAGCTTCCGCTCCTCTGAGAGACGGGGGATCTCTGTTTCCTCCGATTGCACTGTCCTGGGGCCTTGGTGACTTGCCCCAACCCTCCAACAGAACAGGAAGTGGCTCCAGACCCTAAGGGCCCCCACACAGAGGCCCTGTCCCAACCTCGCCCTAGCACAGAACCAGCACTGGAAGCAGGAAGCTGCGCTGTGGACCTGGAATTTCCTGACATGGTGAGAGAATCCTCATCGTCTCTAATCCCGGGGCTTGGGGGAGGGTTCCAACCCTGGACTGCGGCCCTGGGGATGACAGGACTGTCTAACTCTCCTGATACCTCAGTCTGGGCTGATCTAAGGAGACAAGACCTAGAGCCCAGGCTAGTGAGGGAGGAAGCCTGAAGGTCAAAGCCTGGTCTCTGAGTGGGGCTGTTCTCTGGAGAGGGGGAAGACTGGAGTAGGGACTGGAGGGGACCTAGGCCTTACCCGCAGGGCCCAATGCCAGTCTCCAGCTGCCTGCTTCACGCTGGAACCTGTGATATAGCCCAGGCCACTGCAGATAAGACAGACACATGTCAGACCCAGCAGCTAGACTGAGTGGGAAGTTCTTGCTTTCTTCCTGCCCAGCCAGCCTGTGGAAGAGCTGGTCCAGGAGTCTTCTACAGCTGCCAGCGTCCATGTCTGCTTAACACAGGGTTGGTAAATTCTAGGGAACCTTGGTACTCTTCCCCCTAATTGTGGCAGTTCACACTTACCTGCCCAGGGGGATGGCAAAATAGAAGACAGATAGCATCAATGTGCGTGTGTTCTTGGTAAACAAGTCGCCAATGATGGTGGGTGCTATGGTGGAGTAGCTGGCTTCACCAATACCTACTAGCCCTCGGGACAGGACTAGTAGCCAGAAGTACTGTGGAGGAGAACAGAGAATTCTGGAGGACCGGCCATTCCTAGGCTTGCTCAACCCTATCCCATTATACCCCAGCCCTGGCAGGGTCCAAGAACCAGCAGAGAGGATGAGACCAGGACTAGCCTCAGCAGTGATCATAGTCACAGGCTATACAGGGCCCTGAAACACCCCTCAAAATGATGGACCTGACTGGGATGGATTCTTCCTAGGCTGGGAGAAGCCAGGGCTCTGGGTTCCCAGAAGCACTGGAGGCTGTGTCCACTTGGGGCATCTTTGCCTCTCTGGCCTCACTTCAGGATTCAAAAATCACCATTGCTCTGTGCCCCTCCTCTAAGCAGGAAGGCTGGACCAAACCTGACCACACTGAGGACCCTGTATATGTGTTTGGGGGTGGGGGGGTGGGCATGGACACCTAGTGGGCTCCTCTCTGATATACACCTCAAAGGCCAGCAATGGGGAAAGGGTATGACCATGCCGGCTGTCAGTGTCCAAACCCTTTGGTGGACCTGGCCCACAGCTGCCTAGGGCCTGAGAACCCAGACTGGTCATAGTTTCCCTGCCCCACCCTTACCACCCATTCAGCCAGCACTGCCCGAATGCATCTCTCCCGTGCTGTCCCTGTTGTTTCTCTCCAGCCATCTTCTGCCACCTCTCTGGCTCCTGGCTGTCTCTGCTTGGGGCTGCTGACCTTGACCCCATTTCAGGCTCCCTGGTTCCTGGTGTTCCTTCCCCTGCAGGTCAACTGTTCACAGCCTTTGCCTATTTTCCTATTGGGTCGTCTTGTCTTTTTGTATGGATTGATATGAGCTTCTTCTACATCGCAGGCTGAGATCCTTTGTCATCTGTCACCACTGTTCTCAGTTCTTTGTTTACCCAGTTTCACTATTCACAGGCTTCTTGATATCTAATTTGATGCTGTCAAGTCTTGGTTTTTGTTTTTGTTTTTGTTTTCCCTCCATGCCTTGTTCAAGAAAGCCTACTCTAGCCCCAAAGTACAAAACATCCTCTTCTGTTTCATGCTTGGAACCCGTTGGAGAGAGACATCAGTCTTCTCAGCTGCGAGCATGCTAAGGCAACTCTGTCCCCGCCCCACACAGGGGCCCCCAGACTGATGCTGTCTCTGCCCTATGCTGCACATGGAAGTCCCAAGAAGCAGCACTCAGTGTCCTCTGTGCTTCAAAGGGACAGAAAGGGGCCGTTCCATGCTGTGGTTTGGAGCTTCTTTCTCTGTGTGTAGCTCTGACTGTCCTGGAACTCTTTGTAGACCAGCCTGGCCTTGAACTCACAGAGACTCCTGTGCCTCCCAAGTGCTGGGACTAAAGGCGTGTGCCACCACCACTCAGTATACTCCACTTTTTTTTTTTTTTTAAATCTCACCATGTGCTTCATTGTTTTTTGAGATATAAGAATGGTGTTTGGCATTGAGCAAGTCCGTTCTTCCACTAGTCACTCCATATGAGTACATCTTGGGTGTCTTCTCGGGCCCAGAGCTGGGCATTTAAAAAAAAAATTTTATTTAATATATGTTGAGTGCTCTATCTGAATGTACAACTGTATGCCAGAAGAGGGCATAAGATCACATTATAGATGGTTGTGAGCCAGCTACCATGTGGTTGCTGGGAATTGAACTCAGGACCTCTGGAAGAGCATTCAGCGCTTTTAACTCCTGAGCCATCTCCCCAGCTCCCCCACACCCAGTGGTGGGCATCTGACTGATTTTCTTCTGTCCTTCCTTCGTTCCTTCGTTCTTTCCTTCCTTCTTTCCTCCCTCCCTCCCTTCCTCCTTCCCTTTTTTCTGTGTGTGTGCACACAAGAAGTGTGTGCATGAGTGTGTGCAGGTATACATAGAAGTCAGGAGTCAATGTTGGATGTATCTTCTATTATTGCTCTCTATTGTTTTGTTTTGGTTTGATTTGTTTGAAATAGCGTGTCTCACTGAACCTGGAGCCCACCAATTCAGCTAGACTGGTTGGTCAGTGAGCCCCCAGGAGCCAGCTGTCCCCACTCTCCCAGGCCTGGGGTTGCAGTAGCACACCACCACACTTGGCTTTTACACAGACTGCTGGGAATCGAACTCAGAGCCTCGCCCTTGCACAGCAAGTACTCCTATCCGATGAGCCATCTTTCCGGCATCTCTGTTTTTATTTTATTTTTAAAAAGATTTTTTAAAATAAGATGTATGCAAGTGTATTTATGTGTCATGTGTGTGTGTGTGGTGCAGTACCAGAGGCCAGAAAGGAAGTTAGATTCCCTGGAGTCAGATGCACAGGTGGTTAAGAGCCACCCTGTATGGGGAGTGGGAACCAAAGTTGGGTTTTCTGGAAAAGCAGTAAGCACCCCTAACCATTGAACCATCTTTTCATTTTTTTTTTTCCTTTCTCCCTAGGAGGATCCTCACACTTGTTTGTCCACATGCTGGAGTTTTTCTTGGCTGTGTCCCTCCAGACAGAAGCTGGGCCATGTAGGGACACAGCAGGAATTTACAGTATCTTGCCATTCTGATCTCCAGAGTCTCTGCCAATTTACACTCCCACCAACAGCTAGGCGGCTGGGCTTCCCCACAGCTGTACTAACACTTGGTATTGTCAGCCTTTTTAATTGTTGCCAATCTGATGGGTGTGAAATGGCATCTCATTGTTGTTTTGCTTTGCATTTCTCTGATTCCTGCAGAGGCTGAGATATCTCTTCTTCCACTGGTTGGCCACTGGGCATGTTTTGGAATGTTCTGGAATGCCTTGACAACACTTTGTTTATTTTCTTATCAGCTATTGTCTTTTTCTTGTTGGTTTATAGTTAGGTTTCTCCGTCTTGCTTTAGCTTTCACTTCCCCATTTGAAGTTTACTCTGCAGCGTGGTTGACGTAGTATCATAATTGATTTCTCAGTCATGGAGGCCATTCCTTTTCCCTGGAGCCGCTGGTGAGAGATGTGCCCTCAGCCAGCACTGGCTCCCCACTCCCCAGGGCCTTGCTTCATGGATCAATCATTACTTAGTCTGCCCCTTGGCGGATTTAGCCAGAATGGCCATTGTTTGACAACTGATAGGGCAAACCCCACTCACTGCTACTTTTCATTCTTTTTGGCTGCTTGAAGCAATTTCTCTGCCAAATTAACTTTAAAATCACATTGCCAATGACCCCCAAAGTCCCTGTGGTGCTTGGATGGTTATCACAAAGAGTTTTTACAAAGCAACTGAATCTGTTACAAAGCAAGTGATCTGTTTCTCTCTTTGCCTCTGCTTATCTCTTCTCCCTACACAGAGGGCATCAAGACCTAGACTCATTGATCAGTCTCAGAAGCAGGCCCAGGGGGCCAGCCAGGGGCAGGGCAAGGCTCTGAGGGCTCCTGACTTGGTCCTTTGTTTCTATGGTGATGGAGCTGAGCCTGGAATTGTCCTGGGCTTGACCCACCTCCCTAAAACAAAGATAGCTCTGCAGACCCACTTGGAAGCATCAGGCTCTTCCAGGCCCAGTGCTGCCTCAGGAGGAAAGACTGGGCCTCAGGCCTGGCACTCAAGGCCCTCCTTGACCTGGTCCCTACCTTTCTTTCCAGCCACGATACCCTTCTCTTTCTCTCAACACAACCCACTGTCCCTACATCTTTGAGTATGGCCCCTGTCTGGGCTCTCTTCAATATAAGTACTGGCTTCCCAGTCACTTCCAGGAAGCCCTTCCTGGAACCCACAGAAGGCAAGGGGACAGTTCCTCTTCAGTGTTTGGCCCTTATTACATCTTGAAGGCTGTGAGCATGAAACATCTGCTACATCTACCCACCCCTGTCTCTCAAGGGCAGAGATGGACAGAAAGCTCCTACGGATGGACATTGGTTCTTCTTCCTCCATCGCTCTCATCATGTGGCTGGCTACTCCTAGTCATGAGAAGCTCACTGCCCTCATGAGACTACACAGGCCTTCTTGAAAAAAATAAACAGAAAGGAGGATTTTCTGGATTTTGGCCATGCTCCATGTCAGACATTCATCAACTAAGTTGCTTCCCATGGAGGACCAGCCTGAATAGGATTATTACCATTTTAACAATGAGAAGACTGAGGCTCAGAGCTGTGAAGTACATTTCCAAGTCACAAAGCTCAATGGCCAACAAATTGGAATATTCAAACCCGGGACTGTGAAAGCCAACAATATCTTAAAACACCTTGATGTTGAGTTGACATTTGCCTTCCTGGGACTCTGATTCAAAGGGTTGGCTGGTCATCAAAGAGCAAACTAAGCTAGAAACAGAGAGTCAGGGACTACCCTAGGTTTTCACAAGAGAATTAAGGGGAGCCGGGACTGGAAGCCAGGGCCCTTATTCCTAGGGTATACTTATTCACTCTGTTCCTGGCATCCTGTCAAGCTAGAGGCTGCTCAGAAAGTCAGGTTGCCATGCAGGGCTGCAAGCCTCTTAGTCCAGGTCATTACAGAGAAGTCCTTGTCTGTGGGGCTGGTTTATAACTGAACACAGAGATACCTGCCGTGGCTTTGCCTTGAAGCAGCCCTCCATCTATGGAGCACAGAACAACATTCCCTGGAGATATGCACACTGGACACGGGGTTGGGGAGAAGCTAAGCAGGAGCACCTTGGGGGACCTCACCTGCTGAGGGATGAAAGAACTCGAGAAGGTGACAGCAGACCAGAAGAAGATGCCACAGCTGAGGATCACCTTTCTATTGAAGCGGTCGCCCAGGTAGCCAAAGATGGGGGCAGCCACCATGAAGCTGCAGATGAACACTGTGGAAAGAAGAGAGGAGAGCTGGAGTGTGTTGTGCATTCCTGGCTAAGGCCAAGTGCAATGAGACAGAGCTGAGCCTGGATCCAGATGGTGGAAGTGGCCCTGGAGGGACCATTTCAGTGTGGCACACAGAGCAGGCAGGGGGAATGTGCGGGATTAGGGGACATGGGACTCCAAGTCTTCTATCACCCCCCAGCTTATTCCATATCCTGTGAGCCCTGGAATGCTCCCTCAGAGTGCTAGCTCAAGGCTTACTTACTGCATCACCCCCAGGAGCTTCCTGCCTCATGGATGAAGGCAGGACTCAGGGAAACTGACTGGCCAAGATCCCACTGACAGTAAATGTCCTAGTAGAAATGGGACCTTTGTCTGCCTAGCCCCAGAGCCTGCGTTCCTTAGGTTTTGCCCTTTGTTTGGCATGCTTGCTTTTTGAGACAAGGTTTCCTGTAACCCAAGCTGACCTTAACTTTGCTATGTAGCCAAGGATAATTTTAAACTTTGGATCCTACTACCCTCTCTCAAGTTCTAGGATTACAGGTGTGCACTACCATACCTGGTTTATGTGCTTCTAAGGATCAAACGCAGGGTCTCATGTATTCTAGGTACACATTCTACCAGCTGGGGAGCTACACCCCCCAGCCCATATTGTTTTGTTTGTTTTGAGACAGGTCTCACTATACAGCCCTAGCCTCAAACTCACAAGAGTTCCTCCTGCCTCTGCCTCTACCTCTCTGCTGGGAGCACCAGCATGCACGGCCTGCATTATTCTTCCTGTATTATGCTTGAGAGAGAGGCTGAAGAGATGGCTCAGAGGCTAAGAGAAATTGTTGTTCTTGCAGAGGACCCAGGTTCAGTTCTAAGCACCGACAGGGTGGCTCACCACTGTTTACTCTAATCCCAGGGGATCCGATGTCCCCTTCTAATCTCTGTAGTCACTAAGCATGCATTCGGTGCTCACATAGGAGGGAAACAGTCATGCACAGAAAATTCTAAATCTTTACGGATACTTGAAAGGAGGAGAGACTCAGAGAGGGTGATAGATCTATCTACCTAAGGTCACACAGCAAATCAGGGCAAACTTGAGCCTGGAACTCCAGGTCTTACCATCTTCCAGGTCACTCAGCCACCCTCACGCCCAGCAGGCTGCAGAAGCTATCCTGAATATTGGAAACCCTGCCATTCACTTGGTCACTCATGCATGCATTGATTCATTCCACAAATTAGGGGGAGGGGCATGCTTAGTCACTGTCCTATTGTGAAGAGACACTATGACAAAGGGAAATTATAAAAGAAAGCATTTGATTGGGGATTTCCTTACAGTTTAGAGGGTGAGGTTCATGATCATCCTGGTGGGGAGGGTGGCGGCAGGCAGGCAAGCATGTTGCTGGAGCAGTAGCTGAGAGCTTTCATCTTACCCGAAAGCTGGAGGCAGACAGCAAGCTAACTGGGATGGAGTGGGCTTTTGAAACCTCAAGGCCAATCCCCATGAAACGCCTTCTCTAACAAAGCCACACCCCTGAGTCCTTTCCTTCTGCCAACTAGGAACCAAGCATTCAAATCTATGAGCCTGTGGAGACCATCCTCATTGAAACCATCACACACTTAGGAATTGCCCTGGCCATGGTGTTTCTTCCCAGCAACAGAAAAGTAACTAAAACAGGGCATCTGCAACATACTAACATACGTTAGGTGCTTGGGATTCATGGGTAGATAAACAGGAGATTCCTGCCTTCCCGGAACTTAATGATCTAAGGAAGAAAGGCACATAAATAACAAAATAGTAGTAATAATTAACACGCTGTATGAGGAATATTAAGCAGGTACAGGAGATGTATAGATATATGAAATGTATGTGAAGAGATACGTGTATGAAGGACCACAGCCTGGAGGAAGGAGTGGCAAGAAGCAGCTGCTGATAGATGCATGAGGAAGATGAGGCTTTCCGCAGAAACAGAAAGCCAGGAGAAACTGAAGCTCAGGAGCTGAGCGCACAGGGACGATCCTGCAGCCTCGGGTGGAATCTGGCAAAAACCAAGCCATTTCTGTGACCGAGGTGAGGTTGATGCATTGGCCATTCCTGTTCGAACATCTCTGCCAAACATCTCTGCTGCTCTGTACAGCCAGAGTCCAGTGTTGCCTTAGAGTATGATAGACATTATCATAAAATTTTATTGAGAATACATGTATGAGAGAGAAGACAGATCATACAGTATTAAATAGAAGAGACGGTGACATTTCAACTCAGCAAAGACCTGCAGGAGACAAGGAAACAGTCATAGAAGTACCGGGGAAAGGAGAGCTAGAGTGCACTTGGTGTGTTTGCGGGGCGTGAAAGAGGCCAGAGTGTCTGAAGCAAAGTGACGGAGGGGGAAGGGTGGAAGACAAGGCTAAGAGGCCAGATGGAGTGGGATCCTCACGGGGAAGGCAGGAGATGCTGAACAAAGAACTAATGACCTGGTTTGGCTCTGCTGGGACAAGAGCACAGTAATGTTCAGGGACTTGGGAGAGAATGCCACTGTTGATGATGGGAGGGGTTGGTGTTCTAGGTGAGATACAGAGATCCAGGTAGAATAGAGGCCAACTACACAGACAGGGAGTCCCCTCTGTCTCATGGAAGGCAGTCCCACTGCCAGTAGGCAGATGGCCAGACAACACTGACCTCTGTACGCTAGGTTCATGTGTATGTGGTTTAGCAGCCTCTGGGGAGACAGTATTTAGGGGGAGGAGCAATGACGAGAGGAAGGGCGTGAGCAGGGCAAAGTGGGTTGCTCAGAGTAGCATGAAGGGTTCTTTTCTCCGCTAGACTTGAAAACACAGGAGAGGGGACCTGGTAATTCAGGTCTGTGACTTAAGCTTTGGGCAGAATCAGTCCTTGCGCCATAGGGTTCAACCCCAGCTCTGCACCTTCTTAGGTAGGCTCCTTTGCCAGGTCACATCTCTGTCATTGTCAGCCTCATTGATGTGCTGGTAAATGTGTAGAAACAGGTTCTCTAAAAAGGGACAGAGGAGGGGCCCCACGATGCCTGGGGGTTGTGCATCTCCACAGTATAAACACTCTACCCGGCTGAGGCCAAGTCACCTAAGAGATGTGAAGCTCAGAGCTTAGTACCTTGTTCAGTCATAGGCGTTTCCACCATTCAGATAAAAGGAGTTTACCTTAAGCACACTGATAATGTCTTGATGTAAGAAAGTAATTAGGAAGCGATGACTTCTGAGAATTTATCAGCTTCTTTCAGTACAGATCACTCAGTTGTAAGTTTATTATGATTTAGTTCTAACAATGGCTGTGTCTAACAATCGGCTCACACAATTCCTAAAAATTTAACAATCGACTCTCATGAGCCACTCTAAGCCAGCTCCCCACGCCAACTTCCTCATCTGTAAAATGAAGATAAAAATAGCTGCTGCTCTGGTGGCTTGAGTATTGGATGAGACAGTGTGGGGGAAGGTGCTTCATGCCCTGCCCTCCGAGGCGCAGGCTGGGTCAACAAGGCTCGTGTTTACATTAGCCAGGGCCAGTATTATTTCCTTACATCTACAGAAAGAATGCTTTCTTGTCAGCTCTGCCTCCTAAGACCTGCCCAAGATCAGATCAGGATGTGGACGAGGAAAAGCTTAGTCTCAAAGGGCTTACACATGTTTAGAGGGGAAGAGGAACAACTGCCTTCTGTATGCCAGTCTGAACTGGGTGGGGAGTGGGCAGAGACAATCTGAGTAGGCAGTGCCTCTTGTCTAGCCAAAGTGCAGGTCCTACCATGAATTGCACAGCTTGATGTACTTAAAGCCTGTGAATCAGTAAGGGTCACCAAATCCTGCTAATGTCAAAGTGGGTAATGAAACGTGCCTAGGAGTTCACCATGATGACAACACATGCACACACACACACACACACACACACACACACACACCACTCTCTCGCTCCCCCTCACACTATCTCTCACACACAGTCACACACACGCACACATGCACACATACTCTCACACACACGCACACACACTCTCACACACACACATTATCTCTCATACACAGTCACACACATGCACACATGCACACATACTCTCTCACACAACACACGAACACACACATACTCTCTCACACACACATACTCTCTCACATACATACTCACACACACATGCACACACACATACTCTCTCACACACTCACACACACATACTCTCACACACACACATACTCTCTCACACACATTCTCTCACACACACACACTATCTCTTACACACAGTCACACATACTCTCACACACACACGCACACACACTCTCTCTCTCACACACACACACACAAGCACACACACATACTCTCACACACACTGACACACACACACACACACACACAGAGGCACGCACACACTGTCACAGGCACGCGCACACTGTCACATTCACACACACATTATATAAATTTCAAGTCTTCTAATCATATTGTACGATGGTTAATGAAGCACGATGCTTATTGTTAATAACGCCTGCAGTTGTCACTGATGGATCAGTTATGACAGACCAGGCCCTGGACACACACTTGGCACATGCATTCATCATTTCTGTCGATTCTCTCTCTAACTTCATCTTACAGAGAAGATGACCCAGCTGAAAGAAGTGATGTCACAGGGCAACTGTATGTCTGAGTCAAAATTAAACTGTAGTTTAGCTGACTCTGAAGCCCTCGCTTTAAATCATATCACTTGATGCTAGACTGGGAAGAGGATGGTCCCCACAGACGCCCCTGACGTCAGAGAATATTCATGCTATACTGGGAACAGCAGGAGATGGGTCAGGCTGCAGCGTGAGAAGGCCACAGGGGGACACACGTCCCTAGAGACCAGGACTGGGCTTACATTCTGAGGCCTAGCATGT
Organism: Mus musculus; assembly: GCF_000001635.26. Lineage (NCBI taxonomy): Eukaryota > Metazoa > Chordata > Mammalia > Rodentia > Muridae > Mus > Mus musculus. The sequence goes on from NC_000077.6 coordinate 72,468,647, forward strand.
CCCATCCCACCCCTGTGAAGGGAGTGCTTTCAAAAGCCCTCACTGAGTGACTGAAGGAACCTGAGGCAGGCACCTGGACCTTGGCCACATGGCACCATTTTCAGCAGGGCCGTCTGGCTCTCCCACTCTGGCTTTTTGCTCCTGCAGTGGGTAGGATCACTGCAGCTAGGTAGGCTCCCAGAACAGCAGTGCACGTGTTTCCACCTGCCAGTCAGGCCTGCCGTGCTCCCAAGCTCCTCCATTCCATCAGAAAACTTGAGCCCTACTTTTCTGTACCCACATTACAGCTGGAGCCACTGAGGCCCCAGCGAGTAGAGAGACTCATCCTAGATGACTTAGCCAGCTTGCCAGTCTTATGACTTCCTTTAAGAACAAAGGAATTCAGGGTCAGGAATGTGCCAGGTCACCTTTGCAGCCTGATGAGGAGCCTCCAGCTCTTCCTAGCCCTCAGGGGTATCACTGGCCAATGGCAGTCCCTGTACGCTGCTAGGATAGGTACAGGAGGAACAATCCAAGCAAAGGACAGAGAACTATATGTCCCTCAGAAACAATGGGCACTGAGAGGCCTACAGAGCCAGTAGGCAGTTCTGCTGGGAATAAAAACCAGCAACAGCTAGAAGCTTCCTGTGCTGTCCACCCCAGCCTCCCTCTTTGTGGGAGGACAGCTTTCAGACCAGACTAGCTACCCCGCCCCACCCCCAACCTCAGTGTAGGCAGAGTGGATTTCCCGGCAGTTCCCGCATACACGAGGACATCCTGTGGCCAGGGTGTGGGGAAGACCTCACTCAGCTCACGCTTGCTGAGCCCACAGGTCTAGGACAATGGAGCTGTAGGGCAAGTAGCCAGGCAGAGGGGGGAGGGTACCCAGGCTACTGTTGATGGGAGGAGTCCCAGCTCAGCATTAGAGCTCAGGCACCAAGCCTCACTCTCCTTCATAGGGTTGGCTCAAGGCCATCAGAAAATGGAAAGGAGCCTGGGTGAGGGTATATGGTATGTGTGTGTGTTTGTTTATATATATTATCATGGATAATGCACACATGTAATCCTAGAGCTCAAAAGACTGAAGCAGGAGGATTGCAAGTTTGAGCTACCAAGCAGGTTTCAGGCTTCAAAGTAAAATGAAAAGTGCTTAGGACATAGCTCACTGGCAGGGCACTTACCTAGCAAGTTCAGGGTCCTGGGTTTTATCCCCAGTGCCACAAAAGAAAAATAAGACAGATGACAGGTTGAATGACATTCCTGAGGTGACATCTACCTCCTGTGGCTGACAGAGGACTCAGTGTGCAGACATCTAGAAGGCAGGAGCAGGCCTCACAGGGGCTCTGCATGCAGTCACTCTGTGGCTCTATCCATGGTAGGAGATGTCCCTCTCACTACACGTGGGACCTGCATGACCCCAGAAACTGGCATCAGAGTAAGAGACGGCAAGGTAGGTGCTAAGAAGCCACTGTGGCCATGAAGCCTACCTCCTGCCCTTGCCTGGTCTGGCTGAACCAGGGTTGTTTCCCAAGTTCAGACTCCAGCTGGCTGCTATTTTGAGAAGACACACCACCCTCCACATCCTGTGGGCAGGGAGGATGCTCAGACAGACGTGGGTAGCCTCTGCCATCCAAGTCCAACCCAGGCCACTCCAACTGATGGGGAAGACACGAAACATACATAGCTCCACTAGTGGCATCTGGGGTCTGTCCACACTCAGCCCTCAGGCAGGAAGAACAGCACTATTGCTCTGTCTATGCTCTGCTTTGGACAGAAAGCCTGTGCTGGTGTCTCCAGCCATAGGTGGCTTTTGGGGTCTCCTGGGAGGGTGGCTGTGGGGCTGCCTAGTTGTACCCATGGAACCTTGGTCTGTGAAGCAGAGCATGTTCCTGGACTCATCAAGGTTGAGAAGAACAAGGCCTGAAGACACTGTCTGGTTTCACTCTGAGCCAGCTCTTCCTCCATCCCTACCCCATCCTGGCATTTCCTGTGGCCCCACAAACTCAAGCCCTGAGTAGCCTCCAGCCTCCTCTGCCATCCGTTCCTGCACTGGGCAACAGTGTGAACACTGATGCATACAACCACATGGTCACGCCCTGCTCTCAAGCCTTCTCTGCTGCCCTATCGATCGATCTAAGACAAAAGCCCAGGAACTTGAGCCTTCAAGCCTTTCACAAAAATGTCTTCCTGATTCTTCTGCCTCCACTTCCTCCATTCTCCCCATAGGGAAGGTCACAGCTGACCAATCACAGGTCACAAAGACCAGGTAATATCACAAACAACAACACACTGCCCCTTCTCAGTGTTGCATTGACGCTGACTCCTTCAGACTCATCTTCTAATTTATTTTCTCTTAAACTGGGTCTAGTTTACTCATGTTTTTGAGACAGAGTCTCACTTTAGCTCAGGCTATCCTTGAATTCAATCTGTAGTCCAGGCTAGCCCAAAATTCAGAGCCTTCTTAAATGCTTGAGATTTCAGATGTGAGCTACCATGCCTGGCTAGTTATATCTATTTTTAAAATCTTCTTAAAAAAAAAAAAAACAAGCCTATTATCTATAGCTCTTCAGGCTGCTTCCAGGACCAGCTGCCAGCTCTCACAAAGGTGAGTTGCCTGTGGCATCTGTATTTTTCCCCTGGTGCTGGGAATGGACCGGAAGGCCTTGTGCCTGTGGGGTAAGCACTCTACCACTACATCATACATTCTTCATGTAGTCTGTCCTGCTGTGCACTGTTCACTTCGAATGTGAGTTTGTCTTCAGGGAGAGCCGTCACTGTGTCCATGTCAGTTTTGGATCACGAAGGCTTCCCTAAAGAGCCATTTGGATTTGCTCTCACTGGGGTCCCTGGAAACAGATGGCTTCTATGGAAAAAAGAGGCCGGAGGCCACTGGGACTGGCACCAGGCTCTCTGCAAAAAGTCAGAGGCAACATCTGCTGGGAGTGGGACCTCTACCAGCTGAACTGTCTGCCAGCCTGGACAAGCTTGGGATCCGGGAGCTTGCCTGAGTCCTGGCAGGAAACTGAGTCTGTCTTGTGACCCTGAAAGTCTAAGCTAGCACCGGTCTGAGCTTTGGGTAAAAAGCCGCCAACCTGGAAGATGACCAGCAATGCACAGGGAGCTATAGAACCAGCATTCAGGGGAAGCCTGCTTTGATATCCTGTGCTGCGTGTGTTTGAAAATTTTGTGAAAATGTCATTATGAACACTGCCAAGTGCCCAGCAGATACAACTGCCCTCCGAGCTCTGAAACATGACTTCAGCTCCATCTCCCACACCAGCTTTTGACTTTAGCTCTTTGCTTCTGGCACCTGGGAATTCCCTGTTAGCTTTAGCTTTCAAGTGCAGCTATGTAATTTAAACAGGTTTTCTCTTCATATTTTCTTGAGCTTGGAGAGCAAGGTGTGGGTGGGTGGGGGCGGGGCTCTGATATCTACCTATGAACTGACCAGATGTCCTTTCCCAAGCATGAAAAAAGCCCCACTGAAATGTTCCCTCTTTGGGGAAGACCTTCTTACCTGCCACCAGTTACAGCTAGGTGCACACTCTGCCCTCTATCCAGCCTCCCACGCTAGACCCTGCATCTGAGAGGTAACTGAATAGCATTTTCTACTCCCACTGAGGGTGAGGATCTGCTTGCCAGCAGGGTCTAAGCATAAATAGCACCCTGCCCAGGGCATGCCAAGGAACTGTTTGTGTAGCTGCTACCCTTTTCAACGTGGGTTGTGGGAGCTCCCCCAATGGCTAGAGTTCTACTGTGTGGCTGCTACTGAGGTAGAGCTGAGACAGCAGCAGAGTACAAGGGCATGCTGACAATGGACGCCTTCCCAGGGGGTAAAAGAAAGGGCAAGCCCAAGCCAAAACCTCTATCTCCTCACATGCCTCCCAGCCCCAAAGCCCCTGGAGCCCACAAATAAGCTGGTGCTGTTCTCAGCCCTGGCCCTTTGATCCGGGCAAGCAGCAACACCTAGCTGGCGCCCTAGACCAGCTCTGACCTTATCGGACTCAGGGAAGAGACAGGTGCCTGGGGCACAGGCCAATTAGGTGCCTTGCTCTGGTACCCACTGAGTCACATCCTGGTTGAGCCTGTCCAGCTTCTCAGCTCAAGTGGCCAACAGGGTGAGGACACACCGCAGGGAGCAGGTCAAGACTACAGGGCAAGGACTCACAAGACTCTGAGAAGGCTGGGAGGTACCCACCGTGACAGGGACACAGTGATGCCAAACACTCAAACTCCATCAACCACAGGGTCTCTCTACCATAGGACCTCAACAAGTTGCTCCCCTCCCTTGGACCACCTCGTTCACCAGAAAGTGAACTTGGCAAAGACAGCCTTTAGGGTTCTGGAAGAATCAAAGGAGACTATACGTGTAGGGTATTGGTCCACTTTCAGCCAGGTCCCTGGAGATCAGAAGGCACTATGTGCCTTCTCATGAAGCAAGAATCCAGCTCAGGAGGTGCTGTGGAAGAAAACAGGGCTTGGCCTCCCACATTCTTTGGGGATGATACCTGCTCCATGTCCCTGAAAGGCCAGGTAGGACTGACCACACTCAGGGTAGTTGATGAGAGAAGCTGGGGTACAGCCTCCTTCCAAATCATCAGCAAGGCTAGGACCAGAGGGATGGGGTTCACCCAGGTTCCTGGGAACTCAGGGACCATGTGGAGTAGATGTCAGAGTCTAAGAAAGCTGTGTAGTCCATTTTTCCCATATTACCATTGGCCAGGACCCCTTCCGGTGGGTGATCACTGTGTACAGAGTCTAAAGCCTGGAGGGACCTGCAGGGCAGGAAGGAGAAAGGAGGGCCTGGACTCATTGCTTGGATGGAGGCCACAGCTGCTGGGGTAGGGTCCTGACCACTATGGGGACACGAGACCACACGGCCTTGCCCCTACTTAGTTCAGTGTTCAGAGCCAGTCAATAGGTCTCTCTCTAAGCCATAGACCCTATCCAGGATCTTCGCCCAGGGATAGGGTCCGGGTGCCTGCTGAGGGGCCCGGGCTGTGTGTTTCGTGCCATGTCATTCCTGAGCTCTAGGGGCCATTGTGCATATGGAATGCCACCCAGACAGGTCAGGCAGGTTCCAAGGCAGATTCCCTCCACCCCCACCCTCCTAGAACAGCCAGGTTGGGGAAGGGTTCATGGGCTGGAATGTAAACCAGAGCTCTCCCACACACCAGCCTGTCTAGGGCTCAAAGCCAGATGAACTCCAGAACCAAGAACCCAGAGACAGGCTGGAGTCACACAGCAAGGTTGGGGCCCAGTCAGGACTAGATAACCTGGATTCCATACAGGACTGAATCTCCAGCAGGCTTTCAAGCACCAGCTTAGCTCATGGTGCTATAGTCAAAGCCAGTACGGAGGCCAGGGAGCCAAGAGTACAGATCCTACAGGGACCCTGAAAGGGAGGGCAAGGATAAGGGAGACATAGTTTCTATCTCCAGAAGGGGAGCTGATGGGCTGGGACTGCTGCACTGTGAGCTTTCTCTGTGGCCTCTGCTATATTTGCAATAGTGCAGAAGACCTCAGGCCCTGCCTCTGATGGCCCTTGGGAGGCTGGGATCTCAGGAAGGAGGGACAGCGACCCTCAGGCTGAACCTAGACTCAACAAGAACCCCAGGTTCCTCGGAAGCTGATAGGTGGTGGCTGGCATTCCTTGTCACTCAAGAGGTGACTCCTAACTGGATCAGAGTGAAGGCGTGGAAGGAGAGGCAGTGATAGGAGCAGGCCTCTGAGGCTCAGCTGGCACCAGCCAGATCAGTGGCTCACATTAGCAACCGGGCCAAGATTCCGGGTACCGATGATGCCTTGGAACCCAAAGGAAGGGTCACCGTGGTGGGCTCTGGCCCAGCCCTGTGCTCTCTGTTGTCTCTTATACCCACTTGGGCAGACACATGTGTTTTGTTTGACAGGAAAAGAAGCTGAGACTTAGAAGGACAGAGACAGTGTGGGTGGCAGCGGTGGGACTGTGCTGCGATGTCCACCCTCACTCACTCTGCTACAAGAACAGAATAGACCAAGAGTATGAAGGCTGAGCAGAGTCACTACCCCAGGCAGGTAGTGAGGTAGGAACAGGCCTCACCTGACTGCAGCAAGCCGGCGCCCCGGTCCTTGACCCCAAAGTGCTGCTGGATGTCCAGAAGAACACCTGGAGGGGAGACAGAGGGTGCTTACTGCAAAGTCTAATGCAAGGGCATTCCCATTACCCACTAGTTGCCTCGGTCTCAGACCAGCTGGGCTCATCTCCTGCATTCCTACCCTGCTATGACCTCCTCTTTGCCCAGGCTAGCCAGACTCCTGGGAAGCTTGGGGGTGCCAGTCTTCCCACATATCGCTACTGAAGGCCTCCTAGGCTTAGACTGGGCATGATGTCTGCTCATCAGCCATGAAATGAGCCTGAAATATGAGGCAGAGCGAGGTTCCTCTGTGGTAACTCAGTGAGGTTGACCTTTGGCTTGCCTGTGGCTCAACCCTGAGTGAGGGATCAGGCCCTGCTCTCTGCCCTTTACAAAGTCCTCAGATAAGGAGCAGAGAGCAGCCACAGCCAGTTATGGAAAAGACTAGTGGCTAGGAACATTGGCAAGGTGACTTAAAGCAACATATACACAAGTGCACGCTCTCTTTGTCTCTCTCTCTCTCTCTCCCTCTCTCTCTCATACACACACACACACACACACACACACACACACACACACACACCACTCATGCCAGCTGCTCTCATGACCAGGACTGTAGTTTCCAGACAGAGGATGCAGGCCTCAGGGGGACTCTAGGCTGGAGAAGGTCATAGAGGCCATGACTGTTTCCACCACCTTTGCTTTCCACTGTGGCTCTGTCAACAGAAGCTAAAGAAAACCTACAAACCATTCACTGCTGACAGAGCCATGGCTACGTGGGGGCTTCCGTAGCTCTTAGCCAAGTGCTCAGAGTTAGCACACCCCCAGAAGCCTAGCCCCAGGTCCCACCAGGCTTATCTCTGTGGACAGAAGGACCACAGTCCTTTACCACAGAGAGGGGGTTAGGAAGAGAAGAGGAAGAGACAACGCCCTCCCTTCAATAGCTGCCCGCACCGGAGCAGAGGCCCTTGGGGATCCTAGAGCTTTGTCTGACAATAACAGCATTACCGGTGATGGGCGGTTTGTGTTTCTGGGTTACTCATCTAACCTTGCAAGACTGGCACTGTTATCCCACTGGACAGGTAAGGAAACTAAGGTACAAGAACCATACGCTCAAAGTTACCAACGCCGAAAGGGGCAGACAGGGATTGCTGAGCATGGTGTCTGGTTCTTATAGTAGATGGGGTGGGGTCACCAAATGTCATTGTCCCTCTCTAGCCACTGCTGGGAATCTGAGGGGACTCCATGGCTGCAGGACCAGGCCTAGCTGGTGACTGGCAGCCTGACAGCCGGGAGAAAGCAACCTCCTCTCTAATTCCCTGAGTGGATTCTCCATAATTACGGTAATGAAGAGGCAGTGTGAGGCCCAGCTAATGACTTAATAACCAAGGTCTAATGGGGCAATGCCCTTGCCACAACGCTGGATAGTAGGAGCTAGGTCTGAAGATGGCCACAGTCATTATATGGGACCAGAGGTACCCTTGACCAGCCTCAGGGGCCGAGAGGCAGCACCAACCTTGGGGAATCACCCACATTCACCTCCCAGCCCCCAGCCCACTCTCTTTTGTGAGCCAGGCCTTGCTCTCAGTCACTGTCACCCGTAGCTCCTCTGTGTGCAAACCCTTCCTCAGGTCACAGTCAATAAACAGGTCCACAGTTCTGCCAACCCTGCCCTCCCTCCCCACTTCTTGGATGACAGCTCCACCTCCCAACCTACCCAGTGCCTGCTTCCCTCCAAACACCTCCTCTCTGTCCTGGCCCAAGGCTTACTCACTATAGTGATCCCTGCCACCCCTGCAAGACTGGCGTCCATGCCTCCTCTTCTAAGCCGACTTCCCTGATTTCTCTTCCTCCTGCCACCCTCAGTCCATCAAGCCCAGCGCTTGCTGGTCTGTTCTGATACTAACACCCATCCCAAAGATGGGTCAGGATGAGCTAGTTCAACAGGGCAAGACACACACGGTCATGGGGGTAAGCTCATGGGACTGGGAACTAATGTATTAGCAATCGTTTCCTGGTAAACTCTGGTACCGAGAGACTCTCATGGCAAATCTGATCTTGCCACTTGCCTGGCATTTGAGTTGCCACCTCGGTTCTGCACATGAATAACCTAAAGCTGAGAGGAAGGAAGCCACTGTGATCTAGCACCTCAGGCTGGACATGGGCTTTGAAATACTGAAGGGGAAAAAAACAAGCTTTGTTTCTTGGTACTCTCATATCAGTTGGCCTCTGTGAGCAGAGGTCAAGGTAGGGGGTCCCCACACAACACACAGGCCATGGTGTCTGCAGCAGACACAAGTGGGGGAAACACTTCAGCTCTGACAGTATCCACCTGAGGAGTAATCAGACCCCCTCAGGGTGAAGACTCACTATAGTGAGTCACTATATATAACAGTCCCAAGGCTGTTCCCCGGCGCAGGTGCTTTAACCCCCAGGCTGCCCTGTGAGATTTCCACAATCCCAAATTCAATTCATTTGCTAGCACAGCTCACAGAACTCAGGGGAACACACACACACACACACACACACACACACACACACACACACACGCCTCATCTGTGACAGAGATTGCAGAGTACACAGAGAACAATGCCTGCGTTGAGATTCATGGAGAGGGACACAGGGCCTCCTCACCTCTTAAAACATCATCTACAGGAACACCCACAGGAACCTCCCAGCAGCCCGCCCTCCAGTCCTTTGGGATCTTTGCAGAGGCTTTGTTTCCAGGCCTGACTCGTTGACTCTTGGTGGTAATCGACACAGAGCTCAGCTCCCCTCTGTCCAGGCTTCCAACCCCTCCTGGGCCTTCAGTGACCAGGCCTATACTGAGACTCCCTGAGGCCACTGCCATCAGTCAACACTAGCATGCCAAATATGCTAATTATTTTGAAAATTCCAATGACTTTTGGGGCTCTGTCAGGAGGCAGGAAAAAAAACCAAACACAGATTCCCTCACAGCCTCTAGATTTACCCCTACCTCTTACTGCTTTGTATCCACCCCCTAGCTCAGGGCCCAACACAGCGCTGGTCCCCAGGGACAGCAGTGGGTGGGATGGATGTAGAGCTTAATGGGTAGGGCACAGGCCACAGTGAGGCTCTGGAACTCACAACAAGGGCAGTCACAGCTTCAGTGTTAGGTAGCCAAAAGGATGGGTGATCAGGAAGGAGTAGGAGAAAGATCCACACCCCACACCCCCAGGTGGTAGCTGTCCACCCACTGCCAAAGAAAGAGCATAGGTCTGCAGTAAAGAGACCCCTCTTTCAGGGAAGGACATTGTATGGAAATCTGTAGAACCTTCCAGCTGGTCATTCCCTATCCAGTGCTTTTCAGATTGACATCTGCTTCTGCTTCCAGGAAGCCTTTTCCATTTCCCCCTATGCAGACAGGCATCCACGGTCCCCAGGAACTCCTGGGAAGTCTAGAAGCGAGGGCACAGGAAGCTTGGAATCCCCTCTGCCGCATGCCCTGATGCTGTGGGTGTAAGGCCTAAGTAACCTTCCTGAGGATCAGGGGCTCCATCAAGAGACCCCTCTGAGCCTTTCTAGGTCATTTGCTCTTTCTGGCCTGGAGGGAGGCGGGGTGACATGGGATCAGGATCCCGATAGCCACTGGCACGGGAAGCATGTGTCACAGCAGCTCACAGCTGGCTCACATTTTCCTCTGGGCTCCAGCCTGGCGCAGGCACACACATCCTCCCTTTTTGACCACAGCCTTACATTTAGTCTTTCCTGGAGGCTGAGGTTTGCTGGGTCACAGAATGGGCCTCACGCCCAGGAGCAGCTTCCCACAGCTCAGTCCAAGCCCAGCCTCCTGGCCCACCAGTTCCAACCAGGCAGCGGGCAAGGTGAGATTCCCACCCCAGCAGGGCACCCCCCCACCCACACACACACACACACACACACACACACACACACACCTATTCCAGTCATAGGCTAACCTCTCCAGGAAGCCACCCAACTCACATTCACAAGGGCTCCCTGGCCACGAGGTCTCCATTCCCAAGGATACACATTCTGGAATAGCAGAATCTCTGAGTTCTCTAATCCGTTCACACCCCTCTGAGGGAGGCTCTCCACTCCTCATTTGGATCCTGCATCTGTCAGCCTCTATCTGGTACCTCGGCTTTCAGCCTCTTCTTGGTGTCTGCCTCCACCCGCCATTCCACGCCATATGCATCTGTGTTGTGGGTACACCCCAACATGTCCACTTGGGCAGCACCCCTCCCTCCTTCACAGAAGCATCTCTTGAAATTGCCCACCCCCCATGAATCTAGGGATGTGGCTTAGTTGCTAGACGGCCTGCCTAGCACACACAAAGCCTTGAATTTGATTCCCAGCACTTCATATACTAAGTATGGTGGTGCGTGATACCTCTAATCCCATCACCCAAGAGGTAGAGAGACAGGAGGATTCCCTTGGCTATATATCAAGTTCAAGGCAGGCCTGGGCTGAATAAGACCCTCCAAACAAAACAAGACAAAAATAGAATTCTGCCCTCCAAATTGTGTCCGCATTCAGGATGGGCAACACCCCCTACCCTCACCTCTGGTGGTTCACCGACCCTCCTCTTATCCTTCAGTTTCCCAGCTCTCTTTCCACGGCTGCCAGCAGGTTCCACCCCCTAAGCAGCCACTGAACACCCAGGCTACCCTAGGAGTCACCTGTAGCCCTCATGAAAGCCCCAAGCCCCACAGACAAGTCCAGTTTCTTCTTCACTGCTTAGCCTAGCAGGCAGTTTTCCTGCTTCTAGCCCTTGCTTGTTCCTGCTCATTGCTCCTGCAGCTAGACCTCACAAACATTTAGCAATCACTAACTGGGTTCCAGGTCCTAGGCTGAGCCTCTAGAATCCTCAAGGTTATTCCTAGACTCAAGGGGCTAATGCTACCACCGGCCTGGTGGATGTCAGCTCTACATGCTTCAGACTCACCCACAACTTCCTTAAGATCTGCTGACTCAGCCTCTGGCTCAGTGATACCACAACAGACCAGAACAAGGTGAAGAGTGCTTGGAGGAGGCTAACTCCCTGCCCATGGCTGCCCAGAGCCTTCTATGGTTCTCTAAGGCTGATGTGACCTGACTTGTCATACACAGGCACACATGCCCAGAGCATCAAGCTCTAGCTGTGACTACTCACTTTCCTGAACCCACATTTCTTTCCCGAATAAATGGACAAAACGGAGAAACTAGGTTGGTCGAAAACCTGCCCAGGACTTTCAGTCACTCTTAAAGAGAATGCATTCTTTACAATATGCTGTCCCTGTCAGGCCTGGTGCTACATACCTGTAAGCCCAGTTACTTGGGAGGTTGGGGCAGCCAGATGGAAGGCTTAAAGCCATCTCAGGAAACTTAGTGTCATAAAATATAAAAAGTAAAGAAAGCAGGTAGGTGCATACCACAACTTTAATCTCCCCACTCGGGAGGCAGAGGCAGACTGATCTCTGAGTTGGAGGTAATCCTGGTTTATGTATTGAGTTCCAGGACAGCCAGGGATACATAGGGGAACTCTGCCTAAAGATAAAGATTTATTTTATTTTATTTTTTAAGTAAGGAGAGGGCTGAGGATGTAGCTCAGTGGCAGAACACTTGCCTGACATGCATAAGCTCCAGGTCGATTCCCAGCACCGAAAATCTATATACACAATGGCCAAAAGTCACTGGCCAGGCAAATCAGTCGTCCATTGTGACTGGCCCTTCACAGTCCCAAACATGGCCATGCCCCTTTCCTGGGATGTCCAGTGCTACTTGTTAAGATCCACTTCATCCTCCAAGGTCATACCCACCAGGGTATCTTTTAGGCCTCTGAGGCTCTTGCTGAGGTGTAGCCTGTGACCCTCAGGAAACCCTAGCGCTGTGCACTCTTTGTCCCCACTCATATTCCAGCTGTCCCAGAGGCTCCTGGGGAGCCCCCATCATGACCAGGAGCCCCAAGAGACCAACCCCTGCTTCAGGATGCCAGGCCTCCTCCAGCCAAGCCCATCCTGTTGACACCAGAGTCTTCAAAAGGCTGAATGTAAGAAAAGGCCACATTGCTGGGTGTGGTGGTGCACCCCTTTAATCCCAGCCTGCTCTACATATACCCCCAACCCCCAAAAAAAGGAAAACAAAAAAGGTGCACTGCCCTTGGAAGCCCTGCCTTAGGCAGCCTCAGATCCAAGGTCAAGACAGAATGATTTTGAGAGCTCTTCCTGCTTGACTATCCAGAACAGTCTGGGTGGCACTCACACCTGTCCTCCAAGCCACATTCACCTGCCTCAGCCTTTCATTAAGCAGCAGTCAGCTTAGCTGAGTTCTCAGGGTCTACAGGGCCAGACCATTTGGGTTTAAATCCTACCTTTCTACCTTCCCTGCTGTGTGACTATAGGAAAGCTACTTAACCTCTCTGAGCTAGTTCCCATCTTTACGACTTAATTTTGCTTCCCATGATTGCTAGGAGGCTTGCGCAGATTAGTCCATGTGAAATATTTTTAGAATGGTGCCTGGCACATGGTAGGTACTCCATGCATGTCATACGGTTACCCCTGATATTTAAGTGGAGGGGCCGGAAACAGCTGCAGTGCAGATGACTCTCCTTTCGGGTTTCCTTTCTCTGAACTGAGGTGGATATCTGAAAAGCAGGTCCTAGGGATCTGAAGGGATGCCCACCCTGCCTCCTGTCAGTTCCCCTCAGAAACCTGGTCCCTGTGTGGCAGCCTCGGCACTGGCTCCCTGTGGGAGTATTTCCCATCCAGTGCTTGGCAGCTTCTACCCTGGTAATTACAGAGGCTCAAGAGCCTGGCTCTGGGTGGCTACGGCCAGGAAGCCACAGCTTGGGGACCCAGCCCAGGCACACACACTCTCAGACCAACCTCTGCCTGTCCTTCAGGAACAAGCTGACCAACCCATCTGCCCCGTCCTCAGAGCCTCGGCTGCTGACTTAAAAAGTGGCCTGGCATCCTCACACAACCTCACTGTGTATGTTCTAAACTCACACACGGTTAGCCCGCTTCTCCAACATTGCCCTGCAAAGCTAAAACCATTAATATCAGCACAGTCTAGAGTGACTCTGGCTGGGGCCATGTTGGTAAAGAGCCCTAGCCTGGATGGAGCCTTGGACCCTAGGAAAACCCCTCCCTACTCTAGAGACCTCCCACAGACCTCCAACAGCCTTGGAGATGCCCCTCCTCATCTAACTCCTGCCAGGGTGGGTGGGACCAGCCACTGGCCTGTGGTTCTACTCTATCATTTGGGGCTGCCTTTCCTGGAACCAGACTCAGCCTTAGCAATTTGGGGGCACTGCACGGCCACTCCTTCCCAGCTTAGCCACACAGCCCTGGCCTGGACCGACAACTCCTCCAGATCACCAGGGGCCAGGGACAAGGTGGCCACAGCCTTATCTTGACCCTCAGAGGTGTGGCAGTATGACCATCAAGGTGATAGGAGGCCAAGGCATGGGGGAAAAGAGCAGAGGGAAGAGATAAGAGGTCTGAGTTGGGTTGGCTCAAGCCTTCTGTGTCCTTCACTAGTAACCACAGAGCCCGGGGGGACTCATATCTAAGAGGTACATGGGACAACAGCCAGGGACCAAGCAGGAGCTTGGCTGAGCTGGCTTCCAATCTCTGGGGCTTCGCACTGTCAGTCCAAGTCTCCTCTCAACACCACCCACACCAGTTGTCCTTACATCCTTGACAGAAGCAACCCCTCTGCCCAGGCCTAGCCCCTCATAATCTACTCAGCCAAATCCTGATGCTTGCCTGGGAGTCTCATTCAACAATGACACAGAGACAGACCACAGCTGAGTGCAGGGAGATTGGATGGAGCAAGTTCTGCAGCTGAGCTGAGGGCCGAAGGAAAGATAGAGACAGAGAGTGTGTTCCCTGTCCCCCAGTTCTGGCCGTGCACTATCCTTGCCTGCTCACCCCTCCTAGCAACAGGAGAGGACCAGACTTCCAGCAGACTGGCTCTCTGCTTCACAGGATCTCACTGCAGGGCCAGGCCCAGCCTTATCCACAGGTGAGACAGGGAAAGCCACCACCACAGTGCCCTCCCAAATGTCCTCCTGAATGCCCAGAAGTGGTTTCACCTGAGGTGAGGAGGCCCCCATTGTCCAGACTGAAGACTGGGCAGACAAGGACAGCCCTACGCCACTTTGTCTCACTTCCTTCCAGGAAATGCCAGCTCAGAGGTTCATTGTGTATCCTGGCCAGGATAAAAGGGCAGAATCCACAAACCAGCTATGGCCATAGAGCCTCAGCCTCTTCACGGAGGCCTGATCCTCTGCCTGTCCAGCTAACCAGTGCCCTGCCCATCCCAAAGAAGGTGTTCTGAGGTTGGCAGGGCTGGATCATCTAACTGCTACCCAGACCTGTGCCAGCTTCCCGTGCACACTGAGATCACAGATATGTCAGCCTCTTGAGGCTGGAGGGAGACAGTGACCCTACCGAGGGGACATGTGCCATGATGGAAATAAGAACAGGCCATTTAAAACTAGGAGCTATGGCTCATCAGGTAAAGGTGCTGACACCAAGCCTGATGACCAGAGTTCAAGCCCTGGCATGCACACTATGGAAGGAAAGAAACAACTCCTGTAGGTTGTCCTCTGGCTTCCACAAGCCTGCTTATGGTACATGTGCACGTATGATAAATAAATGTAAAATTTGTTAAATTAAATTAAAAATAAAACCTGGAGCTGAGCTAGGCTGAGGGTGTAGCTCAGTTGGTAGAGTGCTTGCCTAGCATGGGTCTGGATCCTAGCACTTCATAAACTAAGGATGGCAGCACACATCTATAATCCCAGCACTTGGGAGGTAAAGGCAAGAGGGTCAGGGATTCAAAGTCATGCTCAGCTGTATAGCAGGTTCAAGGCCAACCTAAGCTGCATGAGAAATTGTCTCAGAGAGGAAGAAGGGGTTGATGAAGAGATTGCTCAGTGGTTGAGCATACTTATGACTCTTGCATTGCACAGGACCCAGGTTCAGTTCCCAGCACCCACATGGTGACCCACAAGCATCTCTAACCGGGGCATCTGATCTCTTCTTCTCACCCTATCCCTGGGCATGAGGCAAGCATGGGATGTACGTGCAGGCAAAGCACACACAAAAAATAACTGTATCTAAATTATTTAAAAAAAATAAAGTAGCCGGGCGTGGTGGCACACGCCTTTAATCCCAGCACTCGGGAGGTAGAGGCAGGCGGATTTCTGAATTCGAGGCCAGCCTGGTCTACAGAGTGAGTTCCAGGACAGCCAGGGCTACACAGAGAAACCCTGTCTCAAAAAACCAAAAAAAAAAGTAAGTGTCAGACACCTGGCTCAGACCAGAGAGGAGAAAAACTTTCTGAAATAAGGGCAGACACTGACAAGATCCGCAGGGAAACTGAAGTCAGCTATTGCAGCTCCTGGGATCCACGGTTGATGGTTCTGGGAGATGGAGGTCTAGGGAGAGCCAGAGACACCAGAAAGGTTTTTCTGAGACCAAGTGCCCACAACACCTTTGGAGTAACACAGCAAAACAAAACAAACAAACAAACAAACAAACAAAAAAAGCCGGGCGATGGTGGTGCATGCCTTTAATCCCAGCACTCTGGAGGCAGAAGCAGGCTGATTTCTGAGTTTGAGGCCAGCCTGGTCTACAGAGTGAGTTCCAGGACAGCCGGGGCTACACAGAGAAACCCTGTCTTGATAAAACCAAAAAAAAAAAAAAAAAAAAAAAAAGGCTAAAATCATTCAATATAGATTTGAGAGACATCTTAAATCACACAGCAAAGAAGGTTTAGTCTGGCAAAGCCAGTAAGTAGCAGGACATTTAGCACAGAAGTCACTCAGAGTCTGGGGAAGAGACCAGTATTCTGTTTGCCTCCTTTGTTATCTCAATCTGTCCTCAAGATTTCAGGTCCCCATGCCTGGGCAGAAACAAAAGCCACTTCCTACAGTCAAAGGATCTGAGGAAGGGGTGAGGGTGTCCCCTCTCTCCAAACAGACCCAACTGTCCACAGCACTATATCAGACTAGGCTCCATATCAGACTAGGCTGTGACCTGCAGACCTTGCAGCCTTCCTGTCCCAACCACAAAACGGGACACCGAGGCCTAGCCAGGCTGTCAGGAGCCCTGGGTATTTCCTGTGAGAGGTACTGACCTCTGAGAGGCCAACGGTAGAGGTGCCGGCAGGAACAACAGGAAGAGCCTCGAGAAGGAAGCAGAGGCATGGGGCTGGTCAGTCGGCCTTGAGTCACCTGGCATTCCAGGACTCTGAAGCTTACCTGGGTACAGCTGATCTGGATACCACACCCAGAGCCCTGGTAGGGATTCCCCACAGTGCAGCCGTGAAGCAGCCAGGATAGGGATACCCAAGGTGGAAAGAACCGTGTTTACCCTTAGGGTGGCCGTCTCTATTCAGAGTGGTAGTGGTGGAGCCGAAAGACCCTGAAGTGTGACTTGATACCCCGGGCCTCAGTTTCCCCATATGTCTGCCCTGAACAAACTCAACTAGATGGGAAAACAAAGAGCTAGAAGAAGAGTGGGCCCCAGCCTGGCATCACAGCTCAGGACCCAGCCCTGAAGCTCAAGGGAAGCCCCACGCCTGCCAGGCCTGTGTTCCTGGCAGGGTCCCTGCGCTCATCATTCCTTCTGGGCTTGTGTTAGTGAGTGGTTGCCATGGATACTGGTCTCAGCTTCTTTGGCAGAAAAGGACTCCCCCAGGGCAAGGCTCTGTCTCTCCTCACCAGCCCCCACAATGACGCCCAACTCCAGGTGCCACGGGCTGGATCAGAGGGACAGGAAATAGGTCTTGGGAAGGGCACAGGTGCTCTGAAGAAGTTGGGGAAGGATGTTGGTTATCAAACAGTCATTCGTCAACCACAATTAGAGTCCAGGCCAGCTCTCTTTGGCTGGGCCTGCTTCCAGGAGCACAAGTATGTGCTCCCCTTGTATGACCACCCTTGGAAGATGAGAGCCTAGGGGGAGAGGCCACTCTAGCTCCAGGAAGCAGAGCCAGAAAGGGAACTTTCCCTCTGATCTGGAAGCCACAGGTACCTTTGTCTTTTTCTCCATCTGTACAAGAAGGCAATAGACCAGGTTGCTGGGCTAACTCAGTGTTATCCAAGGGAACCAGTGCATGGGAGCAGAGAATGAGGACCCAGGCCTCCTTCCCAAGTCTGAGGCTGACTGCCCTAGGGGGTTCCCATGGACTAAGGAGAGCCCATAATTACCTGGATCACGGGGTGGCGCTGGGAATGCACAGAGGCAGAAGCCACTGTGGTTCCCAGGACCGAGACCGGCCCTGGTGCTGTAGGGAGGGGCTCTCACAGAGGTATCCCGAAGGACAGCCTGAGAAGGACTGTCATAGACAGAGAGAATGAGGAAAGACATGCTGGTCAGGGACACCACTCGGGCCTCTGCATGAAAGAGCAGACAGCTGACATTTGGTGAAGGCCTCCCAGGTATCTGGCCTCCGCCCAGGTGCTGCGGGTACATTCTCATTCATTCCATACCACCCAAGGTGGAGGAGAACTCGGCTCACAGAAGCTCGGGTGACAGCTGTGATGCAGCTGGATGCGAACTCTGGTGGCAAGGGCTCTGACCCTGCACTGTATCCCCCCCGTGACCCAGCCACTAGAGTCTGACTCAGGCTGGGACGGTAAATCCAAATCCTCCAATGATGTGGAAGACGGTATGAAAGGAAATGTAAAAATACCCCAGAATAACAACAAATTTGTTGGACATGTCTGGTTAAATAAAATGTATTGGTCTACTAAAGTGCTTGATACATGAAGGCCTGAGTTTTAACCTTAGAACCCATGGGGTCTGGTCGGGGAGGGTGATTGGAGAATAACGGGTTTTGCTATCAAAACTAACGACTTGAGTCCAATTCCCAGAACTCACCGTGGAAGGAGAAACCCAATTCCTGTTAGTTGTCCTCTGACCTCTACACCCACCCACAGGCAAACTAAAGTAAATAGTTTTAAAACTCAACAGCATGCTATTGTGCTCACAAGAGCACTTGTAATCAGCACTGGGGAGAAGAGACAGGTGTCTCCAGAGCACTCACTAGCCAGTCACTCTAACCCAATCAGCAAGCTCCAGGCCAATGAGAGACCCTGACTCAGAGTGGGGCGCTGCTGGGGAACCACACCTGAGACTGATTTCCCGACTCCATACCCACCCACCCACATACATACATATGTGCACCGGCAGGAACCCGTGCTCACACGTGCCCACATACACATAAAATATATTAATTGCACCTGCTCTCTTTCTGTCTGAAAACCGGCATTCGTATGTAGCTTGCATTGTGCTCCTCTGGACAGAACTGGCTATGCTATGAGCAAACAGAACTGTACAGGAGGGATATAAAGCAAAGCAGAAACTCCCCCATGCTTTGATGAGGTTGCTGGGGCCAGACTGTGAGGTTCTTAGGGGTCAGGTGGGCACAAACATCAAAAGTGCCCCACACAGCAGAGTGTCTACATGCCCGCCTCTTTCCCAGCAGGACCAGCAGACAACAGGTGGACTCGGGTCCTGGCACAAGACCCTGAAAGCCATGGTAGTCACCATAGAGATTGTAAATATTCCTAAAAACTGAACTCAGGGGCAGGGGGAGGGAAGGCCATCATAAAGAAAGGGAGGCAGGCTTATCCGGAGAGGAAATGATGTCTGTGGGGTGGGGGTGGAGTGGGGGTAGTGCACAAGCTTACAACCCTGGGCAGGACACTGAAAGATACACAGCTCAGGCAGTGTACGTCCAGAGCCTTCCAGGCCTCCCTCCCCAACTGCATTGCCCCCTGCCCCAATCAGTTTACCAGAAATCTGCTATCTAATTCTCCCGCTCTGACCCAAGTATTGGCAAAGGTAGATAAGAACCCACTCCTTGATCCTACCTTCCCCTCTCTGCCCCCCTGGCCATGGGTTCCTCTAGGAACCTCAGAAGAAGTGGCCTGAGGCCATAATAAAAAACGACCAGGACAGAACTAAAAGCCACAACAATACTTCCAAAGAGAGAGAAGAGACTCAGGCCAGGCTGGGAGTGAGGTGGGGGTAAAGGGGAAGTCTAACACCTGCTTTGCTGATCACCTCACTGGGCAATCTTGGATAGGGCTAACCAAGGGCCTGACTTCCCCCAGCTGGAAAGAGCCTGGTTTGCAAAGTGAGGGCCTCCAATGTTCTCTGGCTTGTCCTCACAGGGTGGGCACCTAACACCCTGAGCCCTAGGCAGCACATCACATGCGTATGCGTGGTAGGTTGGCACACTTGAGGGTACACCATGCTCTTGCTTACTAGAGCAAGGGAACAGTCTCTTGGGACAGCCTGACCCAAAAATTGATGCCACTGGCACCTACTTCATGTTTACCCCCAGGAAGGGACAGAGAGCAGGTGGGTGGGTGTACATGCAAGGTGGGAGAGGGGCAGAGTTCTTTCCTTCCACTTGACACAAAACTATCCAAGATAGGAAAAGACTAAGGCCCCCAAAAGAACACCCAAGTACCCAGGTGGCATGTGGTTGTGTGGTTTATGTCAGGGCTCTCTTTTCCCAATCATCCCTGAGTTTTCTTTAGTGAGGCACAAAATATCCAAATCATCTCTCTTCCCCTTTCCTCTCCCCTCTTTCATATTAGGTTGTGGGATAGAATGTTGGGTCCCCCCCACCACACACACACACAACTGCACTCCTCCACCGGGAGCCCCGGAGACCAGCCTAACCAGTGTTTCTTTTCAAAGCTACATTATCCTCAGGCAGGGCCAGCTCTAGGACAGGTCCCTACGTCTTGACCCCTGTGAAGACAGGGAGAGACGCCAGCAGAATAGAATCCCAGAGTCACATCCACACTAAGAGGCCCAGGGATCAATCAATTCACAAACGGAAACAGACCTAAACACAAGCTGAAACTGGCCCAAGGTCACACACACATTAAGCACATTCAGGATAGAAACCCAGTTGTATCCATTTCAGTCTCAAACCTGGGGTTGAGTCGCAGAGATGCTCAAGGAGCATGAGGCTGCCTCTCTTTAGACCAACCCCCCCAGCCCCCGCCCCCAGGCCTATGCCCTGCTCCAGGCTCCAAGCGCCATGGAGCAGAAGGAGGCGTCTCCAGGCCTCAAGCCAGGGCCAGCTGCAAACCGCATCCTGGGTCCCCAGGCGGCACGGACCCGCCCCGCCCCTCCCTCGGCTCCCCGCAGGCCCGAGCCTTTGTCAGCCACGCGCTTACAAGCTCACACACACATATCCGCGCTGCCACGCGCGCGCACACTCCGGCTGCCTGGCGCACACCCGCAAGAGGCGCACACACTGGCCGCACGCATGCAGGGGGGTGGCTGAGACCGAGGAAAGAAGGAACAGACGGGCCGTGCAAGCACAGACGGCCTGGACTAAGGGAAAAGGAGGAGAGGCCGGGGAACCTGCGGCTGTGGAGGAAGGGGGCGCACAGGCGATAAGGCAAGAGAGACGCAGAGGAGACTCTGGGAGGACAACGGATGAGCCGTCAAGGGCTTGGCGAAGGCTCACAAGCTGCTCCAGGGGTGGAAACTCCACCAATCCCTAACACGGGGAGCGTGGGGTGCTTTGGATTGGACCCATGGAACGCCAAAGCATCGCTTGAACAGAGGGTCCTTAGGGACTCTCCAGAGGGCTTGGATCTAGGGAGCTGGCAACCAAAAGCTCCCTAGGGCATCTGGGATGGAAGGGCCCTGGTCCTCGGGCTAGATGGGGCATTTGCTCACCTGCCACAGTGTACCTGTCCAGGTAGTTGAGCACGTTGCCTAAACTCAGGATGGCAGCAGCTGCCCCCCGCCCTCGGCCTAAGCTGGCCGGTTTGGGCTGCGGCGCGCTGGGGCCCTTGGCAGCTGCTGCGCAGCCAGGGGTGCTGGGGATGCTGGGGAGTCCGGACGGGACCCGCCTCACGCTGCCGGACAACGTCTGCACCTCTTCGTCGGCGGACACGACTCCAGCGCCCCCAACACCCCGCGCCCCGCAGCAAGCGCTACCTCCAGCCCCTGGCTGCGCCCCCCGGCGCCGGCGCCGCCGCTCGGCGTCCGCCTCCTCCTCCTCCGCGCCGCCCGCCGCCGCCGAGGCGCATTCCAGGCACATCATGCCGGCCCGGGCCGGGGCGGCGGGGGGCGCGGGGGGCTCGGGGGACGCGAGGCCCAGCCCGGGCCCGCTCAGTGCGTGCGCGCGCCGCGGAGCCGCCGCTGCACCATCCCGGCCCGGCCCGTCCGCTTCTGCGCTCGGGCTCCAGCCCTGGCTGCGCCGCTGCTACTGTTCAGTCAGTGAGACGCGCGGCCCCGGCGGCTCTGACAGCTGCGGCCGGCCCCGCCCACCAAGCTCGTGTGCCCAATCACCTCCGGGCTCAAGCCACAGCCCCGCCCCGCACGTGCTGCCCCGGGGGGTGCGGGGGCGCCTGGCCGCACAGCCCCACCCGCCTGACGGGGGCGCAAGTCACGCAGTAGCGCTGCGGCCACGGAACCCTCGGGGATCAGGAAGCGATTGCGGGGAGCTGCAGCACCGATTAGGATTTAGGTGAGGGAAGAAGGGTACCCCAGACCCTACTCAACTTCCACCCTGCCCCTGCGATGGGAGAGGACCCCTGGCTGAGGCCGAGGAAGGCCCATGGCTTAAGCTACGCATTAAAAAAAAAAAGTCTCAGATGGTCAAAACTGGGGAACCTGTTGTAGAGCTGACTCCAACAGTTACTCACCTTAATTCAGTCTGTTTAGGCAGCGCTGCCTAAGAAACATGATTGGTGGACCCAGGACACAGACCTCATGAAGGTCCATTGCTCTCCTCTATAGAGAAGCACCTCCATGCTATGACCTGGGCTCACTCTGACCATATCTCTACCCCCCATAGAGTGGAGCTTGTGAGAACCAGGGCTCGGATTAGAGCCCAAAAGAACCAGGAGGGCCTCCTCAATGCCAGGCAGGGTGTCCTACACCTGTAACCCCAGCGTTTGGGAGGCTGAGTCAGGAGAGATCCAATCTCAGACAAACGAGAAGGAGAGGGGATGGAGCAGAAAAAGCCTTTGAGGGGGGTACCATCTCCCCAAAACCCTTAGTGAAAGTTGGAAAGCTGGATCCTAGCCTATATCTGCTCTTGCGTGTGGCTTAACATTGGACGAAACCTCTATCTTTCTGGGTCTTTGTTTCTATTGGGGGAATATAGTCCAGGTAGTTGAGCACGTTGGGGGGGGGGGGGTTGTCAGTTCTGGAGAATGGCTAGGTAGCTTCTGTGTAAAGAACAGTCTTCTCTTGTAAGTCCATCATTTGGGAGGCAGAGGCAGGTGAAACTCCGAGGTTCCAGGCCAGCGAGTCCAGGCCAACACGTCTCTAAATAAATAAATATGTAAAAGGAAAGAAAGAAGTTAAAACCCAGTATAGCATGTTCTCCCTAGTATGTGCCAAACCCTTGGTTCAAATGAGAGAGTCAGGGGAGACTTAATTCAGCCCCTCAGATATCCAGTGGTTTCTGTCTGTTTCACAGACAGACTTCAGGTCACCAAGGTGACCCGTCATAAACAGACAACTAGTCAATGGTCTGGTTGGTACGAAGCCAGGGCCCTGAAATCATCTTGCTAGTGCAGGCTGCTCCAGAGCCCACGTCCACAACAGGAACATCTTGTGAAGGTGTCAACCACAGTGAGTCATGGCATAGCCAACGGATGACAAAGCATAAGGCACTCAAGCACACACACACACACATACACACACACACACACACACACACACACACACACACACACACACACACGAACACACACACACACTCCACTGTCTTAGTGAGCAGAGTTAATCCCCAAGCTGGTGTTTCTTGGCGCCTTCAAGGTGTCTTTTAAATTCTGTGAACTGACTAAAAATATGCTTCGGCGTGTTGAGTATGAATGACTGTGACGGAAGGTTAGGAAAACAGATTTCATTCTGAAAGTTGCCTGCTGCCTCTTTCCAGCTGGCTGGATTCTGGCCTGTAAAGTCAGTCGGGGGGCGGGGGTGGGGGGGGTTTCAATGCGTGGCCAGGGATAACAGGTGATTAGCAGACAAGCACAGACCCAGAAGCTCCATGGGGCCAGATCTGTGTGGCTGTGCCAAGCGAGAGGACCATGTCTGCTGTGGATGCTGCCCAGCTGTGTATCTGTGAAGGAGGCTCTGCACGATGGCTTTGCACTCTACCCAGGCTGCGTCTCAATTTCCCACCCCTGAACTCTCACCCTTTCACAACCCTGGCCTGCAAGGCCAGTTTTGGTTTTGATCCACTGCCCTTCATCTCCACCCCTGGTTGAATTCTAGAGTAGGAAAAGAGGGCAGTCTTTTGAGTCCTTCAT
This sequence comes from Mus musculus, assembly GCF_000001635.26. Classification (NCBI taxonomy): domain Eukaryota; kingdom Metazoa; phylum Chordata; class Mammalia; order Rodentia; family Muridae; genus Mus; species Mus musculus. Next base: position 72,492,017 of record NC_000077.6, read on the forward strand.
ATGTGGGGCCACCAAGCAAGCCATCCATTCCTATTATGAGACTTCTAACTTAAAGGCAGTTTCTGGAGTTGATCCTGTGTAAGATAAAGGGCCCCAACCCATGGGCAGGGCGATAGAAACAATAAGCTCTTTCTGGCTGTGTGGCTGCGCACAGATGAGGGCTTTGTGAGAACTCCTGGCAGCATCCTAAGACCATAGGATGGGCCTCTGGGTATTGTTTGTTTTGGAGAGGGGTTGAGGTAGAGTCCTGGCTGTCCTGGAACTCACTGTGTAAACCAGGCTGACCTCGAAACTCATAGAGGTCTGCCTGTTTCTTCCTCCCAAGTGCTGGGATTAAAGGTATGAGCCACTATGTCCTTCAGACCTGTGTGCTATTATTTCTGTCTCTGTGGCAAGGATACTGAGAGACTCTGGAGAAAGAAGCAGTCTGCCCTCCTAAGCTCCTAAGCTCTCTTATGGCTACCTCCTAAGTCAGTACCTTCCTGGTTAGCCATCATTCTACCCACATCTTCTTCAGAACTCTTTTCTTCTGGACAGGATGAGAATCTGAACTCAGCAGTGGCTCCAGGACCTTCTGATATTCATTCATCTGCTCCACACTGTAACTGCCACACAAGAGCTAGCACATACCTATAATCCAGAACCAGAGAAACTGAGGCTGGAGGATTGCAAGTTCCAGGCCAGTGTGACCCACACAGTGTGACCTTTTCTTAACAACAAATTCCAAAACAAGTTAGGTCAGAACATTAGGTGCTATTACTCCAAGGATAACTATATTTGGGAAACGGTAGGGTAAACAGAGATATTTCCTTATTGAGAGACGTCTCAGATCCTTTGCTATGACTGTGCTGGCTAAATTTATGTCAACTTAACACAACCTACAGACGTTTTGGAATAAAGAACCTCAACTAAGTAACTGCCTCCACTAAATCGGTATGTGGGCAAGCCTGGGGTGCATTTTCTTGATTAATGATTTATGTAGGAGTGCCCAGCCCACCATGGTGGTGTCATCCCTGGGTAGGTGGCCCTGGGTGCAATAAGAAAGCAGGCTGATCAAACCACAAAGGACATAAAGTAAGAAGTGTTTCTCCATGGACTCCGCTTCAGTTCCTGACTTCAGGTTTCTGCCTTGAGTTTCCACCCTGACTTCTGTCAATAATGGACTGTGGTGTGTAAGTGTAAGTAAAATAAATCCTTTCTCCCCCAAGTCGTCTTTGGTCACGATGTTTTGTCACAGTAATGGAAACTAGCCTGGATAATGAGTGTGTGCATTGCAAGTCTCTCAGAAGCAGGGAGAAGCTACCATATGCCCACAGACAGTTTGTAAGACTATGATGGCTCTACGGCTCTACAGACCATTCTGTGAGAACATACAATGAGCTCCATCAAGGCTGGTGATCTAGAGATCTGTTCCTCTCACCTCTGGCATCTCCACATGGTAGCATCTCCCTGGCTTAGGCTGTGGTAGCTTCTCTTATCACTTGCACGCCCTTTGGGCATCCTTCACTTACACATGGGGTCTCAGTGATCGCACATCTGTTTGTGATACCCTGACCACCGCTCTAGATGGTGCTCACCATCAAGTCACCCAATGTCCCAATTATTCTCCCAACAGTCCCCCGACACCTTAAGCTATCCTCAGTGGAACTCTGCATTCTCCCCTCTGATCTGCTTCCCATTGAGGCAGCATTTATCTTCTGACCCACAGTGACAGCAAAGAGAAATCCTTGACTGTCACTGTCTTACTTGCCCCCTTATTTAGATAGAGCCCGTCCAGTCTCGCTTTCAGTGGTTCCCACTGCCCACTGATATATCTCAGACCCTTCAGATGCCTCACTTGGAATGCCTGCCCATATCCGCCTCCAGGATTTTCTCCCACAGTGATTGTTAGTAATTTTCCAAGCCCTATCTGTGGTCCTATCCCTGCCTGGCACAAAACCTCTTCATAGATCTTTTCATAGCTTCACAACTCTTTCTAACCCATGTGTTTCTGGCCTCAGAGCCTCCTACATATCTCTGGCACATTATCTCATGGTAAGGGATCTGAGACACCGCTCCAAGGACATGGAAATCCTTGAATTGACATATACTTTCTGGAGCCTGGGCAAGTGCAAAAATTGGTTCATTTATTTGTAGTCCTGATCCACCCTTTACCAGAAAAGCCTTTGGTCGGTAACTCAATGATGGTTCAGGACCACGGAGAGCGTCTCATGTACAACCCACTCCCCTGACCCTTTAGTTGGGCTCTCCCTGTAGTACAAGGCCTTGCAGGCTAGCTCCTGTGTCTGGTTCTTCACAAACCCAGTACAGGCTTGACTTCCTCATAGAAGCCTTCCCTGACCCACCTGGATGACCAATCATTTCCTCCTTGGGGCTATGTTGTAATGTGTATTCCTCCATCACACCAAACTCATTATTCTGATTATGTTGGTATGATTCCACCACCACCACTCCACCCCCAAAAGACATGAGCCTCAAGGTCTCATCCCCTGTCTGATTCATCTTCACCATCCAGTGCAGAGGAGGTGCTTAGAGAATGTTTGTTGATTGAATGAGCAAATGACATTTAGCAGGTGCAGGAAATATGTGTTGATTTGTGTTGTGTATCTGTCGCTCTGGGTGATTCAGAAACCAGCCAGATTTCAATCCTTGTATCTCTAGAAAAGGCATTTTCTCCCTGGTGACTCCTCCCTCCATCCTAGAAACAGCTTTCCTGCAGGTCACCACCCTGGCTGGGAGAAAGCATGCGTACTCTGACCCTGCTCTTGCCACACTGACAACCCACTGGAGTCTCCATCCCCCAGCCTGGGGCCTGCCTCCTGAATTTTTCTCTGAACATTTCATCTCGGTCTCTCTCCTGCTCAGAACAGATGGCTCTGAATCCCCACTCATACAGAAGTTTGTGTTCCGTTATTTTATTTATTTTTTTCCAAGACAGAGTTCCTCTGTGTAGCCCTGGCTGTCCTAGAACTCGATCTATAGAGCAGGCTGACCTTGAAACACGGAGATCCACCTGCCTCTGCCTCTCGAGTCTTAGGATTAAAGCCGTGCGCCGCTGTGAATGATTCACTTGAGCATTGTTAACACTTCCTAAATTGTAGATGCCTCAGTTACCTTTGATCGTGGACTGAGACCTTTAGAAACAAAGATTCTGGAAGGACATTGAGAGGAGCCTCTCCCTCACTCCTTGTAGAGTGCAGTGGCTCATCCCAAATCATCACAGTAGATGCTGTCCTTAAAGGAAAGTGTGTGTGTGTGTGTGTGTGTGTGTGTGTGTGTGTGTGTGTGAATATTCATTGTTTTGGTGTTGGCAATCAAACTTGGGGCCTGCTAGGAAAGCACTCTGTCACTAAGCCACACCCCTGGCCATTTGGTTTGGATGATCAGAATTAATTCATTCCTCTTCCTAGCAGCTCTCATGGCTTCCTGGTCTTAATGGGGCTATGAATCAAGCCACAGGCAGAGGCTCCAATCTAACCCAACTGGACTCTTGTGTCTAGGGCATTAAATCTTGACTAAGTGGGAAAAGAATGTCTGGAGCTCTGAAAAAATTAAAAGGTGAGGTAAAAACTCTGACTGTTCAACCTTCCCATCAATCCCACGAGCTCTTCCTACCCTGCAAGTGAGTCCTTGCATCCTTAAGGTAGTCAGTCCATCTGTGTTGCATGTGGTTCCAAAACCAGATCTGGTAAGGCTACCCAGAGGAGCCGGTACAAACCCATCCTTTTGGCACTGGGATAAATCATGGCTTCAACGAGCATCAATGTTTCTTGTCAGACTCTCTGATAGAACCTTTGTAAGCTCTGCTACCTTACAAGCCCACCCAGATACAATAGGAAGTCACCCAGTTCAGGGAGTGGGACAGACAGGTCAATGGCTAGCTGCAGGAGAACAAGCTAGGGCAGAGGTGCAGGGACCTCAATGCGTGCTCAGCCTTCCAAGCTATAAAGACAGAGAGGAAAGAATGCTTTCATCACCAGGCTACGAGTACCTCTGCCGTGGTCATTTGCCAACCTAGAGAGCAAGTTAGCAAGTACCTCTGCCGTGGTCATTTGCCAACCTAGAGAGCAAGTTAGCCTCATGAGGCTAACATAGGCACAGGCACAGGCACAGGCAAGCACATCTTCCTGCCAAGATGTCTCCTAGAAGCTGAGTCATTAAGGAAGGGAAGGAGCAGGGTCGGGCTTGGGTTCTGCTTGCTGAATAGCATTTCACTCCTGTTGACATTCCCAACAAAGAAGCCCAGAGTGTCAATAACTAGGATTACCCAACAAGCGCCCTTCAGGCGATAAAGATATATTCTGTTTACTACACTCCTCTACTCTTTGAAGTGAGGCACTGAGGGCCTCTCACAGACTTGCCACTGTAACCTCATCTACTGGGACCAGTCCCCAACAGGCAGGAAGTAGGAATCTGAAGGAATCTGGGGCCTGGTTTTGCTATAGATGAGGTGTGGCCTTGTCCTCCCAGGGTCCCTCCGTCTTAGAACTCTGGCACTCCCCTGACTCATTTAGAAAACAATATCCTGTAAATCCCTGGCTGGGCATAAGTCTCATTGAGTCCTAGGAACTCAGACTTCAGAGTGCACTAGAAGAAATGACCCCAGACCAGGGATGAAAGCTACCACACTGTGGCAGGCAACCGAGGCCCCCTGATCCCAGCCAGTCCTGCCACCTCTTCCTACCAGTGGCACACACACCTCCTCTCTGGCCACACCCTTCATGAGTCACTATGTGCCTCCTGCCCCATCCCCTCTACCCTAATTCTGTTCCCCATGCCTAGGGTTTTCTTCCTCCACATCTCTTGTCCCAAAACCACCTCTAGAAGGTTTCTGAGCCATGTGACCCCTTTTCTCTGTCTGGCTTTGGGCTGTGAGGTCCAAGGACAGGCTGGAGTCTGAGTCCCCACACCTTGATGGGACCTATTGATATCAATCAATGTTTGCAGACTTAGCAGAAATGATGTTTCAGAGCCACTGGACTTTGCCCATTGTCTGGCAGCTGAGCTTCACAGCTGTATGGATACTAGGCTCTGACCCTGGCGAAAACTTGTGAGAATCATGTGGGGCCTGGGCTAGAAATCTGCCTTTGATGCCTCTCAAATAGAGCTGTGGAATCTGCAGCTAAGATCAAGGGAGGAGGAAGCCCTGATCCTCAGCATACGGAGAGCAGCATGGCTGCCTTCTCAGAGAATCATACTCCCCACCCAGCCTGTTTCCTTGGAGTTTCCGGGTGATTGTCTCATGAGCTCCAGATGCCAACTTGTGAATTGGGGGTTCTTGTCCTGGAGATGCCTGCCCCTGAGGAGAGCTGAGCCGCCGGGCAAGTGTAGGCTGAGCTAGAGAACCTAGCTCCAGGAGTCTGCCACAGCTAACTAGAGACAAAGAGAAGCCGTAAGAGGCAGGGGAAGAATGTAAGGGCCAAGAGCTGTGTTGAATGCTGGGCCACTGCTCTGCCCACAGATGCTGGGAGGCAGGCACAGCCTGGCATGGCAGAGGTGGCAATGAGTGAGTGAGTGAGTGATTGCCTGGCTGGGCTCCGGGGGAGGGGACAGAGCTAGGGTCATTAGAAAGAACATGCCTCCCTGCTGCTGCCTGCCTGGAAGCTGTTGATCTCCTGCAGGGCCTGCTGAGCCCAGCTGCTCAGAACCCAGTGCCAAGTGTGGGTCCCCATAGAGCTACACCCCCCACACTCCCACATCCCGCTTCTGCCCACCGTGGAGATGCTGAGGTCAAAGCATAGGCTGGAGAGAGGGAGAGCTACTTCAGGAGTATGTGTGAACAGTCATGTGAGCCACTCTGCATGTGGCCAGGAGGCAGTTGCCTCTGTAATTTGCACAGGCTGCACCAGCAGCCACAGGGAACCCACCTTCAAGACCACCTCTCATTCAGATGATGAATTTTCACAGAGGGGTATTGTGTGTCTCCTATGCCTTTGCAAACAGGAGAAGCTAAGTCTGAGTGAGAAGGTAATGGTGGAGACACCCAGCCACCAAAGCTGAGCAACTCCCTCCAGACCCCCACTGTAGAGGCCACCATGAATCTTTGGCTTGGCTTGCCCATCTCTTCTCTCCCCCTCCCTTGCTGCAGAGGCTTCACAAGGCTATAAATAACAAGATGGTCTAAGAAGCTCTGAAATCTGAGGGCTTTGCACTGGTCATGCTTTAATAAGGGCCTGGTCTCCCTGGAGGGTGTAGACACAGGGCCCAGACTCCCTAAAGGATGGTGACAGCTCAATCCAGCCAGCTCCTGCGCCCTGGCAGCTCTCTAGCAGGGATTGAAAAAGTGGGGTCCCTGAGTCACAGCCAAGATGGGTGGGGGCCCCAGGAGGATGTAGGTAGGATTGAGCCTGCTCACTGCAAGGCAGGGGCTCAGGGCTACTCTGTTGGGGTGCTGGTGCCAGATAGCAGCCCTTGGCTCTCGGTGTTCCTGCTGGCTATGTCCTTGCTGTCCAGAGTTCCTGCAGGAAGCAAAAGATGATCAGTCAGCCCAAAGGAGGTAGAAGAGGCTTGGAGACCAGCCTTGGGGACGATCTATTACAAATCCTTGAAGTTCTGTTTGCATAATAAATCCCAAATCAGTCCCCATTCAGTGCTACCCTTGTGGATTTAGCTCCAGTGTCCAGAGCATTGAGACGTCTCTGCCCCAAGTCTGGCACTCTGAACCCTGTTCTCAATATGGCAGCCCTGGGGATGGGTTCACAGAAACCTTCAGCACCTCTCCTCTTGGAAAGCTCACAGGGGCTCCCATCTCACTTTGGGTGAAGGCGACAGTTCATCCAAGGATTGCCCCTGTGCTCTGCTTTCCTCACCCCCCACCATCCCCCTCATCCCTGGTACAGTCTCACAGACCGCCTTGTCAGACTCTAACACATCAGGTACACTCTCACCACAGGACCTTTGCACGAGCTGTTCTCAGCTCCTGGAGCCCCTTCCAGTCCAATAGGTGCTTGGCTCACCCTTTTTCCTCTTTGCTCTTTCACTCCAATGTCACCAGTTCAATGGGGACCACATCATCTGTTGTTATCAACCCTTTTCCCTGGTTTGTTTGTTTGTTTGTTTGTTTGTTTTGTCTCTATAGCTTATGTCAAACATTTTCCCTCCTGTTTTTCTGTTTTTGGTCTGTCTCTAGACACTAAAGCATCAGCTCTGTGAGGACTCTGACTCACCACATTCTCTCTCTCTCTCTCTCTCTCTCTCTCTCTCCAGCAATCTGCTATCTTGCCTGGCACACAACAGGGGCATAACAAGCACTCTGGAATGGACCATCCAGAGGCAGTCGCCGGTGCTCCCAGTCCAGATGTGTCCAACCTGGAGCCTGGGAACAAGGGGTGGAAGTACCTTTGCCAGGTTGCCTGGCCCGGGCCTGGTCCTTTTCCAGGTGCAGTGCAGTCAGCAGGAAGAAGCCACCACCTAGCACTATGGCGAAGGCACAACACAGGAAGCTGTGCTGTAGGCTGAGGAAGTGCTGCAGGTAGGAGTCGGGGCGCTCAGCCTGCAGGACACTGGAGATCTGCCATGAAGAGAGAAGGGCATTTGCCAGGCCCACCAGGTGGCCCCAGGACCTTTTCAGAAACAGCACCTCCCAAGTTCCTCCCCATACACACACTTAGACACTCCTTACAAGTCCAGTGAGGTAGGGGCTGCCAGCATCTCCCAGGACGTGAGCCACTGTGATCTGGAGTGCCTCTGCCGTGCCCCGGCACCTGGGCACCACCACGGACTGCAAAATACAGAAGCCCTGGAGCTAAGTCTGAGGGAAGGCAGTGCACTACTACCTTCTCCTCCTGTTCCCATCTGCCCAGAGTGGGTAGACTGGACGGGAGGAGTTACTGACTTTCAAGACCTGAGTAGCGCTCTAAGACTCAGGCCCCTTGAAGCCCCAGAGGCCTCCCAGGACAGGGATAGTGGGAAAGGAGTGTAGTGCTGAACAGAGACACTCGTCAGAGTTCACACTTGAGCTGGGAGAACCTGTCTAGCTATGAACACAGTGGTAGGCAGCATCTCAGTTCAGGGATCCAGACATCAGCACAGGTAGGTGTGACCAGTGCAGGGCAGCTGTGCCAGGGAGGCTCACACAGCTCCGAGCAAGAAGGTAAGGGCATCAAGAATGCGACTTCTGGAGTCAGTCAGTCTGGGGTCTACTCCCGATCCCTACCCATTAGCTGTGCGTCTTTGGGCAAGTCGCTTCAGCCATTCCTGTCTCCTCTCTAAATGGGATAATGATAGTACCCACCTTGAGGGCTGTGCTCAGTGTTGTTCAGTTTATACATAGAAGCTTCACATGAATAGCTATCCTGCTGACAGAAGGCTCTGGGCATGTGTGCTTCCTGCCTGGCAGGCATTCCCTCACTGGGCCTACTGTGCAGCACTATTTATCATTTATGACTTACCCTTATGTCACCTCCTCTGTGAAGCCCTCTCAGGTTTAGGGGCCTGCCTTCACACACACACACACACACACACACACACACACACACACACACACACACGCCCAGTTGGGCACCACAGTTAAATGAGGGTATGCCCCTGGCACTGGGAGGGGTTTTGGTCCATTTCCTTACCTCTCATACTGTATTAATAGCAAAGCCCCTAATTTCTCCTGTGTCCCTGGAGTACTGTAACACACGAGGGACAGGAGGTCTGGTGAAAATCTGCCAACCAAGTAAGTCAAATAGAAACTTCTGAAAGACTCGTCTCAGGAGAAAACCTGCCAGCTCAGAGCTATTCCCTACTATGGCAGCCACAGAAAAGATTGCTGCTCTGTGGTCTTGTCCCCAAAACCTCAGTGTCCATTATCTGAGCCCATCTGCAAATAATAATAATAATAATAATAGCATTTAATGACTACTTCCTGCATGTGTTTTTATGTATCAGCTCCAACAAGTCATGAAGGAGATACGATTATTTCCTGTATTTTATAGATGGGAAAACCTTCACAGAGCAGGTAATTAAATTGCCCAGAGCAGCCCAGCCAGGAAGTAACAGGGTCCAGACTGGATGACAGGCTTTCTCTTCCCAGGGTCTGGCCTTCTGACCCTCTGCTGTTAGGGATGAGGGGAGCTGACATGTTGATGTATTCACTGCACAGCATTTAAAAGGTAGACAGTAAGGCTAAGAAGACAGAAGCAGGCCGTGGGGGCTCACACCTTTAATCCCAACAGGCAGGAGGCACAGGCAGGTGGAGCTTTCTGAGCTGGAGGCCAGGCTGATCTACACAGAGTTCCAGACCAATGAGTGTTGTATAGTGAAACCCTATCTCAAAAAAAGAAAAATTAAAAAGACGGGTTCCTTAGTGGTCCTGCCTATGGGCGGGAGAATCAATGTCTTACAGAGAGAGGTCAAAGGGGACACAGGAAGGTAGGAACCCAAAAATATGACTCTGGATTTCAGAACCGTACCAGACAGACACAGGAGGTCTGCTGGGGAGGGGCTTGTAGGTGGGCAAGGCTGATCTGTGGAGCCACTGTGGGCCATCAAATAGTATGGTGGTCACTGGGGCCGAGGTTTCTCTCCCCACATGGTGAGAGAAGCTGGGCCTCCTGCCATCCTCAGGACCTGCCAGCGCTGGAGGAGGAACCGACCACAGATCTGCACCTTCTCAGGACTTCCTTCTCACCCCATAATTATGTGATTAGTCATGGGTGGCTCTGGGAGCCGGGCTCAGCTTTGGCTCCCTGCACAGAGTCCTCCAGCAAGATCCACATGGGGCTGGGGGCTGCTCAGACCCCCCTCCCCCAGAGTAAGGTCTCTGCAAGCTGCCTCCATGGCTTCTCAATATACTGAAGCATGGGCCCCACCCCCTGCCTCCCCCAGGGTGCCTGTAACTGCCAAGGCTGGGCCGAGCAGCACCTGGCAAGCTGGGGATGGGTAATTTTGAAAATGAGTGGCTTTTGGGTTTCCAACATTCCAGGTTCACCAACTTCTGAGACAAAAACACCTGTGTTTTGGCTCACCCTTCTCAGAAAAGCAGTTCCCTTTATAGCCTGGGGCAAGAGAGGTGCAGGCAGCCACCACCTTACAGAAAGTTGGGGAGCAATCAGGAAGGACAGATTCCCTGGCAGCTTGCCTTCTGCACTCCCCAACTCAACCCCTGTGGCCAGACTCCTCTGAATGGCAGTACAGTCCCTCCTCGAGCCTCCTCCTGCTCAGGACTGGGAGGAAGAGTGAGCCATGGGGAAGCAGCCTGGGTAGGGCAGCTGGAGGCTCCTGGAGCAGAGTTAGGGATAGAGAGATACCTTCTTTTTCTTTCCAGGAGAAAAGATTGTCTCAGGCACAGCCGAGCCAGGAGGAGATGCGCAGGGAGGGTGCAGGGAATGAGCGCCTCGTGAGGATGGGTGAACAACGAGGAGATAAATAAGGAGAAATCTGCAAGGAGCCTGCAGGCTGGAGAGATAACTATGAAAATCCAGCAGCTGTGCTGAAGACTACTGGGCCAGGCCTCGGTGGGAAGTCTGCTAGCAATGCAGTTCCTGGACTGACTCTCCACCCACCCAATCAGATGATGAGGACAAAGAGCCCGCAATCAGTGACAAGCTCCTCCAGGCTTGACTCGGAAGGATGGAGTGTGAGAGCCATTGGAACAGGCAGCCCTTGGGGACCTCCTGTCTAAAAGGAGCCTAGATTCTCCCCACTGGAGAGAGTAGTGTCCTGAGGCAGGACTGGTGGGGATTAGATGACAGACACCTCCTCAGGAACACACAGGGTACAGATTTTAGCTCACTGCTCCTTTTTGGCCTGAAGCACCCTGGTAGGAGCTACTTGCCCATCTATCTATCTATCTATTGCGCATTTGAGCTGAGGTTCTCTCAGTGGTCACCTGATGGCCACAAGCTGTCTCTCATCTTAAGTAGTGGGGGACAGGCATGAAAGGCAGATTGCTAGACCACTCCTGACTGAGCTCCGCTGTCCATCCTCTCCCCTCCCCCCTCCCTTCTCCCCTCTCCCATTCCCCTCCCCCCTCTCCCCTCTCTCCTCTCAGGCACCAGCTCCCAGGAACCCACAGTCTCTCCCTCATTTTCCCATTAGAGCCTCTTTGCTCTCTCTACCAACAGCTGACCACCTGAATGTCTCCTGCTGCAATTTCCTCACAGCAACCAAAAGAGAACTTCACCTCCCGCTTAGGAGCAAGCGCAGGTAGGTACAGGGGCCCTTCTTCCACTTCCTGCACAACCTGTCCCCACATACGTCCTTCCCCTAACCTGCTTTCTCCATGGGACCTCAGTCTCCACACATGTCCCCTCCCTGGTTCCTACAACTTGGCTTTCTGCCATGTCTGCATAGTATATTCTCTCTTGTAAACTTGTGCCCCTCTAAATGATGGGAACAGAAAGGGCTGCACTCCCTGCCACCCCCACCCCATCTAGTACAGGAAGATCACTGTGGGCCACTGGGCTTAGGGCAGGCAGGAAGGCAGCAGGAAGAGCATGGAGCTAGCTAGAGCAGAAGCCTTGAAGCCATGAAGGGCTCAGAGAGCTGTAGGCTGGCTGCATGTGGCCAGCTAGCTCCCCCACAGTCCAGATTCTAGCTGGCCCCCAGAGCCACCCTCTCCCTCCCTCCCTCGAAGTTGTGGGCACACTCCTCGTTAGCACTGCAAAGCTTCTGGCTCTGTTGGGTTAATGATTCCAGCAGAGACAGACATAGGGATGCCATGTAGCCTTCACATATCATTGGGGCCGTCATGTGGAAAAGGGATCACAGTGGGGGGTAAGCAGAGGAAGCTGTGGGGGGCAGGTTCAGTGTGGCTTGAACCGCCTGAGAGAGGATGAGCTATGTAGAGGGTGGGTGTTCCCTCCAGCCGTCTCATTCACCCCACTAGGCAGGTAATGATTAGACCTTTTTATGGGCAAGGAAACTGAGGCCCAGGGCCATTTGCCAGGCCTGTGGCTGAGTCTGGCCTGGAGCCTAGGTCTCCTGTGCAGAAGGAGGGGCAGGGAAGACTGGCTATATCCAGTGATATGTTTGTTCACTAGAGCCAGAGACAGGGCTGAGCCTGAACCACAGCAGGCAGTGAACATCCTATCAACAAGGTGTTCACTCAGATCTTGTTGTCTGATGAAATGATATACATCCCCACGGTCCTTCCAAACCCAAGACACCTTTAGGAGGCAGAAGGGCCATGGGAACCTCAGGGTCACAATAGAAATCCTACCCATTAACCCCTGAGCCTGATAGCGGGCTAAACTTTCTGCAGGTCGTCTCTTCCTGCACTCTCACAACAATGGTCCTAACATTCCATCCCTGTTTTCCTTATCAGGAAACTAAAGCTCAGAGGTACAAAGCAACCCGTTAAAGTCACATGGCTTGTGAGTGATAGAGGGCAGAAGCAAGCTGAAGCCAGGGGCTGTCTCTGGGGGGGACTCTAGCCTGACCCTCTTCACCAGACAGCTGCTGGCCAGGCCACCCAAAACCCTATACCCAGTGCCAGACCGTGCCAGTCTGCCAGGAGACAGCAGGAGGGCCCTCGGTGTTTCTAGACTTAGGAGCCTTGTTATCAATCAGAGTTCACAGTTTCATAATGTTCAAAGTCCTTGTGGCTCCTCAGAAGCAGCTGAGAGGCTGAACGCAGGGCAGAGCCGGGGAAGGAACAAGCTGGACTCTGGACACCAAACCCATGGGGTGAGAACAGCATTAGGTCTTATCATAGCCAGCTCTTCTAGGACTTCATGAGGTGGGATGGGCTGGAACCAGCAGGCTATAGTGACTAGTGCTCCAAGTCCAGCGTCCCTCTCTATGTGACTCTAAAGTACAGGCCGAGGAGCCCACTTACTGAGAAGTGGGTTTGGCAAAGAAGGAAAGAAAACCTGTGTGCCAGTCCAGAGCTTTGCCACTGTGTGACCTTGGTCCAGGTACCAGCTCTCTCTGGGCTCCCATGCTTATATGCAGGGATGATAGAGGAAACACTTGTAAGTGTTTGAAAGGAGATGTTTTGTGTTTAGATACTGTGAAAAGTGGCCTTAACCCCTATCCCATGGTCTCTGAAGTCCTTCTCAATTCCCAGGCTACTCAAAAGTGCCAGGACCAACATGTAATCCATACCTACCAACAGGATATCAGCAACTACCGCCCAGTTACAAGACAGAAGGAGCTCCCCGAGGGCCAGGAACACCTGTGGACAGAGGATGGCCTGGATGACTGCCCCTGCCTCAGGCACCCACCCCTCCCACGGTTCCTCCATAATTGTGCAGAGTGGAAACTAAGGCTCCCCCAAAGGAAGGCACTATGAGACTGGTAGGTGGGAAGAGCCTGGAACAGCAGCCCCCAGGATAGATAGGCAGGTTGCCACTGAGACCCCAAGATGAACAGCAGGTCTGAGAACTCTGGTTCATAGCCTCCAGAACCCAGCCCTTGGGGTCACCCATGGAGCCCCAGAAGGAGGAAGCAACGCGACTACCAGAGCATTTCCAAATGTGAAGACTCAGGATAAGAAGGCCGAGGTCTCAGCTCGACCACCTTCTGATTGTTGTCTCTGGAGGACTACATATGCCAGTAAGCCCCCCAGGACCCTCTCAAAGGCTTCTCTCAAGCGCCTTTCTTAGACCCCACCCTCCAGAGCAAGCCTTAGCACAACCATTGTGCAGACACAGGTAATTTCTAGCCAAGGCCAAGGCTGTTCTCAGGTCATAGCTGGTCCAGGGCAAAGCCAACCAGAAACACAAAGCTTCGGCCCCTGTCCAGTGCCACCCTCAGCCTTGCTCCCGGCATCCTCTCCTGCTGGCCCGTCTTACCCAGCTTTCTGCAGTTTTACCTCGTGCCAGCGGATTAGGAAAACCCTCATTCCCCTCACTCAAGAAGAGCTTAATGAAGCAAGCGAAGAAAGAGGAGGAAAGGCTCACTTCACCCAGCCCTGGAGAGCTTATTGCCAGGGTGGAATTAGTCATTCCTGGAGTCACGGGGCTATGTTCAAAGCAGCACAGCCTTGGGAGCTCAAAGGCTTGGTATCCCAAAGGCAGAGAAGTGAAAAAACACCACCAGAAAGAACACCTATTGCATGCTAGGCATCACCACTCCGTTACCCATCTTGGGTCAGGTAATTTGATAAGGTTATCATCATACCCATTGTCACAGATCAGATCACCAGGCCCAAGGGTCACTTTCCAGAGATGCCCGTTCCTCTGTGTCTGGCTTGAACATGGTGAGATTGGGAAGGCCTTTGGCTTAAAGAGCTCCCAGGGGCCTCCAATGGCCATGTGCTTTAAAGGCTGGTGGGGGAATCAGATGAGGAAAACGTTCTGGGCAGAGGTGACCCTGCCAGATACAGAGGGGCATTCAAAATGAGCTAGAAAGAGCTGCAGGAGCCCACTAGACAGAAGCCCTACAAACAATGCCTGGCAGACATCTCTTGTGAACAGAGGCAGGAGGCTGGAATGTGCTGCCACACTAGGTGGGGCAGGAGAATGACCTGATCTGTTGAGAGAAGAGCAGAATAGAACCTAAGCGGCTCCTGTGATCTCGCCACCCAACCCAGCTGCCTGTGGCTGCTGCTTCTGGCCCTGGGTACCCTAACTGGGAGGCCCTTGAGGTCAGGGTGGGTCTCCTTCTAGGCCTAGGACAAAGGCTGGGCACCCACAGTAGTGGGAAGCAGGAAGTCAGTGGTGGGCAGGACTCGGGTGAGGCCCAGGCAGACCACAGCCCTGCATTCCATCTTGACAGGGCCTGTCTACCCAGATTCTGGACCGCACGAAAGCCTAGCCCAGAGCACCTCCCATCCCTATGATGTCCCATCATCCGTCCACCTCTACCCGGGCCAGAAGCCTCTCCTCTCCACATACTTTAGGCCACCTCTAAGTCCTCCACTAGGCTAGACATCCACTGCCACAGGAACATACCCTCCTGTGTCATGTTACCCTTACCTCCACACCCACAGGACATCCTGAAATGTACCTTTTCCTTCTTCCAGCTGGACTAGGGTGGATCCTGGTCCCAAAATAGAGCCCCTTTAGAGGGAGGCTGCAGCCACAATGGGGCCTTTCAAGATGAACAAGCTGCCTAGGGGTGCCAGGTTTCCAGACATACCTGGAAACAGGCACTATGCCACCAAATCCATCACTCTACTTACGGCTTTGAGGGGCAGAGGGCCGGTGGAGAGAGCCTGCCTTCTAATCCCATAATTACAGAGGCTCTCCAGGCAGGGAAAGCCTAGCCTTCTGGGCTCAAGGAGTGCCATTGCCATAAAGGGTGGGACACCTGCTTGGGGACCTTGGGAAAGTCCCCCACACCCACCTCGGGGCCTTGGTTTCTCTCACTGCACAGCCTGGACAGACACTAACATACCATGCTTCTGCAACTAGAAACCTGGTTATACACTTTTGTGCACACATACATATATACCACATACACACACACACACACACACACACACACCACAAATACACATACTACACAGGTGTAGATATAGAGCTCCAGTTTTGAAGAATTTGGTCAACTGCTTATCTCCCAGGCCCAAGTCCCTCTTGGACAGCCACATACACCTCACGTTGACATGTCCCCTAACTTGTTTCCCTCATCCCCTCCACTGTTCCTGCCCACTGTGGCTGAGCCAGACAGAACACAGGCATAGATCAACTGACAAGATCTGCCAAGACGCTTCCCCTTAGATTCGAGGCAGGCGAATCCCAGAGCCTGCTGACCCTGCATGACTCCTCCTTGTGCATCTTACATGCTCCTTCACTCTGTCTCCTCCTGTCCATTGCTGATGGCTTGGTCCAGGCCTCTCTGGTTTCTCAGGCCCTATCATCTCCCCAACACCTCCTAGAGGGGACTTCCAAAGGGGAAACCTGATTCTGCTTTGGTCTCTTCTTTGGGATCAGGTGGCTTCCCTGCACCCTGACTTAGTTCCTGATGGGTAGGAGATCCTGGGAACACTGCCCAGGGCCTGAGAAATGACCTGTGCTGGAGAGCCCCTGACCTCTGACATTTCATCCCTGAGCTGGGCCAGTGACACCCTATATGTCTGGCTTTAGTCATCCCAGCCACAGAAGCCTGCACACACACACCACCATGTTTACACTGGCAATTATACACACACACATACCATATGCACAAGCAACAACATAAACATACAAGGACTTCTGCACATACAATTACATATATGCAATGCCTCACACACATGTATATAAGCTTCAATACACATGCACACACACCACTCAAAACCTGAGATACACATACATCACTCCCATATCACATGTATATACATATGAAGGCAACAGAGGAGATACATAAAATATCGAAAGACGTGTGGTACTAGCTATGGAATTCTCTCTGTAAGGTCCGGCTGCTTGGGAGGCTAAGGAAGGTGACCACTTGAGCCTAAGAGTTTGAGCCAGGCTGGGCAACATGGCAAGACACTCTCTCAGAAACAAAAACCAAACTACACAATGAATGCACAAATTAATACTGGTGTTAGCACAGTCACAGGCTGAGCACTAGCTGAAAAGCAGCCTACCATGTATTCCCACAATGCCACTGTGACCAGCAAGTCACACACACACACACACACACACACACACACACACACTTGATCTGTATATATCCTTGCACAAAACATATACACACTGATGCATGACGGGTACATCCTGGACAGGGACAACCCCCAAGAACCTATATCTTCAGTCTGAGCCCACCTCACCCTTCAAATTGAGCACTGACTGATCCTTGATGAAAAGATTCTAAGACCCACTGGGAAGGAAGAAGACCACCGTCTCCTCTGGACTCACGGTACGTAGGAAAAACCAAGAGAACCTCCCCCACTTATGCAGCAATGCCACATTCAGCATGGTTGAGTCAGCCAGAACATACCCAGAGTACAGCCTGGCCGCCAACAAGCATCCAACCGTGTGGCTGGCATGCTCTACCCATAGGCCAGACAACCTGCAATGGCAGGGACTGGCCTGGGGGACAAGGGCACTGACTGGTCTCCAGAGTCTATCAACCACCAAACAACCTGGTAAGCTGGCAGCCAGAAAGTGAAGCAGCAAGCTCTGAAGCCCTCCTGGGGAATCCTGTCAGGGAGTGAACTTCCTTTATGGGCTGTGCTGCCATGCACAGAGACACCTGATAGATCTTAGCAAGATGGTGGGCCTCTTTAAGCCCCACTGAGACAGATCTGAGGGTGGGGTGATGGTTACTCAAACCCAAAGAGCAGAAAGCAAAGAGGCCTCTCCCACAAGTCCTCAAGGGCAGAGTTGGGGATGTTAGGAGAATTCTGAAGGTCTGAGGTACCGCTGCTGGCACTGTCCCAGGAGTCGACCCTCAGATGACCCGTGACCACAGCTCCAGTGGACATATCCTGGCTGATCCCAGACAGCCTTGGGAGTTCTCAAGGCTGAAAAAGATAGCCACCTCAGGTGATCTTAACTGCCTCGGGGATGCCCACACTGGCTAGGCTCCATTCTACCTTGGGTAGGGAGCCAATTCGATGTCCTGATCAAGTCTGAGTTGGAAAGGGCCTTAGAGGTCATCTGGAGAAGCTCCCAAGTAAAGATGGTGGCTCCAGGAGCCAAAAGCAGTAAAGCAGGGAAAAGAGTTTTTTACCAAAGACAAAGAACAAAATCTAATGAAATAAACATGAAATGCTGGCAGGCAAGCAGAAAGGCCACTGATTCTGCAGCGTGTGCTGCTCGGTGTCCTCCCGAGAGCCACTCTACAAAACCCTCCTCACTGGAGGAGAATACAGCCTAGAGATCTCCTTAACAGAGAGCCAGTGGGACAAGTGGCTGCAGAAATGGGGAAAGTGAACTTTCCTGCCCTGCCTCCACCAGCCAGAAGGCAAACCCCCATTCCAGAAGGGGGTGCACCCACCAATTACACAGAGGAGCTCTGCTGTGCACTGCATTTACCTAAATCCCGACTAGGAGCAGAGCCCAGGTGCTCTAACAAAGACTCCCTACTACCTGGTTCTGTAATTTCCTCAGGCGACAGAAAAGTCTACAGAGCCTAATGTTCAACTCAAACTACAGCCCTGATGCAGAAGAGGAGAGCCACAGAGAAGCCTGGACCAGAGTCAAGAACTCTGAAAGCACAACCAATGCAGTGTCTGGGCAGAGCTACCCACACCAAGGGTAGGGGGATGTGATCTGTACACACCAAGGGAACTGTGCAGACATATAGGAGGGGAAGGAGGGAGGAAGGAATGGAGTGGGGAGGAAAGAAGGGAGGAGGGGAAGAGGAGAAAAGGAGGTAGAGAAAGAAACATATAAGGGAAAAAAACAGAAGGAGAAAGAGAATACAGAGGCTGAAAAGACATCGAAAGAGAAGTTAGGAAAACCTTGTCTAAGGCCATACCACCCCAATGCACCTGATCTCTAATAGGAAGGATAGAGAGATAGCTAGGTGCTTAAAGGTGCTCTGTTCTTCCAGCACCCATTAAACAGCTCAGAAATGCCTGTGACTCCAGCTCTAAGGATCTGACACATACCCTCTTCTGGCTTGCATGGGCACTGCACACATGTCTCTCTCTCTCTCTCTCACACACACACACACACACACACACAGCATGCACTCACAATACATATAAAATAAAGATAACTTTTTTAAAAAGGGAAAGAAAGGAGAAAAAACAACAAAAAAGGAGAGAGGGAGGGGAAAAGGAAGGAGAGGTAAGGAAAGAGAGGGAGGGAGGGAAGGAGGGAGGGAGGGAGGGAGGGAGAAGGGGAGGGAGGGAGGGAGGGAAATAGGGGAAGAATCCAACCTAGAAGGCAGATGGTAAGAAAAGGGACACGGACTTCTTATAATTGCTTCAGACTACAGAGTAATGTAAGAAGGATATGAATCCAATGCAGACAGTTATCACTCAGTAGGATAAGACATAACAGGAGATGACTTACCTAAGGAAATATTACTAAACGGAGGAGGAAAACCACCAACATCAACACAGAGCTAATGTATTGAAAATAACCTCACTTCCTGGTGGTTGCTAAGAGGACACAAAGAAAAGAATCACAGAAGTGAGTGACATGGAGGGTAAGTGAGGAGGAGCAGGGTTCCAGGTCGAGGGAGGTAGAGGCATGGCATTGAGGAGGGGCCCGCCCTTAGGGCCAAAGGTTTGGGAGCCTTCTCACATTTCTTCTCCTCCCAGTACCAGTCCCAACCATGGTCCAGCACAAGGAAAAGCAAAGCGATAAGCCTTAGAAACAGTCAGAGAGATAAAATGAGGAAGGACAGGTTACTGACTCTGCAGAAGGAAAAGCAGACATGACCAACTCTGAGGTGTTGTGGAGCGCCTACCTCGGGCACACTTGCTGGCTGTGAGGAGTGGCCTCCTTAAGCCCTTGCCCTATAATATGTCCCCCTTCCCCTAGAGTCAACTGTACCTGGCAACTTGTTTTGAATGAGCATATTAGAGCAAAGGGGGTGGGGTAACCTTTCTGTGATTGGGCTATAAAATACTCTCTTCCATCATTGTCCTCTATGCTTTGATGGTGCAATCCGTTAAGTAAAGGAAGTCATTGATAGAGAGTGTAGTTCAATGGTGAAGACCATGTCTATTTTGATTGAGGCCAAAAAAAAAAAAAAAAATCCACATATCAAGAAACTGAGAGCCAACAACTAGCAGGAAAGGGGGTTTGACACCCAAAGACTTGAATCCTGCCAGTAGCCATTAGTGAGCCTTCCCCAGCTGAGCTCGCAGTTGAAACAACAGACTTTGAGCTAATATCTCAGTTGCAACCTTGAGAGAGACAAAAACCCAAGTAACCCACATAAACTCTGAGACAACAATGTTTGTTTTATACTGCTGTGTTTGGGAGTGATTTGTTACACAGCAATAGAGACTAATACACCGACTAAGCTATTGGATTTCAAGAAAAAAAAAAAAGAAATATCTGGGTACCCACAAGGGGAAAAGAAAGGATCAACACTATGGATGTTTTGTTCTATTTTGTTTTGTTTTTCCGGCAGGGTTTCTCTGTGTAACAAAGCCTCGGTTGACCTGGATTCACCTTGTAGACCAGGCTGGCCTCAAACTCACAGTGCTGGGATTAAAGGTGTAAGCCGCCAACACTCTGCCAACATTAAGGATGTTAAAGATCAAGGCTGGACGTGGTAGCATATACCTTTGTCCCAGCCCTTGAGGAACAAAGGAGAATCTCTGTGAGTTCCAGGACAACCTGGTATACATAGTGAGTTCCAGGACAGCTAGAGTTACATAGTGAAACCCTTCTCAAAAAGAAAAAAAACAAAAGTTAAAATTTAGAAAAGGGGGTGCGGGGGAGAGCTGAGCACTAGGGCACATGCTTGTGACCTTGTACCTGGGAGATGGGGGCAGAGGATCACTAGTTTGAGTTTGAGGCCAGCCTGGCATGTGTGGTAGAGATGAATTAGAGGAGCTAACTCTTTCCTAGAAGCAGTAGGCCTGGGGCTACTCACATTGAAGCATCGTAAGAAGACAGTTCTGGTAAGTACTGTTAAGGATGATAATGGGGGTTGGGGGCTGGAGGGAGGGCTCTGTGATTAAGAGCACTTGCTGCTCTTTCAGAGGACCCAGCTTTGTCAGCGTCTACATGGTGTTTCACAACCGTCTGGACCTCTAGTTACTGGGAATCTGATGCTTTCTTCTGGCTTCCATGGGCACCAAGAATGCACATATGTATGCATACACATGTTTAGGCAAAACGCTCATACACAAAAGGTTTTTTAAAAAAGAATAAAAGAAAGAAAAAAAAATTAACTTTGGTGCTTGGGTCATGGCTCAGCCTGGATTCGGATGCCCAGTATCCATGGAAAGAGGCTGGTGTAGGGGCTTCTGAGTGTAATCCCACTACTCCGAAGGCAGAACCAGGGAAAAGGGGGATCCCTGGGCCTTGTTGGTAAGCCAGCTTAGCTGAATCTGTGAAGCCGGGGTTCAGTGGGAGAGCCTGTCTCAGAGCCTGTCTCAGAGGGTGGAGAGCAATAGAGGAAGTCATTGGATATCCACCCCAGGCCTCGGATGCACATGAAAATGAATATGTAAACAGTATATTTGGGGAATGCTAATTTTGTGATAATGCCTTGAGATATACATCTTGATATTTATTTTCTTCGAATAAATTCAACTACTGGCAGCAAGCCACTCACCCATTTGAGTGACAGTTGTCAGGTCCCTCTCCATGCCTGGCTGCTCCCAGCAGGAAAATGTCAGCCAAGAAGCCCATGAGCAAACAACAGGCCTCCAAGACAGCCTGGCCATATTTGAGTTTTGTTTTTGTTTTTGTTGTTGGTTGACTTGATTTGGTTTGCTGTTGTAGTTGGGAAGATTGCAGTGGGTCTCCAAAAACCTTGATATGTGTAGCTAAGGATAACCTCAAACTTCAGATTTTCCTGTCTCCACCTCCAAGCGCTGGAACGACAGACGTACCCCTATATTCCATTTATGTAGAGTTACGGATCAAACTCTCATGTGTTTTAGGCAAGCACTCTACCAACTGAGCTACATCCCCAGCCCTGGTTTTACTGTTTGTTGTTAAGATCTCACTAGGAGCCAGGCGGTGGTGGCGCACACCTTTAATCCCAGCACTTGGGAGGCAGAGGCAGGCGGATTTCTGAGTTCGAAGTCAGCCTGGTCTACAAAGTGAGTTCCAGGACAGCCAGGGCTACACAGAGAAACCCTGTCTGAAAAACAAACAAACAAACAAACAAACAAACAAACAAAAAGATCTCACTAGGTAGCTCTGACTGGCCTGGTAATTCTTTGATCAGGATGACCTTGAACTGACCCCTCCTGCCTCAGCAATTCTGAATGCTGGGATTAAAGGTATATACAACACCCGATTATTTTAAGTCTTCTCCTACCACTCTGAGAACACTTCATTGCAGCCATAATGACCACGGAAACTGTAAGTGAAGACTCCTGCTCCAGAAGGATATGGTCTAGTCCTACTCCAGGCAGCCCAGATCATAAGCCAGGAACTCCAGACTCCTTACACTGTAGAGCTTTTCTCAAGCCAGGAAGAAAGCTCGTGACAATGCTGACCAGGCTTATAACTGATCCGCACATAAGGCTGTTGGCTGGTAGAACTTGAAGGTGTGCTGTGATTGGAGTACATTATAACGTCATATTTACATCATACAGCTATACCACGATCCTTTGCTAACTATATAAGGCTGTTTGGCTCACTTTGGGAGACACTCTTCCCGGCTACCCAGTGGAGTTAGAGCACAGGCCCAGTAGAAGGAGTCTTACGCGGTCTTTTCTTGCTTACTTGTCTCTCGTGGGTAGACTGAGAGGGTAGCATAATGGCCACAGCAATGGCCGCAGTGACCATGGCAGCAAGCAGAGGCAGTGGCCCAAGCTGTATATTGGCAGAAGAGCTGCTGAATATTTCCAGAAAATACCAAAGGCAGAAATGGTAGTGACCACAGGTGGTGTGGACAGCGAAGGATGGTGGAAATACAGAGAAAGCAGAAGCTATAAAGAGCCTAAGATTTCAGCTGCAGGGCCATAGATCCCTAAACAGGTCCAGGGATCTATCGAGCTTTAAAGCCAATGATCTTAGCCAAAGCTTAGGAGCTACAACACAAGCTGGCTGTTGCTGATTGCTGACCCTTCCTGTCACTTAAACACTAACCATTCTAATAGCTGGAAGTGCCCAGCCACTGGCAATCAAAAGCCAGAGCAATTTCCCTCCAACCTGAGCATCTATAGTCACAGGTCTCCAGCTTCTATGACCTAAAGCTATAAGCTTCTGGGCCTCCCAGCTTGAGGTGGTTCTCAGCCTTCTCAATTCTGAGACCCTTTAATACATTTCTTCATGCTGTGGTGACCCCCCCAATCATAAAATTATTTTTGTTGTTATTCTATGACTGCAATTTTGCTACTGTTATGAATCATTGTATGTATCTGATATGTATGATATTTGATATGTGATCTCTGTGAAAGGGTCATTTTTAGCCCCAAAGAGGTCACAATACCCATTTTGAGAAACAGTGGCTTAGAGCTATAAGCCTTTCTGTCAGCCCAGCCCCTAAGCCTGCAGCACCCAAGGGCCCGGGACTAGCAGTGCAGGAAGAGCTGGTTCTCATGCACACGTGGTTCCCATCTGAGTAGAGCAAAATTAATGAGACTCTGTCACACAAAAAGAAAAAAAAAACTCAACTATTTCAACCCATTGAACCCAGAAACGCATGCACTTAGGCATGCACACAAAATAAAGGAGCCAGTGATGGAGAATCTGTATACACAGACTGATAATGAGCACCAGCCTCATTTAAATATGGGACCACTGTCAAGTAGCTACTGGGATTGTGCACAGAGAACAGATTGTGGATGTTATAGCTCTAGAAAATGTAAAACTAAAAATCACAAAACTTGGGAGGTTAAGGAGAGGAGGGGAGGCATAGCTGGTACTCTCCTTCATAGCTGGTCCTCAGCAGTAAATCCAAACTTTCACAACTACTTTGACTTCACCTCAGTTTCTTTCGGTCAATGTCACATAAACAACATACACTCTGTGCTTCTGTTTCTGGGAGGTGTCTAGCAAGAATAAGCTAGAGAGACAGGAGGCTCACTGGTGGTTGCCTAGGACTGAGGAGAAAAAGGATAGTGGGTGTAGAGATGGGGAGTATCTTGGTCATTTTTCTGTTGTTGTGATAAGACATCATGTCCAATGCAACTTATAAAAGAAAAAGTTTATTTGGGGGCTTACAGTGTCACCAGGTTGGAGTCCATGACAATCCTGGCGGGGAGCATGGCAGCAGGCAGGCAAGTATGGCATTGAAGCCGTACCTGAGAACTTACATGTTGAGACAACAACCATGACACAATGACAGCTGAGAACAGCATGGGCTTTTGAAATCGCAAAGCCCTCTTCTGGTAACACACCTCCTTCAGGGGTCAGGGAGTAGAATGTGGTGGTTTGAATGAGAATAGCTCCTTTAGAGTCATGTGTTTGAATACTAGGTCCCCAGTTGACAGAACTCTTTAGGAAGGACTAGGAGGTGTGGCCTTGCTGGAAGAGGTGTGCCCTGGTATCTTATCACAGCAATACAAAAGTAACTAAGACAGTGAGTGACTGCCAGTGGGTACAAGGCCTCTCTCTGGGGTGATGTAAAGGCTCTAAAGTCAGTGCAGGGCCTGGGCAGAGTTGCAGGCACCTGGTGTCCTAACACCTAGGAGGCTGAGACAGGACAGTCATTTGAGCTCAGGAGTTCAAAGCCAGTCTGAGCAACATAGTAAGCCCTTATCTCAAAAGGGAAAATTGATGTGTGAATGATCACACAGCTCTGAATACATAGGAAACCATGAGGTACACACTTTAAGTATATGAGTTATATGGCATGTGAATTAATATCTAAACAAATATGTTCTAAAAATTACAAAGTGGGCCTGTGAGATGGCTCACTGGGCAAGGGCCCTTGCTCCCAGGGCTGACAATCTGAGTTCAATACCTCACTCAGGCAGTGGAAAGCAAGAACAGAATCCTGCAAATTGTTTCCTAACATCCACAGGTATATCACAGCATCTGCACACACAAGCACATGCATACATGCACATACAAATCATAGATAACTGAATGCAACCCGCCTTCCCAGAAACAAAACCTGCTGGAGAGATGGCTCGGTGGTTAAGAGCACTGGCTGCTCTGCAAGGGGACCTGGGTTCTATTTCCAGCACCCACATGGTGGCTCACAGCAACACCAGTTCCAAGGGATCTAACACTTCTGGCCTCCATGACCACCAGGTACACACATAGTGCACAGATATGCATACAGAAAAACCAGCTATACACATAAAATAAAATAATAATAATTTGTAGAGGTTATTTTAAAAAATCACACGACCCCAGTGTCTGTGCACCATGGCTCACTGTGTGCCTATAATCTCAGCATGTGGGAGTCTGAAGCAAGAAATTGAGACCAGCCTGGGCTACAAACCGAGTTCTGGTCCAACCTGGGCTACAGAGTGAGACTCTGTCTCAAAATAACAACAACACAAGTATTTGTAGTGAACATAAACCTGAGAATTAGAACAGAAAGACAAATAGGAAGACAGCCATCTAATGAAATGGCATACGTGGATGGAAACAGACCAGGGTGTTGAGAGCAATCACTTCTCAGAGATTTCTGATTTATTTTACTTATTTACTTTCTCTTTTGAGATTGAATCTCACTGTAGTTCTAGAACTCAGTATGAAGAGCAGACTGGCCTCTAACTCACGAAAATCTGCCTGCCTCTGACCTACCTGGCAACCACTACATCTTTTAAGTTTCCCCCCAAGTGAAATATGAAGTTGGGGCTGGAAGGCTGACTCAGTAGTGAAGAGCACTGGTTGCTCTTGCAGAAGACCTGGGTTCAGCATTCCGCACCCACACAGCTAACAACCATCTATAACTCCAGTTCAAGGGAATCAAACATTCTCGTCTGGCCTCTGCAGGCATGTGGTGCATATACATACATACAGATCAAATACTCATACACATTATATAATAATACATATAATATATAATATGATATATATATATACACATACATATATATGTACATAATTTGATACACTACAGTAGTCTAGAGTGTAGGTTGCAACCTTGTCTTCATGATGGCAATGCCATGCACCTGCAGCCTCTGGCCTGTGAGTGCCTGGAAGGTTATCCCCACGTTATTTCTCTTCCCAAACTATGATCACTTCAGTGACTTCAATCAAACTCCCAGATAAACTCCCAGAGTTATCAGCCTAAACCTCCGTTCTGAAGCCCAAGCTAGCACACAGAAGCTGCCTCTTGGCATCTTGAGCTGCATGTCCCAAGAGACAGCCTGGGATGGTTCACCTAGCCTGGATTTGGAACCACCTAGAAGACAGCTCCAGCAATGCCTGTGAGGATGTTTCTAGAAAGCTCTAACTGAGGTGGGAAGATCCATCCTGAATGTTAATAGCACCAGCCTGTGGGCAGGGGTCCAGGACTGAATAAGCAAGAGGGCTGGGCAGTGGTGTCTCATGCCTTTAATTCTAGCACTTGGGAGGCAAAGGCAGGCGGACTTCTGAGTTCGAGGCCAGCCTGGTCTATAGAGTGAGTTCCAGGACAGCCAAGGAACCCTGTCTCAAAACACGAAAGAAAGAAAGAAAGAAAGAAAGAAAGAAAGAAAGAAAGAAAGAAAGAAAGAAAGAAAGAAAGAAAGAGAGAGAGAGAGAGAAAGAGAGAGAGAGAGAGAGGAGGGAGGGAGGGAGGGAGGGAGGAAGGAAGGAAGGAAGGAAGGAAGGAAGGAAGGAAGGAAAGAAGGAAGGAAGGAAGGAAGGAAGGAAGGAAGGAAGGAAGGAAGGAGAGAAGGAAGGAGAGAAGGAGGGAGAGAAGGAGGGAGAGAGGGAGGAAGGAAGGAGAGAAGGAGGGAGGGAGGGAGGAAAGGAAGGAAGGAAGGAAGGAAGGAAGGAAGGAAGGAAGGAAGGAAGGAAGAGGAAGAGAAAAGAAAGAGAAGAGAAGGCCAATTGGTGGCACACCCACCACACCTAGAACTCAGAGGGCAGAGGCAGGCAGACCTCCATCACTTTGAAGCCAGCTTGATCTACATAGTGAGTTCTAGGCTAGCCAAGGGTACACAGTACGACCCTGTCCTAGTTTAAAAAGAAGGAGGAGGAGGAGGAGGAAGAGAAGGAGGTGGGGGAGAGCAGAGCACCAGCATTTGCCTCTCTGCTTCCTCACTGCAAATGCAGTGTGGGCTGGCTAGTTATTTCATCAACTTGACACCAGCTAGAGCTATCGGGGAAGAGGAACCTCAGCTGAGGAAATTCCTCCATCAGACTGCCAACAGGCCAGACTGTAGGGCATTTTCCAAATGACTGTGGGATGGGGGGGGGGGTGCATCTCACAGGGGTGATGCTACCCTGTGAAGGTCCTGAGTTGTATAACAAAGCAAACTTAACAAGCCCCAGGAGCAAGCCTCGGTAAGCAGCACTCCTGAGCCACTGCTTTAGTTCCTGCCTCCAGGTATCTGCCATGATGTCCCTCCATGATGGGCTGTCAACTGTAAGATGAAATTAACCCTTTCTTCCCCAAGTCACTTTTGACCATGGTCTTTATCACAGCGGTAGGAAGTGAGACACAGGATGTCCAGCTGCCTCGTGGTACTGCTACCCACCCCCCCGCCCCCCCGCCCCCGCCCCCGCCCCGGGGAGTGCATCCTTAAACCATGAAGCAAAAATAAACCCTTCCTGCCTTAAGTTGCTGTTGTTGGAGTGACAGAAAAAGCAACTAATATACATCCCAAATTTAACATGCCTAAATTGGAACCCCACAGAACTTTAAAAACAGCCACCCTTCCCCTCCCTCAGACGTCCCCTCAGTAAAGAGCAACTCCTTGACTCCAGCCGCTCAAGCCACAGAGACACTCTCAACTCCTCTCTTTCTTTTGCTCTGTACCCAGTCTGTCAGGAAATCCTGTTGCTCTACTTCCATAACACACCCAGAACCTGACCACTTCTCCACACTTCCTCACTAGCCAGCCTGACTCAAGCCACCGCCCTCGTTGGCCTGTGTCATTGGAAAAACCTCTTAATTATTTTCCTCTTCCTGACTTTGGCACCACCCATTCCATTCCAACACAGAAGTCAGAGAATTCCCCTGCCTTTTTTATTTCAAGTTTTCCCCTTATCTATTTAATATTTGTGTTTGTGCATGCAAAGAGGAGGTCAAGAGACATGTGTACAGACCACAAAGCCAGAGGACAGCTTGCAGAAATCAGTTCTCTTCTTCTACCAGGTTGGTCCCCGGGATCGAACTCAGGGTGTCAGGCTTGGCAGCAGGCCCTTTTACCTGCTGAGCCATCTCACTAGTCCCATAGAGAGTTCCTTAAGCTGTGTGATTGGCAGTTGCAAAATGCCCCCAGTTAATCCTTCCACATCATGTTCATGCCTTTACACTGTGCCCTTCCTCAGTGAACCTGGGTGGGTTCTACATACCTTAGACAACAGAAGAAGGCAGAAGTGATGTACTTCCTGGGGACTAAAAGGCTTTGCATCTTCCACTTGGGTCTCTTAGATATTGTTCTAAAAAGAAGCTTATCTACTCTAACAAAGGATACAGAGTCCCAGAGAGAAGAGCCACGGGAGACTGGTCAGTGTGGGCATTACACCCATCCCAGGTCAGTGCAGTTACAAACAAACAGAAAGCAGAAGAGAAAGCATCCGGCCATGAGAAATCACTGAAGGCCAAGGATGTGACTCAGTTGGCAGAGTGCTCAGCTAGCCTGCACAAAGCCCCACGTTTGATCCCTGGCACTGTTTAAACTGTGTATGATGTTGTATACCTGTAACTCCATGTCCTGGGAAGAGGAGGTGGAGACAGGAGGATCAGAAATTCAAGGTTATGCTTGGCTACAAAGGGAGTTCAAAGCTGTCTCAGTGAGGGTCACCGTTGCTGTGATGAAATACTATGACCAAAAGCAACTGGGGGAGGACAAAGATTTCACTTCTACTTCCACATCACTTCATCATCAAAGGAAGTCAGGACAGGAATTCTAACAGGGCAGGAACCTGGAGGCAGGAGCTGATGCAGCGGCCATGGAAGAGTGTTACTTACTAGTCTGTATCTCATGGCTTGCTCAGCCTACTTTCTTATAGCATCCACGACCACCAGCCCAGGGGTGGCACAACCCACAATGGGATGGTTCCTCCTGTATCACTCTATAAGCAGGCTTGCCTACTGCCTGATCTTATGGAGGCATTTTCTCAGTTGAGATTCCCTCCTCTCAGATGACTCTAGCTTATGTCAAGTTGACATAAAACTAGCCAGCAAAGAGGCCAGTCTGGGCTCACGAGACCCTGCCTCAAAATAACAATAATTATAATTACTATAGTAGACTGTTTCAAGCCACTAAGTTTGGGGGTGATTTGTTAGGCAGCAAGAGATCCCCACTATAAACCATCACTTAGATCACTTGGCTTGTATGCAGGACACATTCACTGGTCCTCAGTTCACATCTGAAACCAAAGACATTGTAGGCACAAGGTCCTACACGATCTGTATCCCCCACTTCCTGGTCCTACACGATCTGTATCCCCCACTTCCTGTTGCCATTGCTCGGAACACATTCCCTCCACCCTGTCTTGGCTCACCCCATCCCAGGCACATTTCCTTCATTCCCACCAGTCGCTTTCTCTTCCCTGGAGTCTCAACATCTGCTGTTCTCCTTCCAGATTGCTCTTTCCCACTACCATGTGGCTCTGTCCTTCACTTGCTTCTGGTCAGTACTGAAGCATTCATCATAGAGAGAGTCTTATATTCCCTGGCCCCTTGAGCCCTGATCCTTTGTCTTTTTCTCTTCTGTTATCCACACAGAACGCATCTTCCTCTGACATACATTTATTTCACTCCATGCAGATGGTGTGCTATTTTGTTTAATACAACACCCCCCCAATGTTTAGAATGGTATATGTCACACAGGACATACTGGGATGTATTTGATGGGGACAGGGGTCCTTGCTGCTCCTCCTGGCTAAGACTTGGCCTCAGATCTACCTCTTGAGATCTCAGACACATCAGAAAATGCATTCCCTCAGTTCAGGAACCCCAGCTTTGGTTCCAGGTACAACTTGAACCCTAGACTTCCTACCGGTGAGACGGTGAGAACAGAGTGGAGCCAGAGACTGGTACCCAGTGGGCCTCCTGTC
This sequence comes from Mus musculus, assembly GCF_000001635.26. NCBI lineage: Eukaryota > Metazoa > Chordata > Mammalia > Rodentia > Muridae > Mus > Mus musculus. The sequence continues at coordinate 72,521,584 of NC_000077.6, forward strand.
TGTATGCACAGACATGCTTCCCTTCAAGGTGAAACCCCAGAGGCACCCAGAGAATGGAGGACAAGAAGACCTAAGCCACATCAACCAACTGTATTTTCCAAAGATGAGGATATCTTGTCATCACATGTTCTTTCAGGTCCTTGATCCTCTCTCTCATCAAAAGACAGACTCTAGGGATCTGGAGAGATGACTCAGCAGTTAAGAACACCAGCTGTGCTTTCAAAAGACCCAAGTTCAGTTCTCCAAACCCACACTGGACAGTTCCCAAATACCTGTAACTACAACTTCAGGGAAATTGACTCCCTCTTCTGACCTTCTCAGGCACCCAAACAAATATTCACATGTACATACTCATAAATCAAAATAATCTGTTTTTCTCTGTTTCTCCAGCCTGTTATTATTTTAAGCAACAAGTTAGAGTTCAAGGGAATACAACACTTTCAAAGTAACTTTCCAGGATCAGTCAGAGGAGGCATGATAGCTTCCCCTAGCTAGTTATCCCTAGCTGCTAATGCTTGGAATCCGACCACAGTGTTGTAAGGGAGCCCAGGCTACACAGAGAAGACACGGGCAGGCACTCCGGCTAAGTTCTCATCAACTGCCAGACAGCTTGGCTTCCAGGATCCAGCCCTTCCCATTTGCCTACTTGACTTCAGATAGAAAACACGATGTCACCCCTTCTGCTTCCAACCTAGTCTTGCCTAACTGAAAACTCTGAGCAAAACAAATGCTTTCGTTGTTTTGAGTGGCCAAGTTTCATTACACAACCATAGTAACTAGAACAGGCTCAAAAGTTCATTTACCTCCACAGTGAGACTACAGGTAAGCAGCCTCCCATCTTACTGCTGAGAGGACTGAGGTTCACAAGGCCAGTATCTTACCCTAGATCATACAACCAGGAAATATGGAAGCAGAAATGGCAGCCTGGGCTTTCAGATTCCCCAGTGAACACTCTTTGCCATGCCCAAACTCTGGTTACTTCATCCTGAACACAAAGTCCCCCCAAAGTGGGACTGTCAACATTCAGCCACATCCTCCAGCCAACAGGTCAACAATGGTTGAGCCCCTGCATCAGGCTCAGACCTCCTCTAAGGGACAAACCCCTTCTCCTCTGAAGGGCAGCAGCTCTGGGAAGAGGGCCAAGGAAGGGGTGTGAGCCAAGACTTGCTGCGAATGTGTCTGGATCCTAATTACCGGCCGGGAAGTCCACTTCCCTTGCCAAGAGGCCCTAAGGATAGGAGATGGAACCCTCACACCTGCAGGTGGGCCACAGGGCCTGAACAGAGCCCCAAACTGGACTTCATATGTGCAGGAAACTTCATTTCCATGGAACACAGGAAAACTTGGTCTCTACCAATTTGGGAGCAGACACACTGTACTGCCAAAAACCCCTTCTTCCCACGCAATGTAGTTACAGCAACTAAAGTGAGAAAAAAAGCTATGTTCGGCCATATACCCAGGCACACATACCCCCCACGCAATCATCAGGCATAGTCAGGTAGACAAGGACACAAGGTGCATATAAATTAACATAACTCAATATGTATGTTCAATACATATTCAACCTGAATATACATGTGTATAGCATTGTACACATGAAAGATTTATACATACATACATACATACACACAACTCATTTACTAAAATATATCCACTTATGTGCATGGACACATCAGTACACACACTGGCATGCATGCCCATGTACATACACACATAAAACAATTTTTTTAAAGGAAAGGAAAGGAAAAAAGAAGCAAAGTCAACAAACCTTTCAACTGACACAGAAAAAAGGAAAGAATGCTCAGCTTACCAAAATCAAGAGTGAAAGGGTACTGATAGCAATCTCACAGAAATCAAAAGGATTATAAGGAAATACTATAGGCATTTATATACCAAGAATTAGATTTATCTAGATTAAATACAAAAATAAAAAATCCTAGAAAAAATGAGAAGTACTTCTCTAAACAAAAGATAAAGACCATTATAGAAAACCATAATCAATCAAAATTCTAGAGCCCAGTCCCAAGTGACAGACTCACAACACAACCCCTGCCCCTAAGGCTCAGGGAGCATTGTGAAAAAGCAGACAGACTGATTACAGGAGCCAGAGGGTCAGGGGCTTACTGTGAGACTATGTTTCCTAGGAAGTTGGAACATCAGAATGCCTCACCAACACGGCTGCCTAAGCATGAGCTGAGCAAGGACAACACTAGGCTCACCGAGGTGCATGGGGAAAGCTCGCAGGGCCTCAGTCCTACATACACAAAGGCTACAGACAGCTAAGGGATGCTGAGAGCAGGAGAAACGACCATCCCCCAGGGAAGGCCATGCCAAGTGCTTATCCAATACCAAATGGCCATCCCAGAAAACATGTGTGTGTGTGTGTGTGTGTGTGTGTGTGTGTGTGTGTGTGTGTGTAGTTATACAGACTAAGCAGGTTATATATTTATGTGTTTAAGAGCATACACAGTTAAAGTGGAAATGATGGAATATTATAATCTCAAAAATAATTTAAAAATTAGTTAAACTAGTAAAATTAAGTAAAAAAAAATTAGTAAAAGTAGCAAAACTCAGTCAAAAAGAAACAGAAAAATCTGAGCTGACCTTCAACAAGTAAATATTGAGTCCATAATCAAAACCTTCCCCCAACAAAAGCCCAGAGCCAGATGGTGTCACTGATGAATTCTACCAAATGTTTAAAGACAAATTAACACAGATACTTCATACGCTGCAAAAACACAGAAAAGGGAGAAACACTTGCTAGGTCATCCTGAGGCCATGGCCCTTCGCACCACAAAAACACAGATGCAAATACACATATCCCTAATACCCCCACACCCTATCCATACAGATACAGAAGTCCTCAACAGACTACTACCAAGTCACACTCAGCAACAGAAGAAATGAATATACACTGTGACCATAGTAGAAGATACCTCAGGAATGCCTCAGGTAAACATGTAACTGTCCATCGTTGTATCACTAGAGGAACAGACTCAAAGACACAGCCACTTGGTCATCTCCATCCCTAAGCATAAAATCCCACCTGATGTGCGAAGGCCCCGTCAGCCTTTCTGTGCTCACTTCCCACTCTATGTTAACCAGGGTCGTCTCCTTGCCTTTCCTCAGACCCTCCAGATAACCCCTGGCTCAGACCCTACTCCTGGAACTCTTTTCTGCCAAATATCTACATGATTCGCCACTCCATTCCTGGCAACTACAAGAAGGAAAAGAGGAGGCGGAGAAGCCACCGCAGCACCTTCTCTGAACCTCCTGGCCTCTGTATAAAATAGGAGTGTCTTCTCTCATCCGCAGCCACTCTCACTATCTCCCTTCTCCACTCTAGATTTTTCTATGTATTTATCATCACCTGAAATAGTGTAAAAGTTTTACTTATGTATCTGTTTGTTTACTTGCTTGCTTTGAGGTGGGGTCTTGGTATAACAGCCCAGCCTGGCCCTTTTGTCTCAGTTTCCTGAGTGCTGTGATTTAAAGACAGCTGCACTGTGCCCTGCTACTCCTCATGTATCTTGCTTGTAGTCTGTTTCTCCCTGCTAGAATGTAAATTTCCTTGGGACAGAGATCTTTGAGCCCTTATATTCATGGCTACAACTGTAGCATTTGAACTAGGAAAGCAATGGCCAACACTTAACAGGCTTGAATAAGTAAATGGATACAAACAACTTACTTTGAACTGCTCTTTCAGCAAGCAGGGAAGACTCCCATCTTACTCCCACATTCCTGATAGTGTACTTGGGGCTGGAGTGCTGAGAAGGGGAGGAACCCAGAATTCACAAGTTGGGGCTGTGAGAGTGTCAGACTTAAATCGGGTATGGTGGTACACACCTTTAATCCCAGCACTTAGGGGGTAGAAGCAGGCAGGTCTCTGAGTTCATGACCAGCCTGGTCTACATATCCAAGACAGCCAGAGCTACACAGAGAAACCATGTATCAAGAGAGGGAGGGAGAGAGAGAGAGAGAGAGAGAGAGAGAGAGAGAGAGCAGTAAGGCTGTGAGTAGAGGGCCAGGCCACCAATAAGAGAACACTCTAAGCTGACTCTGTCCTGGAGGCCAAGGGTATGATTGAGACATATGGATGAAGAGGGATGACGAACGGCCTGAAAGGGCGTCCCCTGGGTTATGCTCTAGGAATCAGGAAGGGTAAACGTGCAGAGGAGGAGGTGCCGATGAGGCTGTGGAGGCAGTTCATGTGGAGCTTTAAATGCCAGGACGAAGAGCTGGACCTTCTTTCAGAGAACCAGAGAGCTATGCAAGGCTTTAAAGCTGGCAAGGCTCACGGCATCTAGAAGCTTCCCAGACCATGTAGGATGAACAGATTACAGCAAGGGGACAGCATGATGAGGAGAGTGAAAACTGACTCTCATGGAGGACAGTCCTGGGGAAAGCTAAGTAGGCCGACATAGGGCAGAGGAGAAGAAACGGGCAGGAGGGGTGGGGCTGGGTAGAAAGGGCTTCATGAATGAGGGCTGGGAGGGGAAGAGCCTTAGTTTGTATCTTAGGTCAGAACTTCCAATAGGCCCAGGGCAGCAGCACAAAGCTATGGAGAATGGGGGCTAGAATCTGACCATGGAGACTTGGTCCACAGAGCATCCTAACAGCCAAGCCGCTTCCAGCACCGAAAGATGGATGTCTTCTAGCTTTGAGCACCATCCTGCTTTCCCCTCCACACTCAAGCAGGACAGGCCTGGAGAAGAGTTAGGGTTCTCCCAACCGGCTTGATCAGCTGAGTCACAGTGTCACATGTCATAAGACATGCAGCTCTGAAGATTGCCAGAGTACAGGATAGAGGACATCTGTGTCCCCAAAACATAGCCAAGAAGCAGCCTGCCAGAGCTAAAGAAGACATTAGCATGAGCAAAACTGGCTGATGCAGGAGCATGTCTCTAACAGGGCTCCCATTCGCCTGGAACTCTGTTTCCTTGAAATCTTTGTCCCTGTGAGTCTCACCAGCTCTCACCAATAGAAGGGACAAGTCCCCACCACCCCACCCCACCTAGACAGTAAGCATGAACACACCTATTGGCGTCCAGCCTGTACCCAGATGCTTGTCTCCCACAGAATGGCGAGGACATATCCAGGCATGAGGCAAGCGTTTGTCTGTTTTACTCTTTGCTGCTTTCTCTGGGCCTCAGTTTTCTGGTCTCTCAGGGGAGATGAGAAAACCCTTCCCACAACTGTGTCAAGGGGATGATTCAATGTCAGGTGCACCTGTGAGAGGAATGTCAGACCTCTTCCAGACTCTAGGAAGTTCACAGAACATCCCCCTGTGCTGGCTAGGTTTATGTCACCTTGACACAAGCTAGAGTCATCTGAGAGGAGGGAACCTCAACTGAGAAAATGCCTCCATAAGACCCAGCTGTAGGTAATCCTGTCAGGCATTTTCTTATTTAGTGATTGATGGGGGAGGATCCACTGTGGGAAAGGAAACCCCTGGTCCTGGCTTCTATAAAAAAGCAGGCTAAACAAGGCATGAGAATAAGCCAGGAAGCAGCATCCCTCCATGGCTTCTGCATCAGCTCCTACCGCCAGGTCCCCCCTCTGTGTCAGTCCCTGCCCTGACTTCCTTCCAGGATGAACTGTGATGTGGAAGAATTAAGTGAAGTAAGCCTTTTCCTCCCCAGGTTGCCTTTGGTCATGGTGCTTCATCACAGAAACAGAAACTCCAAGACACCCCCTGATGAGGGCTCAGGTGTACCTTAAGGCCTTGGCAACAGAAAAGGAGCAGCTTTTTGCCAACTGCCAGCCAGCGTGCCCGGAAGCAGGCTCCACATCATGCCTGGAGTATTTACTGTTTTTTTCTTTCTTTTAGAAAATGTATTTATTTTATGAATAGGGATGTTTTGTCTGCACATATGTGCATCATGTGCATGCTGGCAGCCTAGGAGGCCAAATCCCCTGTGTGTAGATTGCAGTTGATCATGAGCCACCATGTGGGAGCTGGGAACTGAACCCAGGTCCATCAGGAGAATAGCCAGTGCTCTTAATTGCTGAGCCTTCTCTTCAGATTTGTATTTGTGTGTGTGCGCGCGCGCATATGCGTGTGTGTGTGTGTGTGTGTGTGTGTGTGTGTCAGAGAGAGAGAGAATGTGAATGAGAGTCAGACAGACAGACGTATAGACAGACAGAGACAGAGTTAGCACAGTGTACAAATGGCAGTGAGAACAACCTGAGGGAGTTAGTTCTCTCTCTACCAAGAAGTTTACAAAAATCAAACTCAGGTAATCAGGCTTGGCAGCGAGTGCCTTTACCCACTGAGCCCTCTCACCAGCCCCCAGGGCATTTCTTGAAAGAGACCCTTTCTTGGCAGGCAGTGGTGCCACACATGCCTTTAAGCCCAGCACTTGGGAGGCAGAGGCAGGAAGAGCTCTATGAGTTCAAAGCCAGCCTGGTCTACAGAGCAAGTTCTAGGACAGCTATGGGTACACAGAGAAACCCTGTCTCAAAATGAGAGGGTGAGAGAGACAGAGAGAGAGATATGAGAGAGGGACAGAGATAGAGACAGAGAGGGACAGAGAAAGACAGAGAGGGACAGAGAGAAGACCCTTTCTTAAATGAAGACAGGAAGAAACCAGCCTTTCTCCCTGGCAGAGTACCTGCTAAGTTCAGACTTTCCTAGACTAAGGCTACCTTTAAGGGCCCCCGCTGTCCTGCCCATGTTAGTTGGCATTAGGAAGTATGGGCTCTGGGGTCTGAATCCTCTTGGGGAAGTCTTAGGGTGGAGTGCTAGAGGGAGCAGAGTGCAATGCGGGAAAAGGAGAGAGACCAGGTGGGGTAAAAGGACTGCATTTGGGGGAATTGTGACGGTCATGAGGGTGTCCTACCATAGCCTATAGACCAGGCATGTCCTGCTAGAGAGGTCACACCTGCGTCAAGTAATTAAGCAAGGTCAGAACCACAAAAGTGTTTCCAACTCTAGCACCTGGCACCTGTCGCTCAGAAGGCAATGACAGAAAACAACTCATTCCTGGGTGACCCTTGTCTGTTTCTGACATCCTTCAGCTACTCAGGCCTGTAGGAGTCAGAGTCACGGGGAGAAGTGGTGCCCATGCAAAGGACATGAAATGTGACAAGGAGCTGAGCACACCATGGGTCTTCTCTTCAGGACTATTCAGAGGCAGAGTGGAAGCTGTGATTTAAGTAGAACCAGGCTTTTTAGTCCTCAGATGTGACTGCCCACCAACAGTCACCAACACTGGCTAGAGAACCATTACCAACTTACTCTCTGAGTCTAGCCAGCTCAGTGGCCCTGAGGCCTATGGACAAGGGTATTGTGTCCAGCACCCAGGTTCGAAGCTGGCATTACCTGCCGAGAAATAGCAAGCCCTTCCCACTTGGTGGGACAGGGATGGGGTAGGAGGGCAAGAACAGTGAATTGGAACAGGATGCTTGATAGTCTAGAGACACTTTGGTGGAGGTAAGCTCTAACTGCAGGAAGAGAAAGATTTCAGACACATCGAAGAGGAACAGTGCCCTTAGTGAACAGACACTAGCAAAGTTCCAGGCAGAATGTAGGACACAGGAGGGACAGGAATGGGGACCAGGATCAGGAAAGCTTATGTTGGCCATAATTGTCTTTCAAGCAAGGTCTGCGCCAGCCATGACCAAACTTTCTCATCTAGAACTCGGAGAACATTCCCCTGCCTCCATAGGCTCACACCACACCCTAGGACAACTACCCCTATCTCTATCCAGACTGTCAGCCAGGAGTCCAGAGGGACTCAGTTCAGAGCCAGAAAGGAGCTTGAGACCAAATCTAGTCCCTGCCTGTTTTCTAGGGAGCTCTCTGTGAGCCTCTGTACAGTTACTGCGAAATGGGGCTAGAGAGATAGTCTGGAAGGAGTGGCCAGTGCAAATACCACAAAAACACAGTTAGTGTGCACCTGTGTCCTCAAGGGCTTCCCACCCATTCCCAGAGGGGACCTCACTTACATAGGAGGCCAGGAGGGTCCGTGAGGCCAAGATGAGAGCCAGGTAGAGGCAGGGAGCTGTGGCAAACAGACTAGAAGCACAGATGAGGGGCTCAGCCCTGGGGTTCACCTTCTTGTACCTTCTTGAGGCCTCTGCCCCCAGCATGACACCAATAATACCAGTTGCCACGGTCAGTGCCCCAAAAATCAGGCTGATAGGAAAGAGCAGAGAGGACTGGGTCAGACCTGCATCGCATCGCTGCCTCTGGGCCAGGTTACCTAACCCAGTTACATGATCTGGTACCATGCGGCAGGAAACAAGCCCAGAACTGTAGCTAGAAAGCTGAGGCCCGTTAACCTTGTAGGAACCTCCACCCAGGAACATTCACAGTGGCCTTCTCTATCTCTCACCACTCCAGAAGCCCCACTCAGAAATCTTAATTTTAGAGCCCCACCCATCCTTACTGCTTAGATGACTGGTATGTATTGACTCCCGTGATTCATAGCTCTTGTCTGGGCACTACACACATTCACCATTTTCATCGTTAATTTGGGGGTTTGTTTGTTTGTCTGTTTTTTGAGATAGGCTCTTGCTATGCCTTGGCTAGCCTAGAACACACTTTGTAGACCAGGCTGGCCTCTAACTCACAGAGATCCACCTGCCTCTGCCTCCTGAATGCTGGGATCACAGATGTGCTCCACCATGCCTGCATATTCAGCTGCTGAATCTCATCCATCTGCACCCTGCCTCCGCATCCTTCCAAGCATCCCCATCAGCACTACCTCTCCCACCCACTCTTGTACCCACTTCAGCACTGTCCGGCTCTGACAGAGACTCTCTCTACACAGGCCCTCAGAAAGTGCTTCTTAAGACACGGTGGACTGTGTTCCTTACTACTCTCTGACCAAATCCTCTCACTGCTCTCAGACACCCAGAGATCTGGGCCCAGCCTCCTAGTCCTCAGGCCCCAGCTCTGCTCTTTTCTTCCCCTGCCCCTACCCCTGTGCATACTTTCATTCCTGCATCTGGAACACTCTGCAGTAGCTTTCTCTGACTTCGTTCCAGAATTCCCAAATGCACATACGCAAAGCTGAGAAAGGACAAGGCCAGTATCAGACAGCTACTAGATACAGAGCCAGGATCCGCACAGACACTATGCTTCTTCTACTCCATTCAAGCTCTTGTTAAAGGAGTTCCAAGGTCTCACTGAGACAGTGACTGGTATGGACTGACAGCTAAATCCAACCAGGCTCTCCCAACCCTTCAGTGGCTCTCTGATGTCCTCTTTACAAGCCCCTGGCCAACATGATGGCCCAATGGGACTGGTCCTACTGACCACTGTAGCCTCCTCTCTCAGGCCCTCATCCACTTTGCACAAATGACAGAATTCTCTGAGTCAGTCTCATGATTTCTGGCCAGCCTCTCTGCCTTTCTCTGCACTGTTCTCTGGAGACACATGCCTGCCTCCCCCCTGCCCCTGCTGTGTCCTTTCTCAGACATCAAAATTATGGAGTTATGTGAAATGGCCAGAGTCCAACTATTACCCCCATGGGGGCTGAGGAGGATGGCTCAGTCAATCAAGTGCTTTGCTACTCAAGCACAAAGACCTGAGTTCAATCCCCAGCATCAGCATACATGACAGACGTGATGATGTCATGCTTTTATAATCCCAGCACTGGGAAGGTAGAGATGGGCAGACCGGTGAGGCTTTCTGGCCGGCCAGCCCAGCCCAGAAATCAAGGAGGACAGCTCCTGAGCCGTGACACTGAGGTTAACTATTGGCATCCAAATACATACATACACCCACACTCAGGGAAAGAATGTGACATGTGGGCTGGCAAGATGGCCCAGCAGGTAAAGAGGCTTGCTGCCAATTCTAGTAATCTAAGTTTGATCCCCGTGACTCACAAGATAGAAGGAGAGAAATGACTTCAAGTTGTTCTCCAGTCTCCACACACATATGAAAACACACACACACACATACACTCACACAGTAACAGGTTTATTTTATTTTATTTTTATCTTATGGGTGTGGGTGTTTTGCCTGCAGTTATTATGTCTGTACACCACATACATTCCTGGTGACAGTGGAGGCCAGAGAGGACATCCGAGCCCCTGGTACTAGAGTTACAGACCATTATGAGCCACCATGTGGGTATTGGAAACCAAACTCAGGTCCTCTGGAATATCATCCAGTGCTCTTAACCACTGAGCCATCTCTCCAGCCCTTGTAACACTATTTAAAGTAAATAAATGTTGAAACAAATGTAGCCATGCAAACCTGGATATCAGCAAACTGAGGGCAGTAGCCCTGCCAACAGCCTCATGCGCCATCTATCCCACAAGCTGGGAACTGATGAGTGTGCTCTCTCTATGCTTCAGGGAACATGGGAGCCAAAGAAGTCAGGAACTTGCCTTAGGTTGTCTGACACAGCCTTTAGAGGTTCCCAGCCCTGTCTCACCAAGCAGAAGCAAGCCTGCATTTCCCTGAGCCATGTAATACTCCCCACAAACCTCCCAGTCAAGTGATGTCCATCCCCGAGTGTCACTCTGAGCCATCCGTGGTGGGCTCTGAAGATCTTTGAGAGACTTGGGTTGATTAATCTTCCTGCCTGGGCTGATTAACTTTTTGGTCGATTCGACACAAACTAGGCAGAGTCCTATATGCAAGTGAGGTTGGAGGAGAGTGTTCAGCAGCCTCAACTGAGAGGATACCTCAATCAGATTGGCTACAGGCAAGTCTGTGGGGCATGCTCTTTCTTTTTTCCAAGTCAGGGTCTCACTATGCAGCTCTGTATGTTCTGGAACTGTGTAGTCCAGGCTGGCCTCAAACTCACGGAGATCCACCTGCCTCGCCTCTGCCTCTGCCCCTCTGCCTCTGCCCCTCTGCCCCTCTGCCTCCTGCCTCTCTGCCTCTCTCAGCCTCTCTCTGCCTCTCTCTGCCTCTCTGCCTCTCTGCCTCTCTGCCTCCTCTGCCTCTCTGCCTCTCTGCCTCTCTGCCTCTCTGCCTCTCTCTCTGCCTCTGCCTCTGCCCCCCAAGTGTTGGGATTAAAGGTATGTACCACTGTGCCAGCTCTTTTTTGTTTTTTAATATTTGTTTTTGTTTGTGTGTTGTTTGTTTGAGACAGGGCCTCACTATGTAACTCTAGCTGTCCTGGAACTCACTATGTCGACCAGGTTGGTCTCAAACTCAAACAAATTGGCCTTCTCAGTACTGGGATTAAAGGCATGCACTACCACTCCTGGTTTATTTGTTTATTTGTGTGTGTGTGTGTGTGTGTGTGTGTGTGTGTGTGTGTGTATGTATACCTGTGTATATATGTATGTCCATAGAGGCCAGAAGAGGGCACTGGATCCCTGCACCCCTTGGGGCTTGAACTAAAGACAGTTGTGAGCTGCTAGGAACCAAACCCAGATTCTCTGTAAGAGCAGCAAGTGTTCTTAAACACTGAGCCATTCCTCCAGCCTCTGGCATCTTCTTGATTAAGGATTGCTGTGGGAAGGAACTGGACCACCCCAAGCAGGTGATCCTGGGTTATGTAAGAAAGCAGGCTGAGCAAGCCAACGGGGAGCAAGCCAGTAAGTATCTTCCTCCATGACTCTGCCTCAGTTCCTGCCTCCCACCCCCACCCCCGATTCCTGCTCCCATTCCTGCCCTGATTTCTCTCAGTGATGGACTGTGACAAGGAAGCGGAAGAGGAAATAAACACTTCCTTTCCACAAGATGCTTCTGGATATGTGTTTCCACATCAATAGAGCAAGCTAGGACACAGCCTCTCCCTCACATGCTGATTCCAACCAAGGAAGATGGAGTAACCCCAACTCAAGGATTTCCTACCAGCCTTCCATGGGCTAAAATCATAACTTCACAAGATTTTCCAGTCTCTGGAACCTTCTAGGGAGGAACATACTTTGCAGCTATTAGAACCTATCCTGGAATGGCCACCCTCCCTTAGTCAGGTAAGCCCTGAAAGTAGTCACTGGGGCGACCTCCAGCCCAGAAAGAAGAGGATGTATCATGTGAGCTTAAAAGCAGAGGTTAGAGAGCTGTGGCCAAGAAAGGCTACCAACCACAAGGATGAGGAGAGACCAAGCTCCACAGAACTCTGAGGGAGCGTGACCCTGCAGGCACCTTGACTTGGGCCCACTGGAAGTCTCACCTCCAAAATCATAACAAAACTAATTTCTGGGCTCATTGTTTTACTTTTTTGAGATGCAGTGTCTCTGTGTGTAGCCCTGGCTGTCTCGGAACTCTCTCTGTAGACCAGGCTGGCCTTGAACTCAGAGATCTGCTTGCCTTTACCTCTCAAGTGCTGGGATTAAAGGCGTGAGCCACCACTGCCCAGCAATTTCGGGTTTTTTGTTTGTTTGTTTGTTTGTTTGTTTTAATTGGGCTTTTTTTTTAAGTACTGGATCTGGAACTCAGAGCACGTGCTCTATCAGCTCAAATGCCCTTTCCTTTTGTTTTCTTTTCTTTCTTTCTCTTTCCTTCTGTTTTTGTTTGTTTGTTTTGCCTCATGCTAGCCACATACTCCCTGTATCTCTGAATATGACCTTGAGCCTTATATATATATCATAAGCATGTACATATATGTATGTATGTACGTATGTATGTATGTATGTATGTGGTGCCATAGCGCACAAGTGAAGGTCAGGCGACAACCTATGGGAGTCAGTTCTCTCCTTCTACTCTGTAGGTTTCCAGGTCATCCGTCTTGACAGTGCGTGCCTCTACCCACTGAGCCACCTTGCAGGCTTCACCCTTGAAATTCCGGATCCTCTTGCCTCCTCCTCCCAAGTGCTAGGATTAAAGGTGTGAGCCACTGTGCTGACTTTGTGCAATTCTGGAGTCGAATGCAGGGCCTCATGCACTCCAGGAAAGCTCTCTACTCCTGAGTCACATCCCCAGCCCAGGCCCACATTTCTGTTGTTTTAGACCATTAAGTGTGTGGCCATTTATCAAGCATAAGAAACAAATAACGTCCACCGGTTCTCGCACAGATGGTGTGAAGGAAGGGGCACTAAGCCAGCAAGTGGGAGCTGAGCAGAGACAATGGGTTTTGTGAGGACCAACACCTGGAGCTGTCATCCTTTGGGCTGCTTAGAAATCTGTCTTTGCCACCAGAGAGGACAATGGCATAGGGAAGCAAGGCAAATCTCACATCTCCACGTGTTTATTCACAAGAGTTCTCTCTCTGCACCTCCTATATGCCAGAAAGCCCTGCCAGCTGGGGGTGGAAGGGACAATGTACAAGTCACTGACAGCACCGGGTAGTCTTCAATGGCAACAGGACACGGGGCTTCAGAGCCACAGCTACAGGGTTAGATAGGTTTGAATCCTGCCTACTCCTTGTTAGCTGTGTGAACTTAGACAAGTCACTTAATCTGTATGATCTTCTACCTCATTTGTAATTCAGAGACAGTATGAAAACCTTCCTCTACAGGTTCTTTATGTAAAATGTTTGGCATTAGGTTAGGCCTGAAGCAGACATTTTGAGCTGGAGGTGTGGCTCTGCGATAGAGCCCTTGACTAAAATCTGCAAATGAGAAGCTGGGAGTGTCCCTCATTAGTGGAGCATTTGCCTAGAATTCACCACAAAGAACACTTGCCTAGAGAGTGCCAGGCCTTGGGTTTGATCCTCAGGATGACAAAATAAAGAAATTTAATAAGGACTGGAGAGATGGCTCTGCAGTTACGAAACCTGACTGCTCTTCCAGAGGTCCTGAGTTCAATTCCCAGCAACCACATGGTGGCTCACAACCATCTGTAACAGGATCTGACACCCTCTTCTGGTGTCTCTGAAGAAAGCAACAGTGTACTCACATTAAATAAATAAATAAATAAATAAATAAATAGAAAAAGAAAGAGAAATGTAATAAATAATGATGAAGAAAAGGAAAGAAACTATGGGCAGACATCATACTGGGGCAGAAGCGCAGACATCCGAGGAACCACACAAGCTCCCTCTGGGCACCAGGGAGTAAAGCAGAGGCAAAGAAAGGAGGCTGGAGAAGAGGAAGAAGACACTTGTGTGACCAACAGAGGACCCAGCAGAGGGGAGGATAGGGCTTTAGAAGTTCAAGGAGAGCCTGGAGGATGCTCAACGGTTAAGAGCACAGGCTGATTTTGCAAAGGATCAGATTCTCAGCATCCACACGATCAATCACCAACATCTGTAAATGCCAGTTCTGGGGAATCTGATGCCCTCTGCTGGCCTCCTCAGGCACTGCATGCATGTGGTGTACAGACAAACATGCTAGCAAAATACCAATATACAGACATTTAAAAGTCTAAGAAACTAGTGGGGCAAGATCAAAGACAACAAAGGGATACAGGGGAGAGAGCATGACACCAGGGATAGGGGCAAGGAATCGGGGTATCAAGGAGGAGAGGAGACAAGGGAGGTGGGCCTAGGAGATGTTCTTGACTCCTGTCAGGAGTTAACTGGAGTCACTGGAGAACCTGGCAAGAGGTTGTGGGGATAGCAGAGGAGCCCAGCAGAGCCAGAGGACTGGCCAGGCAGGAAGTGAAGTGACACCTCTAAGAGAGAGCGAGACCCCCTTCCACCCATCAGCAATTCTCCTGGGTGTCTAGATGCACTGATGGGTCAGAGAAGAAATGAACACATCCCAAACATCCCTAAGTCAGAGACATGAAGAATCTCCCCAGTGCCTCAATTTGCAATCTGCAAAATGGGTTGACGTCACGGAAGATACTTGGGCCCCTTGAAGGGCAAAGGGTAATCACCTAAGACTCCTTATCGTCCCCCTTAAGCCCCACAGAAGCCTCATATCCTTCTCCCTCTGATGCCTTCTGAACCCCCACAATGGCCACAGAGTAGGAAGACAGGGATTGATTCCAGAACCCAGGCTCATTCAAAGCTGGAAACTTAAGCCCGCTCTTGCGTCCAAACCTCAGCCATCTTCACAGATTGCCTGAAGGACTGAAGCGGGGCTCACAGCCTCCTGAGAACTGCCACATGAACCAGGCCAGTGCCCTCCAGCCCATCCTCACCTGTCCTGGCTGTGGCACTGCTCCTGGAAGCAGGGGAGCTGCAGGCCATGCACCACGCGAGCTTCAAACAGAAACTTGGGTGCCCAGAAGCCCAGAGCACCAGTCACAAAGGCTATGGCTGTCACTCCAAGGGTTGAAAACACAAAACTCCAGCTGCAAGAGAAAGTGTCCTGGCTGAGGTCAAGATAGGGCCAGGGCTACAAGTGCCTGACCACCGCCCCAGGCATGCAGGATGCAGCCTTCCTAACGATCCGAGCTGCCCTCATGTTCCATGCTGCGGTGACTCATGAGGCCTGAGAGCACAGTGAGGCCTGCTTCCCTTCAAGACCCGAGACAGCTCATGTTGCTCTCGTAGAGCTTGAAGGGTTGGTCAACAAACTCCAGCAGCTTAGGGAAGCAGGAGGGGCTGGAAAAATACATCCAGTGGATAAATGAACACGGCACAAGGCTCACACAGCCTGCCCTGTTCTCAGCCACTCTTCTGCTACATCCAGAGGGGCATTTCAGTTGGAGAGTAGAGCTCAGAGAAGGAAGAGGGCCATGGACGATGAGACAACCCTAGCTGGAGTCAGAGATGGAGGTTGGAGTCGTTGGGCCAGACAGGGGTTTCTTAGGACTTGCAGCAGAGTCCAGGGACACTTACTTTCTCCCCAAGTATCTGACATCCTCACACCAGCTGCTCCTCGGAGCCCTCACAGCCACTTCTCCCTGTTTCTCAGCTGCTCCTCGGGGTACGTCTGGAACCAGCAAGATGAGCAGAGCCAAGGCCATGGCATCCAAGCAGGGCATGAGCTAGGGAAGGAAGGCCGTGGCGCTCAGGACCAAAGTCTACCACAGCTAGGAGACGGGAGATGACTGGCCACAGGGTCTGACTCTACTCTAGCCTTGGCTCCAAGATGCTGGCTATCTGTAGAGCTGTCCATAATGCTAGTCCTCGCCCTTATAGAGACAGTATAGCCTCTCTAACCAGAGTCATTTCCTTGGTACAAAATCATTGCCCTCCTGCCCAGTACACACTCCCCTCTACTGGGAGCAGGGAGCCTAAGACGATTGAAACGGGGAGCTCAGACCACAAGCCCTTTCCTTGGCTTATGCATTCATTTGCCACCCCAGTTCTACCCTGCCATCCTCTCCTGGCACCTCTGCCCATATGACATGGATCTCACTACATAGTCTGGGGCAGCTTCAAATAGCTCAGAACATGAGAAGGCTCCTGTTCAAGGCAAATCAGGCCAGATTCCTTGAAGCCTTTTCTTGCCTCAGGCTTCTATCTCTGCCTTCCATGACAGTTCAGCAGAGATCTGCATGCAGGACCAAGCTCCAGGCCCCTCTACTACCCAGTTCCCTCCTCTTCTGAGTAGTCCAATCCCTGATCTAATGAGAGCCACAAACCAAGGGGTGCCCAGGTATGGTCCCAGTTGTCCTGACTCCACTTCCAAGTCTCCCAGATGGCTGTTCTGTGCCTGGGCTAGCCTGGAATTTTCTCCTTCTTGCTCAAATAACCCTTAAGAGTCCATAGGTAGCTTTAACTTTGACAGCAAGGGAAGCCTAGGCCCCAAACAAGGAGGCAATTTGTTTAAGGCCACACAGCCAACAAACAGAGCAGTTGGAATTTGACCTCAAGGTCGCAATTTCCATAGCCCATATTTCCCATGAGGCCCCAATGGGACAGCAACCAACACCCCCCACCCCCCATGGCGTCAGGTACTAAGCCAAGTGGCTAAGGCCACAGCAGACTGGAAAGTCCCAGTCGGCCCAGGGGGTAAATGTAGGGACAAAAAGGAAGTGAAACTCACTCGGAGGGCCCATCGCCAGTTCCCTGTCAGCTCCGCCACAGTTGATCCCAGCACATAGCCCAGACCACTGCAACAGCGGGAGCAAGAGAGACAGTAGTGAGGGACGGAAGGCAGGGTTCAAGGCAGATTGACTGCAAGGAACTGGCTCCCCTACCCAGGGAGACAGTTCTCTGCAGCCTCTGAGCCCATTCCCCAAGAAAGGTTAAGTTTTGTGCTACCCTAGGTCTGACCCCTAGTGACCTCTGGCTCCTAGCCAAGGCCCTGTGGCATTCCTTCCACATAAAGATCTGCATATCCCACCACCAACCCCACCCCTAGCTTCCAAAGCCCAGCTCAGATTCAGCCAGGTTCAGGAAAAGAGGGTCAGAACTCAGGGGCCTCCCTGTAGGGCTGTAAAGTACACTTCTCCACTGGTCTCCCAGAGCTGCCCTCCCCAGTGAGGCCACACTGCCTCTTCTCACTTCCAGGAGTGTCCTGAGATCCAGGAGCAATGTCATCATCGCTAACCTCCCCCTAGCCCTTTGAGTGGCAGCATTGTCCCCATGTATACACCCAAGGAAACAGGCTCAGAGAAAGGAAGGGAAGAGCAATGGTGGAATTCAGATTCCAGTCCTCCCGGTTTGATCTTTTCTATGCCCAGCACAGCCCCTGTTCTGATTCCTTCAGCCTCAGTTTACCTCTTGGGGAAGTGGGTCCAGGAGTGATACCAACCTTCCAACAGGGATGAAGATGTAAAAGACAGCCAGTGCACAGGTCCGCTGGTCCTTCACGAAGAGGTCTCCCAGGACAGTGGGTGCAATGGTGGAATAGCTTGCTGCACCGGTACCCACGAATCCCCGGGACAGGAAGAAGAGCCAGGAATACTGGATAAGCCAGCACAAGACCATGGTGAGCTCTAGAGATTTCCCATGAGATGAGGGGCCAGGGGGCGTAAAAGGGACCTCGTGACAAAGGCCCATAGGGAAGGAGGCACAAACCAGGACTGCAAGTGTCCCTCCACTCTCAACTCCAGATTCCCCAAATCACATGGGTTTATAGCCTCCTGGTGTTTATAACCACTGCTTGCCCAGACCATAGGGGAGCCCTTCCTCTGGGTCTCTTTGCCAGGACAGTTTTCTAAAACAGTACCTATGACACCTTCCACCCCCACCCCCACAGACCACCAGAGTGAGAAGTAAAATGGAGGGCCAAAAAGCCTCCAGTTAAGAAAGTCTAACAGGTTGGATGTAGTGGTGCATGCCTTTAATCACAAACACTCAAGAGGCAGAGGCAGGCAGATGTCTGTGGATTTAAGAATAGCTTTACAAAGCAAGTTCCAGGACAACCAGAGCTACACAGAGAAACTCTGCCTCTAAAAAAAAAAAGAAGAAGAAGAAGAAGAAGAAGAAGAAGAAGAAGAAGAAGAAGAAGAAGAAGAAGAAGAAGAAGAAGAGAAAATGAAAAAGGAAGGAAAGAAAGAGAGAGAGAGAGAGAGAGAGAGAAAGAGAGAGAGAGAGAGGAAGGAAGGAAGGAAGGAAGAAAGGAAGGAAGGAAGGAAGGAAGGAAGGAAGGAAGGAAGGAAGGAAGGAAGGAAGGAAGACCATCTAAAAGACCATCTAAAAGGCCAGGTGGACATGACATGCCTCATGCCTTTGATTTCAGTACTTGGAAGGTAGAGACAGGTAGATTTCTGTTAGTTCAAGACCAGTTTCTTCTATTTGAAGATACCAACTCAGCCAGAGCTACACAGTGAGACACTGTCTCAAAAACAACAGCTGGGTATAGTGACACACACCTTTAATCCATTACTAGGGAGGCAGAAGCAGGCAGATCTCTGTGAATTCGAGACCAGCTTGGTGTACATAGTGCATTTCAGGACAGACAGTGCTATATAGAGAGCTCCTGTCTCAAGAAAATTAAAATAAAGACAACAACAAAGAATATCTAATAGCCTCCCTACTCAGGCTTAGAGGCTGTACCACAGCTCTCCTCCTGGCCTTGGCTGTACAATCTCTGAGCTGGCTTGGGCCAGAAGGAAGCTCTGAGACAGCTGGATCAGGGAGGAAGCAGATGAGGAAGGCCCCAGGGACTGGACAAGGATGTAGACCCTACCTGGTAGGAGATGAAGGAGCTGGAGAGGCCAGCCCCTGACCACAGCAGGATCCCGAAGCTCAGTATGGCTTTGCGGTTGTATCGGTCACCCAGGTAGCCAAACACAGGTGCAGACACCAGCAGGCAGCTGATGAAGACTGAAGAAGACACACAAGAGACAGCCTGGAACCACCAAGAGGGTGGCTGGGCAGTCAGCCCTGCTGGCCCAAGGAGGAGGCCTGGCACAGAAGCCACAAGCTGGCACCTTGGCAATGGGCCCAGAACAAAAGAAGGAAGAGATAAAAAGTTAAGTCTCCTATTCCGGGTCCATTATACAATCCACAGCCCAGAGTATACGGCACTGGGTATGGACCAAATCTCAGCTCTGCCTCACTTTGCTGTGTGGCCTCTGAGCACGTCTTGGGAAGCTGACACTCTCCCTGAGTAAAAGGAATATAGTCACCAGCACAGAGTGAATGCTAGCCGTGTGGATTTACAAGAATGCATGGCTTCTGTGGGGTTGGGTATGGGAACTGATCCATTCTGTCATTTACACATCTGCTGCTGGGAAAGAGGATAGGGATGTCAGCTCTTAGGACCAGCAGAGGGGGAGCCTAAAACAAGCACATGGACTTCAAACCAGAGATGGTGCAGGAGACTGGGTGTGCTGCTGGTACATGCACTAGTCTCCACACCAATACCTGTGTCTAAACCAAGATCTCCTGTACCTTAGGATGGCCTTGAACTTGCTATCTGGCCAAGAATAACCTTAAGCTTCTGATTCTCCCGTCTCTACCTCCCGATTGCTGGTGCAAAGCTGGGGATAGAACCCAGAGCTTTGTACATCCTATGCAAGCACCCTACCAAGAGAACTACATCTCCAGCCCTTCTGTACCACATCCAGTCAGGTAGCCACACTTGTAATTCCAGGACTCAGGAAGCTGAGGCAAAGGGACCAAAAGTTCAAGAGCAACCTGAGTTACCTTGTGATGGTGGTTTGAATATGCTCGGCCCAGGGTGTGGCACTATTAGAAGGTATGGCCCTGTTGGAGTAGGTGTGTCCTTGTTGGAGTAGGTATGCCACTGTGGGTGTGGGCTTTAAGACCCTCATCCCAGCTGCCTGGGAGAGTGTATTCTGCTGGCAGCCTTCATCTGAAGATGGAGAACTCTCAGCTACTCCCGTGCCATGCCTGCCTGGATGCAGCCATGTTCCCACCTTGATGATAATGAACTGAACCTCTGAACGTGTAAGCCAGCCCCAAATAAATGTGGTCCTGATAAGAGTTGCCTTGGTCATGGTGTCTATTCAACACAGTAAAACCCTAACTAAGACAAAACGTTTCTCTCAAATTTTTTAACACTTTTATTATTTTGTGTGGATGGGTGTTTTCTCTGAATGCATGTATGTGTACCTCGTATATGCAATGCCCTCAGAGGCCAAAAGAGGGTGTGGGATCCCCTGGAACTGAAGTTACAGGTGGCTGTGGAGTACCTGTGTTGTGTCCTGGGGATACAACCTGTGTCCTCTGGAAGAGCAGCCAGTGCCTTAACCGATGACTCGTCACTCCAGCCTGTGACGGTGTTTGTAAAGGCTGAAGCAAGACAAGGCACTCACTGTGCTGTGTCAGCTCTTCTAAGAGAATAAAGGCTTGGCTCCGGGAAAATCTCCTCCTCCCTTGGGGGATGGATGGGAGAGCTGGCAGGCAGACAAACGGAGACTGGAACCCCACCCCACCCTTCACCTTATCGACCATCGAAAGGCCAAGACTTTAAAGGACTCTGTTTAACACTGGGTCTCCATTCGCTGATCATAGGTGATTGACATTTTCTAAGCCCAGTGAGAGGCCCAGCTCGGGTCCTAGTCCCTCCCACTCTCCCATGACCTGCTGTAGAACTTGGTTAAGCAATATGCAATTGTGAAAATTAGGCCGCTTTCGACCTATAAAACCAGCAATTTAATATGGTTCAACCTAATACTCCACAGAGAGTGATCTCCGATGTCAATGGTGTTTAAAATTTTAATAGCTACTTCCAAAATAGGGCCCCAGAAAGGCCGTATCAATTTACACTTGCATAGAAGTGCATGCTAGAGCTCTTGCCACCACTTGATATGAACTAGAATTTCATTTTTGCCATCTAATAAAAACAAATGGTATCTCGCTGATTTTTCTTGGAGACAGGGTCTGAGGCCCATGTAGCCTCTTTCTCCCTATGTAGCTGACAATGACCTTGATTCTTTCTCCTGACTCCAACTCCCAGGGATTAGAGTATATACCACTGTGCATATGCCACCCCCAGGACCCCCATACACCACTCCCCCACACCACCCCCATACACCCACATACACCATCTCATATACACCACCTCCATACACCCACACACACATCATCCCATACACTACCCTGCATATGCCACCCCTCTACACCACCTGCCATGTACTACCCTCATACACCATCCCCCTTACATCACCCCCCCATATATCACTCCCTATACATCATCCCCCATCCCCCATCCCCATGCACCACCCCCATACACCACCCCCAGTACTCCTGATGATGTTTTGTTTGTCTTCTTCTGTTAGAGACGGAGTCTCCCTATGCAACCCTGTTTGGCTTGGAGCCCACTATGTAGCCAGGCTGGCCTGGAACTCATGGAGATTCATCTGCCTCTGTCTACACAAGTTCACACCACCAATTCCAATTCACTGATGTTATTATAAATCTGTGTTGTTTTGTTCTCTCTAGAACCACTTAATCCTTCATATGCTTCAAGTTGACATTTAAAACATTTTTAGTAGTCAGGCATGACAGTACACATCTGTAGCCTCAGCTTGAGGAACTACAAGCAGAAGGACCAAGATTGAATCCAAGATCTTTTGTTTGTTTGGTTGTTGTTTTGGTTTTTTTGGGACAGGGTTTCTCTGTGTAGCCCTGGCTGTCCTGGAACTTACTCTGTGGACCAGGCTAATCTTGAACTTAGAGATCCACCTGCCCTCTTTGCCTCCTGAGTACTGAGATTAAAAGTATACACCACCATCTCCCAGTTCAAGATCATTCTTGGCTGTATAGTGAGATCAAGGTTGGCCTGAGTTACATGAGACCTTAACTCAAAACAAATAAATTAATAAAAAATTTTTGAAAGATGGATCAGTGTTACAAGCACTTTTTCTTGCAGAGGACCCAAGTTCAGTTCCCAGCACCCACATCAGGCAGCTCACAGACTGTCTGTAACTCTAGTTCCAGAGGATCCAATGCCCTCTCCTGACCTCCAAAAGCACCAAGCATACACATAGCACACATACACACATGTAAGCAGAACAGCCATATGAATAAATTAATAATAAATCTTTAAAATGAATAAAGCAAGGCATGGCGGTACATACTATTAATCCCAGCCCTCAGGAGGCAGAGGCAAGAAGAGCTCTGTGAGTTCCAGGCTAACCTGGCTCTATATAGAGACTTCCAAGCCTGCCAATGCTACATAGTGAAACCTTGTCTTAAAAAGCAAAACAAGAGGCTGGAGAGATGGCTCAGAGGTTAAGAGCACCAACTGCTCTTCCAGAGGTCCTGAGTTCAATTCCCAGAAACTACATGGTGACTCACAACCATCTGTAAAGAGATCTGATGCCCTCTTTTGGTGTGTCTGAAGACAGCTACAGTGTATTCATATACATATAATAAATAAATCTTTTTTAAAAAGCAAAACAAAATAAATGTAAATACATTTTAATAAAAATAAATAAATAAAACATTTTTATCTGAAGTTGAAGTAGCTAAAAAAACAAAAAACAAAACAACCCAATTGCATCTATGCTGATCATGCACAGACATTCCTCCTTTTTCTCAGCCCACAAATGAAGCACTGTGACAATAGCT
Organism: Mus musculus; assembly: GCF_000001635.26. NCBI lineage: Eukaryota > Metazoa > Chordata > Mammalia > Rodentia > Muridae > Mus > Mus musculus. The sequence goes on from NC_000077.6 coordinate 72,544,269, forward strand.
TATGTAGATCTGTATTGGGTATCCCGAGTCATCTGGATACGACCTGAACTTAGAGGAAGATGTACTAGAGGAGCTATAAAGCTATAAACAGTATGCTTTTTTTTTTTAAAAGACAGTCTCTGTATATAGTCCTGTCTGTTCCAAAACTCACTCTGTACACCAGGCCTCAAGCTCACCTGCCTCTGCTTCCTGAGTGCCTGGATAAAACATGTGAGTCACTGCACTCAGACCCTACATCTTTTTATTTTAGACAGGATCTGTCTCACTGTGTAATACTGGCTGGCCTAGAACTCACTAAGTAGGCCAGTCTGGCCTGGAATGCCTGAGCCTTCTCAGACTGAGCAGCAGTAGGGGTCCTGGAACTGGTCCCTAGTAGATACTGAGGGATGACTTTATTTCTGTAAACAGTATATCCATCAAGCACTCTAACGGGCAGATGCAGTTCAGTTTATAGGAAAGACCGGTCATGAAACCCAAGTGGGAAAGTCAGCCCTGCTTTGCAAAACTGACCGTCAAATCAGACTGTGAGGAAACTGGTGCCTTGTCTCTTTTACAATCAAAAGCAGGGTGTTAATACTTATCTCAAAGACCGTGGTCTCATTTCTGGAGTTTAATTCCTAGAAAAGTAGCATACAGTCACGAATAGAGCCGGCTAGATAAGGCTTGGTGCCTTGCCAGGGTTAAGTGGCTTGGTGGGAAGATCATAGAATGTTTCTGTGAGTGAGCTCTCTGCACCTCAGGCCTCCCTGCAGAAGTCTTAGCAATCCCCTCTGCGTGGTACCCTGAGTTTAACAGAAAGGAACTCATGGATGCAGAGCCTCTTCCCACTTCAGACAGTGGACAGACGGGCGTACAGGAGTGGAGTAGGGGTGGGAGACAGTGGCAAAGGGGAACCGCCCTCCTGGCGCAGGTTTGTTCCAGACTGATCATGCTGGGAAAATGACAGGCAGACTGAATGAAGTAGGTTTCTCAGGACTGTTCACACAGCCCATGGAAAGTCTTCCAGTGGTCCTAGGGCAGGAGTGGGGGAGTCCTTGTACCTAGTTTGAGAACCTGCTACAAAACAGCATGACAATGGGTATTTGTATGGAGGGGGCAGGTTACAGAGAAGATCACAGTACCCATGAGGTGTCATGTGCTATAACCATGTGTATCCCTGCACGCATACAAATAGGTCTCATCCAAGCTTCCATGGAAGGTTAGCTTATGTTTAATGATCCCACAAACCATCCATTCGAGCTCCCTGAAGCTGTATTAGTAGGTTCTCTGTGGCCCTTCTGAGGCCACCTGAGAATCAAGGTCTGTCTGTCTGTCTGCCTGTCTATTAGTATCCTTTTAGTCAGATTTCTCAGCTCTGAGAGAACAGCACACACTTGGATTTCCTGTTCCTCTGTGGAAGACTCTGCTGGGCTACAAGCAGGAGGAGAACCAGGAACACTCAGGAACCTTCCTCAGCCTGTCTCCCTCAACTGCATCCTGCAGCCGACTCCAGTTCCAGGGCCTGTTCAACCCCCAGCTCTCTCCTGCCAAAAGACTCAGGGACTGGAGTCAGCCACAGAACCCACCAGACTATGTATAACAAAAGGCCCTTGCTCCGGGGTCCAGGACTGGTTCCTTACCTGTCTGCAGCAAACCAGCATGGCTGTCACTGATGTGAAAATACTTCTGGACATCTAGTAACACTCCTGCAGACAGATGGACAGTGTTATAGAGATGGGAAGTAGCCCACCCAAGCTGGCCTCCAAGGCTGCTTCTTCTGAGATTGGGACAGGCCTGGATGAACACAGGACATCACACAGCAACAGCAGCCAAAAACAAAAACAAAACAGAAACATGCCCATGTAGAACACACACAAAAGCCAGGCGTGGTAGCACATATCTGTAATCTCAGCAATCAGGTGGAGACAGAAGGACCAGGAGTTTGAGGTCAACATAGACTTCTTTTTTGTTTGTTTGTGGTTTTGTTTTTTGAGACAGGGTTTCTCTGTGTAGCCCTGGCTGTCCTGGAACTCACTCTGTAGACCAGGCTGGCCTCGAACTCAGAAATTCCACCTGTCTCTGCCTCCCGAGTACTGGGATTAAAGGCGTGTGCCACCACTGCCCGACCAGCATAGATTTCAAAGCCAACCTAAGCTACACAACACCCCCGCCCTGGTTCAAAAAGTGAGGGAGGGGACCGTTACTGTCCCAATACACAGACTGCAGCTGCCCAAGGTTGTCCAGCTTGAATGTGGGTCTGCAGGACTGGAACTCTAACAGAGGCAGCTCCCACAGCCAGCATTCCAGAAGGGGGAAAAATGTCCCCACATGGGACCCTTCAGACTGCCCATCTGACAAGAAACCCTACATCCATCCGCTGATATCTAGCATTGGAGAATGAAGACCGAAGAATGAAAGGCACTGGGTAGGAGAGTTTATTCACCTTGTTTGAGCCCAATCACCAGTGTACAAACATGCACATCTGTACATCTTTTTCTACCTTAAAAAATTATTAGCCGGGTGGTGGTGGCGCAAAAAAACAAAAAACAATATGTGTGTGTGTGTGTGTGTGTGTGTGTGTGTATTCATCTTGAGGAGAGAAAAAAACCAAAACAAACCAAAACCTCACCTAGCCCAAGCTGGCCTTGAACTCTCTATGTAGCCAAGGATGTACTTGGACTGATGAGCCTCCGGACTCTATCCCAAATACTAGGATTACAGGCGTGTGCCACCACGCTGGTTTTATGGGGGTGCTGGGGAGGGAACCCAGGGCTCCAGGTATGCTGAACAAGCACTGAGTTACACCCTCAGTCGTTTTTCATCTTTTAATGACACCAGATGGTGTAGTCATTGGAGAAAAAGGAAAATATGCAACATGAGTTAGCAAGAAAAACAGCTACTTCAAAGTCCTCTGAGTGCACTCATTTCCCATTTTTAGAAAAGAGTCCCCTTGACCTGTATCCTGTGTCCTCGTCAACCTTGTGGGTAGTAGCCCAAGGGCAAGGGTGAATGAAGCCAGTCTCTTATCTCCCAGTCTCTACAGCTCTGGTATTTCTGAGTGTTGTTTCCACAGGAGAATCTTAACTGCCACATCACTACCTGGCCCTAAGAGTCCCACATGGTTTCACTTCTCCAAGTCTCCATTCCCACAGTGACCACAGCCAATGGAAGTCCCAAGGGGGAAGTGATGTGGCAGGCAGGTCTCAGGGTCTGACAGCCCCGCTGGGGCCCCCAGGGCAGAACAAGAGCTAAGGTATGGCTAAGGCTCGGAAGGCTGCACAGTAACACCTCCTGGTAGCCCTGTGCCTTTCTCCCCTCCCATTCCTCCATGCCCCTCATCCCATACTCAGGTTCTGGCCTCCTCACCTTCAGCCTGGTCCCCTTTGGCAGCCTCTGAAATGACCTCCCCAGCCCATCTTGCATCTTTCAAGGTCCCAAATCCTATTATGTTCTCCTACTTAAGGTTTTCTCCCACATGGTTCCCCATTGCCTGGACCAGAAATTACAAGCTCCCCAGGCTGGCATTCAAAAAGCCTGTGATCTTGGACCAAACGCCCTCTGGGGGATTGTTTCCCCGCTTTCTCCCCACTACCCCTTGACTCCTCTGATCAGTACTGCCTTGATTGACATGTCTCTGATCCCCACCCTTAGGCCCGGGTCAAACGCTTCCCATGTATGAATTCTGAAGTCATTCATCCTCAGGGCTGCCCTGCTGGCACCTACCCCACTCTGTCTCACTTCAGACCAAGCTGGGCACATGGTCTGTGCCCCTCTGAGTTGCTCAAAGATACAGCCCTGCTCTGATAATGTCTGCAGACCCCAGACTCCCATTCATTCTACAGAGGTTCCCAGCTACTCTAAATACATAGCTGATGGCCCAACATTGGGGCTTTGGTCATGGCCAGCAGTGGCAGTTACTCACCTAGGCTTCCCAGCCTGCCTGACTCCATTCATCTGCACCATTCCCTGCCTCTCTGCCTTGCATGGTCGTTATTGGTAAACAATTCTCTGAGCCCTGTAAGTCAGTTGCCCCTGCAGTAGGAACCACACATCTGAGTTTCTCCTAGGTCCTACCAGAGGCACATTCTCTCAGTGCTCCCACTCACAGTGCTCCCGCTCTCAGTATTCCTGCTCTCAGTACTCCTACTCTCAGTACTCCTGCTCTCAGTGCTCCTGCTCAAAGTACTCCTGATCTCAGTGCTCCTGCTCAGAGTGCTCCCACTCACAGTACTCCTGCTCTCAGTACTTTTGCTCTCAGTGTCTGCTCTCAGTACTTTTGCTCTCAGTGCTCCTGCTCTCAGTATTCCTGCTCTCAGTGCTCCTGCTCTCAGTACTCCCACTCTCAGTGCTCCCACTCACAGTGTTCCTGCTCTCAGTACTCTTGCTCTCAGTACTCCTACTCTCAGTACTCCCACTCTCAGTGTTCCCACCACAGTGTTCCTGCTCTCAGTACTTTTGCTCTCAGTGCTCCTGTTCTCAGTGCTCAAGCTGGAACAAGTGGATGATGAAAGAACAGCTAGGCATGCTGTCGCACCTGTAACCTCAGCACTTAGGAGACAGAGGGCAAGAGGATTGGGAGTTCAAGATCATTTTCAACTGCATAGTGAATTCAAAAGCAACCTGATCTTACTTAAGACCTTGTCTCAAAAACAAACAAACAAAGAAAAGAGGCTGGGTGGTTTCACCCCAGTAAGTGATCTGCAGCCTCTCCTGAATGGTCCCAAGCCAGAACAGGGCACAATGTGTGTGGGGGCAGCGGTGTGAGTGGGTGGATGGGACTGTGCTCTGCAGCAAAGGCGTTGGGTTCAGGATGGAGCTGCAGGCAAGGTTACGGAGGGCAGAGCAGCCCTCTACATCAGTTATTAGAGTGCTTATCCAGCATGCACAAAGACCCTGGGTTCAATCCCTAGAACTTCATAAAGCATTGTGGTGGCAAGCCTGTAATCCCGGCCCTAAGAAGGTGAAGGCAAGCATATCAGCAGTTCATGATTATTCTCAGTTACATAGCGAGTTTGAATCTAGCCTGAGCTCCATGAGGCCCTGCCTCAAAAAAGAAATGAAGGCTGACAAGATGGCTTAGCCTGTGAAGGCGCTTGCTGAACAAGCTTGGAAACCTTAGTTCAATATCTGAAGCTCAAATAAAAGTGAAGGAGCATGCACACACAGGCACACACACATACACACACATGTGTGCACGCACATGCATACACACTCTGTCTTTTTAAAGAAAGGGCTGAATATAAACTGATGAAGGAATGAATGGGTGACTAGATGAGAAAAGACAAGTGGAGCCCAGACACAAAGGAGTGCGTAAGTGAGAGACAGAACACAGAAGCAGGTTGTACCCTGTTTCCAATAAGAAGAAAGGCAAACTGTGCAAGGTAGGCCAGCAGCCGGCTGCCCCAGAAACAGTGCAGGCAGAGCCATTCTCACTTGGGAGCTTGGCCAAGCTGCTCTGCCCTCCGTAACCTTGCCTGCAGCTCCATCCTGAACGCAAGCAACGCCTTTGCTGCAGAGCACAGTCCCATCTACCCACTAACACCCCTGTCCCCACACACATTGTGCCCTGTTCTGGCTTGGAACCATTCAGGAGAGGCTGCAGACCACTTGCTGGGGTGAAACCACCAGAGCTGTGCTCCTAGAGAGGTACGAGGGCTTGGAAGAAGAAGGCCACCAAGGATACACAGTTGTGGGCTTTTAGAAGGGGGGTATCTGAAGATACTGCCCCACGCTACCCCTCCCATGCTCACCTGGGATGATGAACCAGTTCATGTAATTCAGAAGGTTGATGTAACAGAGAACAGCTGCAGCCAAGTAAGCTCTCCAGCGGGGCAGGCTCCAGGGGACGGGTGTGGAGGGAGGCAGACACGTACCTGAAGCCAAGGCCCCATACTGCCCACCTTGGCTCAGGCTCTGGCTCTGTGGCCCTCCTGTCTGAGGTTTGAGACACTCTGTGGACATCCCCTCAGCAGTGCTAACTGCAACTTCTCTGTCAGAACGGGTGCCGAACAAAGCTACATCAGCTTGCCACCAAGTCACTTCCTGTGGGCTCCCAGCCTCTCAACCTCAACAGGCTGCCCCTTTAACTGCCAGACACCTTATCATCGCAGGTTCCTGCTGAGCACAGCGCAGCCACACTGGTGGGATTTCATCACTCTAGGCCTCTTAGCCCTGCTGGGGTAAGACGCCATGCACTGGTGATTGGATAACTCTGTGGTCCCTCAATCTAGCCTATGGCTGCAGCAGGGGCAGTGAGGAAGAGACGCTCCTAGGACAGGAAATGAGAGGAGTGTCCCCAAGCCTTGCTCACTGCAAACTGCCCTGCCTGTGCAGAAGATGGGCCGTTAGCACAGCCATGAACCAGGTTAGATACAGGAGGGTAGGTGTTGACCAGGATGGTAAGGAAATTGCACAGAGGAACAAGATAACAGAGATATCTGAAGACATAGAGACAAGCTTATGTAAAACTAACCCATGGGGGCTGGCAAGATGGCTCAGCCTGTGAAAGTACCTGCCACCAGGCCTGCTTGACATATGTTTGATCCCCAGAGCCCATATGGTGGAAGGGGAGAACTGCACAAAGTTGTCTTCTGACCTCCAAACATAACATACACCAAGGCACACAAGTGCACGTGCAGGTACAGGAGTACTCTCTGCTCTGTCTCTGTCTGTCTGTCTGTCTGTCTGTCTGTCTGTCTCTGTCTCTCTCTCTCTCTCACACACACACACACACTTTCACTCACATCCATACAGACACAGAATAAATAAATTTTATCAACAAGGAATAAGTCTAGGGAGATGTTCTCAGGGGAGCTGTAGAAATTGATTGCCAGTTGCAAGGGTAGAAAAAGTACAAATACACAAAGCCATCAGTGATGGCCCACACCTGTAATTCCAGCACTTGGGAGGTGGAGCTAAGACTATCAGGAGTTCAAGTTCACCATCCCTAGCTACATGGTGAGTTTAAAGCCAGCCTGGGCTACATGAGACCCTATCTCAAAACAAAACAACATTAAAAAAGAGTAACCATACAGGCCAATGAGATGGCTCAGCAGGTAAAGGCACTTGCTGTGTAAGGCTGACAGCCCAAGTTCAATCCCAATCCCAGGTAAAGATGGAAACTAACTCCACAAAGTTGTCCTCTGATCTCTATACATGTGTCATGGTACATGTGTCTCCACACACATCATGCACACGCACACAATATATTTTAAAAGTATTTAACAGCCAGGCATAATGGTCCATGCCCTTAATTCCATTTAATTCCAGCACTTGGAAACATAGGCAGGCAACTGTCTGTGGCCAGCCTGATCATGATCCACAGACAGAGAGGTCCAAGTCAGTCCAGTCTATGTAGTGAGAAGACACTGTCTCAGAGCCAGGGGTGGGGGCTGGAGGGTGCTGTGGGGTGTTGGGCAGAGATCTGACAGTTATGTGCAACCACCGCCTTTGCCTGGCATCTGTACCGAAGGGGAAATGCACAGTGCCAGATGCCAGATGAATGGATAAAATTAGAGTACAGAAAGTAGATCAGGAAAAAACTTCACAGCTGTCCGATGCGCTCAGGTGCCAAGCATTAGTTATGTAAACAAATGCCCTTGATCTGAAGTGTCTGCGGGCTGCAGTGTCTACGATTTACTCTTTCAAGTGGTGCTGGAAAACATTAATAGATCCTAGAGTTAGTAAGCAAACAGGGGTGAAGGTTGAGGCACAGAAAGATGGCTCAGTGGGGTTAAGGGTGATTGCCACCAAGGCTGACTACCTGAGTTTAATTCCTGGGAACAACAAGATAGAAGCAGAGAACTGACTCCTGAAAGTTGTCTTCTGACCTCCACATGCATACACACGAAAATAATAAAAATAAAATACAAGCATGTAAAAATGTCAAGTAAAGCAAATGAGGCAAAACATTAGCAATAGATGAACCTAAGGCAAAAGTTAGATGGTGTTTCTGGTCTTATACTGTAATCTTTCTGTACGTTAAAATGATTTCTAAGTAAAAGTTAAGTCAGAAAATGACAACCCGGCTTTAAAATGTACAAAGCACTTGAGTAGATGCTTCTCTACAGATACACAAATGACCAACAAGCTTGTGAAAGGCTATGCAACATTACTTAGAGAAACGCAAGGCCAAACCACTAGGAGATACCACCTCACACCCACTGAGCCACGGCAATAAAGAGAGGAAATGACTGGTGTGGGCCAGGCTGCTGAAACACGGGCAGTGTCGGTGATGCAGCCACAGGAGATAGGGTTAGTGGTCCTCAAAAGGTTGAGCCTAGAACTGTCATGGGATCCAGCAATGCGCCTTCTATGTACATACCCCACAGAATGAAAAGCAATGCGCCTTCCGTGTACATACCCCACAGAATGAAAAGCAATGCGCCTTCCGTGTACATACCCCACAGAATGAAAAGCAATGCGCCTTCCGTGTATATACCCCGCAGAATGAAAAGCAGGGATTCAAAGAAATATCCTTACACCCAGCTTCGCAGCAGCACACATATGCATATAAATAAAAGTGAAAATATGAAGTAAGACTAGACCTACAGAAGCAGCTAGGAGTGGAGTAATAGTCGTAGTGTGTGCATGGCCCTGAATTCAATCTCCAATATGAAAAGAAGGAACAGAGGGAGGAACAGAGGGAGGGAAGAGAGGTCAGAGAGAAAGATGGCTGGGGCTATATCTCAATGGTACAGTGCTTGCATAGCATGCAAAAGGCCAGAGGTCCTCGGTTCAATTTTGCAATAGTTGCAATACTAAAATAATAATAAGTGGAAACAATAGAAATGCTAAAGATCTGAGAAACAGGCAAGCTGTAGCATGCCCAAACAATGAGATATTATACAATCATAAACAGAAATAATACAACTCATCACAGATGATCCTCAAGAACAAGGCCGAGAAGCCAATCACAAACAGTCACAGCATCATCGTATGGCTCCGTTCCTTGGAAACACCTAACAGGTGTCCATAGAGACAGCAAATTACTGGTTGCCAGGAGGGGAGCAGAGAAAGCTTAATGAATGCCAAGTCTGTTTGGAGCTAGAAGCAGGAGTGGCACACAACACTGTATAGTACTAATAGCACTGAGTTATTTGCTTTACAAAGGCTTTCAATATTTTTCTGGTTCTCGAAATAGAATCCAGAACCTTACATATACTAGAATGGCTTTACCACTGTGCTGTATGCCCAGCCCATATTGTGTGTGTGTGTGTGTGTGTGTGTGTGTGTGTTACATACATTATATAATATATATGTTATAGAGATATATAATATACATATATACATATATACACACATACATATATAGAGACATATACATACAATATAGTCTTACTATATTGACCAGGCTAGCCCTGAACTCCTAGGGTTAGGCAATACTGTTGCCTCTGTCTTCCAAGTAGCTGAGACTACAGGTATGAACCACTAAACGTAAGATTTTATGTTATAGGGGCTGGAGAGGTGGCTCAGCGGTTAAGAGCACTAACTGCTCTTCCAGAGGTCCTGAATTCAATTCCCAGCAACCACATGGTAGCTCACAACCATTTGTAATGTGATCTGGTGCCCTCTTCTGGTGTGTCTGAAGACAGCAACATTGTACTCATATACATTAAATAAACTATTTTTTTTTAAAAAAGGAAGATTTTATGTTATACAAATTTCACAACCATTCTTGGAGTTGTTTTGGTTTGGTTTTGTTTTGGACGCAGAGACTTAATATGTAGCCCAGGCTGGTCTTGAATTCACAATTGGCCTTAGCCTTCTACATACTGAGATTACAGGCGTGAACAATACCTGTTCAAGCAGACCGGGTATGGTGGCACAGGCACAGGTGACTCCAGCTCCTCCAGGGGCAGAAGTGTTTCTGGAGCTCAGGAGTCTGGGGCCACAGTGAACTCTGCTAATCAGGTGTCCACATCGAAATGGTGACCTCTAGGAAGCAGGGACAATCAGCCTGCTTGTGCTGAGCTGAACAGGGATGCCCGTGAGCAGACACCACAGTCTAGTCTGGGAACACATGAGACTTCTCTTTCCTTTCCTGATTAGAATAGTTCATTGAATAAACATTCTTTATATTTTTTATCAGTCCTTTGAGAATTGTATGCAATATTTTTGCTTTTGCTTTTGAGACACAGTCTCACTGTGTAGCTCTGGTTGCCCTGTAACTTGCTACAATGTAGACCAGGCTAGCCTTGAATTCACGGCAATCCACCTACCTCTGCCTCTCAGTGCTGGGATTAAAACTGTGACAGTCACACTCAGCTGCCTGCTCCCTGCTTTACGTGCTGATTTGTGCTAATAAAATTCTAGCTGGGCAGAGGTGGTGTGTGCCTTTGATCCCAGCACTCGGGAGGCAGAGGCAGGAAGATTTGAGGCTAGCCTGGTCTACAAAGTTAGTTCCAGGACAGCCAAGGCTAAACAAAAATCTTGTTTCAAATAACCAAAAATAAAATAAAGTAAACATAAATAAATAAATGTTCACCATTACCTCAATTTTGGGAGTCCAATCAGAATATACGTTAGTTGGGAACATTTACTTCTCTGTAGGACTATCTATTTTTTCTTCTTTGGTCCTTCATGGAGGCATGAAGCTATAAATGCCTATGGATATTAACTTTTACCTTTAATGGGTTTTTTTTTGTTTTTTTTTTTTTTTTGGTTTTGGTTTGGTTTTGGTTTTTTGAGACAGGGTTTCTCTGTATAGCCCTGGCTGTCCTGGAACTCACTTTGTAGACCAGGCTGGCTTTTGCTTCCCCAGGATTAAAGGTGTGCACCATCATGCCCGGCTACCTTTAATGTTCTTAACGTGAGTCTGCTCTTCTATATGTGTCTATTAACTCCCTCAGCATGGTAAGTTTTCCCCAAACTCTTAAAATTGTAATTGGAGGCAATTTTTAAACAATAAAGTATGGAGGGACTGGAGAAATGTAGTCATGAGCACTGACTGCTGCTCTTCCAGAGAGCCTGAGTTTTGTTAACACCCACAGAAAAGTGTAGTATATGCACAGAGTGAGAGCAAAGCACTAATACACATAAAATTTAAAAGGTATTTTTAGTGTTTTAAATATCTAAAAAAATAAAAATTAAAGAATAATTTTAAAAGTTTGAAGCTGGGCTGGTGAGATGGCTCAGTGGGTAAGAGCACCCGACTGCTCTTCTGAAGGTCCAGAGTTCAAATCCCAGCAACCACATAGTGGCTCACAACCATCCCTAATGAAATCTGATGCCCTCTTCTGGAGTGTCTGAAGACAGCTACAGTGTACTTACATATAATCAATAAATAAATCTTTATAAAAAAAAAAAAAGTTTGAAGCTAGTCTGTCTTCAAAAACAAAACAAAGCCGGGCGTGGTGGCACACGCCTGTAATCCCAGCACTCGGGAGGCAGAGGCAGGTGGATTTCTGAGTTCGAGGCCAACCTGGTCTACAAAGTGAGTTCCAGGTCAGCCAGGGCTACACAGAAAAACCCTGTCTCAAAAAACCAAACAAACAAACAAAAACAAAGCAAAAACAACAACAACAAAAAATTAAAATAAAACTCAGCACTAAAGAGGCAGAGGCAGCGGCAGCTGGATATCTGTGAATTCAAGGGCAGCCTGGTCTACATAATGACCTACATAGTTACATAGGACGGTGGTGGGGTGCGCCTTTAATCCCCAGCACTCCGGAAGCAGAGGCAGGTGAATCCCCGAGTTCAAGACCAGCCTAGTTTACAGTGTCAGTTCCAGGACCGGCAGGGCTACACAGAGAAACCTTGTCTTCAAAAATCAAAAATAGAATAAAAACAAATAAAATAAAACAAAACAAAGCATCTGGGTATGCAGCTCAGTGGCTGAGCGGGTACTTAGAATGAGGTACTTAGGATGAGGTACTTAGAATGAGGTACTTAGGATGAGGTACTTAGGATGAGGTACTTAGGATGAACCGCTCACTCGGGTTCAAGCCCACTGTCAAAAAAAATGAGTAAATAAAGCAAACAAACTGAACTCCCTGGAGTGAGCTGTCTACTGTGGCAGGCTGGGATTCAAATTCCAATTTTCTCACTTCCTGGACAAGGCCTTTCTGCGCCTTCTGTGTGAGAACAGTACGATGTATTGCCGAGGGCCATAGTGATAGCACCGCGCCTGGCCACAGGAAGCGCTAAAGAGAGCTGGATACAGCTGCTGGGATGGCGCTAACTGCAATGGTGATGGTGATGGTGGTGCTGATGGTGGTGCTGATGGTGGTGGTGGGTTCTTGGCATCTGCCATTGACCACATACCCCATGTGGTCTGGGACTCAAAGAAGTTCCAAATCAGGGCCAGCAACAGTCACATCTGTAGACATCCTGGGGGAGGTGCAGTCCCAGGATCAGTCTTGTTACCATGGCCAAGTGATTTTAGGCCAATCACTAATCTCTGTATTTCCTCATCTGTAAAGTGGAGATAACACAGGATGTATATCACAGGGCTTTTGTGGCTTAAATAAGATAATGTTCATGCTCAAAGCCTGTCTAGAACTTTTGTCACCATACCCTGCCCTTCTTAAAATTATTATTAAAAAACAGGATCTCCTGGGCCAGTAAGTTTGTACGACAGGTAAAAGTACTCGACGCACAAGCAAGTTGATGATCGAGTTCCATCAGCAGAACGGAAAGGCTGAGTGAAGGAACAACTTCACTAAGTTATCTCTGGTCTCCCACATGCTTGCTGTGACCTGTTCACACCCCCCCCACACACACACACACACATAGTATAAACAACAATAACACTGTTTTTATTTTAAAGAAGAGTCTAGAGAAACAGCTCACTGGTTGAGAGTGTTTGCTGCTTTTGCAGAAGACCTGAGTTAAGTTCCCCACATTCACATCAGGCAGCTAAAAAAAAAAAAAGATACCTCTAACTCCAGGGGATCTGATGCCCTGGTCTGGCTTCCTTGGACAATGAATGAACGTGGTGCACATGCAGGCAAGCAGGCACACAGACATACACATAAATAAGAATAACGTTAAAAATATATTTTTAAAAAAAGCTGGGAGTGGGTGAAGCACACCTTTAATTCCATCATTTGGGAGGCAGAAGCAGGCAGACCTTTGTGTAGTCCTTGTCTACATATTGAGCCAGGGGCACATAGTGAGACACTATCTGAAAGAAAGAAAGAAAGAAAGAAAGAAAGAAAGAAAGAAAGAAAGAAAGAAAGAAAGGAAGGAAGGAAGGAAGGAGAAAGAGCCAGGTGTGGTGGCACATACCTTTAATTCTAGCGCTTGGGAAGCAGAGGTAGGTGGATCTCTGTGAGTTCCAGAACAGCCTGGCCTACAGAGCTATATGGTGAGAACCTGTCTAAAGAAAGGAAAAAAAAAGAAGGAAAAAAGGAAGGAAGGAAGATAGATAGATAGATAAACTGGCAGGCAGGCAGACAGACAGACAGACAGAACATGGCCTCAGCTAGGTGTGGTTCATGCCTGTAGTCCAGCACTTGAGAGGTAAAGTGTAGAAAATCAATAATTCAGTGTCACTTTTGACTACATAGGGAGTTCACAGTCAGCCCAGGCTATGGGAAACCCTGTCTCAAAACAAAAACATCTCCAAAACAAAACAAAACAATAACAACAAACCCAGTGTCTTACAACAGGACATGAATTGCATGCCTATAATTCCAGCACTAGGAGGCTATGGCAGGAGGATGGTTGTACATTCAAGGCCAGACTGGGCTACCAGTTGGGATTCTGTCTCAACAAACAAAAAAGGAAGGAAGGAAAGAAGGAAGGGAGGGAGGGAGGGAAGGAGGGAGGGGTCTGCTGTGTTGCCCATGTTGGAGTTTTGTGGCCAGTCACTGATGTACACCCTACCACTGGTCAGACCATGCTGTCCTTTGGGGGTTACCATAGTGACTGGCTGGAATGGAGAAAGCGCTGTGTTTCTGTTAAATAAAATGGAGTTTCCCCAGCACACATACTTTGGTCTCAGGCCACAGGCTGAACTCCATCATTAGTATAAACACAGGAATTCAAGGCACACTAGCACCTGCCTACACGCACACACTTGTGCAAGCTACATAGCAATGTTAACACGGTCTACTGAGTATCATCAGAACAGAGCAGCCCCATCATGCCAATCTGCTCAGCCCTCACCTTTTGTCACTATGTTGTGAGGGACTAAAGTGGCCTCGTGACGACAAAGTCCAGGGAGTTAGTCAAATCAGGGAGGTTGGCTGTTGGCCAGGAGAATGACCTTAGAAAATGACCTATAGTTTTAGACCCTGACCTCCCAGAACCAGCTTTCCCAACACAAGGTCTCAGGGATTTGCCTCTAGTGAGGTCGTAGATGAAAGAGGCTTTGCCTAGAGGCATCTTGGAAATCCCCTAAAGAGTATCTCATAGTCATACACGCACATACACAGAGAGAGAGAGAGAGACACCAGGACTGGAGGATGGCATAGTACACTGGGTTTGGAGCAAAGCCTGGGTTTTATCACTGTGAGGGGACAGTGGGAAGTTGTCCTCATCTCTTTTTGAGCCCTGAGAGGCATGTTGGTGGAGGGAACTGTTTGGCCCTCGAAGGTCTTCTCAGCTTCTTGGTCTGTGTACATCTGAGGCTCCCAGAGGACAGACATCCCACAACAGCTCTCATCAAGATCCATTCCACTGGTGTCTCCCAGAGGGGAAGGAAAATATCTATGGCTGCCTTTCAGCATTCCACACTGGAGCTAAGACCAGGAAGTCCTGCTTTTCAGAGAACAGAAAAATATCCACATGGTCATTAACAGGACTTATCGGTTTTTTAAAAATGCATTTATTTAGCTTGAGGGAGGGGAAGCAACGGCTTTCAAGCTAGGTTCTCAACCCCCACCTTACTGAGGTTGGGTCTCTCTTGTTTCTGCTGTTGCATGTGACTCCAGGCTAGTTTCCAGGTGAATCTCCTTGCTCTGTCCCTCATCTCACAGTAGGATTACAGGTTTGTGCCATGCACCTAGTCTGTTTGTTTGTTTGTTTGTTTGTTTTAATGTGGGCTCCTTGGGTGGTCAGGCTTGGGCAGCTCAGGCCTTTACCTACCGAGCCATATCCTCAGCCTTGGAAATATTCCTTTAAGGAAGAAAGCCTTGGCCTTGGAACACAACTTGTATAGGATCTGAAGCTCCCAACACAGAAAAGGGACTCGGAAGGAGTGCCTCGTGCTGGCTGCCAAGCCTTGTGGGACAGAGGCAGACTCACCAAGCAATGTGAGACTCAACACTGTGGATTAGACACACTGAGATAAAAAAAAAGTGTTCAAAAATCACATTCCCTCAAAATTAAATGTGTGTTTCTGGTATGTACCCAAAAGGATGGAAGTGAAACCAGGCATGGTGGGTTCACTCCTATAACCCCAGCACTCAGCAGGCTGAGGCAGGAAGACCCAGTTGCAGGACAGCCTAGATATATCCTGTTTCAACAAAAAAAAAAAAAAAGAAAAAGAAAAGAAAAGAAAAAAATTATCAATAAATGAATGTATAAAATGTAATATATAAATACAATAGAATAGTACTCAGCCTTAAAAGGGAAAGATCCCAGCACAGTGGAAATACATATTAGTCCTTGAAATTCAGAAGGTTGGCATGGGAGGGTCATTTGTGTCTAGAAACTAACAGCTAGCCTGGCACAGTGAGAACCTGTCTCAGAAAGAAAGAAGAAAGAAAGAGAGAAAGAGAGAAAGAGAGAAAGAGAGGAAGAGAGGAAGAGAGGAAGAGAGAAAGAGAGAAAGAGAGAAAGAGAGAAAGAGAGAAAGAAAGAAAGAAAGAAAGAAAGAAAGAGAGAGAGAGAGAGAGAGAGAGGCAGAGGCAGAAGAGAGGGAGGGAGGGAGGGAGGGAGGGAGGGAGGGGCTGGAAAGATGGCTCAGTAGGTTAAGAGCACAAACTGCTCTTCTAGAAGTCCTGAGTCCAATTTCCAGCAACCACATGGTAGCTCATGACCATCAGTAATAGGTTATGAGATAAGATCCGATACCCTCTTCTGGTATGTCTGAAGACAGCTACAGTGTACTCGTACACAATAAACAAACAAACAAACAATGTTTTAAAAGGAGAAAGAAAGAGAGAGAGAAAGAAAGAACATGCAGACACATGCTATAGATGAGTTTAAAACTTGTGAATTCTCAGCCGACAGTGGTGGCACACACCTTTTTCCCAGAACTTGGAGGCAGAGTAGGCAAATATCTGAGTTTGAGGTCAGAGTGAGTTCCAGAACAGCCAAGGATACACAGAGAAACTCTGTCTCAGAGAAAATAAAAAAAGATGTGAGTTATCTTTATTGATACAATCAGCTTCAGACACATCTCATAAAATGAACCTTAAAATCATTGTTAAGTAAAAAAACGCTCATCACAGGAGGACAGCCCTTGCGAGGTCACCTGAATTTTCTGGGCAAATTCAGAGACTGAAAGTAAAACAAAGATAATCAGGTTGAAGGGTGATATATATACACACTGTGTGTGTGTGTGATGTCACATATCTTTAATTCCAGCACTTAGGCAAATCTCTGTGAATTTGAGGCCAGTCTGGTCTACAGAGTGAGTTTCAGGACAGCCAGGGCTACACAGAGAAACCCTGTCTCCAAAACCAACCAACACCATGAGTGCTTGTTGGCAACTCGAGCTTGACTCCTGTGACCCGTGTGGCGGAAGGAGGGAACTGATACCCACCAGTTCTTCTCTTACTACACATGGACTGTGGCACCTGTGTCTCACACACACACACAGTAAATGTAAATAAAGAAAAACAAGACAAAAGAGACAGAGAGAGCCAGCAAGATGTCTCCTCATAGGGAAAAGCATTTGCCCAAAGCATGAGTTCAACAACCTGATTGGATCCCTGAATCCCACAGTGGAAGAGAACCAACTCCCAAATATGTTCTCTGGCCTCCACAAGTTCACTGTGGCATATGTGCACACACACTCACACAGAGGCACACACACACACATTATTAACATACATACATACAATAATAATACCAAATTCAATGTTTTACAAATTTAGACAGGGTCTCACTGTGTTAGCTTGACTGACCTGGAACTCACTATGTAGACCAGACAGGCCTTGAACTCACAAAGACCCTCAGGCCTCTGCCTCCTGAGTGCTGGGATAAAAGGCGTGCACTACAACACCTGACTTTTTTTTTTTTTTAATGAAAAAAAGGAAAGAAAGAAATTTCCAGCCTCACAGGATAAAAAGTGATAGAAAGTCACCAGGCAAATACTTTTTAGAAATCCCCAAGGGTCTTCTTTTGAAGATAAGGAAGCTCGAGGTCCAAATAACAGCAGATGGGTCAGCAGCTAGACAAGGATGTGAATTCTGTTTCATGACAAGTGGAGAAGTCGGCTTCTTCGTGGTTCATTAGCTTAGGGGCGACACAAAGTCATCATGGTCCATGGTCCTGTTTTTCTCTCTGAAGTCTTAGAGAGAGAGAGAGAGAGAGAGAGAGAGAGAGAGAGAGAGAGAGAGGAGGAAGGGGAGGAAGGGGAGGAGGAGGATCACCATCATCATCATCATCTCCCTATATAGCCTTGACTGGCTTGGAACTTGCTATGCAGACCAGGCTAGCTTCTAACTCATAGAAATCTGTCTGCCTCTGCCTCTGCCCTCTGCCCTCTGCCCTCTGCCCTCTGCCCTCTGCCCTCTGCCCTCTGGCTTCTCTCTCTGGCCTCTCTGGCCTCTCTGGCCTCTCTGGCCTCTCTGGCCTCTCTGGCCTCTCTCTCTGGCCTCTCTGGCCTCTCTGGCCTCTCTGGCCTCTCTGGCCTCTCTGGCCTCTCTGGCCTCTCTGGCCTCTCTGGCCTCTGCCTCTGCCTCTGCCTCTGCCTCTGCCTCTGCCTCTGCCTCTGCCTCTGCCTCTGCCTCTGCCCCTGCCTTCCAAGTGCTGAGACTAAAGACATATGTCACCATGCCAGGCTTCTCTTGGAAGTCTTACAGGCAAGCCTCTGGTGACATATCTATGGTGCTTTAGCAAATCCCCCCAAAGCTTACAGTTTTAGATTCCAGCAGTCATGTATTCTGTCCCATGGTTCAGCTGGTAGGGAGTCAGGAGTAGGCAAGATGGTGGCTGGGGGTTGGGGGTATCACTGCAGTGAGGGCTCCCGGCAGCAGAAAACTCAAAGGCCCCATGAGGCTAGAAGTTGCTCACTCATGTAACTGAAAAGTGGGTGCTGCTGCTTCCCTCCCCACAGGGACCCTGTACAGGGCCCTGCTTGAATGTCCTCCCCGTGTGGAGGCTAGCTTCCTCAGAGGCAACCAACAAAGGCTAAAACAACTAGGATTCCAGCAACACTCCATCAGTCACAAAGTCTGTCCTTGACCCACGGTGGTGGCCAGGACCCAGTGACAAGAACAGCAGGGTTTGAAGCTTGTTGGAGCTGGCTACACACTCACATTCTAAGGTTTTTCATCAAACATGCAAGAGGAGAGCAGAGTAATTCCGATACGTGTGTGTGTGTGTGTGTGTGTGTGTGTGTGTATTCATCAGGGAAAAAAAATGCCCAAGATCTTTACTAGAAACCCTCCAAGTGGCTCTCTCCTAGACCCTATGAAGCAAGATAAAAGCACAAGCCAATGCTCTGGCAGCAAGAGAAGCTTGAAAGATGGACACCACAGGAGTCTACCTCTGTCCATGAAGAAGAAAATGGTTATTGGATAAACCAGATGTGGTGACACATGTCTATGATCTCAGTACTGGAAAGTTGGAGGTTGGAAGATCATATCAGAAATTCAAGGTCATTCTCAAACACATAGCAAGTTCAAGGCTGAACTACCAGAGACCCTGTCTCAAAAAAAAGGGAAGCTGAGGGACTGGAGAGAAGCTCAACTCAACAGTTACAAGTAGCCACTGCCTATTCACAGAACAGGAGTTATATCCCCAGCACCTCCATCAGGAGACTCACCACACCAGGGATCTGACACCCACTTTTGGTCTCTAGGGCACTGAACTCACACAAGCCAATTATACAGCCACACACACGTAGGGAGCTGGGGAGGTGGTTCAGTGGTTGAAAGCACTGGTTGCTCTTCCAGAGGACCCAAGTTCTGCTCTCTGCTTGCACACAGCACCTTCCAACCATATGAAACTCCAGTTCTGGGAGGACTTATGACTTCTTCTGTCCTCTTCAGGTACTGCACATATGGCGGGCAGCCATATATGCATGCAAAATACAACACACATAAAATAAAAATATATAAATTTTAAACAAAAATAGGACAGTAAGATGGCTCAGTCAGCAATGGCACTTCCTGTGCAAGCCTCGCAAGTCTGAGCTCAGTGTCTAGAACCCATGTAAATGTAGGAGAAGCGAGCTAACTCACAAACATATCCTACCGGCCTTCAGATGCACACCTTGCCATTCTTGTATGCACATATCATGTGTACGTATACAACAATTGAAAATAACTTTTAATTAATAACAAAAAATAAAAATAAAATCTCCCCAGGTGGTATTGATGCAAGCCTTTATTTTATCCCAGCACTTAGAAGGCAGAGGCCAGCCTGGTCTACAGAGTGAGTTCCAGGACAATCAGGGCTACACAGAACCACCCTATCTTGGAAAAAAAAACAATAAAGTAAAATCTCTAGGCAGATTCATATATACATATATAAGCCAGATGTGGTGACACTTGTCTATAACCCTATCACTTAGCAAGATCAGGAGTTCAAGGCTAAACTCAGCTACATTGCGAGTTCAAGAGTATCCTGGGCTTCTAGAGAAAAGAGGAGGGCAGAGAACGGGAATGAATATATGTCTGTTAGGTGAGGAAACATCTTCCTCGGCTGGAGCCTACAGGAGCCTGAGAAAGTCAGTTGCCTACAAGGAATGAACAGCCATATTCCCTGGAAAAGGAGGTGTGCTCTTAACCTCCTAATGCCTTTAACCCAAGCATTTGGAAGGCAGAGGCCAGCCTGGTCTACATAGCAAGTTCTAGGCTAGCCAAACCCATGTAGTGAGACCCTGTCTCAGAAAACAAAACAAAAACAAAAGAACCAAACGTTATGGTGTGGATTCCCAAGGAAGAAATCTGAGGTGGCAGAAACCAGTTGTGGTTTTCAGCAGGGGTCCTGATGGCATAAAGGGTACAGCAGAAGCAGCTGTTGAAAGCTGAGGGTCACAGGATTTCATGCCCGGGGTCCTCCTAGCTGACTGAGCACAGCAGAATTGCAGACAGTATCTTTCATCAGGGAGTCCTGTAGACAGATTAATTCCAGGTTTCAGTAGAGAGCGACATCCTGTGGCCATTAAAAGCAATGTCAGCCAGGACGTGGTAAAATGTGAGAAAGTTTCTTAGTAAATTTAGAGTGGTCTTAAGATGCTGTACCTCGGGGGCTGGTGAGATGGCTCAGTGGTTAAGAGCACCGACTGCTCTTCCAAAGGTCCAGCAACCACATGGTGGCTCACAACCATCCATAACAAAAATCTGAAAACTTCTGGAGTATCTGAAGATAGCTACAGCGTATACACATATAATTAATTAATTGATTAATTAATTAATTAATTAATTTAAAAAAAGCAAAAACAAAAAAAGTCTACATTCTTTCCTGCTGGCTGGAGAGAGGTCAGTTAAGAGCACCTGCTGCTCTTGCACAGGACTTTCACAGTTTCCGGCACCCCCATGATGGTTCACAACCACCCATAACTCCAGTTCTCCCACATCCGATGCCCTCTTTTGACCTCCACAGGCAATAAGTATACATATGGTGAACATGTACACATGCAGATAAAACACTTACACAAAAAATAAATTTTAAGCTGGGCGGTGGTGGTGCACGCCTTTAATCCCAGCACTTGGGAAGGCAGGCAGATTTCTGAGTTCGAGGACAGCCTGGTCTACAGAGTGAGTTCCAGGACAGCCAGGGCTATACAGAAACCCTGTCTCGAAAACAAAAACAAACAAACAAACAAATAAATAAAATTTTAAAAAGAAAAGAAATTTTAAAGTCTAAAATAAAAAGAAAGATATATGGTTAATGGTGTCAGTAAGGCTACTACATAGAGAGACCCTGTCTCAAAAATAGATAAGCTGGGTGTAGTGTGCAGACCTTTAATCCCAGAATTTCACAGGCTGAAGCTAGCAAATGTCTGGAAGTTTGAGGCTAGCCTGGTCTACATAGAAAGCTAATGACATCCTGTCTCCTTTTTCTTTTTCTTTTTCTTTTCTTTTTTTTTTTTTTTTTTTTTTTTTTTTTTGAGATAGGGTTTCTCTGTATAACCCTGGCTGTCCTGGAACTCACTTTGTAGACCAGGCTGGCCTCAGTTGTATCAGCAATTTACTCCATAAATGCCTGCTGCTCCCAGCCTTGGTCTGTGGGCAGTGGCTAATTCAGAGACTCATAACTGGTCCAAGCGCTGAGAGGAGACTGCAAGGCACTCAGCCCTAAGTGGGTTGAATCGACCCCTACTCCGTTTCCAGGGCTCCGGGAAAACTTCAGAAGAGAGGCTGTGAAGAGTGTAGGAGCAGAAGGATGGGAGCGAGGCTGTGAAACGCTGTCCCTTTGACACCACACAGGTGTTAGATTCACAGATTCACAGATACAAGGTTTAACCCATCAAATTCTAACACAGATGAGGGAGGGGCTCACAAGACCCCACCCCTGGTTGAAGACCTGTTGTCAGTTGATGGCTACTAAAAAAAGAGTCATTTTTCTTTGGGAGTATTACCGCTGATAGATTACTAATGTTCCAGTGAATATCCCAAAACCAAGAACACACAGGCCTCAGAGAGTTACTAAAGAGAAGAAAACATGGAGCTGGGAAGCGGTTCAGGAGAATTGGAGGCAGGGGGCAAGGGGTGAATATGATCAACAAAAGTATGTAACTTTGGCCTAGAGAGATGGCTCAGCGGTTACGAGCGCTGACTGCTGAGGTCCTGAGTTCAAATCCCAGCAACCACATGATGGCTCACAACCATCTGTAATGGGATCTGATGCCCTCTTCTGGTGTGTCTGAAGAGAGTGACAGTGAACTCACGTACATAAAATTAACGAATAAATCTTAAAAGAGAGATACATCTCCTCTTTTTAAAAAAGTGACTTTTTCAAAGAAATTTTAAAATTATATTAATTAAAATAAAACCATCTCTAATTTCTATGATGGTCACAGCAACAGACCCGGCCATATGGTTTTCCTCCCTGGCTTCCTTGCCATGGTCTCTGTAGGCTTCCTAGTCATCCCTAATTTTCCTAGGACTTGGATAGTAGTTTACTCTCTTTCTATCTTCCCTGGTGACCCATTCAGGTGATATCACCAGCCACAGAGATGGCCCTTTCACCATCTGGACCTCTGGACCCTCTTGTAAACAATCACGTTACCCTAGCAATCCCATGAGGATTACCCACATCAGCACCACCTTTAGACTCATGACTTAAAGCACATACTCCCCCGCCCCCACCCCTCACCCCCAGATCAAAACGCCCCATCGCCCCATCGTTCTCCTCCCTACACCGTGGCACTCTCCTTAGTCCTACTACAGTCCATGGGAACCTCGAAGCTCCTGAGCGCATGCCATGGTCCCTAGCCATCAGGACCTGTTTTCTCACTCCCTCTTTTGCCGATTCATGATAGGTCTCTATCATCACCCATAGCTCTTCTCCCAGGTTTCTCCTCCCTTGGCTGATCTGCCAAAGCCCCCGCCCCAGCCCTCCATTTCACACCTGCACCCACACAGCTAGATGGAACCAAAGAGGAAGAACAGACCGTGCTTGCAGGGAACTCATTGTAAACTCATCCCACGAAACTCCAGCAGGTGCAAGGCAGTGCCCAGAAAACTCCCTCCCTCCCCGGGAGGCTTGCCTTCCCATCCTCCGCTCCACTGCAGCAAGTTGCCTGTCCTCAAAGCCCCTCCACTGCCGCTCTGCACTCTCTGGGGAAGGAAAGAGGAAACACACAGACAGACAGACGCCTTCACCTTCCACCAACTCATCTTAGGCCCCTCCTGTGTCCACCTCAACTCCCCACTCTTCTCTCCTCAGCTACTCCTTCCCACACGCCTACTCCATTGTTCCACTCTGTTGGTCTCCCTCTTCCCACGCGTCATTCATCAAGCTCAGTGGAACACCATCAACCTTACCTCCCTAATCACCAGGCCTCTGCAGTCTCTCCTCTGCATCACCTTAAAATACCCTTCTGTGGGGCCAGAGACAGCTCAGTTGGTAGAACGTTTGCCTGGAGTACACTAAGCCCTGGGTTCAATGGAGAGTCCCACAGACAAATATTAGGCAGAGCTAGCTAGCTCGAAGAGTTCTGCACGCCGGGGGGGGGGGGGGTGCGGGGGAGGGGGTCAAGGACATCACGAGAACTTTGCCAACAGACTGGGACTCAAGTGGGCTCACAGAGATCAGGAAGTCTGCATGGGTCTGACCTAGGTCCTCTGCATATATGTTATGATTTTGTAGCTCAGTGCTCTTGTGGGGTTTCTAACCGTGGGAGTGGAGGCTGGTTTTGACTCTTTTGCCTGCCTCTGGGACCGTTTTCTTCCTATTGGGTTGCTTCTTCCAGACTTGCTGTGAGAATATGTGCCTGGTCTTATTGTAATCTGTTTGGTTGATGCCCCTGGGAGGCCTGCTCTTTTCTGAGGGGAGGTGGAGGTGGGGTGGATGTGAGGGAAATGCGGTTGGGGGGAGGAAAGGGAGAGGAAACTGCAGCTAGGATATAATATATGAGAGATAAACAAACAAACAAACACTTGATGCTCTTCCAAAGGACCCAGGTCCAGCACCCACATTGTGGCTCACAATTGACTCTTTCTAGTTCAAAGCATCCACTGGCCTCCATGGGCACTGCATGCATATAGTACAAAAGGCCCATAGAATAAAATTTAAAACTAAATGCCATTCTTGACTACATAGAAAGTTCAAAAACAGCCTGGGCTATATGAGACCTTGTCTCAAAAACCAAAAATTAGAGCTAGAGAGATGAGTCAGAGGGCTGAAGAAATAGCTTAGTAGTTGCTGGCTGTTCTTCTAGAGGTCCTGAGTTCAATTCCCAGTAACCTATGGTGGCTCACAGCTATCTGTAATGAGATCTGTTATCCTCTTCTGGCATTCAGGATGTACATGCAGATAGAGCACTCATACATAAATATAATATAATATAAAACAAATAAATCACTTAAAAAAATTAAAGGGGCTGGGGAGAGATGGCTCAGCGGTTAAGAGCACTGACTGCACTTCCAGAGATCCTGAGTTCAATTCCCAGCAACCACATGGTGGCTCACAACCATCTGTAATGTGATCTGATGCCCTCTTCTGGTGTGTCTGAAGACAGCGACAGCGTACTCATATAAATAAAAAATAAAAATTAAGCCGGGCGGTGGTGGCGCACGCCTTTAATCCCAGCACTTGGGAGGCAGAGGCAGGCGGATTTCTAAGTTCGAGGCCAGCTTGGTCTACAAAGTGAGCGCCAGGACAGCCAGGGCTATACAGAGAAACCCTGCCTTGAAAAAACCAAAAAAAATAATAAAAAATAAAAAATAATAATAAAAATAATAAAAAAATAAAAATTAGCCGGGTGTGGTGGTGCATGCCTTTAATCCCAGCACTCGGGAGGCAGAGACAGGCGGATTTCTGAGTTCGAGGACAGCCTGGTCTACAAAGTGAGTTCCAGGACAGCCAGGGCTATATAGAGAAACCCTGTCTTGAAAAAAACAAAAACAAAACAAAAACAAAAAACAAACAACAAAAAAGAATGCATGTACTAGTTTTATTTAATGCCTTCAAACTGGAGCTAGGAGAATAAACAAACTGTATTTTCTATAGTCTAAATGTGTTAACCAACTGCATGAAAAAATGAAACAAACATGACTACTAAAGTATAGAGAAGATTTTTTTTTTATTGTAGATATAAGAGGAAAAGCAGGCAGAGGAATGAGACCAGACTGAACGTGGCTGGCCGACTAAGCTAGACCATGAGAGGAGAGAGGAGGGAAAGCAAGAGAGGAGCTGCTGACAGATTGGAGTAGCCAAAACCACTGTTACAAGGGATCTTGCAAGGGGAAGGGAAGCAGAATCCCAGCCCCCGGGAGGGAGGGGTTTAAGGTAGGGGGCGGAGCGAGAAATGCTGGGAGGAGCACAGATAACTGGTGATGCTCGGAAGGCAGGCCAGCAGCTGCTTTGGTATGTTATTTTTGTTTTTGTTTTTTGTTTGTTTGTTTGTTTTTTGTTTCGGTTTTTCGAGACAGGGTTTCTCTGTATAGTCCTGGCTGTCCTGGAACTCACTTTGTAGACTAGGCTGGCCTCGAACTCAGAAATCCACCTGCCTCCTGAGTGCTGGGATTAAAGGCATTTTGTTATGTTATTAGGCACTTCTGTCAGCCATTTAACCTGAGTTCTGAGACCCAACACAACTTATCATTACCATTTTCAAATCACATTTATTGAGTGTACATATATGTACGTTCAGCCATGTGTGTGGAGGTCAGAGGACAACTTGTGAGAGTTCATACCGTGTGGGTCTCAGATCATCACAATTGGCAGCAAATAAATGCCTTTATCAATTGATAGAAATAAGCTCATGGTCGCAAAGAAAGAGACCACCACTCCAGCGGACACGGCAAAACTTTACTCTTGAAACTTTACTTTGTGCTCGGAAGAGTGAGCACAAAGAGACAGGAAATGCCCTTGATTTCTATTCTAATGCAGGTTGTGAGTTGGTCTTTTCTTCACCTGCCCAGTGCACAGTCTTATTCATTTGGCTAGTTTGAAAAGAACTGGCATAGCCAGGCAGTGGTGGCCCACGCCTTTAATCCCAGCACTTGGGAGGCAGAGGCAGGCGGATTTCTGAGTTCGAGGCCAGCCTGGTCTACAGAGTGAGTTCCAGGACAGCCAGGGCTACACAGAGAAACCCTGTCGAAAAAGAAAGGAAAAGAACTGGCGTAAGTACAGGAAATGAAAGAGGTCACTGCTCCCTGGGGAAAAGGGTCACTTCTCCAGGTCATCAGGTTACTGAACCGCAACAGGGGCCCTCTGTGTTAACAAAGGTTTAACTGGCAGGGGTGGGGGATAGGAGAGAGGAGGTGGGAAAGATATATAACCCCTGCTTACAAAGTGGGAGAGATAAAATGCTTTGACTTCTTTGTTCCAAACACAAGTTCTACAGTTTTCAACAAAAATGACTCATATTTGATATTATACACTAAACTACTTCACTAGCCCCTATTTACTTTTTATTTTATTTTAGGGATGCACTCCTCTGTGTGTGTGTGTGTGTGTGTGTGTGTGTGTGTGTGTGTGTGTTCGTGTGCATGTGCACATGAAGATTCACAGGAGAGGAGGGTAGGGAGAGGGAGAGAGATTCTGTCTCAAAAACAAACAAAAAAGAAAGAAAAAGAAAAAGCAAGGCAGATGTCGTAGTACGGCCATGGTCGCTTGCTAGCAAGTCCATCCCAGCGCTAGATCCCGCTGACCATAGGAAGTGGGTGTGGCTTCCGGAAGTCTTCCGAACCTCCCAAACAAAATGGGAAGATGACAAAGGAAATGATTGCCTAGGTGCTTTGCTTGTCAGAAGCCTTTGAAGCAAATCAGAGCTATGATGAACCGTGGCCACCAGATGGCACCAAAAACTAAGTAGAAAACAGAAACCTACCGGCCTGCTGATCCGCGGTCAGTGCACTTCGACGTGCTCCAGAAATTGAAGGTACGGTGTGTGCTACATGGTGGGGGTCTAGAACGACAGCTTTCCCCAGGCGCTGAAGTAGAGGTTGGACCCAGGCTAGACTCTGTCTTTCCATCTATACATTGGGCACGAGTAGCCTCAGTACCAAAGCTCAGAACCCTCCTTTATATCAGTGTGACTTGGGACTAAGGATGCTGGAAAAAAGGAAGAGGCCTTCTTCAACCCCACTTCCGGTAGTGAGGAGTGTGTCTTTTTCCTGGGCAGGCTACTGGTGCTCACCCACATGAACCTTGTAGGACAGGGCACAGCATCCATACTGTAAAGTCTATGATGAGGAAGAAGCAATCCTCATATGATGAACCTTCCACCTAGAAGAGAGAAATGTGTTTTTCTTAAACAAACCAAAAAGCTACTATCAACTAAGATGCCAAGAGGCTGTGGGCCAAGTTGCAAACCAGCAGAGTTTATAGGCTCCAACCATGAAGGGAAAACCCTATGATCAACTACTTGGGGTCTCAGGGTTTTCTTTAGTTTGCTATGGTGGTGGTTGTTGTTGTTTTAAATGTAAAGTGTGTGTGTGTGTTCCACGTTCCACAGTGTATGAGTACAAGGCAAAGGACAACGTTCAGGAGTTGGTTCTGCAGTCCCTAAAGCAGTGTGCTACAAAAGTAATCAAAGCAGCAGCTGCTGTCCCCCCACCCTTCTGCCCTAGCTTACAGTCACCATAGATGTTCCCACAGGACCTGTCAAAATGGTGGCACCTAGACACCTCCTCAGTGTGCAGCCATCACAGGAGCTGTGCAATGTCAGCCCCTTCTCTCCAGCCTCCCCAAGCAGCTCCAGAGAATTGGTGCCTCAGCCAAAGCCACCTGAGACTGGGAAGAACTTCCCATCTGTACTGGCTGGTTTCCTGTCAACTTGACACAGCTGGAGTTATCACAGAGAAAGGAGCTTCAGGTGAGGAAATGCCTCCATGAGATACAACTGTCAGGCATTTTCTCAATTAGTGATCAAGGGGGAAAGGCCCCTTGTGGGTGGGACCATCTCTGGGCTGGCAGTCTTGGTTCAATAAGAAAGCAAGCTGAGCAAGCCAGGGGAGGCAAGCCAGTAAAGAACATCCCTCCATGGCCTCTACATCAACTCCTGCTTCCTGACCTGCTTGAGTTCCAGTCCTGACTTCCTTGGTGATGAACACCAGTATGGAAGTGTAAGCTGAATAAACCCTTCCTTCCCAACTTGTTTCTTGGTCATGTTTTGTGCAGGAATAGAAACCCTGACTAAGACACCATCCTAACTCATGGACCCATGTAGAGAAAGGGGGAAGGAAGGAGAAAAAAAAAAAAAGCTACCAATTCCTGAGCACGAAAACCCACCAATCTCTGAGCTTCCTTCCCACAAAAAACCCCACCAATCCCTGAACATGAAAATACACCAAATCCCTGAGCTCCCCAAGCTTGGTGCTTAAAATCCCCCACCAATCCTTAGTCTGGAAATCTCTGCCCCACAAAAGCTCGCTCTCTCTCTCTCTCTCTCTCTCTCTCCTGCCTCTGCCTCCTCACGACTTTGTAACAGGCACTGTGCCATCCTGCAAAGCTACAGAAGGGATTTTCTTTCTTTGTTTTTGTTTTGTTTTGTTTTTTTAATTTTGTAATTATATTTAGGTACAGAAAACTTAATGTACATTTAACCCAATTTAGTGGCGAGTTCTTTAGCCTTTGCTTTTTCCAGCTTGGCAATGCGAGCCACAGACTTAGGACCCAGGACGTTGCCTCCCCTGTGGCGACGGATCTCATCATATCTGTCATTATAATTGGTCCTAATAGCTTCCACCAGCTTAGCCAGAGCACCCTTGTCTTCCGAGTTAACCTGTGTGAAGGCAACAGTGGTGCATGTCTTCCTGTGGACCAGGTGCCCCAGCCTGGCCTTTCCCTTGATGATGCAGTAGGGCACCCCCATCTTTCGACACAGGGCAGGTAGGAAAACCACCAACTCAATGGGGTCTATGTCATGGGCAATCACCACCAGCTGAGCCTTCTTGTTCTCCACCAAGGTGGTGACTGTATTGACTCCTGCTCGGAGGACAGGTGGCCTCTTAGTTGGGACGTCACCTTTGCCAGCAGCTTTCTTCTCAGCACGGGCCAGTAGCCTTTGCTTCTTCTCTTGCTTTGTCTCTGGCCTGTACTTGTGGGCAAGCTTAAGCAGCTGAGTAGCTGTCTGCCTGTCCAGTGCCTGGGTGAACTGGTTAATGGCAGGAGGGACTTTGAGCCGCTTGTAAAGGATGGCTCTTTGCCGCTGCAGCCTCATGTAGCGGGGCCATTTGACAAAGCGCGTTAAATCTCTTTTGGGCTGGATGTCCTATCCAATGCCGAAGTTCTTGGGCCTCTTCTCGAACAGAGGGTTGACCACCTTCTTGGCCTCCTGCTTCTTGACGACGGCGGGGGCCGGGGCCACCTTCTTCCCCTTGGCCTTCTTCCCTTTGGGCATCTTGCACGGCTGCTGGAGAGCTGTTTTGTTTTTCAAGATATGGTTTCTCTGTGTAGTTGTGGCTGTCCAAGAACTTGCTCTATAGACCAGGCTGGCCTCGAACCCAGAAATATCCACCTGCCTCTGTCTCTGAGTACTGGGACTAAGGACATGAGCCATCACACTGAACAACAAAAAGATTTTTTTTTAATTGTTGAAGTAACTGCAAATTGAAAATAGGTAGGACAGCTGGGTGGTGAGGACACATGCCTTTAATCCAATCACTAGGGAGGCAGAGGCAGGCAGAGATCTGTGTTCAAGCCAGAGAGAATGCCAGGGTAGCCATGGCAACACAGAGAAACCCTTTCTCGAATGAAAAAAGAAAAAAGAAAAAAGAAAAAAAGAAGGAAGGAAGAAAACAGGTAGAACTAGAGACAAATGTGTATTCCATCTTTAGCAGAATAGGGGGAGTGGTACCGATACCCTAAAAGCCACCGCATGCAGGCAAACACTCATATACATAAAATAAAAAATAAATACATTTTTAAAAATAGCAATGCACCTCTTGCAAGCTGGTGAGGGTACAGCAGGCTCAGAGTAAAGGCAAGGTGGTGCTGGCTAAGTCAATGTGACCCAAGGTAAAGTCACCTAAGAGAAGGGAACTTCAATGAAGAAAATGCCTCCACAAGATGGGGCTGTAGGGCCAGCCAATAGTGCATCTCCTTAGTGATGGATGGAGGAGGGCACAGACCACTGTGGGTGGTGCCATCTCTAGGCCAGTGATTCTGGGTTCTAGACTGAGAAACAAGTGTTGGGCACTTACCTTTAATCCCAGCACTTGGAAGGCAGAAGCAGGTAGATTCCTGAGTTTTAGTGAGTTCCAGGACAGCCGGGCTACACAGAGAAACCATGTCACAAAAACCAGAAAGGCAAAGAAGTAAGTACAGATAGCCGACTGAGTTAGCAGTCTGTCTAAACTCCCCCTACCCCACCCCCCGACAGTTACCTGGCAACAGCCAGGTATGCTTCACCCCACAGTTACCTGGCAACAGCCAGGTAGGCCTGACCCACTATGAAAGAGGCTGTTTGTCCCCTCCTCTCTCTCTTGTTCCTCTCTTACTCTTCCCTTCTTGCTCCCTCTCTGTTGTTGTTTTGGTTTGTTTGTTTGTTTGTTTTAAGATTTATTTATTTTTCTTTATATGAGTACACTGTAGCTGTCTTCAGACACACCAGAAGAGGGCATCAGATCTCATAACAGATGGTTGTGA
Organism: Mus musculus; assembly: GCF_000001635.26. Classification (NCBI taxonomy): domain Eukaryota; kingdom Metazoa; phylum Chordata; class Mammalia; order Rodentia; family Muridae; genus Mus; species Mus musculus. The sequence goes on from NC_000077.6 coordinate 72,574,578, forward strand.
GCCACCATGAGGTTGCTGGGAATTGAACTCAGGACCTCTGAAAGAGCAGTCGGTGCTTTTAACTGCTGAGCCATCTCTCCAGCCTGTCTTTTGCTGTTGTTATTTGAGAGGGTTTGATTTTGTTTTCTTGAGATGGAGTCTTTCTATGTTTTCATGGCTGTCCTAGAATTCCCTCTGTAGACTAGACTGGCCTAGAACTCACAGAGATCCACCTGCCTCTGCCCCCTGAGTGCTTGGATGAAAGGCATGTGCTGAGTTTTGTTCATTTGCTTGGTTTTTGTTTGTTTTGTTTTTTTTGGGTTTTTTTGAGGCAAGGACTCTCTCTTATCCAGGATGACCAGGATCATAATCCTCTTCCCTCAGCCTTCCTCCCAAGTACCAGACATGAGTCAATATGCCTGGCTTTTCTCATCATAATTAACAAAGAATATGGGGTGAGAAAGATGACCAGAGAATGGATTTGTTGGCTCACAACTACTTGTAACTCCATTGCCCAGATATTCTTGGCACACTCATGGTATGTACACACACACACACACACACACACACACACACACACACACACAAATACATACGATTGGAGAAAAAATATTTTGATAATTTTTGTGTATGCCTGCATGGATGCACTCTATGTATATCTTTTTTGTCTGCATGTGAGTCTATACACTCCTAAGCATACCTAGTCCCTAAGAAAGCCAGAGAGGGTTCCTGATCCCCTAGCACTGCAGTAATCGATGCCTATGAGCTGCCACATGGGGGAGAGTAGTGAACCCTGGTTTTCTAGAAGAGCAGCCAGTGTTCTTAAATGCTAAGGTGTCTCTTCAGTCCCAAGGGGTAAAATATTTTAAAAGTAAAATAAAATTAAACACACCACACATACACACACCCCAAGATTTAACACAAGCGTAATTCTAAAGCCTGACCTAGTGACACACACCTGTGATCCCAGCACTCAGGATGCTAAGGCTGATGTTAGAGTGTTTTGGGTCAACTTGGGCTACTTAGCAAGACCCTGGTTTTTAGTTTTTGTTTTGTTTAAAAATAATAAGTAAAATTTATTTATTTTTGCATGTTTGAGGGGGAGGGGGTTCACACCTACCATGGTACATGGAGGTCAAAAGACAGTTTGCATTAATCATTGTAGTCTTTCACCATTTGAGTCCTGGAGATGGAACTCAAGGGGTCTGGTTTGGCAGCAAGTGCCTTTATCTGGTAAGCCATTTCACCAGTCAGAACTAATTATGATTATGTACACCCACTACCACTACCACCACCACCACCACCACCACCACCACCACCACCCCACACAACCACCAGCCACCCCCTCTGCCAGTACAGAGGACTGGCGGAGGTGAAATGCGCGGGAGGCAAGCGCTCTTGAGCTCAAGTCCCCCAAGTCCCTGATGTTAAGAGGGGTGGGGGCAAGGGAATAGTAATATCCTCGCCAATGCTGTTTTGTTACTTTAGTTTTTCTAAAAGATTCCCTAAAGTTCCTTTATGAGCTTCGGTTTTGTGGCTGGCACTCCTTAAATTCTGAAGGCACAAGGACCACCCAGCTCCTGACATGTCCCTACCCCAAAAGAGTTAGGAAAACTCCCAACCCGCGTACTTGGGGGCAGCCTTTGCTGACTGAGATGAGAACCTGAGGAGAAGGGCCCGAAATGAAACATCTGGTGAAAATGATTCATTTTGATCACATTCTCTCCAACCTCTAGGCCCCTGGCAGGTATCCCGAGCCCCGCCCCTCCAGCTGTCCCTAAATCACCTTATGGGCCCTGGCTCTCATTTCCGTTTCACCAAAGTCTGATTCTTCACCTTTCAGGAACTGGCTGAATACAGACTGGTCCCACCACAGGGAATTCAGTCCGGCAGTAAGTTGGGGGACTGTAAACTAGTCGTACCTGCTGACCCACTAGGGTACATTCCAGGCAGAGGTGGAACCACGCTGTGTGCTCAGCGTAGATCCGGCGCGCAGCCAGTAGGTCGAGCTCGCCACCTATAGCTTCCTGGAAGTTGGCCCGGGCAGAGTCTGTCTGATATCCACTCAGGAAAAGAGAAAGCCCCGGAAACTTCCCAGGTCCCCAAGAAGGGTGCATCAGGCTTCTGGTGCGACCATCTGCTTTCTTTATCATTCTAATTAACTGCTTGGGGCACACTTGGTCAATTGTGAAGTTATGCAAATGACCGAGGTTGGTATTGTTATTACTAAGAGTCACTTGGTTGCAAAACTGTTTTGACTATTCTAGTATCAAAACCTATCCAGTCTGCAAGGAGAGGGGAGCCTCTCTGCTCTCCGCCCCATCTCACCCCATTTGAAAATCTTTTGGGGGAGGCCATCCTAGCAGTCCTAGTGTGCAGAGAGGGAACTCAAATTAGCTAAGGCGGAGATTTTTCCCTGTGTCTTGTTTTAAGCCGAACCTTCCGGAAATCACTTGCTTCTAGGCTGCTCAGTTTGTCTAGCCTGGAAGAGGGAAAGAGAGCACCAAACCTGGAGCTAATATAGGTAAAAAGCCCTCAGTGTCCTAAGAAAACAAAGCCTGGGAGGTAGGCGCATCACCAGTAGGAATGATGGAAGGGAGGGAGGTAGAAAAGGAAGAGGATGGGGAGGGGAGGAGGAATAGGAGGATGGGGAGGGGAGGAGCAGCAGCCGCGCCGCCGCCGCAGTAGAAGCAAAAGCATTATGAATCGTTAACTTGAATTTTGCAATAAGCAACTTTTTTTTTTCAGTGTTGTTGACTCTGGGACTTCGTGTGTGCTAAGTGCTAAACATGAGCTCTGTCGTTGATTGTACCCTAACCCCAACAATTAAATTGTTTTAGCATAAATATATATCACAAGTGGATAAAAATGTATTATTCAAAATTAAAATTTACATAACTCTAAAAAAGACTTTAATGTCTTGAACGTTTTTGTTAATGTTTATTTTGCGTGGTGCTGGGGCAAATGTGGGTTTTTACGTGTGCTAGTCAGATGCTTTCGTCTAGGAACACCCTCACTCCACTCTAGCAATCCGTGTGTTTGTGGGGGAAGGGAGACAGAATATCACCTTGTCCTGGTCTCCGACCCTTGCCTGGAACTCACTACATAGATCAGGCTGGCCTGCAACACAAGAGATCTGCCTGCCACTGCCTCCAGAATGCTGGGCTGGGATCAAAGGCGTATGCCACCGGGATTGGCTACAATGACTGCTTTTCGTATTTGGGCATACACAAGGATTTGCCCGAGTGTGGGAGCATGAGTGGAAGCCACAGGTCAAGTTCTCAGCGTCGTCATTTATTGTCTTCTACCTTATTTTCTTAAAACAGAGTCTCTCGTTGTACCTGGTGCTAGAGATTAGAACTCAAGTTCTTACGCTTGCTACTCAGTCCTACAACGGGTGTTCTTGCTGCCACGTGAACATCTTCTGAGACTAGAAGCTCTGGAAAAGACAAGGTGGCAGAAAAAACCTGGGTAGGAGGAAAGGGATCAAAGGCCCAGGGCTTGCCTTCCAGCTCCCCAGGATCTGTGCTCACCAGACTAACGGACACACACACACACACACACACACAGGATCAGGATATGGAAGGGGACCAAGATGGTAAGTCTAGCAGGACATCAGGATTTAGAACAGGAACAACGTGGTAAGTCCTGTTAATTCAGGAGAGAACTAGCTCTGAACTAACCTTCCAAGGAGGCAGGATGTGTCACTTCGAAAGACAGGGGCATGACACACCCCAAAGGTGGTTTAATCTGATGTGGCCAGACTAGCAGTATTGACAACCCTCCTTTGGACATGTGACCACTCCAATCCAATGGCCGCTGGGAGAATAATAATCTGAAAACATTTCTCAGTGTTCCATCCTGAAGGCAAATTCCAGCTCAATTCCCACCTTTCCTCCTAACCCCAATTTGCCCCAGGGTCACTCAGTAGCCTGCCTGTCTTGAAGCTTACCGTTCATCCCGGGGTGGGGGTGGGGGGCATTTCTGAAGTACCCTGCAGCCTCCTCTTTACCTCCAATTTACCCAGCTCTCCTTCTAATAAAGCAGGTCTCATCTTGCCACTCCCCAGCTGCAGATCCTCCCACCTTTGCATTTGAGGCTTTGCTTCAGCCCTTAGAAGCAGAAAAGCAGGACAAACCAGGGCAGCTAAGTGAGTAAGCCAAGCCTCTTCCAGTCACTCAGGAGAAACTTACTCACTCTGGGAGTAGCTGAGAGCTGAGGACCCAGGCTCCTGAGCCGGGGGCTCTGTGGCTCACCCTCAGGGGACAGCCAGACTTTACCCAGTTACGAACAGATCTTGGAGTTTCTTTCTTTTTTTTTTTTTTTTTAAATTTATTTATTTATTATATGTAAGTACACTGTAGCTGTCTTCAGACACACCAGAAGAGGGCGTCAGATCTTGTTACAGATGGTTGTGAGCCACCATGTGGTTGCTGGGATTTGAACTCCGGACCTTCGGAAGAGCAGTCGGGTGCTCTTACCCACTGAGCCATCTCACCAGCCCCGATCTTGGAGTTTCTATGCAAAAAATGTGAATCAAAATTATGAGAATCAGCCAGGCAGTGGTGGCACACACCTTTAATCCATCCCATCATCACTCAGGAGACAGAGGCAGGTGGATCTTTGAGTTTGAGGCCAACCTGGTCTACAAGGGAAGTTCCAGGACAGCCAGGGCTACACAAAGAAACACTGTCTCAAAAAAACCAAACCAAACCAAACCAAACCAAACCAAACCAAACCAAACCAAACCAAACCAAAAAGTAAATAAATAAAAACTAAACAAAACAAAAACCCCAAAACTATGAGAGACCATTTCACCTGTCATCAAAGGGCACAACAAATAACAAAAATGACCCAAGTAGGGGCTGGCGAGATGGCTTAGAGGGTAAGAGCACTGACTGCTCTTCTGGAGGTCCTGAGTTCAAATCCCAGCAACCATATGGTGGCTCACAACCACCCGTAATGAGACCTGACGCCCTCTTCTGGTGTGTTTAAGGACAGCTACAGTGTACTTACATATAATAATAAATAAATTAAAAAAGAAAAAAAAAAAAGACCCAAGTAGGTCCCTGAAACAGACTCTACCTTACACTTCTGGACAGAATGTGGTTATTAGGGACATCTACCAGAAATTTGAATAGACGAGGTGTCCCAGCACACAGGTTCTGAGAGAGATGAATGAGTCACGTGCATCTCGGTATTTGCTACAGCCTTGTGAGTTTTTGCTACAACTATTCCATGAAATGGTTTTCTTGTCTGCTGTGTTTGTTATTATACTTCTGTTTTGCAGCTCTGGAGATTATTGTCCAGGGATCTGAGCAGGTTAAGCATATTTTCTATCACTGGGCTGTGCTCCCAGCCCAACTATATGTTATATTTTATTAAAAAGAATAACAAGCTGGAGAGAGGCCTCAGTAAAGTGCATGTTAGGTAAACGTGAGGACCTGAGTTCAAATTCCCAGCACCCAGTGCTAGGATTAAAAGCATGTACCATCATGCCTGACTTTTAGGTATTTAAAAATGTTTTACATATATATGTATGTGTATGTATACATACATACATATGTATATATTTTTAAAACAACAACAAAAGCAGCTGTTTAGCCCTGTCTGGGCCAAGCCCTGTCCCCTGCTCAGTTTTCCATCTATTTAAGAGGACTTTGGAAGAAGAAGATATACTTTAAGTCTCCCAGGTAACCAAGCAACCGGGTACTTTAGCAATGGCCATGAGTTAGCATTTGATGGCATGAGGGAGGGGGCAAAAAGGAAATGTCATAGGTGAAATCAGGATGTAGTTGGGGTCACCTGAGGGGCAGAATCTCTTCTCTGGCTCTGAACGGATAACTGCAGGCTAAGCTGTACCTGCCTAGACTGGAAGAACCAGGATTCTGACAGCTCACAAAGATGTCAGTTCTCCAGGTTTCCCCTTGCATCTGCCCATGGGAGTCCTTGGGTGACCCAAGGAAGGAATGGAGCCTGCAAGGAGCAGGGTTGGGGGTACCTGAATGGGGGCTCTGGCTGACCTCTGATCTCCACATGTTCACCTTAGCTTAAGCATACCTCACCCTAAAGTAAATAAACAGGCTGGTGATGATTCGCCTGGAATTTGCTCTGTAGACCAGGCTACCTAGAACTTACTCTGTAGACTAGGCTGGCCTCCAACTCAGATACACCTGCCTTTGCCTCCCACATGTTGAGATTGAAGGCCTGTCCACCTGATGACACATACTTTAACGTCAGCATTTGACAGGCAAAGGCAGGCAGATCTCTGAGAATTTGAACCTAATGTGGTCTATAGGGCAAGTTCCAGGTCAGTCAGGGCTACACAGTGAGACCCTGCCTAAAAACCAGTAACAATAAAAAACTAAAACAAAAACCAAAGTGAATAAATAAATATAGTTTAAAAAATACATATATGCCGGGCGTGGTGGTGCATGCCTTTAATCCCAGCACTTGGGAGGCAGAGGCAGGCGGATTTCTGAGTTCGAGGCCAGCCTGGTTTACAAAGTGAGTTCCAAGACAGCCAGGGCTATACAGAGAAACCCTGTCTCAAAAAACCAAAAACCAAAAACCAAAAACCAAAAAAAAAAAAAAAAAATGTCTGGTGTGGTGGCATACCCCTTTGATCCCAGCATTTGGGAGGCAGAGGTAAATGAATCTCTGAATTTGAGGCTAGCCTGGTCTACATAGTGAGTTCTAGGACAGCCGGGGCTATGCTAGAGAGACCGTTTCAAACAACAAACAAACAAAACCCCCTTTTTAAAAAAAATGTAATCATGGGTCTGAAGAGATGGCTCCGTAGTTAAGAGTATGCACTGCTCTTCCAGAGGACCCAGGTGAGTTCCTCCAGGACTCATATCAAGCTGCAGCTCCAGGGGATCGAAGGCCTCTGGGCAATATGGGCACCTGCACTCATGGGCACAAGGCCACCCACACATGTATACATAGTTTTACAATAAAAGTTAATCATTAAAAGTAAACAAATGAAAATGTGGCTCATGTTCATGACATAATTTTAAAATAAAAAAGTAATCATTAAAAATAAGCAACTGAAAATGTGGCTTGTGTTCTTGACTTCCTTGGTGGGGGTGGGGGAGTGCAGGAGAAGAGAGAAGGTAACCCTTCTGGCCTCACTTTGGCTTCCTCTCTCTTCAAGCTTAGGCTCTAACTGACCTGCCTGTTGTACCACAGTGTATTCCAAGGAGGTGGCTCTCATGCTGTGCGAGAGCCAGGATCCTGCCTGGCAACTTCTGAGTCAGGTCTCCGTTAACAGAGGGTGTCTATGTGGACATGTGGTTTGGCAGTCTTGAGATGCTAGCTCCCAAGTCTCAGTGGGAAGTAAGAGACAGCAAGGTACACTCTCAGAGAGGCCTGACCTCAGCAGGAGGCTGCCTCCTTACAAAGGTTTCTGACCTTTCTCTTAATACTGGAGCCAAGGAAAAACATTCTTGAATCAGAAGCATAGAAGCACCTCGTTCCCTCAGCTTCTTAGGAGCAGAGGACTTAATTGATCTTATTTCATTTTCATGTCATGCCTAGCAACCACTCCACCAACTCCTGTGATAGAGCAGCCTTGGCTACCTGACCAAGTCCCTCTCCTGCCTGGGGCCTCATTGGCAGGAATAGAGGCTTGGCTCCGAAAGCTGCCTGTGATCAGGTGTCCTCAGGTGGCTCTTGTGCAAGAGGCCAGGTGACGGGCTTTAGGAGGTGGCCTTCTGCCACATCTGCAGAGAGGGGAGCTTGTTTTCCATTCTTCCTGAGAATTCCAGAAGCTGAAGCCTGAACCCAGCAAGCTGGGGCTTCTGGGCTTAGTGTTCTTCTGGGTGGGCTTTCGCTCATCACGCTGCCGCTGTTCAGCCTCTGTCTGAAGCTCAGAGAGAAGCCAGCAGAAGGACAGGGCCAGCAGGGACCAGAACTGCCAAGGCTGGGGACATCCGGAGCCTGGATCAACTTAGACATGCCTGCCTTAGCCTGAGGTCAGGAAACCTAATACACCTTCTCCTTGCTGCGGCAGGAGGGTAAAATGCAGGGTGGTGCTGGCTGTTTGCAACCAAAGAAGACATGGACATATGGTACTATTCACATTTTAAAATAAGTTTTAAAAATTACATTTACTTATGTATTTAGATTTTCCGTTGTTATTTATTTGGTCAAGTTTTCTTGCTTTCTTTTTTGTTTCTTTTGAGACAGGGTGGGGGTGGGGTCTCATATGTAGCCTTGGCTGGCCTGGAAGCTCCCTATAGATCAGGCTGGCCTAGAATACATAGAGATCCACTTGCCTCTGTCTCCTGAGTGAGTGCTGGGATTAAAGACATGGACCACCATGCCCACACTGTTTGTTTATTTATCTTGGTGGGGTAACACACATGAGCTAAGGTGCACACGTGGAGGTCAGAGGACAACTTGTAGGAACTGATTCTCTCTTTCCACTCTGTGGGTTCAAGAGATCAAACTCGGGTTGTCAGACTTAGTAGTAAGTACCTTTACTCATTGAGCCATCGTACCAGCCCTATTCATATTTTAATAAGAGGGTGACAGTGCAGATTAATATCAAAGAGAAGAAAATTCATAAATCCCTATCAATAACTTAGGCAGGGGCTGGAAGGGATGGCTCAATGGTTAGGAGCACTTTGCTCTTCCTGCACAGTTGGGCGGCATACACACACCCGAAACTACAGCTCCAGGGAATCCAATGCCTTCTTCTGACCTCTGGGGCACCCAAATGCTATTCATGTGTACACACACTCTTTAAAATAGATCTTAAGCAAACAGCAGCAGCAGCAAACCCAAAATGAGCACAGTTTGTTCAAGCCTGACCTTACCCTACTGGGAGAAGAGATAGTAGGATGAGAAGTTCAAGGTTATCATGGGCTCATGGTTGAACTCAAGACTATCTTAAAAACTCAAACTAAAAACAGCTGGATTTTAGGAGCTCACTTGAAAGTAAGGTGTAAAGCTGGGTTGTGATGATGAATATCTTTAATCCCAGCACTCCCCAGGTGGATCCTAAGAGAAGTGTTCAAGGCCAGCCTGGTCTACAGAGTGAGTTCCAGGACATCCAGGTTACACAGAAAAACCCTGTCTCAGAAGAAAAAAAAACAAGAAAGAAAAGGAAGGAAGGAAGGAAGGAAGGAAGGAAGGAAGGAAGAAAGGAAGGAAAGAAAGAAGGAAGGAAAAAGTAAGATATAGAGGGGCTGGAGAGATGACGGCTCATGGGTTTAGAGTACTTGCTCTGGGTTCAATTCCCAGAACCCACAAAGAGACACAACCATTCATAATTTCAGCTCCATGGAATCTGACACCGTCTTATGACCTTCATGGGCATCAGGTACACATGTGGTGCACAGACATAAATGCAAACAAAACACCCACATGCATAAAATAAATTAAAATAAATAAATTAGGCACAGGGCCAGAGGGCTGACTCTGTGGTTAAGAGTATTTGGTGTTCTTCAAGGAGATCCATGTTCAGCCCCAGAACTCATGTCAAGATACTCACAACTGCCTGTAACTCATCTCAGGGTTTGACACCCCTTTCTAACTTCCACAGGCACCCACACAGACACGGCATATAATCACAGAAACACACACAAATTCACAAAAAATAGTAGTGAATCTATCATAAAAATTAAAAACGCAAAGCAACAAAAAGACAACTGTTGTCAAACTCTGGACGCCTGGCTCACACACTCACATATGCATGCGCCCCCTCCTATGTGTGAACGCAGACACAGAAAGAATCTATATATTGCGTGTTTCTGCTAACACACATTAAAGTAAATATAAAGTAATTAGACTGAGCAGGGTAGCACATACTGAAGCTCAGCCCTACGGAAGCTGAGGCAGGAGGATGAGGTCTAGGCCAGCATGGGCTTGAGAATGAGACGCTGTCTAAAAATGGAGCAAATACTTCAAGGAAAATATATAGCTCCCAAATACGTATTTGAAAAACATTTTAAATTAATCAAAGGAAGGGGCATTAATATAAAGTCAAATTAAAATGCCTACCATTAAAACGGCTAAAAATGTCTACGTTTCTGTATGGGGTGTCTCCTTCTGGTGCTGCTACCTTCAGAGCGTTGGGACTATAGGTATAGCCACCTCACCCAACCTTCTCTATTCCTAACATTACTATTTATAGCACAACCTTACCATTCTTTTGTATTTTCCACAAGAAAAATAGGCACGTATATTAACACAGGGATGCTATGTGAGTGCTCACAGAAAGTTTATTATTAATAACCTCCAACCAGAAACCACATAGAAAATATCTACTAACTGATGACAGGATTTTTTAAATTCTGTGACATACAATGGAGTAGCAGTCAGCAACCAAAAGAACAAACATCTCAGGAACAAAATGCTTTACTATTCTAATGTTAAGTGAAAGACCAAAGCCTACATTCTTTTTTTTTTTTTTTTTCCTGCTTTTTCCAGACAGAGTCTTTCTGTACAGTGTTGGCTGCCTTGGAACTCTCCATCTCACACCTCTGCCTCCACTGGGATTAAAGGTGTGCACTACCACTGCCCCCCCCCCCAAAGCCTACATTCTATTTTACTTCATTTATTAAAAAAATGTACAAAGGATTAGTGATTTCCTGGTGCTGGTATGGAAGGAAAGAGGGAGAGATTACAAAAGACACACAAAAATATTTGAAAATAATGGAGGAATTCATGATCTTAATTGGAGTGACTTTTTTTTTTTTGGTTTTTCGAGACAGGGTTTCTCTGTATAGCCCTGGCTGTCCTGAAACTCACTTTGTAGACCAGGCTGGCCTTGAACTGGAGTGACATTTTCATGTATGTATATATGTCAAAATTCATGACATTAAATTTATACTTTAAATATATGTGATTTATTGTATATCAATTATATTAAATCAACTATTAGATGTGATGTATTAAGCACATCCTTGGTGCATGCAGACACTGAAAGTATATAAAGAAACTGATTCTCATGCATTTAAGCATAGTGAATTGGAAGCTTCAGTAGGAATATGAGACGCAATAAGGAAATGCATTATCTCATCTACTTGGAAGGCCAGAGACTACAGGTACAGTCTGATTGACCCCACTTCTAGTACCAGACACTGTATTTATCTACAATTACAGAAATTGTCAGGGAATTTAGCTCCAAATAACAGAATCTACTCTAACTGGTTTTTAAAGGCATAGATGACTCTCCCCTAGTCTCTGACTGGAGGTGGGAGTGTTGGAGAACTGGATTTAGAAGTTATATAGCCAGAAACAATATACAAATTCTATCAGGAGAAAGCCTGTATTTGTTTATTTTATTTATTAAAACTGATTAATTAATTTAGTGCCGTGCTTGGGACCAAACCCAGGGTTCTGAATGGGCCGGGGAAATACTCTGCAGAAAGCTTGTGTTTTGTTCTCAATCTGCACACTCTAGCTCATGCTGGAAAGGAGAATTTCTGCTCTCAGAACACATTCAAGGCCATTGTTTCCCCAAATGCTTCTTGCCACGCTATTCTTTATAGCATCCCCTTTCTCCTGCAGCTGTCTTCTTGTTTTTGTTTTTGTTTTTCTGAGACAGGGTTTCTCTGTGTAGCTCTGGCTGTCCTGGAACTCACTCTGTAGACCAGGCTGGCCTCAAACTCAGAAATCCACCTGCCTCTGACTCCCAAGTGCTGGAATTAAAGGCATGCGCCACCACTGCCCTGCTGCAGCATCTTCTAAGACAAAGACAGCCATATGTGATTGGATGAGCCTTCACCACCTGCCCAGGGCTCTCAGCTGAGAGAAAGGAGGTAGAAAACTCTCCTGCCCTGGAGAAGCAGAATTTCTATAGAGGGAGTTTCTATGCTGGCTGATCACACCCTAATGAAGACCCACACTCTGAGAGAGAAGATTATTTATTGCCACTTTACAGTTAAGGAAGCTGACACTCAAACCTGAAACTACTTACCGGTGGTTAATACAGTGGAGCCTTGTTTCCTGCCACCATAACTTGAGCCTCCTAGGTAATGGAGAAAACGTGACCCACCAGTGGCTTCTCTCTCATTAAGTCATGGTTCTTCCCTTGTTCCAAAGTTCTGTAATGCAGGTACAGAAGGCGGTCCACAGGAGAGCCTAGAAAATCAGCCACACAAATCATAAAAGGCAAGCCACCATTCTAATTGTGCCCAAACATGGTAAAACCCCACAGCTCAAGATAAAAACTAGGATACAGAGCTGGGCGTGGTGACACACACCAATGCTGCACTGGGAAGGCAGCAGGTGGATCTCAGAGTTTGAGGCCAGCCTGTTCTACAGATCAAGTTCCAGGTCAGCCAGGGCTACGCAGAGGAACCCTGTCTCAAAAAACAAAAACAAACCAAAACCTAGAATACAAAAAAACCACAAATAATTTATTTTTCTGAGTAATAATTTCTCTTTACTCTTATGCACATAAGTATTTTTAAAATTTTTTAAGATTTAGTTTACTAGCCGGGCATGGTGGCGCACGCCTTTAATCCCAGCACTCGGGAGGCAGAGGCAGGTGGATTTCTGAGTTCGAGGCCAGCCTGGTCTACAAAGTGAGTTCCAGGACAGCCAGGGCTATAGAGAAACCCTGTCTCAAAAAAAAAAAAAAAAAAAAAGATTTAGTTTACTAATTTATGTATATGAGTGTTTTGCCTGCGTGTATGAGTATATATCACATGTACCTAGTGTTATGGGTATCAGCTCTCCCTGCAACTAGAGTTATAGACAGTTGTGAGCCATGAGAATTGAACCATGGTCCTCTGCAAGAGCAGTAAGTGCTCTTAACTGCTAAGCCAACTCCCCCTCCCCCCAAAAAAGTCCTAAGCAAACAGTACACATCCATGAGTGAAAAATGGCAAGTCCAGCATGCTAGGGTAGGCCCTCTCCTCACTGCCACTTAGAAGTCTGCCTCTGCCTCTGCCTCTGCCTCTGCTTCTCTCTCTCTCCCTCTCTCCCTCTCTGCCTCTCTCTGCCTCTAAGAGTTAAAACTAAGTAGAAGAGATAGAGATAGCATGTAGCCAAGTCTGTTGAATGGTCTTAGTGGTTTATTTTGTTTTTATTTTTGTTTGTTTGTTTGTTGTTGTTTTAAAACAGATTCTAATTGCATTTGACTAACCTGGAACTCACTATGTAGACAAGGCTGGCCGGTAACTCACAGAGATCTGCTTATCTGCTGGCAGTTTTGTCAGTTTGGCACAATCTAGAATCATCTTGGACAAGTCTCAGGGATTGTTTAGTTAAGGTTAGCCTGAGGGGTGGGCACATCTGTGGGGAGATTATCTTGATCGTGTTAATCGAGGTGGGAAGACCCTTCCTTAGGCAGGGGATCCCAGCCTGTAGACTAGGGAGAAAGCACTGGCATGCAAGCATACAAGTGTTTATTCATTCGTCTCTGCCCTTGACAGTAGAATGCTGCTTCAAGTTCCAGCTCACTTCCCCACTGTGATGGACTGTGACCGGGAATTGTGAGTCAAACTCTTTCTCCTCTGGTTGTTTCTGCCAGGATGTCCTGTACAGCAATCGGAGGCTAACAGAGTCTCCTTGCCTCTGAGAGGTGGGGGATGAGTGAGCGGAAACCTCCTGAGGCAACCACAAAGCTAAAGTTCCTGATGGGGGAAGAGAACACTGCTTGGGATAGAATGAAGATTAGGAGAGAAGGTTCTTGGCAGACACAGTGTGGCAGTAACAGTGTGTTACACTGATATGCCCAGGGGTCTTACAGCACTTCCTGTAGCTCCTTTAGAAAAGTTACTGGGGGGAAAAAGTTACTAGGAAGGTCTGGGGGTGGTGATGGTGAATATTAGCAGAATCTCATCCTATGTTTCAGATGGGCCTAGAATTTACAAATGTAGCTCGGGTTAGAATATAAAGAAACACAAATAATTTATTTTTCTGAGTAATAATTTCTCTTTACTCTTATGAACATAAGTATTTTTAAAAATTTTTAAGATTTAGTTTATTAATTTATGTATATGAGTGTTTTGCCTGCGTGTATGAGTATGTATCACATGTACCTAGTGTTGTGGGTATCAGCTCTCCCTGCAACTGAAGTTATAGACAGTTGTGAGCCATGAGAATTGAACCATGGTCCTCTGCAAGAGCAGTAAGTGCTCTTAACTGCTAAGCCAACTCCCCCCCCCCCAAAAAAAAGTCCTAAGCAGACAGTACATATCCATGGGTGGAGAATGGCAAGTCCAGCATGCTAGGGTAGGCCTTCTCAATAACATGACAATCCTGTTTCCACCTCCTGAGTGCTGGGATTACAAACAGGAGCTACTTAATGTACCTGGTTCTGTGTGATATTTTGTTTGTATGTTTGAGACAAGGTCTCCTTATAGATGGCTAGCTGGCCTGGTACTATGTAGCCCAGGATAGCTTCAAACTTCCAGCAATCCACTTCTTATCCTGGAATTATAAGCATGACACCACATCAGGCTGAAGTTCTTATTTGGACAACAGGATTATAGTACCTGTACCAGCTAACAGGAAAACAGATGCAGCTATAGTGGTGGTAGTGGTGGGGGTTACACAGAGCATTTTGGAGAGACTTTGTTAAAGGGAGATGGGGATGGGCCTACTCTTTTGTGCAATTGCACATGTTCTTTCCACACTATGGCTCTATGCTGGGGGACTCTGCTCTTTGAGGTAAGTCCTGCTGAAGAGCAGAGGTGTAAATTCTATATCATTTAGAACCTCTAAGGCACTGGATTTAATGCCTTTGATTTTCTTCAGTAATAAAATCCATTGACCGCATGCTTTATCTCTGAATGTCAAAGTAGAAACTAGGTCCTGAATGTTCCACGACTGCTGTTTACTCCCCACCGGCTCTCATTTGCACACACCTGCTGAATGAATATGTGAAATATGCACGTGTTGAAGGAATAAGGAAATTACTGAAGTTTCAACGTTCAGGAACATAACAGTCATCATATCTGAGCTGTCTTTGATCTCCCTGAAGGAAATGGGTCAAAGGAAATAGGATCTGTTGTTTAGAAATATTAGCTTCCACAGGCTGCTCTCAGGATTTGAGCCTCTAAGGAACCACACAACTTTTTTTATAGAGTCAACAAGTAATGAGTGTCTCTCATTTGTGTGTTTGTGTGAGTGTGCATAGGCAGGTGCTATGGTTAAAAAGAAAACAGGTAGTGTAGGGTGTGGTGCTGCAAACCTGTAGTCCCAGCATTTGAGAAGTAGAACCAGGAGGCCTGGAGGTATCAAGTTTGAAGCCAACCCAGTCCACATATTGAGTTCTGAGTCAGTGGAAGAACCGGGCTTTGAAACAAAAAACAAACAAAATAAACTGGCATATCCCTGTAATCTCAGCTCTCAAGAGGTGGAAGCAAACAGATCAGGAGTTCAAGGTCAGCCTTGTCTGCATGAGACTCAAAAACTAAAATGAAGAATGGAGGCTGGGGAGCTGGCTCACTAAATGTTTGCTGTGCAGATGCGAGAACATAGGTTCAGGTCCCTAGCAACCCCATGAAAAGGATGCTTAAGGATATGCATCTGTAACCCAGAATCAGGGACTAGGGTGGCAGAACAGGGGGCTTCTACAATGTGCTGACTAACCAGCCCAACCAAAATAGCAGGCTCCAGGTTCTGTGAGACCGTCTCAAAAAAAAAAAAAAAAGGTGGAAAATAAATCAATTGAGGAAAACATACAACATCCATTCTGGACTCCACATAAGCCCATGAGAGCACAAATGAAAGCACAATACACCCAGGGGCACACACACAGTCACACAGACACACAGACACACACGGACAGACTTGAAGTCACACCATACCCTAGTATCGACTTACATAGAATTAGCAGCAATTCCTTTTTTGGCTAAGACTGGCAAATACCTGTAAAGGAGTGAAGTGACCAGACCTTAGAGACAAGGGGCACCCGGGATAAAACAAGACAAAACGCCACAAAAATAAAGCCCAAAACCTAAAACTGAAACAAATAAAAATGTGGTTAGTTGGCAGAAACAAGATCTCAAGGGACAAAGCTGCTAAAGAGCATTTAGGGTGACTACAGGCATCTATGTATACATTACCATGTTCCTAAACCACCTAGGCTTGGTGCCATGGGCCTATAGTCCCAACTACTGGGAGGCAGAAAGAGAAGCAGAGTTCAAGGCTAGCATGGGCAACTTACAGAATCCTCCCTACCTGGAAAAACAGACAGGAGGAAGAAGAGGAGGAAGAGGAGGGAGGGGTGGGGGAGGAGGAAGAGGAAGAGGAGGAGGAGGAAGAAGAGAAGGAAGGAGAGGAGGAAGAGGAGGAAGGGGATGACAGAAAAGAAAGACTAGTTTGCTCAGACCTGTGCTACTGCCCTCTTCATGGTTAAGCTTACCTAAAGAGAGGAGAAACTCCTTCCTAGACTCTGCATGACGTCATATACAACCAGGCTGGAATCTACTCGTCACCATGGTATAGGAAGCCCATTAGGTTCACTGTGGTCTAGAAACGGTACTGGCCTTAATCTACTAATGCAGAAATTTGATTTTCTAGTGATAAATTAATCTTAGATTCCAGGGCATATTCAATTCAGACACAATGATTTCTTTTTTTGCATACTGTTGGATTTAGCCACTTGTCTTTTTCTTTAGGATTTTGGGAACTGGGGTGGGGGGGGAGGCTGATCTTGGGATGTGGAGTGAATGAATGAATGAATGAATGGACAAATAAATAAATAAATGAAAAAGACAAAGATTATGGGAACTAGAGATATGGCTCAGTGGTTAAGAGCACTTCTTGTTCTTACAGAAACCTGATTTCAATTCTCAATTATGTGGCTCACAACCACCTGCAACTCGAGCTCTAGGGGCACACTACGCCTCTGGCCCCTGTAGACACCTGCATTCCTGTACCGTGTACGTATATACTCACATACACACACACTCTCTCTTTAAACTAATAAAAATTAAAATCTAAAACCAAATTCACTAATTAGTTTTTTTACTCCTTAATTTTATTTACTTTAGATAGTATCTACCCCGTAGCCAAGGCTAGCCTGGCTTAGAACTTGTTATATAACCCAGTTCATTTTTTTTTTTAATATTTGTTACTGTGACAAAATACCTGAACAAAGCAACTTAGGAAGGATTTAATGGGACTTGTTGCAGTTTGAGGATTCAGGGTAGCATGGCGGGAGAGCGATAAGCAGTTGATGGAGGCAGCTCAGTACACTTCATCTGCAGTCAGAGAACAGGGAGAGATGAAAGCTGTGTTTGATTTCTCTCTCTCTCTCTCTCTCTTAAAAGAAATTTAGCTGGGTGTGGTGGCACACATCTGTTTGTTTATTTAGAATGTATGAGTATTTTGCCTGACTCTGTGTCCATGTCTACGGAGGCCAGAAGAGGCCAGAAGAGGCTGTTGGATCCCCTGGCATTGGAGTTACAGATGTCTGTGGACCATGATGTGGATGCCGGGAATTGGTTCCTCTTAATCACCACGCCATCCCATCTCTTCAACAGAGGCACACACTTAATCCCAGCACTTTTTAATTTAGCCCAGGAACCCAGACTTTGGGACAATACTGCCCACTTAAAGTGTGTCTCCCCACCTCAATGAACTCAATGGAAAAACTCCTTCTTGGACATGATCTGAGATTTGTCAAATTGACAACACCAACCATCACATCTAGGCAGGCTTCAAATCCTCAATCTTACTGTCTCTTACTCTCAAGGGCTAGAGCTATGTGAGTGCCATCACAGTTGTTTAAAGTTAAAAAAAAAAAATCTTTTGGTGTGTGTAT
Organism: Mus musculus; assembly: GCF_000001635.26. NCBI lineage: Eukaryota > Metazoa > Chordata > Mammalia > Rodentia > Muridae > Mus > Mus musculus. The sequence continues at coordinate 72,592,291 of NC_000077.6, forward strand.
GAATGTGGTATGCTAACGATGGGGAAGTTTCTATGTTCTTGCAAAGCACCAAAAAGAAGAGACTGAATACTTCATAAACTGAATACTTATTATAAAGTTAAGAAACAACCCATAGTATGAGCCCTAGTGAACAGCACTAACACGTCTGGATGTTCACATATGAATAAATAAAGCTACACCCTCACCTCCAAATATATATATAAAAAATAACTCGAAAAGGATCAGACATAGATGTAAGAGCCAAAATAATAAACACATCCCTAAAAACACCATTTTTTGTAATATAAGATTTAAATTTATATTTCTTTAGACATTTTTCACTTAAAAATTATTTTGAGATTAAGATCTCACTCTTTGTAGCTTAGGCGGATCTGTCTGGAGTATATAATACAGCCCTGGTTGGCCTTGGCTTGAACTCCTGACAATCCTCTTTTCTTGGTCTCCTAAATGCCAGAATTATAGATGTGATGGTTCACTTGCATATATTTTACCTTTTGATTTTATTCTACATAGTGAGTTTCTGGGTAGCCAGAGCTACATAGTGAAATTCTATCTCGGAAAAAAACTAAAAACAACAACAACAAACCAACAAAGCTTCTTAAGATTGACTTATTAATATTAAACATGTTTGTGGGGGCGGGGAGCTGTTGTTGTTTTGTTTAGTTTTTGTTTTTTGTTTTGAGACAGGGTATCCTGAGGCTCACTATGCAACCCTGGCTGGCCTCAAACTTCCTTTTTACTGTCTCAGTCCCTTGAATGAATCTCAGGTATAAGTCACCAAACATGGTTTAATGGATATTTATTGATTATCTAGTTTGTAACAGTATATTTAGAGCTGAAAACAGAAGTGCTATAGAACCTTGCCAGCACATACTTATAGACTGTTTAAAAGGAAAACAAAACAATCAAACAAAACACAATTGCAATACTGCTTGATAATGCTAGCATAAGAAATGTAGAAATAGAAGGCATAGGGAATCAGTTAAATTTTGCAATTAAGAAAGGCATTCTAGGGGCTGGAGAGATGGTTCAGTGGTTAAGAGCATTTACTGCTGCTGCAGAGGACAATGTTGGGCGCCTCCCAACTCCCTATGAGTAACTCAGCTCCAGGGGGATCCTATACTTTGCTTTCCAAGGTGCTCTGCACTCACACCTCGTGTGTGCCAGTGAGTGTGAGCTTGCACCTCCTCCCCCAAACATACTTCTCACTCAGGAGCACTCAAGAGGAAGAGGCAGGTAGAGCTCTGAGTTTGAGGCCAACCTGATCTACAGGGGGAGTTCCAAGTTAGCCAGGGCTACATGTCAAAAGCCAAAACCAACAAAAATTTTATTCAGAAATTAAAAAATAAAAGAGGTCAAGGTGGTGGTGGCACATGCCTTTAATCCCAGCACTAGGGAGAAAAGTGAGTTCTAGTACGTGCTGGGCTACACAGAGAGAAATTCTATCTTGGAAAACAACCAAACCAACCAAACAAACAATAAAATCAAGAAGAGGTTCTGGAGAGATGGCTCAGAGGCCAAGAGCACTGGCTGCTCTTTCAGAGAACCAGGGTTCAATTTCCAGCACATGGCAGCTCACTACTTCCTGTAATTCCAGCTCCAGGAGTTCCAAGAGCTTCACACGAAATACACATGTGGGGCAAAACACCAATGCACATAAGATAAAAATAATTAACAAAACAAAACAAAAAGAAGAAAGGTATTCCAGAGTAGGTTGTTTCCTGCACAGATTAGTAGGCTGTATCCATGTATCTCCAGATGTGTGTGCTAGGATAATGGAACAGAAGAGAGAGATAATCTCAGGGAAAGGAAGATGTGTAGTGTCTCAGGAGAGAGCAGAGTGTGAGCACAAGGTCCCCCGTGAGTCAGGATGGAGATAGAGGTTTGGGATACTCAATGATGGAAAGCTACTGAACTATACTGAGAGAACTTGCATCTTGTCACAAAATGGGGGTTAGAGGAAGAGGGACAATGTGGGGGTGGTGGATGTTTTAAGTAGGAGAGAGACAATATCCGGTTTGCATTTGAATAGTTATGCCTTGTCTACAGAAGCTAGAGGGAGGGAGCCATGGGAAAAGCCAAGTCAGTGGCCAGCGTACCCTTCCTAGGGTTGTGGAGGCCATTCAGGTTTGGATTGAGGAGCGAGCATCCTTAGACATTTAAGTTTTGGTGATGGACTGGAGAAAAGACGAGGATGGTGTTCCTGCTTGTGACCTGATGAGGGGTGCAGATTAGAGGTTCACAGGCCCCTCTCCACCTGATCTCACCTGAATCTGGTGCTTCCTAAAGACAGTTTCCTCAAACCCTCCCACCCCCAGAAGGCTGTCTCTCCTTGGACTGTGGATCTCAGCACCAGCACATTTCAATATTCCCCATCAACATGCTCAACTCCCCATCTTCCCCCTCTTTTTCCTTTTCCTTCCACTAACTCTAGCTCTTTTAGCTGTACCCAATGTAGCCCAGGCTAGCTTTGAATTCCCTATCTAGCCCAGGCTGGCCATGAATTCCCTGTGGAGCCAAGGTTGATCTTGAGCTTCCAATTTCCTGAGCAGTGGCCTCCATGCCCAGTTTTACGAGGTGCCAGGACTTTGTGAACTGAACCACATTCCCAGACTTTGTTACTATTTCTTTGGTGCTGTAATCTGAAAACTCATTTTCCAATGACGTTGGCTCTTGCTTCTTAGCACTTTTCTTTATCCAACTTCAACTCCGATCCTTTAGGGGACTTAGTCACCCATGATGATGACCCAGCCAGTACTCTAACACCTGCCTGACTTCCTTTCTACCTCATGCAAAAATCAGCTTCCCCACAAGACCAGCTCATTAGCCATAACCATAGCACACCCTAACTCTTGGTTTCTAGTCACCCACTCTAAGCACTGTTTTCTCCTTCCAGCTCACTTGTGTGTCACCCACAGATCCCCCACCTCTAGTCCCTGTTATCTGCACCACCTTTCACTATCCACCAGCTATCTCTTTTTTTTTTTTTTCTTTTTTCTGCTTTCTTCTCTTCCTAATTTAGGTTACTACTATAATCACTCTACCCAACAAATCCACAACAAATTTGCTTATTTGCTCCATCCCCCATTTTACTTGTCTGGCTGACCCTTAGCCTGGAATGAACCTGTCAGCCATGACTGCCCTGAGCAGTCATGTAAGAAGCATTACTCATAAAAACATGTGCCCTAGAAACTTCCATTCGTTCTGTGGTTTGCATTTTCAGTCCAGCACACAAGCCCCAAATAAGCAGCCATCACTGAGCTCTGTCTCCACTTCCGGGCCACCTTCAGCTTAGTCCATTCTGCTCAACTTTAGAGGCTTAGAGTTATTCAGACTCTTTATTATGTAAATGACAGTAACTTCTCAGGTTCTAAACTCAGTGAAGACTTTGAAAGCTCCTTTTTGCCTGTGTCTCAGTGGCATGTGCAGGTCACCATTCTTTCCTCCTGGGAGCACTTTCTTATCTTGACTTTTGGGAAATCTACTATGCTTTCTTCTCTCTTACTGATTTTCCTTAGCCACCATTGCTGGCTCCTCATCTGTCTGATTGTTTCATAGCTTCAGCTTGGTTTCCTTCCTTCTTTCCTTCCTTCCTCATCCTTTCTTTCTTCTTTAATAAACAAGAGTAGGGTATGGTGGTATGGACCTTTAAACCTAGCACTCAACAGGCAGGGGCAGCAATGTCTTTGAGTTTAAGACCACTTTGGTCTACATAGTGAGTTCAAGGCCAGTCAGAGCTATACCAACAGGTCTTGTCTCAACAACAACAACAAGATATAATAATAAATAATAATAATAAATATTATATGTGTGTGTGGTATGTACTATATAGCAGGGTGTGACTATGGCTAATGAGACTGTCTTGTGGTGAAGCTAGTTGGTGGCATGAGGAAGTCAAGCGGGTGTTAGGGTACTGGATGTGTCACCACCATGACTGATTAGGTCCCCTAAAGGACCAGAAGTGAAGTGAAGTAGAATATATAAGTCATTATATTATATATTTCGTTGTATATATTATATACTAAATAATGTACATTATATATAAATATATTATGTCCACATCCCTCCCACAGCTTCCTGCTTCACGTTCCACACGCAAACATTTCTTGTGACCTGGCCTCTGCCAGTACTCCCAGCTCAGAGCCCCGTGTTCATTAGGTACCAGTGGAGCTACTCTGCTAGCCTCCTTTTCAGGCTAGATGAACTGCGCTCTGAAATACCCCAGGATCTTCACAGTGTCTATTTCCTATTCTTGGAAAGTTCTCTACTAAACTCTTCCAATGCTACGTCTTGATTATAATCCCAAGTATCATGCTCTCAGAGTGCCCTCTTCGATTCCCTTATCCAGAAAAGACCCCCTTTTTCTTTCTTTCCTTTTTTCTTCTTTGTTTTTCAAAGACAGGGTTTCTCTATGTAGCCTTGGCTGTCCTGGAACTTGCTCTGTAGTCCAGGCTAGCTTTGAACTCACAGAGATCTATCTACCTCTGCCTTCCGAGTGCTGGGACTAAAGATGTGTGTCACCGCCTCCTGGCAAAGAAACCCCCTTTCTTTCTTTTTTTTTTTTTTTTTTTTAAATAAGACATTTTTTTTTTAAGATTTATTTATTATTTATTATATGTAAGTACACTGTAGCTGTCTTCAGACACACCAGAAGAGGGCATCAGATCTCATTAAGGATGGTTGTGAGCCACCATGTGGTTGCTGGGATTTGAACTCTGGACCTTTGGAAGAGCAGTCGGGTGCTCTTACCCACTGAGCCATCTCACCAGCCCAGAAACCCCCTTTCTAATGTGCACTTGTCCCATTCGTGTTCATTGTGTCAGTTCAGGTAATTCAAAGCAACACATTTATCATTTGTTTTGTTTTGTTTTGTTTTTGTGACAGGGTCTTGCTATGTAGCCCTGGCTGGCCTGGAACTTGCTATGTAGACCAGTCTGGCTTTCCACTCACAGAGATCTGGCTCTCTCTGTCTGCCAAATGCTGGAAGTAAAGGTATGTTAACTGAATTTACCACTGGCATCACCACCAGCATTTAACATCTGTTTACTTCTGTGCTGAGTAATCTCTTCCCTGGCTGCCAGTGTCCTGAGGACAGACTTGTGGTCTATCTAGTTCACACCTGGGCCTTAGATTCCAGGAGTCATTTCCAGCTGAAAGTAGGCATGTATTCAGTGTTTACGAATCAAAAGAATACAGGGTCAGATAGCTGTAAACGCAGATGAGCTCTGGTAAGAGATCAGGGCTAGAAGTATGGATTTAGAAATACTATAAGAACATGTTTGGAGTCCTGGTATGCTGGTACATATTTGTAACTCCAGCTTTGGGAAGCAAGGGGCAAAAGGATCTGCCAGCATAAGCTATCTAGTGAACTCTGTCTTAAAAAATAAAACAAAAACCCCAAACAGTAAGATGTTCAGTTGATTCCAATACTATATGACTCACATGTTAGAAAGGGAAGACAGATTTCCATTAGTTTCTATCTGACCTCCACACCTAAATAAATGAATAAATAAATAAACAAACATGTAATTTAAAAATTCTTGCAATCGGTTGTAGCTTAGTGAGTGCATTTGCCTAGTATTGATGTGCCCTGGGTTCTATGATTAGGATATATAAACAGAAAAGTCTTAACTAGGAATAGACACAAACCCGGTTAACAGGCACCTATGAAAGCTGGGTATGAGTCATAATACTGAAACATCAAACCTGCTCTCAAGAATGGCGCAGGAACCCCAGTGCTGTGGCAGCGTGCATGCTTTTCTCAGAGAGACATGAACACACTCCCTGTTCATCCTTGATAGGCAACAGTGTCAGAGCAAACAAATGACTCTGCCCAAGACATGTGCACCAAGTAGCAACTGGGGTGACATATGGGAACATGGGCAACTTATGGGTGGCTATACCACTGAAAACTCTCCTTAAAAAGGGAGGGGACTTATGGGCCACCTCATGTGTCTTGATGTATCCTGGAAGCCTTCACCAGATTCCATGAGAAAATATTAGCGGGCCCATTCCTGTGAGGGTCTCATGCAGAAAATTCACAATTGGTCTGATTTGAAAATGGCGACAAGCCATGTTGTGCCTACAGGACAAAGTTCCACTCAATGTATGTGACTCCAGGAATGGGGAAAGACAAGGATATCCACGGTCATTTCCTCCATGCAAGTCTGACCCAAATCCTAGTTTGTAGTGAGGCCAAGTGGGAAAACGTCACAAGAAGTATATATGTTATTAACATGTCATATTAGTAATGATATATTATATATGGAACAAATACATTATTAAAATAAGTATAGTGACCTTGTATGATCAATATACAAAAATATATTGATTTTATTATATTTTAAAACAGGGTCTTACTATATAACATTAACTGCCAGGAACTAGTTATGTAGACTAGGTGACTGTGGAGGACTCAGTCACCCACCTGCCTATGTATGTCAGGGGTTGATATTTAAAGGCATGTAGGACCATGATGTTTTTTAAAATTATTTATTTCTGAGAGAAAGAGAGAGGTGTATATGTGTATATATGCCATGGCTTGGATTGCAGGATAACTGTGGGATTGTTCTTCCACCTTTACATGAGATCAAGGGATTTAAGTCAGTTTGCCAGGTGTCTGTGGCAAGCATCTTTACCCACTAAGCTATCTTGTCAGTCCCTCTTCTTTCCTTTTTTTTTTAACATTTAATTATTTGACACAAGGTCTCACTCTGTAGTTCTGGCGATCCTGGAGCTATGTACACCAAGCTGGCCTTGAACTCAGAGATCCACGTGCCTCTGCCTCCCTGCCTCTGAGGAGCTCAGACTAGAGGCATGAACTCATACTTGGCTCAGATGTTAGCTTTTCATTGGGTGTTGGAGAGTTGGCTTTGCTACGCTAAACATTTTTCTATACCACTGAACTTTGTTCCTAGGGGCACACAATTCATTCTGAGCATAAGCACATGAATTTAAAAATAAAAAAGTATACACTAAGGTATATTATCATCTAAAAAAACCCCAAAAACAAAAAATAATGTTTTTAGCTGGTTGTGGTGGTACACACTTTGAATTTCCAGCATCCAAGAGACAGGAGTAGCCAGATCTCTATTTAAAATAAATCGTTTAGTGAGTTTAGGATCAATAAGCTTGAGGCCAGCCAAGTCTGCATAGAGAGATCTAGGTCAAACAGGGCTATATAGTGAGACCATGTCTCAAAATAAAGAATAAAGATTGCTAAACACACTTGTTGCTATTGCAGATGTCTGAGACTCAGTTCCTAGCATCCACAGAGCAGCTCAGAACTGTTTGTAACTTCAGTTCCAGGGATCTAGCGACCTCATCTGACCCCCATGGGCTTTCAGACTCACATGGTACACATACATAAGTGCAGACACTCACACATACACAGAAGTCACTATTTCAAAAATGTTTATGTGTGAGTGCCTGAATATGTATGTGTAGCACATGCATGCCTGGTGCTTATAGAGGCCAGAAGGTGGCTCTGGAAGATCTTCTAGAAGATCCTCAAGTGCTCTTAACGCTCATTCATATCTCCACAACAACTATTTTATTTTATTTATTTATTTTTTAAATTTTATTCCTCCCCCTCCTTCCCTTCTCTCTCTTGCCTGGCCCTGCTCGCTCCAGGCCATAGGTTTTTTATTTGTTTCTCATTATGGATGGTTGTGAGCCACAATGTGGTTGCTGGGATTTGAACTCATGATCTCGGGGAAAGCAGTCAGTTCTTTTCTTTGTTTTGTTTCGTTTTTCGAGACAGGGTTTCTCTGTGTAGCCCTGGCTGTCCTGGAATTCATTTTGTAGACCAGGCTGGCCTCGAACTCAGAAATCCGCCTGCCTCAGCACTCGCTGGGATTAAAGGCATGTGCCACCACACCTGGCAGTGGTCAGTCAGTGCTCTTAACCACTGAACCATATCACCAGCCCCAACTATTTTATTTTAAACATATGTATGTATGTATGCATGTATGTGTGTTTTTTTATTTGTTTTTTGGTTCTTTCAAGACAGGGTCTCACTATGTAGCTCTGGCTATCCTGGGACTATGTAGACTAGGCTGGCCTCAAAACTCAACAGTCTGTCTGCTCCTGTCTTCCAAATGCTTGGCTAAAAGCTGTGTGCTACTACACCAGCCTTATTTTTAAATTTTAAATATTTATTACATTATATATATATGGATGTTTGTTCTTTATGTGCCTGTGTACCCTGTTTTTGCCTGGTGCTCTTGGAGACCAGAAGAAGGTGTCAGATCCCTTAGAACTGGAGTTACAGACAATTGTGACCCTTCATGTTCCAGAAAAATAAAGGCATAACAAAAAGATTTAAACTTCCTATCTAGGATGTAGTAGTCTCAGTAAGAGAGAAGCAGCCAAAGGAAATCCTAGGATCTGACCATGTAGTAAGCATGGCCCTATCAATCAGCCCAGACTAGAGAGATAATATAGTGGGTTCCAGGAGGAAGGTTTCCAAGAAAAAGGTGGCTTAATAGGATCAAGCAGTACTCTGGGCAGAGTAGGGAAGTAAAAGAGATCAATTATACTTAAGGAACTGCAAGAAAAAAATATAATTAGAAACCCTAAGCCAAAGACAAATTCATATAAGGAATAAATGTAATTACAATACATTACAGAATTTGGCTCTCCTATTCCACATTTATAAAATCAAAATAGTATAGGAACAATTTAATGAAATAATTAAATATCATAATTGAATTTAGGGAAATAAAGGGTGGAAGGTAATATAAGACATTTAAATCACTACTCTTTGCAGCAAAAATAAACATATAATGCCTAAAATGGATACATAAGAAAAATCATCATAGGATCATGTTCTATCTGTCTGTCTGTCTGTCTGTCTATCTGTATGTGGGAGGGACATGTGAATACAGGTGTTGGTCAGAGGACAACTTGCAAATATTGGTTCTCTCCTTGTACCATATAGGTCTCAGGGATCAAACTCAGGTCATCAGACTTGATGGCACAACCCCTTGGCCCACTGAGCATTACAATGGCAGTCAGGCATATGGTCTGGAGAAATGAAATATATCCATGGATATATTTGAAAAAGGGCTGCTTATGGAACGGACTTAGGAATGGGAATGGGCTACAACACAGCACTTTTCCTTTTCACTATGTGCCATCAGACCTTGTTTGATTATGAATTATGGCTATGTACTGCTTCAGTAAAATGTAAAATAGGGTTGGGAATATAGCTCAATTGTTAGAACACTTGTCTAGCAGACAGGAAATCCTGGCTTATATCCTCAATGTTGCATTAAAAACGAAGAAGAAAAAGAAAGAATAAAAGATACCTTTTTTTGTTTTGTTTGTTTTTGTTTTTGTAAAGAGGGTTTCTTTGTAGCCCTGGCTGTCCAGGGACTTGTTCTGTAGGCCAGGCTGGCCTCAAACTCACAGAGATCCACTTGCTTCTACCTTCTAAGTGCTGGGATTAAAGATGTGCATCATCCTTGTCTGGCTGGCAAGATACTTAAATTTTAGCAAGTTTTTGTTTTGTTTTGTTTTTTTGAGACAGGATTCCTCTGTGTAGCCCTTAAGAAAGATTTCTTAGCCAGGTGGTGGTGGCACATGCTTTTAATTCCAACACTTGGGAGGCAGAGGCAGATGGATCTCTTGAGTTCAAGGACAGCCGGGGCTACACAGAGCAACTTTGTCTCAAAAAAAAAAAAAAAAAAAGATTTATTTATATACATGAGTGTTTTGCTTGCCTGTATGTAGGTGTACATTTGCTTGCTTGTCATTGGAATCAGCAGAAGTCAGATCCCACGGAACTGGCGCTACAATTCTGAACTGCCATCCAGGTAAAGGGAATGAAACTTGGGTTCTCTGCAAGAGCAGCAAGAGTTCTTAACCACTGAGTCATCTTTCCAGCTCTGCCTCGGCAAACAAAAGATATTTAAAAGGGAATATTTTAGTCCAGGAAGAATTTTTATTTTTTAATTTTTTTTGAGATAGGCTTTCAGATAGTCCAGTCTGGTCTCAAACTCACTTTGTATGCTACTGAGGATGACTGTGGACTACTACTGACCCTCCTGCCTCCACCTCCTAAGTGCTGGGATCACAGGTATGTGCCACCAAACTCAATTGAGGAGGAGTGTTTTCTGAAAATAAACTTCTGAAACACTAGTAGATCTTCTAGGATCTCTTGCCTCTGTAGGTAAAATTTGTTGTCAGTGAGAGAAGACAATTGCAGCAGGCATTTCTGATGAGTTTAGAGAATTCTCAAAGAAAGGGATCTATTCTTCAAGCCTACTGTTACTTGTATTGATTTTCTTATTCTCAATAAATATTGACTTTTAAAAATTATTTATTGCCAGAAGGTGGTAACATATTCCTCTAATCCTGACACTCAGGAGGCAGAGGCAGGTGGCTCTCTTAAGTTCAAGGCCAGCCTACATAGCGAGTTCCAGAAAAGCTAGAGTTACACAAAGAAACGCTGTCTTGAAAAACCAATAATAAATAAGCAAAATTGTTATGTGTATGAATATTTTGCCTATATGTATGTATGTCTGTATGTATATCACATATGTGCCTTGTGTCCAAAGAGATGAGAAGAGGGTGTTGGATTGATCCTCTGGAACTGGAGTTAAAGTTGTGAGCCTATATGAAGGTACTGGAACTGAAATGTGGGTCCTTTGGAAGAACAGCCAGTGCTCTTAACTGAACCATATTTCCAGTCCTAAAACATAAAATTTTATACCCAGCTCAGTTATTATTATTTCTGGGTGCTTTAAAATAGGAACAGGGATATAGTCCTGAGGTAGATTACTTCCTTTCAGTGAGGCCCTTATGTGCATTAGCAAAATAAAAGAGAAAGAATAGACATGTAAACAAAGCACCCATATACATGCAATAAATAAAAATAGAAATGAAGACAGTAGGATAGAATAGAGGACCTAGAAATCAATCCACCAAAATATAGCTTCCTAATTTTTGACAAAGGTATTAAAAATAAACATTAGAGAGAAGACAGGCTCTTCAACAAGTGTTGCTGGTTAAACTGGCTATCCATAGGTAGACCAACAGAACCAGAATTCTGTCTTCACTCTGTACTAAAGTATATTCAAAGTAGATTAACAATCTTGATTTAAAAACCACTATCATTATTTCTTTCTGAGAGAGGGCCTCAATAGTCCTGGCTAACCTGGAACTCCCTATGTATACTCAGCTGACCTGGAACTCACAGAGATACATCTGTCTTTACCTTCTGAATGCTGGAAGTAAAGGCATGAGCTACGATGCCTGGCCCTTTATTTTATTTTTATTTATTCTATTTATATATTTTCAAAGACCTAAATGTAAGGCCTGAGACTCTGAAAATACTTTGAGATACAGGGATAGGCAATGGCTTTCTGAAAGGATTCCAACACACCAGGAAAGAGCATAAATTGACAAATGCTGTTACAGGAAATTAAAACAGCAGAGGAAACAACTGCCAAGGGAAGACACAACCTGTGGAGTTCGGAAAATCACTTCAGAATCTACATCTCATAATTTTTTTTTAAAGATTTATTTATTTTATGTATATGAGTATGCTGTCATTCTCTTAGACACACTGGAATGAGAGTATCAGATCCCATTACAGATGGTTGTGAGCCACTATGTGGTCACTGAGAATTAAACTCAGGACCTGTGGAAGAGCAGTCAGTGCTCTTAACCGCTGAGCCATCTCTCCAGCCCTTACATCACATAATTAATAGCTAGAATCTACAACAAAGAAAAAGAGGAGGAGGAGGAGGAGGAAGAGGAATAAAAGAAGGAGAACAACAACAACAGAAACCCAGGTAGCATCTTAAGAGATCCACCTGCCTCTGCCTCCTGAGTGTCAGGATTAGAGGAATATGTTACCACCTTCTGGCAATAAATAATTTTTAAAAGTCAACCAGTCAACCCAGAAAACTTATCCAATCAACAAGTGGACAAATAAGATAATTTTCAATATATATATGAAAAGTTGTTTAAATATCTTTAGCTGTCAGGGAAATACAAATCTAAACTTGAGAGCTCATCTTTCCCTAGTTGTTATCAAGGAAGCAACAAATAGGGTGAGACAGCTCAGTGGGTAAATGACTGCATCTGGCTCCTTGAGTTTCATCTCTGAAATCTGTGAGGTAGAAAGAAAGATTGACTCCTCGAAGTCGTTCTTTGACCTTTACAAATGCACTGTGGCACACATGCACGAGCATGCTACATAAAGAAAAAACAAATGCTGAGGATGGGTAGATGAGTTAGAAACCCTTATCCTGCTAGAACGTAAATTAGTGCAGTCACTGTGGAAGTCAGTTGGAAAGTTTCTAAAAAACAAACCTAGAGCACACACCTTTTAACTCCAGCACTCAGGAGGCAGACGATGGTGGATCTCGGTGTGTTTAAGGCCAGTCTGGTCTATACAGTGAGTGCAGAAACAGCCAAGGATATGTAGAAAGACCTTGTCTCAAAACAAACAAATATACAAATCAAAAATAAACCTAAAAATAAAGGGGGGAAAGATGGCATGGTAGTTAAAGGACCTGAGTTTGATTAACAGAATCTACAAGGTAGCTCACAACCACCTGTGCCTCCATTTCCTAAGGGATCTTTTTACTGACTTCCAGAGACAGGGCACACTCATGGTGCATATACATCCACAAAGATACTCACTTATCCATAATTTAAAAATAAATCATTAGAAAAGAAAAAGTTACTTGAAAGAAAATGGATGGACCTAGACAGCATCTTGCTAAATGAAATAAGTCAGACTCAAAGACAAATGAGTGTTTTCTTTCTCACATGTGGAATCTTAGTTTCAATAAAATTAAGAGCTGAAAGTAGAATGGAATGATTTTTTGGAAGAGGAAGGGAACCAGTGGGAAAGCGATGTGGAACAAGAAGGTAATTAAGAATCTGTGTGAACACGAGCAAAGTGCATATACAAAAAATGTCTTAGTGAAGCTCATTGCTACATAATGAATGTATTTAAAAACAAAAATACAGGGGCTGGAGAAATGGCCAAGGATTAAGAAAATTTCTTTCGGGGCTGGAGAGATGGCTCAGTGGTTAAGAGCACTGACTGCTCTTCCAAAGGTCCTGAGTTCAATTCCCAGCAACCACATAGTGGCTCACAACCATTTGTAATGAGATCTGACACTCTCTTCTGGAGTGTCTGAAGACAGTTACAGTGTACTCACATATAATAAAAATAAATAAATCTTAAAAAAAAAAAGAAAATTTCTTTCAGAGGACACATAGGATAGGATGGTTTCCAGCAATCGTGTAGTAAGTAGCATAAGACCCTCTGCAGGTCCAATTCTAGAGCATCTGATGTCCTCTTCCAGATTTTGGGTACCAGGCATACACATGGTACACATAAATTCACCCCGGCTCATATATATACCCATTAAAACAAAATCCTTAAAAACAAACCCACAGAGGGATATGGTGGGGCATGGTTTTAGTTCCAATCCAGACAGAGGCAGGCAGATCTCTTGAGTTCGAACCTGCAACCTGGTCTGCAGAGGGGTTCCAGGACAGCTAGGGCTATACAGAGAAACTCTGTCTCAAAAAACCAAAACCAACCAACCAAAACAAACAAACAAACAAGCAAAACAACTACAAAAAACCAACCCCTCCCCTATCCCAACCATAAAGCTGGATTAGTCCCTAGGTGGGCAGTATTTCAAAATGGCAGATTCACTCAATGTTTGTTTCTTTGGTCTGGTGGGACAGTGCTAGGGAGGTAAGCCAGGGCCTTGTGCCTGCTTGCCCAGTAATTTTTATTACATGCCTAACGGAATCTGCTCCTCTTGTTCACTTTACTTGGAGTTCACAGAAGCTTCATGCTTTTGTGGGTAGAAATGGACCTGATTTCCTATGCACAGTTTTTGTTTTCTACAGTCCAGGTACAGGGAAGTAGGGATTGAACAAACACTTATTGAAAGAACAAGCAAGGGGCTGGAGAGATGGCTTAGCGGTTAAGAACACTGGCTGATTTCCCAAAGGTCCTGAGTTCAATTCTCAGCAACATGGTGGCTCACAACCATCAGTAATGGGATCCTATGACCTCTCTTGGTGTGTCTGAAGAGAACAACAGTGTAGTCATATACATAAGTAAATAAATCTTTAAAAGAAAGAAAGAAGAAACAAAATTGAGTGTCAATGTTACTTTTCCCCCTTCCCTTTTTTGTTTCTTTATTGCTACAGTGTTGACAAAGCACTCAACTGGGAAATGGGCAAGGAGGTTGGATAAGGTTGACTTTTCCTAATCTCGGCTTTCACACTTGGACTTTACATAGTAGGTGCCTTTTCTAGAGGAGTCTGATCTATTATGGATCCTCATCCCCAGACGGAGATTGGGTATCACTGTGCAGCGAAGGGGACCTGGGTCTTCTAATCCTCAGCCTCAAGTGTTGAGATTACAGGAGAATACCACCTGAATCCGAACCATTTATCAGGTTGTGCTAATCACAACTCTGCACTTTACTCAGTCTTACTATTTACTTAAACGTTTTCTGCTATGAGACTCATAACATTTTTATTTCAAGGACCATTCTGTGCATTCTTTATGAATTATCACCATGCACTCTATTTTGCGGCTGCTTAAAATGGTGCACACCAGTACTAAATTCGGCTTTGTAACAATGACTAATTCGCACACCTCCGATGTAGTGTTGGATGGCTGCTGGGTCCTCGCCAACATCTACCACTTCTGGTCCCATCACGCTTAGACCTCCTGCTTATACCGGGAGGCAGCGTCCTGACCCTCCGCGACCTCTTTGTCATGGCGTCCGCGGGGCGTCTACCAGCCGACGCTTCCGCAGCTGGGCGGGCGTGGACCTTCCCAAGATGGCGGGGCTGAGCCCACTGCGCGCGGTGGGCGGGGTTCCACCGCCGGAGGCGGGGCAGCAGGGCCGAGGGGTCGGGCTAGCAGGAGTGCTGCTTCTGAAGGAGGCAGGCTCAGCGCGCTTGCGCGGAGCGGCCCTGCGCGCAGTGAGGCAGTGGCGGGGGAAGGCACCGGTGGGGCCGACGGGCGGGCAGAGGAGGGAAGCGGGCGAGCGAAGTCCCAGTGCGCGCCGCGGCGGCCCGGGTACCCTCCCCTTCCGGGCGTGAGGCGCTGAGCGAGGAAAGCCGAGCGGAGCGGACTCGCATAGGCGGCGAGGTGCTTCTCGGGTCTCCCAAGACCGGCCTCCCCGCGGCTTCGGCGCTCCGGTCCGGGTTCCTCAACACACATCTAGCTCCAGGCACCGGCAGAGCTTGTCGCCAGTCCGTCGAAGTCCCGGTGGCGGCCCGGGCTCTCGGTGGGGAGGATGACGGAGCTGCAGTCGGCGCTGCTACTGCGAAGACAGCTGGCAGGTGAGCGGCGGGGCGCCGGGCCGCGATCGCGGACTGCCGAGCCACTCGCCTCCTCTCGCCCGCTCGGAGGCTGGGTGGTGGCGGGCCGCGAGGGTGGGAGCCCGCGAGTCGCGGCGAGCTGGCGACACTCCTGGCCCGGCTGTGGAGGGTGTTGGGGGCGGGGACGCTCCCCAGCCTCGCCCTCGGACGGGCCGGACGCCCTGGGCGGCTGCCCCCTCCCCCACGGCACTGGGGCGTTGCGGGGGAGGGGCGTGGGTCCCGGTCGGGCCGACCCTCCCTGAGGGGCGGATCCCGGGCTCAGGTGCGGCGGAGGCCGCGGAACCTCGGGGACCCCGGGAGCTTGCGGGGTCCCCGCGCGGCTGTGAGTCCGAGCCGTGTCGGGGGCCGGAGAGGGGAGGCGCGCCAAACTTCTGGCCCGGCAGCGCGGGGTTCGCGGAGTTAGGGCAGACAACAAAAGCGACGGCGGGGCTGGCCCGGGTGCTGACGCGGGGCACCGGGGGGCTCGGCGGGGAGCGCGACTCCGCTTCGCCTGCCTCCGCCTGGCACGAGCTCGGGCTGCGCCGCCCGTCTGGGGGAGGGTGGGCGCGGGCGCTGGGGAGAGCGGCTCGCTGGCCGGCCCGGGCTTTGTGCTCCGTGGGCACGGCTCGGGCTCCTTCGCGCAGGCTCGCGGCCACCGGGCTGCGGCCCGCCTTAGGCTCTGGCCAGGGGCGGCGGCTCAGTGCCTCCCCCGTGGAGTCTCTGTCCCCCTCCCCCATTGTCCCGGCCTCTGGCCGTTTGCGGCTTCCAGGTTGACTTTTTAGGGGGTTGGCTCCTACTCTGCTAGGACTGTGTGAGCGGAGCATGCGCGCTGGAGGCGTACGTGTGCGGAGTGGAAGGGGGGGAGGGAGGAGGCGGGTTGGTGCCTTCACAATGCCGCCCCACGTGCTGCCAGATTTAAAGAGAAATGAACCGGTAGTTAGCCCTGCTGTCCTACGCCAAGCGTGTGCCTGGCTTGGTTCAGGCGACTTCACCCCTCCTCAACCTGTAGCCAGTCCTCTCCCCCCACCCCCCTTTTAAACTTTCTGAAAGCCGGAATGTTGATAAATGAAATAGATTTCTATGAGTTTGAGGTGTCAGCTAAATCACCTTTATGACTTCTTAAGGAAAAGGTCGACAGGGGCTGTTACAGATTGTATAATTAGGTTTATTATTAGACCATGAGCTAACAGGTTTGGACAAGTATTAAAATTCTAGGTGGGACAGCAATTTGAAGTGGATGGAAAAGTTAGAATCCCCATCAGAAATATTTTCGAAAGAAGTTAAACAATTTATTGCATCTTATTTAAAAACATTCTTTTTCTGAGGTCTTTTTCGCCTTTTGTTTTGGATGAAGGAATTAAAATTTTTGACTTAGTAGGAATTCTTTATCGAAACCTGCCTGGTCTACTGTAGTGGATTCTGGGACATCAAGGGCTATGTAGAGAAACTCTGTCTCAGAAAACAAAAACAAAAACTAACAATAAAATCAACTATCTGCATTAATTTTTATTATGTGGCAAATTATTAAATAGACGGTAAACACTGAATATTAAAAGGATAACCTTACATAGTGGAAATGACATACATTTTTAAAGGTGCAAAAGATTTTACAGTTTAACAATACCACTATGTTAAAATAAGACCCATTTGTGAGCATCTTTTTTTTGGGGGGGTGCTGAGGTTAGACAGTTTTTCTAAGGAGTCCTTCACTGTCTGGAACTCACAGAAATATGCCTGCCTGCCTCTCTCTGCCTGTCTCTCTGTGTCTGTCTGTCTGTCTCTCTCTCTCACAGGTTTTCTCTTATATAACCCTGATTGTTTTGGAACTCCATGTAGATCAGGTTGGCCTTGAACTTAACACAGATCTGTCTTCTGCCTTCCAAGTGCCTGCCCCCCACCTTCTTGTTCTTTGAGCTGGAATTTGAATCCTGTACCACCATACTAGGTTTATTTATTTTATTTTCCACAGAAATAATAAATAATAGTTTAAATCATATTTTAGGGATACTTAACTTTCTCAAAATGTATGGAACAAAGTTTGTTGGTTGAAATGTGAAAATATTAAATTTATTTGAGAAGACTGGATGAGCACCTAAAAATAAAGGCTTTTTCTTTTTTACTTTAGCATTTTTAAATGAGTTTTCTTATCACTTGAAAATAGTAAATGGTAAAATATAATCTTGAAATGAATGAACTTGTATAAATGCCTTAAAAATACTAAATTGAGCTGACTAGGTAACATAATCTGATAAAGTGTCCTCAGTGCTAGAGTTTCAGAAATGTATAGCAGTGGCTGCATTTGTTGAACTAGTAGTTTGCCAGTGATAAAAGGTTTTGATTCATTACCTAGGAGAATTTATCCTGTAACGAGGCTTTGTAAGCATTCAGTTGAGCAGAATGGTGCCCTGAGTGACAGAATTTCTCATTTCTGGTACCATGACATTTAGGGCAGTTGTTGCTGTGGAGGGTTGTACCTGTGCAGTAAAGGTTACAGCATTCCTGTCTGTACCTACTAGATACCAGTAGTACATCCCTTCATTGTGACAGTGAAAAATATATCTATTGCCAAAGTTCCCTGAGACGGAGTCATTGGATTATGGTGTGTCACAGTGGTGGCTACTGGGAAGCCAGTAAGAGCACCACACACACACATGAAGTCAGACAGCTTGTGTATTTCTCTGTGATATTATTAGCTTATGACTTACTGCTCGACGGATTTAGTGGCAGTTTTTTGTTGTTTGTTTTGTGATGCATTAAACACCAAGAAGTCACTCAGTATGATAGATCAATTAAAAAAAACACTTTAAAGGTATTATAAACACAAATTAAAATAGAATACAGAGCTGGGCATGGTGGCACATGCCTTTAATCCCAGCATTTGGGAGTACATTTGAGGCCAGCCTGATCTGCATAGATCTAGGGCAGCCAGAGTTACATAGACACTGTCTCAAAAGAAAAAAAAGAAAAAAAAGAGAGAGAACAAAAATTAGTCATTTTTCCTCCTGACCAAGAGTCCTCTTTGAGGGACCTTGTCTTTACAGAGATTATCTTTTATATTTAATTTTAATTGAGAAATTATCTTGCTTTGTAGCAAGGTGGGTTTAGAATACTTGGACTGCCTAGCTCTACCTCCCTAGCCTGGATTACAGGCCCCTACCCCAGCTGAAGAGGTGATGCACTTAATGGCTTCTTGGCTGAAGACTGACACGGACCAGCCACTGTTATTTTACACATTATCTCATTTAATCCTCCTGAAAGAAAACAGAGGCTTAGTGAGGTCAAATAAATGCTGAAGGTCAAATAATTGCTGCTAATGGAGTTGCTAGAGCCAGGACCTTCTTATTTTTATAAACTTCTCGTATTCAGTGGGCAAATTGCTCCCAAGGAGCCGTAGTTGACGCAATCAATGAAGTATAATTTTACTTTATTAAATTTTTTTTTGTGCATGAATATTTTGCCTGTATGTAAGTATGTGTGCCGCGTGGGTGCCTGGTGCATGTTTGGTGCTAGAAGAGGGCTCCAGACCTGCTAGAACTGGAGTTATAGATGGTTGTGAGATGCCATGTGGGTACTGGGTATCTGTCTGGGTTCTCTGGACGAGCAATTAGTGTTCTTAACTGTTGAGCCATCTATCAGTCACCATGAAGTAGAATTTAAAAATCAAATACCATATGTATTGGTTTACTCCTTTGGTCCTAGCACTTGTAAGACAGATGCAGATGAATCTCTGAGTTCAAGGAAATCCTTAGTTTCATAGTAAGACCCTGTCTTGAGTGGTAGGGGTAGGGCTAGGGACTCTCAAATACTCAAAATTAGCTTACTCAGTATTACTGTATAAAATAACATAAATCTTAGGTAAGGGCTGGAGAAATAGCTTAAAAGTATTGATTTGAGGGATATAATGCTCTTTTTTGGCTTCTGTGGGCACTACACACATGTACCCAGACATTCATGAAGGCAAAACTTTTATATACATAAAATAAAAATAAACCTTAATAAAAGATCTTAAATAAGCTAGGTAGTTGCTCAAGCCTGTAAGTCCCAGCTATGGGAGAGAGGCTGAGGAGGACAGTCAAAGTTTGTTGGCTTCTTGTCTCAAAACAACAAAATAAATAAGTAAAAAGAAAAAACAAAACCAAAAATTGTATTTATTTTGAAAGGTGGGGTCTGATGTAGCCCAGGGTGTTTCCAATGATGACCTAAAGTTCTGATCCTATACCCTTTATCATGTGAATGCTTGAATTACAGGTGTGTGTCATCATGCTTGGTTTTATGTTATTCTAGGTATTGAATACAGAATTGAATGCTAGGCAAGTACCCTACCAATTGAACTACATCTTTACACTCTACTTTTTCTTTCCTTGATTTCCTTTCCTCATTATTTCATAGACATTCTAAATTAGGAGAATCCCTTTATGCAATAACAAAATACTTGAGCTTTTATAGTATAAACTCTGATTGTGTATGTTAAATGTAACTTTAAAAATCTACAACCTGGGGGGCTGGAGAGATGGCTCAGTGGTTAAGAGTGCCTACTGCTCTTCCAAAGGTCCCGAGTTCAAATCCGAGCAACCACATGGTGGCTCACAACCATCCGTAATGAAATCTGATGCCCTCTTCTGGACTGTCTGAAGACAGCTACAGTGTACTTACATAATAATAATAATAATAATAATAATAATAATAATAATAAATCTACAACCTGTATTTCTTGGCTACCTGTCTTAAGTAGATTGTTATGTTGTACGTGTCAGACTGTAAAAATAGAGATTTCTCGCCTCCTTCAAAGATGATTAGTTTGTATTTGTTGATATGGCCTAGGAATCAGTGGACTTCTTTACTTTTTTTCCTTTATTTTGTGGTGCTAGAGATTGAACCTAGCCGAATGCTAGGTGCAAGTCTACCTACTACTGAGCCACACTCTCAGCCCAAGAATTTAATACTTCTTAGTGTCCTTTTAGGATATATTGGCCTTCTGATAATCCCAGTAGAAATCACAAAAGAGAGAAAATAGAATAAGTGATAATTCCTCTAGTACGTGAAAGATTCAGAGTAGTGAACATGTTAATTAAGAATTGTTGAGGAACTAGAGAGTTGGCTCAGTGGTTAAGAGTGCTAGCTGCCCTTACAGAGGACCAGGGTTTGATTCTCAGTACCCATGTGATGACTTACAACCACCTAATTTTATTTTCCGGGTATCTGACACCCTCTTCTGGCTTTTGCTGGCACTAGATATGCAGGTGGTGAAGATACAAACATCTTTACACCGTACAAAGCAAAACAACAACAAACAAATTTTAAATGAAAAAAATTGTTGAAATGGGAAGTGTGGTTCAGTGGTACACTTTGCCTAGGATGTGTGAGCCTAAGTTAGATCTCCAACCATTGCTCAAACAAACAAACGAACAAAAAGACTCTACATATTTAGAAATTAAAGAAAAGCTGCAAGTAAATTTATATAAACTACCAATTATTCAAGTGCTAGAGGAATTTGCTTTTATATTTTGGGGGGAGCCAAGTGGTTCTAAACTTACTGTTTTTCCTTTCTAACTGCCAGGTTTACAGATAACTGGTTTGATTAAGTGCTAGGGATCCTACGCAGGATTTTGTGTATGTTAGACAAACACTGCCAACTGAGCTATATTCCACCCAAACTTGGGAGTTTTGTTTTGTTTAGATTTGTTTTTGTTTGTCTTTGAGACGGGTTTTCTATATGTAGACCTGTTTCTCACTATGGAGCTTCAAGACCAAGCTGGCCTTGAATTTTAATATCCAGAAATCATGTATTATTAAAGAAAAATATGACAAGTGTTTATTGTACTGAATGCTTTGATACACAAACATAAATACACACACATACACAGACAGACAGAACTACTAGGGCTAGTAAGGGCTGGTAATTTTTAAAGATTAACTTTATGTGTGTGTATGTCCATCTGTGTAAGTATATGTCATATGTGTTCATGCCTAAAGAGGCCAGAAGAAGGTATCACATATTCTGGAGCTCAAGTTACAGGCAGCTATAAAAAGCCTGACATCTAGCCGGGCGTGGTGGCGCACGCCTTTAATCCCACTACTCAGGAGGCAGAGGCAGGCGGATTTCTGATTTCTAGGCCAGCCAGGTCTACAGAGTGAGCTCCAGGACAGCCAGGGCTAAACAGAGAAATCCTGTCTTGGAAAACAAACAAACAAACAAACAAACAAAAACAACAACAACAAAAAAAGCCTGACATCTGTGCTAGGAATTGAACTCAGACCTTATAGGAAAGCAGCAAACACTTTGCTTCTGAGCCATCTCTACAACCCGTATTAAAAATACCAAATTAACATTAATGAAGCAAACATGGTTTGGAGAGGTATTGTATGGTTTAAAGTCGCTCTAATTAAGGAAACATCCAGTAATTATTTGCTTGATGTATTGTAATATGGAATCTGAAGAAAGCCTTAACTTTTGGTGAATAAGAGAACTTTAAAAAAAAAAAAAACTACCGCTCCCCCCCCTTCTCTGGCCCCATTCCTTCCATATTTATTTCATATGTGTGGATCCATTGTTACTGTCTTCAGACACAGCAGAAGATGGCATCGGGCATCAGATGCCCATTACAGATGGTTGTAAGTCACCATGTGGTTGCTGGGAGTTGAACTCAGGACCTCTGGAAGAGCAGTTGGTGCTTTTTTTTAAAAAAAAGACTTATTTATTTATTTATTTATTTATTTAATGTATATGGGTGCACTGTAGCTGTACAGATGGTTGTGAGCCTTCATGTGGTTGTTGGGAATTGAATTTTTAGGACCTCTGCTCACTCTGATCAGCCCTACTTGCTCTGGTCCACTCCACTTGCTCAGGTACACTGTAGCTGCCTTCAGACGCACCAGAAGAGGGCGTCAATTCTCATTATGGATGGTTGTGAGCCACCATATGGTTGCTGGGATTTGAACTCTTTGGAAGAGCAGTCAGTGCTCTTACCCACTGAGCCATCTCACCAGCCCCCCAGTTGGTGCTCTTAACCACTGAGCCCGTAAGTGAACTTTCTTAATGTTGAGGACTAAAACAGTTTTTAAGCAGTAGATATTTAGTGAATAGTTTCAATAATAGAAAATTTAGGTATTTATAAATGCTAATTTGATTTTTAAAAATGTAAATAAAATACTTTCGAATGAAATATACTTTCTGCATTAGTCTTTATAATGGATGACCTCACTTCTATTTCTTCCTTTTTGGTTTTTGAGACAGGGTCTCATTATGTAGCTTTGGCTAGCTTGATGCTTGTTGTATAGACCAGGCTAGCCTCAAACTTACAGAGGAACACTTGCCTATGCCTTCAGAGTGCTGGATTTAAAGGCATATGCTACCATACTTATATAACCTATTCTAAATCTAAAATACTGGTTGATATGTTTAAGTGTTGAACTAACCATGGCTTTTAGATATTTATCAGCACATTAATATATTTACTATAAAGCAGTACTAACAGTTCCATATGTAGCTTACTTAAAATAATACATAAAATAAAAAAAGTCATTCCAATTCATAACTAGTGTGTATGTAGTATTATCTGTAGGTGGTGTATTTCCACATGTTTGTAAATTAATGACCCCTGGATTATTACTAGAATGAAAGCATAATCCATAGAAGAAAATATTGGTACATTAGACATTATCAAAACTAAAACCTTTGAAAACTTTTAGGGAGATGAGAAGATAGACTACAGGGTTGAGAAAGATGGCTCTCAGAAAGAATGCTTGATGCATAGGTATGAGTTCAAGTTCCTAGCACCCATGCAAGAACCTATAGCTGCAAGTATCTGTAACACCAGCATAGATGAAGATGGAGACAGGCTTACATCTGGATCCCTGGAGTTCCTTGGCTAGCCCCTCTAGCCAAGTGAAAACAGGGAGCTTTAGTTCAGGTTCAGTGAGAAACCCTGTCTCAAGAGAATAGAGAAAGGCTCTTGGATCCTTTTGTACGCTAAGCATGTGGAGGTATGAGTCCATATACCATTTACATAACCACCGCCTACAGATAATACTGCATACACACTAGTTATGAATTGGAATGACTTTTTTATTATATATTATGTGTGTTTGTAAGTTCATGCATGTTACATCATGCATATGAGAGTTCAAGGACAAATTAAAAAAAAAATAAAAAAAATTTTTATTCTGAAGAAAAGGTGGAGAGAAAAAGGGTCAAAAAGGCCTCACATGGGAGACCTAACCTTGTCCCATCCACAGATCCCATTTAGACAACTCTACTACTTTTTCACTATAGGCTTCTCTCAGAAACCATTCCATCACTCAAAAAACTCTAAGCTCTCCTGGGAAAGATGAGATACAGCATAATTATCACTCCTCTGTGGGATGGTTGATCCTGAGCCTGCGGGGGGGGGGGGGGGGGCAAGCTGGTTCCAGACCTTCCCAAATCCACCGCATTTCTTTGCCTCCGATTCTTATGTGTCCAAGGACAGGGAACCAAAACCACGCCCTTGTAGGAGGATCAAGGACAACTTTGTAAGAGTCTGTTTTCCCTTCCACCTTTGTGTTGGATTCAGATGTAAGTTACACTTAGGCCATCAGGCTTATATGGCAAATGCTTTTATCCAGTGATCCTCTCTAGTCCTAGAGTATCAGTTCTCAACCTTTTGGGGGTTAGATGTCTCAAGCTACCCTTTCACAGGGTCAGTGAAGACCAACAGAAAACATAGATACTTATGATTTATAACAGAAGCAAAATTACAGTTATGAAGTGGCAATGAAAATAATTTTATGGTTGGGGGTTACAATAGGATGAACTATATTAAAGGGTCACAGCATTAAGAAGGTTAAGAACCACTGTCTTTGCAAGATGTGTTTGGCAAATGCCAATGTGTAAGAAACTGAACTATATAGTAAAAACCAGTCATTTAGGAACAAACAAAAGACAGACATTTCACTAAAGAAGGATGGATACACAGATGTTAAATAAGCAAATGAAAAGATATTTGGTATTAGTAGACATTAGGAAAATGCAAATTGAAAGCACAATAAGACATTACCACATAACTATTAGAATAGCTAAAATTAAGATATGTGTAGATGGGCTGGAGAAATGTGGCTCAGCAGTTAAGAGCACTGGCCGCTCTTCTGAAGTTCAATTCCCAGCAACCACATGATGGCTCACAACCATTGGTACAGCTATAGTGTACTCATATACATAAAATTAATAAGTAAATCTTTTTTTTAAAGATGTGTGTAGACATAGTCATCAAATGTTGGCACAGATACTAAGAGAATCTTTCATATATTACTGGTGGAAATATGGGGTGGTACAATCATAGGAAATCTTTTGTAGTTCTTTTCTTTCCCCTTTTCCCAGTTTATGGTAGCCAAGGATGACCTTGAACCTCTGATCCTCCTGTTTCTACTTCCCATGGGTTGGGGTTATAGGCTTGTGCCACTACACAGAAGTTATTTTTGTTTCTTTTATTGGCAAAACAAATTTATTCTTGTAGCCATTTTAAATTTATTTATTTTATGTTTATGAGTATACTGTCCCTGTCTTCGGACACTAGAAGAGGTCATGGGATCCTATTTACAAATGGTTGTGAGCCACCACGTGGTTGCTGGGAATCGAACTCAGGATCTTTGGAAGAGCAGTCAGTGCTCTAAACCTCTGAGCCATCTCTCCAGCCCACTCTTGTAGCCATTTTAAACCTTTAATTTTAAATTAAATTTTAGTTTGTATGTGTTTGGGCATATGTGCTATGGTATTCTTGTGGGGATCAGAGGGGCAACTTGCTGGATGGAGTCTCTTTTCTCCCTACTATGCAGGTCTCTAGACTCAAACTGACGTCCATTTAGTCATCTAACTGGCTCCTAGTTTACTTTTTGTTTCTCGTTTTTGTTTTTGGCCTTTTTCAGATGGGGTTTCTCTGTGTAGCCTTGGCTGTTTTGGAACTCACTCTGTAATCAGGCTGGCCTCTGTCT
This sequence comes from Mus musculus, assembly GCF_000001635.26. Taxonomy (NCBI): domain Eukaryota; kingdom Metazoa; phylum Chordata; class Mammalia; order Rodentia; family Muridae; genus Mus; species Mus musculus. Next base: position 72,617,620 of record NC_000077.6, read on the forward strand.
CCTGAGTGCTGGAATTAAAGACATGTGCTATTATGCCCTGGCTTCTTTTCACTAGTTGAAATTAGTGCAGCTGTAAATAAGTATATGCAAATATTTTAAGACTCTGCTTTCATTTCTTTTTTGTCTGTACCCACAAATATGGTTGTTTTATTTTTTGGTACAGGTCCCCACTATATAGCCTTAGCTGGCCTAGAACTCACCATGTATGCCAGAAAAGAAATGTACCTGTCTCTCTGCTTCTTGATTGTTGGGATTAAAGATGTGTACTACATCAGCAAGTCATGTCTTAATTTTTATTAGCTTTATTTATTTATTTATTTATTTTGTTTTGTTTTGTTTTTCGAGACAGGGTTTCTTTGTATAGCTCTGGCTGTCCAGGAACTCACTCTGTAGACCAGGCTGGCCTCGAACTCAGAAATCTGCCTGCCTCTGCCTCCCGAGTGCTGGGACTAAAGGTGTGCGCCACCACGCCCGGCTAGTATTATTTATTTTTGAAGAATATAAGTTTTCAGTAAAGCTGAGCAGTAGATACTATTTCCAATATGCTTCCTTTCTTAGGAGTAAACAGGTTCTTTCATGACCTATATCATCTACCAGAATATAGTTAATATTTGTTATTAAGAATAGCTTACAAGAAGTTCAAGATAACTGCACAGATGCAGCCGGTGTTTCCAAGCAGCCACCAAGATGGCTGAAGTGGAGAAGTGGATCTTCTGCAAATTCACCTGCCGTGGTGTGGATCTGGGTCAATTGCTGGACGTGTCCTATGAGAGCAAATACAGTTGTACAGTGCCTTCCAGAGGCAGTGGAAGCAGCACTTACACTACTCGAGCATATGAGAAAGACCAAGTAGGAGGTGCTACCCATGGAGAAGCCTGAGGTGGTAAAAATCTTCCTGAGGGACAAGATCATCCTGCCAGAGATGGTACGCAGCATGGTGGGCTTATACAATGGCAAGACCTTCAACCAGGTGGAGATTAAACAGGTGACATGCTACTACTTGTTTGAGTTCTCTAATATCTACATGCCTTTTAAGCACAGCTGGCCTGTTATCCTGCCACCTACTTCTGCTTTATCCCCCTCAAGTAGCTGAGGCAAATAAAGACTCATGTTTAGTCCTTGGAGGGGAAAAAAAGACTGGCTTACAGGTGGTGATTCAAGTAGTTCAACAGTGACTGATCCTAATGGAAAGGCCACAAATCCTGCTAGCTACTCAGTTTACAACCTGGCACTGGAGTCTAGGATTCCTAGAGAGTTGCTGGTCTTTAGTAAATGTTGGGATCCTGAAGAATAGATTTTAATGCCAATGAAGGAATGGATCTAAAACAGGTTAGATGAAGGTCAATGAAGTCAAGCAGGCAAAAAGCAAAAACTTACCTTATGTGACATTTTATGTGGGGCATAAGATTTAGGGTGGATCTTCCCACTTAAAAAAATGATCAAGAAAATTCCTCTCAGGCATGTCCTGCTGCTTGTGTTTTATTCTATTGCAATCAGTTGACAACCCAGAAGAATCATCACAGGTTTACCCTTTGATTTTTAGACCCATGAGTTCTAACTTTAAGAAAAACTATACTATATATTGGAGTCAAAGCCTATCCCACCATCAGGAGAACCCTGGTCTTTTATGTGTGTCTTTTTTTTTTCGGGGGGGGGGGTTTCGAGACAGAGTTTCTCTGTATGGTCCTGGCTGTCCTGGAACTTACTTTGTAGACCAGGCTGGCCTCGAACTCAGAAATCCGCCTGCCTCTGCCTCCCGAGTGCTGGGACTAAAGGCGTGCGCCACCACACCTGGCTTATATGTGTGTCTTTAAAAGGCCATCCCACTGTTTTAACAGGCCAGCTGTTCAGGATGGTGACAAACATGGTAAGAAGTGAATTATATGAGATGGCCTGCCTACACTTTTCTGGCTGGCTGTGAAGTGAGCTTCTTGGTCAGAAGCAATGCTATGTGGAATACCATGGTGGTGGATAAAATATTCTATAATTCCATGGGTTTAGTTTTGTCAGTTTTATATGCCAGAAGGCAAATCAAAAACCAGAATACATCGTATTTCACAAAGGACAAAACATTGCCCTTTCCACAATGGAAATAGTAGTCAACCTGCCACTTGGTTGCTAGCTGGACACCCAGGGGACTTAGTGTTGGTCTCTGCTGCTGGCAGATCTGGCACTTAGCTGTAGTGGGAGCAAGGTACAACCTCAGAACACCTAGGATTGTAGAGATCATGAAGAGAAGTTGAGGCTTCACACTATGTGGCAGAGTACCTGAAGACAAAAATTTAGATGAGGGTATTGGTGAAAGTGCAGCACAGTTGCAGTGGACATGCCAACATTTTGGAGATGCCTATACTGTGAGATGACCAGGATAGCAGCAGCTATGGAGTGGAGCCAGTCTGAGCCTACAAGAAAAGCTGCATGTGCTGTGGATGACAGAGCTGGATAAATGCTGCTGCCAAGGACCTTTGAAGCTCAGTGGATCCTGAGTGGGTCCTAAACATCAAGCAGTGACTCTACACTGTTGGACTTCGATTTGATTTGATTTGTAACCGCCCTGATTCTGACCTCTTAAAGTATGTAACTTATTTTTTATTTTTATGTGAGCCTAAAGTTGAGATATTTTGAAGTTTTAGAGTGACTTTGGATATTTTAAAGAGACTGAATTTAAAGTTTGAATTTTTTTTTTTTGTTTGTTTGTTTTGTTTTTCGAGACAGGGTTTCTCTGTGTAGCCTGGCTGTCCTGGAACTCACTTTGTAGACCAGGCTGGCCTCGAACTCAGAAATCTGCTTGCCTCTACCTTCCGAGTGCTGGGATTAATGGTGAGTGCCACCACGCCCGGCCTAAAGTTTGAATGTTTTGTTTTGTTTTTGTGACAGGGTTTCTCTGTGTAACCCTGGCTGTTCTGAAACTTGCTCTGTAGACCTGGCTGGCCTCGAGCTCAGAGATCAGCCTGCCTCCACCTCCTAAGTGCTGGTATTAAAGGTGTGTGTGCAACCACTATAGTGTTACCTTCATTGATTTTATTTTATTTTATTTTATTTTATTTTATTTTATTTTATTTTATTTTTTGAAGTGGGTCTGTCTATATAGGCTATCCTGATCTGGGGCTTGTTTATATTCCATGTTGCCTTCAAAACTTGTGCTCTTTCTGCCCCAGCTGCTGAGACTATAGCTATGTGTCACCTTGTCCCACTCAGCTATCTCTGTACTCACATACTGGGAACAGGAATCTATCTATCTATCTATCTATCTATCTATCTATCTATCTATCCATCCATCCATCCATCCATCAATCAGAGTTTTTGTAACAGCCTTGCTGCCCTAGAACTCACTCTGCAGGCTCAGCTGTTCTCAGACTCACAGAGATCTGCTTGTCTTTGCCTCCTGAGTGCTGGGATTAAAGGCAGATGCCATCACCTCACAAGCCTGTGGTTTTTTTTTTTTTTTTTTTTGGGTTTTTCGAGACAGGGTTTCTCTGTATAGCCCTGGCTGTCCTGGTACTCACTTTGTAGACCAGGCTGGCCTCGAACTCAGAAATCTGCCTGCCTCTGTCTCCCGAGTGCTGGGATTAAAGGCGTGCGCCACCACGCCCGGCTGCCTGTGTATTTTTATTTTGTACTTTGGGATAAAGTCTGTGTTGAGAGTTTTCCAGGGATTGAAGAGTTGGGTCACATGATGGTAAAGGCTTGGTAAAATAAGTGTTGCTCTTTTTACTATATTACCCTCTTCTGACTATTTTTTGTCAGTATATTATATAGACTCCTTTCTGAAGGCTTAGATTTTTTTCAAAACCTACTATATCTTTATCATAAATGCTTCAACCTCTCTTCTAACCCACCAACTAGAGGTAGGGGAAAGGGTGTTGTGGACCTGATTAGAAGTAGTTCCTTGGGGTGATTCCACTCTTCGATGTTAGGATATCAGCAGTCCATTTCAATAGTAAACACCATACATGAATCAGTAGTGGCAGTGTGATCCAGCAGAAACAGCAAGGCTCTGCCAAATTGGCACAAGTCAGGAAAGTGGCCAGAATGAGCTGGAATACCACAACAAGACCCTTTCTGTGTTTCTAAGACCAGCAGAGTATTGCAAGAGTGTGTAGCAAAGCAAGAGTGTTCTCACTGTGAGGTCCTATTTATATCCTTTCTAAACATCATGCACCAAACTCTTAAAAAGAAATTAGAGGGCTGGAGAGATAGCTCAGTGGTTAAGAGCACCAACTGCTCTTCCAAAGGTCATGAGTTCAAATCCCAGCAACCACATGGTGGCTCACAACCATCCGTAACAAGATCTGACTCCCTCTTCTGGTGTGTCTGAAGACAGTGTATTTATATATAATAAATAAATAAATCTTTAAAAAAAAAAGAGTTTGTTTATTGCATGTGTATATGGTGTGGGTGTGCGTGTGTGCAAGGGCATACACATATATGCTTATACATAAGCTTACATGTGTTCATTTCTTCCACTGTGGGTTTAGCGATCAAACTCTGCCAGGCATGTGTGGCATGTCAGGACAGCTAGGAAACTCTGTTTCAAAAATGAAAACGGGAAACAACAAAAGCCAAAAGCCAAAAGCCAAAATACCTGAAGTATATGCCCTGCCCTATCCCTGTCTTGATTGGTATACTCCCTTTTCCTCTTAGCCTTCCTCAAACTGGAATACTTTCACTTACTGTGTGTATTATTCCAGGCAGCCCTCAGAGACTATTTATGGGTCAAGTAATAAATAACATTGGAGTAAAAAGTGAGGTATTCTGACTGGTTTCCTTTAAAATGGTTCTTTTATAATTTCATTTGTAAAATGTGCCAGATAAAAAGTTATTTTTTTCTGTAGGAAGGGTAAGACAATACTCTGAAGATAATGTGGTTATATTATTTTAGAGTTATTTGAGTAGATAACATTGACACTGAAATTTAATTAAATATTTTCTTCAGTCTTGGGGGGCATAATTTTTACAAATAGTTTAAATTGGAGAATTAACAATGCCTAAAGTGAAATATTCTGTGAATCCTTTATTACTTCAAAATGTTATTTTAAATTTTTTTTTAAAAAGATTTATTATTTTAAACTGTTTTTTATTTATTTGTTTTAAGTGTGTTTATTTTTTATTTTATGTGTGTTAGTGTTTTGCCTGCATGTATGTGTGTGTGTGTGTGTGTGTGTGTGTGTGTGTGTGTGTGTGTGTTTTGGATCCCCAGAGCTGGAGTTATAGACAGTTTTGAACTGCCTTGTGGGTTCTGGGAATTTTTTTTTTATACTTTTTATTAGGTATTTTCCTCATTTACATTTCCAATGCTATCCCAAAAGTCCCCCATACCCTCCCTCCCATTCCCCTACCCACCCACTCCCACTTTTTTGCCCTGGCGTTCCCCTGTACTGGGGCATATAAAGTTTGCAAATCCAATGGGCCTCTCTTTCCAGTGATGGCCGACTAGGCCATCTTTTGATACATATGCAGCTAGAGTCAAGAGCTCAAGGGTACTAGTTAGTTCATAATGTTGTTCTACCTATAGGGTTGCAGATCCCTTTAGCTCCTTGGGTACTTTCTCTAGCTCCTCCATTGGGGGCCCTGTGATCCATCCAATAGCTGACTGTGAGCAAACACTTCTGTGTTTGCTAGGCTCCTGCATAGTCTCACAAGAGACAGCTATATCTGGGTCCTTTCAGCAAAATCTTGCTCTAGTATATGCAATGGTGTCAGCGATTGGAAGCTGATTATGGGATGGAACCCTGCATATGGCAGGCTCTAGATGGTCCATCCTTTTGACACAGCTCCAAACTTTGTCTCTGTAACTCCTTCCATGGGTGTTTTGTTCCCAATTCTAAGAAGGGGCAAAGTGTCCACACTTTGGTCTTCATTCTTCTTGAGTTTCATGCGTTTAGCAAATTGTATCTCATATCTTGGGTATCCTAAGTTTCTGGGCTAATATCCACTTATCAGTGAGTACATATTGTGTGAGTTCTTTTGTGATTGGGTTACCTCACTCAGGATGATACCCTCCAGGTCCATCCATTGGCCTAGGAATTTCATAAATTCATTCTTTTTAATAGCTGAGTAGTACTCCATTGTGTAAATGTACCACATTTTCTGTATCCATTCCTCTGTTGAGGGGCATCTGGGTCCTTTCCTGCTTCTGGCTATTATAAATAAGGCTGCTATGAACATAGTGGAGCATGTGTCCTTCTTACCGGTTGGAACATCTTCTGGATATATGCCCAGGAGAGGTATTGCAGGATCCTCCGGTAGTACTATATGCAGTTTTCTGAGGAACCTCCAGACTGATTTCCAGAGTGGTTGTACAAGCTTGCAATCCCACCAACAATGGAGGAGTGTTCCTCTTTCTCCACATCCTCGCCAGCATCTGCTGTCACCTGAATTTTTGATCTTAGCCATTCTGACTGGTATGAGGTGGAATCTCAGGGTTGTTTTGATTTGCATTTCTCTGATGATTAAGGATGCTGAACATTTTTTCAGGTGCTTCTCAGCCATTCGGTATTCCTCAGGTGAGAATTCTTTGTTTAGCTCTGAGCCCCATTTTTTAATGGGGTTATTTGATTTTCTGGAGTCCACCTTCTTGAGTTCTTTATATATATTGGATATTAGTCCCCTATCTGATTTAGGATAGGTAAAGATCCTTTCCCAATCTTTTGGTGGCCTTTTTGTCTTATTGACGGTGTCTTTTGCTTGGGTGCTGGGAATTAAGGTTAGGTCCTCTGGAAGAGCAGTTAGTACTCTTAACTCGTAGCCATCTCTCCAACTCCATATGTGTGAGTGTTAATGGGTGGTTTTGCCTGCATGTATGTTTTTTGTGCTATATTCATACTTAGTTGTCAGCAGAGGTCAGAAGGCATTGGATCTCTTGGAACTGAAGTTGCAGGTGTTTGTGAGCCACCATGTTAGTCCTGGGAACCAAATCTGGTTTCCTCTGTAAAAACAGCAAGTGCTGCCAACAGCTAAAGCATCTCCAGCTTCTTCTTATTTTTATTTATCTCTCTTGGTTTTTCAAGACAGGGTTTCTGTGTAGCCTGGAGGTCCTGGAACTTGCTTTATAGACCATGTTGGCCTCAAAGTCAGAGATCCCACTTCTTCTCCTTCCCAACTGCCAGGATTAAAGGTGTGTGCCACCACTTACAGCTTTTACTTTTTTTTTTTTTTTTTTTTTTAAGACAGGGTTTGTTTGTGAAGACCTGGCTGTCCAGAAGCTAGCTCTGTACACCAGACTGGCTTTGAAGTCACAGAAATGCACCTGACACTGCTTCCCCAGCATTGGGATTAAAGGAGTGGGCCACCACCCCCTGGCTCAGCTATTATTTTTATTTACGTGAATGTGTATAATTATATTTATGTGAATTCATGTATATGTGCTTGCCAGGTATATGCATACCTGCAGAGGCCAGAAGAGGGTGTCTGATTCTCTTTAGCTGAAATTACAGGTGGAATTACCACTTTACAAGGGTTCTGGGAACTAAACACAGGTTCTGGAGAGCAGCATGTGCTCTTAACCACTCAGCTTTCTTTCCAGCCTACTTTTAGGTAAAATTTAACTCCATTGAGAGTTTTCTAAATTAGTTATCTTAACAATGTTATATTGAACTTTTCCTTGCCTATCTGTCCTTTATTACTAGAATGACAATTATGCTTTTGTTTAGTACAGAAGACAGTCAACCTTTGTAATTACTATAAAATAATATAGTAGAGAGAGTTGGGTAAAATATTGCTGTGGCATTTGAGGTAGGACAAAACAGTAAAGTTGAAATGACCCATGGCACTTAAGTGTTGCAGGGTATTTGATCACACTGTAAACCCCCAAAGACTTTGTTATTTACCTAAAAGACCTTGTTGTGGTGTGTCTCAGCCCTTGCACACACCTCTACTCCAAGAGCTAAATAAAGTCAGTCCTAGGTCATGAGGCAGGGAGCAAGTAATCAGCCCACAGGGAGTGAACATAGTAAGCAGGAAGGAGGGTCTTTAAGTTGAAGGGTATTTAAGACAGTGTGGAGAAGGAGAAAGCTTTTTCTTTTTTTCTTCTGGGACACTGGTTGAAGAGGAATGTCAATTGAGTGTTTTTCTTTTCTACACACACACACACACACACACACACACACACACACACACACAAAAGTGAGGTTTAGGCAGGGTTTTGTTTTATTTTTCCAGAAGAATAAAAGCAAAACCCTGTCCCAACCCTCACCTGGGGATACTTAAAAGTGGTCCAGCACACTTGGGTGGTAGAGATGGATCAGCAGCCAATGCAGAACACTTAAGTTCTTGAAACTTCCCTTGTTAATCCTAAGACTTCATTAGGGCTTTCAAGAAGATGTTTACCCTACGTTTACTTTTAAGTAGGTCAGTTAGATTATATATATATAACTGCTTTATAGATCCTTGGCAGTGAATCAGTTTGAGATTTCTTGCTGCCATATTCAGCTTTGCCAAGATAAGTTTAGCTTTTTTTTCCTTTTTATCCTTCCCTCTCTCCCCCCTTTTTCCCCCCAGAGAATTGGCCAAAGGCTTTAACTAATCCATATTCTTGTAAACCAAGAATTTTTTTGTAGTCTAGGGATCTGTGGATGTGTTTGGATACCGACTGTAGTCTGAACATCATTTAATTACTTTCATCAATATTGTCCACATTTTTTTAAATTTATTTTTTTAATTAGGTATTTTCTTCATTTACATTTCAAATGCTATCCCAAAAGTCCCCCATACCCTCCCTCCTTGTCCACATGTTTAAGAAGGTATTACTTTAAAAGGATGGGAGAAATGGTTCAATAGTTAAGGGTATTTACATTACATAGAGGACCCCACATTTGCAGTACCCATGTGGTAGGGAGGGAGGATCCCTACATGTGGGAGGGAGGCTCACAACTGTAACTCCATTTCAAGGAAATGGAAACCTGATGCCCTCTTCTGGGCTACACTGGCACCAATATGATCTGTGACATACTATTTTAAAAGTATTAATTTAAAAATTAGCTTTCAAAGTAATAGGCTTTCTTACAACATTTTTAATACATATTTAGTTTTGGCTAATTCTCCCCCATATCTCTACTAACTTGTCTGCTCCTATCTCTATTTGCTTTCATATCTTATGTGTCCTATTGGCTCTCATCTTGCTCTCATTTAAATACACATATTTAACAATTAGAAACTAAGATCTGCATATGAGAGAAAATGTACTATTTGTCTTTCTGTGTCTGGGTTAACTCAGTATACTTTTATTTTCTCTATTTTCCTGTAAAATCTATATTTCATTTTTATTACAGCTGAATACAAATCCATAAAAATATGGAAAGCTTCATGAATTTCTATCACTCTAACAAAATATCTGTTTGAAACAATCGCAGTCCATATGCTTTTGGTGGAGAGACAAAAGGATAGTTTTTGAAAACTACTTGCTTATTTCATCCCTGTTTATTACCCTCTTGTGGCAACACTTTATGTATGTTTTGGGTTCTCTTATACTCCTCCCCAGCAGACAGAAAGCTGTGTACCTAACCTGCCATAAGGTACCTGTATAAATTGGGTGGTAGTGGCACATGCTTTTAATTCTAGCACTCAGAAGGCAGAGGCAGGAAAATCTTGAGTTTGAAGCCAGCTCGTCTACGGAGCAAGTTTTAGGGAAGCCAGGGCTACACTGAGATGTCCTGTCTTTAAACAAAACAAAAGGTGTGGATACAAAATTATCCTCTGGCATGTGCACGCCTGCATGTACATGTACCGCAGGCACTTCTGGTGCTGCTGAGGCCTGAAGAAGGCATCAGATCTTCTGGAATTGGAGATGGTTGTGAGCTGTCAAGTGGATCTTGACAATCAAACCTGGGTCCTCAGGAGGAGCAGCCAGTACTCTTTTATTGATGAACTACCTTCCCAGCCTCAGAACCCTTTAAAAATTTACTTGACATTTACAAGTGTTTTGTCTGCTTATATTAAATGATTTTGTGCAACCTATGTGGGTGGTAGGAAGAGAACCTGCGTCCTCTGCAAGAACAGCTAGTTCTCTTTAATAACTGAGCCAAATTTCCCACCCAAAAAAGTGACCTTTAGAAACTCTATGTAGCCTAGGCTGTTCTTGAAGTCTTTCCTATCTTCCTGCCTGCCTTACCCTCCTTAGTTCTAGGATTTCAGACATGAGCCACCACTCCCAACTTAGTATCTATCCCATTTCTTTTAATTTTCATTATCACTCTCTAGTCCTATCTCTCAGTCATGAATATTCTTTATTATATATGTATATGATCATGTGTATGTCATAGTTTATATGATCATTAGAAAGGATTATAAATGAACATTGTGAACTTGACAGCGATTCATGATCGCCATGTGAAAAAGCTGCATGAATGATTATATATTTGAAGTTATTACCAGAGTGGTATTTGATAAGTATATGATAACTGGGGTTAAGATTATATTTGTAGCTGGGTGGTGGTGGCGCACACCTTTAGTCCCAGCACTCGGGAGGCAGAGGCAGGCAGATTTCTGAGTTTGAGGCCAGCCTGGTCTACAAAGTGAGTTCCAGGACAGCCAGGGCTATACAGAGAAACCCTGTCTCGAAAAACGAAAAAAAAAAAAAAAAAGATTATATTTGTAGGGCTGGAGAGATGGCTCAGCTGTTAAAGACTAGGCTCACAAACAAAAATATAAGATTATATTTGTAGCTTTGTATCTGTGTTCCTGAACTTTGGTTTATTTAATTTCAAAGTACTTGGAATTACTTTAAGACATTGCTTTAAAAAAAAAAGATATTGCTATATATAATAAGTTTTACTTAGAACAGGAAGGGAATAATCACTAAGTTAGTTGAGCAGAATTTAGAAAGTTTTCTGTGGGTTTGAATGATGATTTTCTAAAAATTAATAGAATGATGTATTAGGGTAATGTCTTACCAGCCTGAAGTTGAATATCTAGTCATAGGTAACCTAATACACATAGCCTTGTATTGAATCTTTTTAATTGACACTAGGTGTAGCCTTGGCTGTCCTGGAACTCCCTCTGTAGACCAGGCTGTCCTCAAACTAAAGAGTTCCACCTGCTTCTGCCTTGCATTGTGTTTTTCCTGCATATATGTCTGTATGAGGGTGTTGGATACCCTGAAACTGAAGTTACAGACAGTTATGAGCTGCCACGGGAGTTCTGGGAATTGAACCTATATCTTCTGGATGAGCAGCCAGCGTTTTTAACTGCTGAGTCATCTCTTCAGCACCTTGTATTGATTGTCTGAATGTATCTATGTATCTGTGTATGTGTGAGTTTGATCCCCTGAACCCATTTGGTGATAGGGAGGAGAGACTTTATTCCTGCAAGTTGTCCTCTGACTGTGGTATACTGCACACGTACAAGCACACATAAAAATAATGTAATTGAAAGTAAAATTAAAAGTTGTATTGACAAGCAATTCTGAATACCGTATTGCTGAAATATCAGTAATAAGTGTTAGAACTCCTTTAGTAAAACTTGTTCAAAAAGTACAGTTGAGTTATTCAGCATTTTTAATGCAGATTATGTGAAGAGTCATCTTTATTTTGTGGTTTGTTATATTCTTCCTCTGCCTTTTTCATTTTGAGTCCCTGAAATCTGTTCTATATTTACTTGTGTGTCTACATACTAAAACCATCTCTGAATCATGCTTTGAAGATCAGCAAGAGATACTCCGCTGTATGATGAGAGGTGACTATTAGAGGCATAAACAAGTCTTAGTAAATTAGGAGATGTTTGTTTCAGCAGTAGCAATGTAATCCCAAACGCTTGTTGGTGCTATGACTGAAGAAATTTTTATTTACTGTGTATTTATTGTACATTGTTACAGATTAGGACTTTGTGCTTCCTGGGCAACTGCTCTGTCACTGAACTATATTTCCAGGCCTGCCTACTTAATTCTTTAAATCTCTTTTTAAGAGTTCAAGAGAGGGCTGGAGAAATGGCTCAGTGGTTAAGAGCACCGACTTCTCTTCCAGAGGTCCTGAGTTGAATTTCCAGCAACCATATGGTGGCTTACAACCATCTGTAATAGGATCTGATGCCCTTTTCTGGGGTGTCTGAAGACAGCAACAGTGTGTGTGTGTGTGTGTGTGTGTGTGTGTGTGTGTATACATACACATATACATATATATGTATATGAGGCCAGCCTGATTCACATAGGAAGTTCCACGACAGCTGGGGCTGCATAAAGAGACCCTGTCTCAAAAACCAAAACAAATGAAAGAACCCTACTTTATCTCCATTTTTTATTGTAAAATGACAGTTGAATAGAATTAAAATCCAAATTAAGCAACCCTTAAACTTATAAGGCTTGCTAGACTTTGGTCGACTTAGATTGAAATTGTTCATGCTTTATATTTTTAAATGTCATCCTTACTAAATATTATGGAGTATATCTAATGATATGCCCAATTATTTTTTAATTTTAGGATTTTATTATAATATACGATATCATGATAAAATATTGCAAATAAAAATTAAAAATTATATAACAAGATGAACCAGACACAATGTTTATATAATTCAGTGAACTATACAGTTTAATTTAAAAGGAAAGTAAGGAAAATAAAGGGATGGACACTAAATACTCTTGGGGGCCAGAACGTAATTCTTTTCCTTTTTTAAAAAATTTAAAATAGGGTCTAACTATATATCCTTAGCTGCCTGGTCTGGTATAGAGACCATCAGCCTTTGTCTGCCTCTTGTCTCTGTGTCCCAAGGGCTGGAATTAAAGGCATGTACCATTAAACCTGGCACTTTATTATTGTATTTGTGTCTGGCTGTTTAGAATTGTCACTTTACCTGTCTCCTCTGGATGCCTAGATTGTGTCAGATTGTGTAAGACATTTTTTTGGGGGGACATTTTTTTGGGGGGGGAGATTTATTTTTGGTTATATCTACATGTAAATGTCTTTTTTTGTTGTTGTTTTGTTTTGTGTTTTCGAGACAGGGTTTCTCTGTATAGCCCTGGCTGTCCTGGAACTCACTCTGTAGACCAGGCTGGCCTCGAACTCAGAAATCCGCCTGCCTCTGCCTCCCAAGTGCTGGGATTATAGGCGTGAGCCACCACCGCCTGGCTCTTATGCAAATGTTTTACAGGCCAGAAAGATGGTGTCAGATCCTCTGGAGCTGGAGTTACACAGACTCTTGTGAACAACCTTGACATGGGTGCTGGGAATAGAACTCAGGTTCTTTGGGAGAACAGCAAATGCCTCATGTCCCTTTAATAATAATTGTTTGTAAACTGATTTAATTTTTAAAAGAAGATTTATTTATTCATTTTATGTATGTGGGTACTCTGTAGCTGTATAGATGGTTGAGAGCCTTCATGTGGTTGTTGGGAATTGAATTTTAGGACCTCTGCTTGCTCCGGTCAACTCCACTCGTTCAGTCCCTGCTTGCTCCAGCCCAAAGATTTGTTTATTATTATACATAAGTACACTGTAACTGACTTCAGACATACCATAAGAGGGTGTCAAATCTCATTACAGATGGTTGTGAGCCACCATGTGGTTGCTGGGATTTGAACCCAGGACCTTTGGAAGAGCAGTCAGTGCTCTTACCCGCTGAGCCATCTCACCAGCTCCTGATTTAATTTTTTTAATGAGTGTGTTTGCAAGTTGAAGGTTGATCTTTAGTATCCATATTAAGTGCATCTAACAAAGCATATCTGAGTTTTGAATTGTGGTAATTTTTGGATCTTCCTTAGTCTAGATGGCATGATGGCTGCAGAAAGAAAAAAAGTTTTACCTTGTTTTCCAAGTTAAAGTATTTTCCTCTGAGTTTTGCCTGTCATTTCCCTACCCCCTTAATCTGGGATAGTCTTATTAGAATGGGGTAGATTAGCTTTTTATGCAAAGCTGTCTTATTAGCTGGGATGTTTATATTGTTGGAGAAATGGCTTAGTGGATAAGAGCACTTGTTACTCTTGTAAAGGACCTGGTTTTGGTTCCCAGCATCCAAATGGGGGATAAAAGGTGTGTAACTCCAATTTCAGAGGATCTGATGCCCTCTTCTGGCCTCTTGTGGGCAAATGTAGGCATTTGGTGAACAGACATAAAAGCAGGCAAAACACCCAATACACATACTTCTCCTCTCCCTTTCCCCCCACCCTCTTCAAAAACAAAAAAGAAACAATTTCAAGAGAATGGGTTTTACAAGGTACAACAATATATTGATTTTTTTTTTTTGTTCCCACAGAAAGAAATAGTACTACCTGGAACAATGATTCTAAGTCCTGGAAGTATTTAGAACACCTTGTCATAGTAAATAATCAATGATCACTCTACTGGCAGCTTGAAAGACTTCATATTGGGCAGATTACACTGAGACAATATGGGCAGATAAAAGAATAATTCCTGGGATTTGAAGCACAATGACTTTTAGAATTATTATTAATTAATAACAATGAAGTTAATAACAGCACAACACCCTTAAACATCTTAAGATGTTTTAGAATCAAGTTATTTGAGGGCTTAGGAAAGAACCAAGTGTTTGGGTGTATGTGTTTATGTTCATGTGTGTGTAGGCAGAATTCAGTGTCAGGTTAGGTATCTTCATCTGTCACTTAATACCTTATTAGCACACTCCCCACCCCACTTTGGGGGACGACGACAATGTCTCATTTAGTAGCCCTAGCTGTCCTGAACTCAGTATGTTCAAGTACCAGTTGGCTTTGAACTCAGAAATAGATCCACCTTTCTAGGCCTCCTGAGGGTTGGCATTAACGGTGTGAGCCACTATGCCTAGTTCATTTTACTTTTTAACTATTTACTTTTATGCTGTATGTGTGAGTGTTTTGCCTGCTTGTGTGCCTCTATGAACCACTCCTGTGCCTCGTGCCTAGGAGCCAGAAAACAGGTGTTGTATTCTCTGGATTAAATTATAGCAGCTGTTTTGGGGGTTCAACCTAGGTTCCCTGAAAGAGTAGCCAGCACTCCTAATTCGAATTCTCTCTTCCACTTTCTTTTTTGCTGTTTCTTAACCTCCTCTTCCTTTTTTGGGGGGGTGGGTGGGTGGGTGGGGGTTTGTTGAAGCAGGAATTCTCTGTAGCCCTGACTGGCCTGGACCTTCCTTTCTTTGTTGTAGACTAGACAGGTCTTGAACTCAGAGACCCAAATGCCTCTGTGAACCGAGTGCTGGGATTAAAGGCATGTACCACATACCCAACTTAAAAAAATTTTTTTTTTACTGTTTTTTTTATTTTTAAGATGGTGTTTTCTACTGAACCTGGAGCTTGCTGATTATGATTAGCTAGAAAAGTTAGCCAGCCACTGCAGGGATTCTACTGTTTCCATTTGTTACAGGTATTACAGGAGTACTCTGCCACACCCAGGTTTTACATTGAGTGCTGGGATTCTGAACTAAGATCGGAATCATTTAATAGTCTGAAGCATCACATTAACTCAGCTCAAAAGCATTCTTTTTTTCCCAAGACTGCTGGATAACCAGGTACAGTAGCTTCTTACCCAAAGGTTTGCTTTCAGATGTTGCATTTACCTGAAATAAAGCTCAGTTATGAAAGTTAATGGACAATTCCAGAGCAGACTATTTTTGAGTTTTAAATTGTTTACTATTCTATTAGGATGAACTCCCAACTTGTCCAGTTCTACTTACCCATAATACAAACCATCCTTTTATTTGGTGTATTCATACTGTAGCCTGGAGTCACTTAAGTTATAATGCTTCCCTTTCCCTGTGTTCAAATAACCCTTCACTTAATAATGACAGAAAGCTTAAGAGTGTGATGCTGGCAACTCAAAGACCTGCCAGATACTTCATTTGAGCAAAAAGTTTGTATGTCTGCTTTTGTTTATATGAGTACACTATAGCTGTCTTCAGACACTCCAGAAGAGGGCATCAGATCTCATTACAGATGGTTGTGAGCCACCATGTGGTTGCTGGGAATTGAACTCCGGACCTCTGGAAGAGGTCTTAACCTCTGAGCCATCCTCTCCAGCCCATTTTTTGTTTGTTTGTTTGTTTGTTTTTGCTTTGCTTTTCTTTCTTTCCTTTTTTGTTTTTTTGTTTTGTTTTGTTTTTGATTTAAAAAAAAAGCTGTTACTGGGTGGTGGCAGCAGCAACATGTGACTTTAATCTCAGCACTTGAGGGAGAAGCAATCGGATTTCTGAGTTCAAGGTCAGCCTGGTTTACAGAAGCAAGTTCCAGGGCAGCCTGGGACACACAGAGAAATCCTATCTTGAAAAACAAAAACCAAACTAACAAAAAGCTTTAGCCTTAATTAGGAAAGGAAAACCGTATGCTTAGGTTGTTTGGATGCATGGTTGGGAACTAACAATTACTCAGTTTGTGAAACTGTGAAAAAGGAAGAGAGGACTCATGGTGGTTTGTATTTTACACTGCAAAAAATTTCCTAGTGGCATTCACACACATCACAAACACACACTAATTTCGATTTAGGAAATTAAGAAAATATTTCTTATATTATTCCTTGATTGGGTTTCTTGTTATACTTGTTATTTCTTATTAATTCCTCACATTAACAGATCTATTTTACTTTTGAATAGTAATTTGGCCCTGCCTCAAGTGTTAGTGTGTTTTAGAAACCCAGTGGAGTTCTAACATTTGTTTTCCTTAGTTTTGTTTTAATCCTAATAATCATTATTTTTTTTTCCCCAGAGGTAGCTACTCTAGAGACAAAAGCCCTGGGGCTATCTGTTGCAGTTGAAGAGAAATTTACCAGTGGAATCCCCCTCCCCCTCCTGCAAAAATAAAAGTTTGAAAAACAGTAGTAAAATTATCTACTTTTCCTAAGTAGGCCAAGGGGGTTTGCCCTTGTTATAGTCTTGATATCTTAAGTCATAGGATCATGTAAAATTTAGACTTGCTAGCCTTAAACTTCTGATAAATAAAATGAAATCTTTAGATCTAAATCCAAGTTTAACAAATAACTTGAGTGCATACTTCTAAAAATAGCAACATTTTAATGAACAGCATAAAATTCTTGCTAGCATAAGAGAGATAATAAGCCAGACAATTAAGTTAAAAGGTCTAACCTATTAGTGATGAGTGCCCTTCAGGGAAAGTAAGATTGGTGATGTGGATAGGTTGGGGGTGACATGTTGATTGTCTGAGGGACTAGCTTTCTAGGTGGAGAGAATAACAAGCACAGAAGCCTTGAAGTGGGCAGAGGGGCTTTTATACAGCCTGGGGCACATGGAAGCCTAGGAAAGAGTCTTGTTATTAGTCAGTGAGAGTGTTGGCTTTTACTTTGAGTGAGCTACCATTAGAGATATTTCCATATAGAAGTGATACAATTACACACAGGAGTGACATTTTCACAGGTTCATTCTTTGACTTACTTGCACTGAGTATATGAACTGCTGCAGGACAGGATAATGGTAGAAATAGAGAAAAGATAGATCAGTTGAGAAGTGAATGAATTCTGGATATATTTTCTAAATTTAGTTATCAGGATTTATTGGTAGAGATTTGTTGTGGTGGGGTGGGGAATGTCTTAAGAATGATTTTAAGGTTTTTTTATTTTTAAATTATGTGTGTGCATAGCTATGTTTGAATATCTGTATATGTGTGCAGGTGCCTAAAAAAGCTGGAAGTATTTAGATTCCCTGGAGCTGGAGTTAAAGGCAGTTGTAAATTACCTTATGTAAGTGCTGGTCAGACTCTGGTCAGATCTTCTGCAAGAGCAGTATGTACTTTTAAGCACTGAGCCATCTCTTGCTCGAATTATAAGGTTTATGAGCAAATGAAAGGATTAAACTGACATTATTTAACATGGAAAAGAACAAGGATAGCTAGCTTATCAGTAGCTTAGTTTCAAATTTGCTAAGTTCAAATTGGCAATTAGAGTTAAAAAGGAGCAAGTTAGTTTGGTTGGGGTTTCAGTGAAATCCAGATTTGGCTTAGAGATATAAACAGGACCATTGTTAACACTTGCTCACACTAGCGCACACCCTCTCTTTGAGGCTAAATGGTTCAATAAGGAAATAAGTAGTATACACAAAGAACTTAAGTCTTTGTGCACTACTAGCCTTTTAAGAGTCACAGAAACTGATGGAGGATAGGAAATAGTCAGTGAGGGAAACAGAACAGAATTAACCTTGGTTGGTCTGTAAGTCAAACGAAGAAAGTTTCACAGAGGTCGGGTAAGGTAGGGTGACGACGTTGCCACTGGAGATGAATGTTACTTTGAAGGAGGCAGTTTCAGTGAAGTGGGCCAAAGTTTGGTCTGAGCTTGAGAGAATAAGAGGAAAGTGAGTATAGGAAATGAAAACAACTCTTCAAATTGTACCTCAAAGGAAAAAAGGAAGCACCTGAAGTTATGATGTTTAGTTTTTGTTTGGTAAAATTGTAGAATTGTTAGCATATTTAATACTGAGATTGAATTTAGTGGAGAAGGAATGAGTGACACAGAAGGGAACTGGAAGTTTTGAAGCAGTGTCTTTGAGAAAATTAAGTTGGGGTTCTAATCACTGCCTGTGTGCTTTATTAGCTAAAAATATGATCAGTTCATCTGAAGCAACAAGAAAGATGGTGGTGTGGTTAGTATATGAGAGTCAGGAAGATTAAATATGTAGAATATGGAAACAATTTAGGACATGAATAGGGACTTTTCATGAGCATTAGTCAATATTTGTTTTTCCCCCAAGATTTATTTTTATGGGACTAGAGATTAATAGTTAAGAGGGAGCCGGGCGGTGGTGGCGCACGTCTTTAATCCCAGCACTTGGGAGGCAGAGACAGGCGGATTTCTGAGTTCGAGGCCAGCCTGGTCTACAAAGTGAGTTCCAGGACAGCCAGGGCTACACAGAGAAACCCTGTCTCGAAAAACCAAAAGAGTTAAGAGGGCTTGCTTCTTTTGGACTCTAGCACCAGGGCTAGGCAGTTCAGAACTCAGTCCCAAGAGATCTGGCACCTTCTTCTCTCCTCCTTGGATATCTGCATATACATGTTGTGGTTATGCACATAAGTAAAAATAATACAAATACATTTTAAAATATTTATATTATTTTGTTTGTATCTGCCCACCCACAGGGGTCAGAATAAGGCACTTGCTGCTCTTTACTGCTGAGCCATTCTTCCTCTTTGTTAATCATTATTTGTAAAGTCATTATTGTTGAACACAAGAATTAATTAGTGATTTCTTCAGTTACTACAGCTATCATTTGGAGAGATAACTGTAGGAATTGGTGTTTGAAATTGTGAAAGTTTCTATGTATTGCTTGTGAAACTACAATGTGATTCCTATAGCTAGTTTATTTTACTCACCCTTGTAATACTCTGGGGTATTCATTCAAGTCAGGTGAATGAGTTCAGAATTTCTAGGTAAGTCATCTTTTCTTTCCCAAGGTGTTAGCCACCACAGGTTCCACCTACCAGACTATTAAAGCACATCCCACAAAGAAAGAGTTTCATAGTTTTAATCTGAAACAAGATGATTTTTTTTTTTTTTTTTTTTTTTTTTTTTTTGGTTTTTCAAGACAGGATTTCTCTGTATAGCTCTGGCTGTCCTGGAACTCACTTTGTAGACCAGGCTGGCCTCAAACTCAGAAATCCATCTGCCTCAGCCTCCCAAGTGCTGGGATTAAAGGCGTACTAGCCTGAAACAAGATGATTTTTAAGGCCTTGAAGGATGTTTAGTTCTTCAATATCTAGATTAAGGTTCTTACAATGAAATTGTAACTGTATAGTAACTGTGTAATAGAAAGTTGAGTTCCTTATCAGTATTGGGTAGAAGTAGCAGAAAATTACATATAAGTCAAGGTAATTATAGTTGTAGGACTGATTGTAAAGCTGGGGTAGATCACATGAGTTTTGTAGAGTTGGAAACAGGAATTACTTGGGAAGCCTATCTAGATCCTCCCTGACCTTGAATATGTGCATTCATGTCTATTTTAAAATAGGATACAGAAAATTAGGGACTCGAGTCTTGGCTCAATAATTATGAGTGCTTACTATTCTTTCAGAGGACTGGAATTCAGTTTGCCAACACCCTCATGAGATGGCTTAAAACTGTCTGTATGTCTAGATTGAGGGGATTTGGTACCTTCTTCTAGATTCTCTGGGGACTTGTACACTCATTGCCCCATTCCCATAATTAAACACCATAAAAATAAGTTTTTAGGAGACTGGAGAGATGGCTTAGTTGTTCAGAGCACTGACTATGACCTAGCCTCATTCCCAGTACCACCTATAGGACAGCTCACAACTGTCTGTAAGTCTGGTCCCAGGGGATCTGACACCCTTTTATGGTCTCCTCTGGCACCAGACATGCATGTATTATTCCGACATACATGCAGGCAAAACACTCTTAGACATAAAATAAAAATTTTAAATGTCTTTTTAAAAATGCAGAAAATTAAACTAAGTATCAGTTTAGTGTATGACCTCAGAACATATTGTAGAGAGATAGTGGTTAATGGAGGATCAGATCTTAGTGAGTTTCTATTGGGTTATGGGAAAGCAGTGACAGGTGTGAGGTAGATTTGTATAGAAGGTCTAGGGTCAAACACTCTTTTAGGGACATGGGGAAGTTGGAAACTTAAAGAGGACGATTAGAGAAGAATTGGATTCGAATCAAAGGCCAATAACTTAAAAGTACTTAAATTGGTTTGAAATGCTATTTGAGGGACCAATGGATCAGTAGATAAAGGTACTTGCCACCAAGCCTTGCAGAGTTTGAATCATAGCTTGGAACCCTCATTGTAGAAGGAGGGAACTAACTTCCACAAGTTGTCCTCTGACCTCCATACACTCAAAGTGGTATGTTCACAGGTGGACACAAGTAAATATATATAATTTAAACAAACAATGCTTAATAAAATGTAGTATTTTAAGCATACTCACGGAACTAAATTATTTTAATGAATTATGCTTTCCAAAATACTTCATTAATGAAATAGTCAACATTTGAAAACAGTATTTATTATAAATGAGTTAAGTGGATCCTGTAGTCTACAAAAACATTAGTATAAGGGAAGGGCTATGAGGAAGATAAAAAAATTACAATGCCAGTATTAATGAGGAGACTACATTTGTAGAAGATATTTCAGGTAACTGCGCCCTTTTAGGTAGGAAAGAGCAGTATCTGTCTGTACAGGATATAAATAATTCAATTTAAAATTAAATACAAATAAAAGAAAAATTTCAAAGCAGATTACATACTTCAATCCCCCAGTGAGCTCTTAGAAGTTTGTAGGTTAGTTAGCACTTGAGAGGCAGAAGGAAATGGATATCTTAGTTCGAGGCTAGCCTGGTCTACATTTCCAAGTTTTAAGCTAGCCAGGAATGTGCAGTAACCTTTTCTCAAAAGGGGAAAGATGAGAGTGAAGCACAAACATATAAAATGTACTGTAATAAAATTATGGAGAACATGCTTGAAAAGTCCAGGAACATAGAAATATAAAAAGTTTTAAGTATAGAAGGAAATACTGTGAATAAAATGTTATTAAAGAATTGTAGGAACTTCAGCATTAATGTTTCTCTGTTCTATTTCCTGACTGTGATAGACACTGTATGACCAGCTGCCTCAGAGTCTTGCCACTGTGTCTTCCTCACCTTTGACTCTTTTTTTTTTTAAAAGATTTATTTTATGTATATGAGTACACACCAGACACACCAGAAGAGGGCATCAGATCTCATTACAGATGGTTGTGAGCCACCATGTGGTTGCTGGGAATAGAACTCAGGACCTCTGGAAGAGTAATTAGTGCTTTTCACCGCTGAGCCCTCTCTCCAGCCCTCACCTTAGATTCTTGACACTGACTTTTTTTTCCTTAATGGATGCTATCCCCTCAAACTGTGAATCAAAGCAAATATTTTCTTCCTCCAAAAAAAAGATTGCAATATCACAAGGGTAGCCACACTTTAAGACAGTCATTAAAAAAGTTTTAAAATAAATATTTTTTTAAAGCTAAATGAGGGCAGGGACCAAATAGCAAAGTGAAAATGGACCACAGGCATGAAGAGGTTTTTGTTTGTTTGTTTGTTTGTTTGTTTTTAGAGGTGATAGATGGGTGGGGACAGGTTCTCAAAATATGTAGCCCTCGCTTAGCTGAAACTTTCTGTGCAGACCAGGTTGGTCTAAAATTTACAAATGGCTAGCTGCCTGTCTTTGCTGTGCTACAATTAAGTATGTGTTGCTACCCTGCCCAACAAACCTACTTTTGCCTAGGCTATCTGGCCAGCTTGCTTCTTTGACCTGCCTGTCTCCGCTCCACATTCAGGTTTCAGGTACACTTGGCCCTTGCCTGGCTTTTTTGTTGGCGTTGGGGACTTAAAACACAGGTTCTCATGTTTGCACATCAGATCTCTTACTGACTGTTTTCCCATTCTACTCACAGAATATTTAAAGAGGGGTGTCTGTCTGTCTGTCTGTCTGTCTGTGTCAGTTTTCTGTTGCTGTGAAGAAATACCATTACCATGGCAACTCTTTATAAAGACAAGCATTTAATTGGAGCTTTTTTAGTCTATTGTTGTCATGGTGGGAAGCATGTCTGCAGGCAGGCAGGTAGACATAATGCTGGAGTTGTTGAGAGTTCTATATGTGGATTGGCAGGAATGGAAAGACACTGGGTCTGGTTTGAGCATTTGAAACTTCAAAGCCCACTCCCTAGTGACACACTTCCTCTAACAAGACCACACTTATTTCCAAAAGGCCTTGAACTTAGGGGCTCATGGTTTTTTTTTTTTTTTTTTGGCCAGGGTGGAAGTCAGCAAGCTCCAGTGATTTTTTTTTTTTTTTAAGATTTATTTATTACATGTAAGTACACTGTAGCTGCCTTCAGACTCTCCAGAATAGGGTGTCAGATCTTGTTATAGATGGTTGTGAGCCCCCAATGTGGTTGCTGGGATTTGAACTCAGGACCTTTGGAAGGGCAGTCGGTGCTCTTAGCCACTGAGCCGTCCCTCCAGCTCCCAGTGATTGTTTTGAGGCTGGGATAAGTTACACGTGTGTGCAGGATACCTGGCTTGCTATGTGGGTGACTCTGATCTGAATTTCTAGCTCTCATGATTCAGTAAACAGCCTTAAACACTCCACCCTTACAATATCAAATTATTAGAGTAATAAGTTGATGTTTGTATTTTCTATCTAATTAATTTATGAAATAGAGTCTCATATTGCTCAGACTGGCTTTCAACTCACTATGTAGCTAATGATGATGAACTAACCTAAACAACAAAAAACCCCACTTTCTTACTTTTTTGAGACAGAATTTCTCTGAGTTGCCCTGGTTGTCCTGGAATTCACTCAAGACCAGGCTGGCCTTACAGAGATCTACCTGTCTCCTCCTCCTGAGTCCTGGGATCAAAGGTGTGCACCACTCAACCTAGTTTTTTTTCCCCTTCATGTTTTGGTGTTTTGTCTGCATGTATGTATGTGAGGGTATCAGATTCTCCGGGAACTGGATCTACAGACAGCTGTGTGGGTGCTGGGAACCGAACCTGGGTCCTTTGGAAGAGGAAACCAGTGCTCTCAAATATTGAGCCATCTCTCCAGCTCCTTTATTGTTTTTAAACACTGAGCCTTACTATGTAAGATTGGTTGGCTTGGGACTTGTTTTGTTAGACCAAGATGGCCCCAAAGAGATCAGCCTACTTATGCCTCCTGAGCACTAGGATTAAAGATGTGTGCCATCATATGTTGCTTTTAATTACATATTTATTTTGTGTAGGTCTGTGTGTATGTGAGCTTTTGTGTACCATGGGCACATGTGTAGTGGAAATCAGTTCTACCATGTGGGTTCTTGGTTTTGCACTCAGGTTCCAAGGTTTAGCAATAAAACACCCTTACCTGCCTAGACTTCTCACTGGCCTCAGCTCCCAGTTGTTAGAATTATGGAGGCATCTGTTCTCTAAGCAATTTAAGACATTTTAAAATTCCTTTATTCCGTTTTTTAGCCTTTTTATTGTCTAACATTTAATTGAATGCTCAGTACTTAATTTTAATTCATGATCAGTTGAAAGTACTTAGATTATGGGCCTTAAAAAATGTTGGAAGTTTTGCCATGTTGTATCCCTGGCTGGCCTTGAACTCTGGATCTATTTGCTTCCTTCTAGAGATCTGGCATAAGAGGTGTTGGCAACCATGTCTGGCTAGATTTTGATCACTAGAAAAAGTGACTCTGTCTTTTGGCTCTCAATGTTGTTTCATTTTTAATTTAATGAGTTCTAAAAGTGTTTATATCTGCCTGATACACTTTTGTCTAACCTTTTACTTTTAACTTCTCAAAGTCACCTTTTTAGGTTTGTCTCATGTAGACTCCGTATATAGTTGGATCAAGGTTAGTTATTTTTGGACCCAGTTTAAGATGCTTTTACTTGTTCACATAATGTGAATTTGGTTTTACTTCTGTAATAATATTAGTCGTTTTTTGTTGTTGTTGCCTGTGTTTCTGCTTGATTTTCATCATCTTTTTGTTTTGTTTTGTTTTGTTTTGTTTTTTGAGACAGGGTTTCTCTGTATAGTCTTGGCTGTCCTGGAACTCACTCTGTAGACCAGGCTGGCCTCGAACTCAGAAATCCGCCTGTCTCTGCCTCCCAAGTGCTGGGATTAAAGGTGTGCGCTACCACCGCCCGACTTCATCATCTTTTTTTTTTTTTTTTTACAATAGATTTTTTTTATACTAGTTTAACTCTTTTTTTTTTTTTTTTTTAAGATTTATTTATTTATTATATGTAAGTTCACTGTAGCTGTCTTCAGACACTCCAGAAGAGGGCATCAGATCTTGTTACAGATGGTTGCGAGCCACCATGTGGTTGCTGGGATTTGAACTCCGGACCTTCGGAAGAGCAGTCGGGTGCTCTTACCCACTGAGCCATCTCACCAGCCCCTCATCATCTTTTAAAATTACTTTTTAATTTGCTCTCATCATTCTTCTCATCTTACAAAAATACTTTATTTCATTTTGTTTAGGATACCATCAATTTAAAATGTTTTATTATCTTGTAATAAAGCCAACATGTAATAAACTGCTAACATGGATAAATGTTGTCAAACCATGACATCATCAGTTGTAATATGGATGCTGATTTCAGATAAGCTAAATTGTGAAATTGAGTGCATTTTAGAACTTTTGAACATTAACGAACCTTTGTAGTTTGTAGTTGACCTGTGGTTGTTACTGTAAAGCTAAAGCCTTAATACACTTTAGTCTATTTATCAAGTATCTGTTCTGAGAACAGCTGCTTTTGAAGGCAATAGTTTCAGCATTCTTTTTTTTTTTTTTTTTTGGTTTTTTTGAGACAGGGTTTTTCTCTGTAGCCTTGGCTGTCCTGGAACTCACTCTGTAGACCAGGCTGGCCTCAGAAATCCCCCTGCCTTTGCCTCCCC
The DNA here is from genome assembly GCF_000001635.26 of Mus musculus. Lineage (NCBI taxonomy): Eukaryota > Metazoa > Chordata > Mammalia > Rodentia > Muridae > Mus > Mus musculus. The sequence goes on from NC_000077.6 coordinate 72,642,915, forward strand.
AGTGCTGGGATTAAAGGGCGTGCACCACCACGTCCGGCTTAGTCTCAGCATTCTTATGTTTAAAAACACTATTCATGGCTTTCAAAGTGAAAGGATGCTTTGTCTGGTTACAGAATTTCGAGCTACATTCCCTTTCCTTTAAAACCCAGCAGCCTGTTCCCCTATCTTTTGGTGTATAGGGTTGCTAGAGAGAAGTCTGGGGCCAGCCTGACTTTTTTCCCTGTGTAGGTGACCTACTTCTGCCTGAGTATTGGCAGATTTCTTTCTTTATCCTTGAAGTTCAGTAACTTCATCAGAATGTATCTCGCTCTTGGTGTGATTCTCTATTACATTTTCCTGTTAATGGTAAGCCATCTCAATCTGTGGGCTCAGGAAAGTTTCTTAGATATCTTTTAATATGCTTTAATTTTGGGATTTCTTTCTTAAGCATTAGTTATATAATTGCTCATCTACATTTCTGGTTCTATTTCATTATTTACTAAATGCTTCCTTTGTTATGTTCTGATGTATGTTATTTTCTTGATAATCTTTCCTAAGTTTATTCTCTTCAGCATCAGGTCTGCTATTTTAATGTGGGGTTGTTTTGTTTGTTTCATTTTGCCAGTGGCTTCACTACTTCATTCAGTTTTATTATGTATGTCTGTGAGCAGACTTTTCAATTTACCTTCTATCTACAAATGCTTTTACTACTTGTAATGGCAAAAGGTGAAACTGTTTTGTTTTTGAGAAGATGGGTTCAAAACAGTTGCAGAGTAGCCATGTCAAAATCTGTTGTTCTCTGGAACACAAAGACAAATGATTTTGATCAAGTCTTTGTGTCAGATACTGTGTTTTGTTAATGACTTGAGATTTGGTAAACCCTTAATTATAATTCTTTCTGAAGATGTATAAACCGCTTGCACATAGTAGAATTCTGATTGTTATGTATGTTTCTGTGTATCAAGAAAGGATGGTTAATTACTTTTTACTTATGATGATTAATTACTTTTTATTTATGATTAATTTCTTTTTTACTTATAGTCATTGAAAGTCATTAAAGGTTATTTTTTATATCATAAATTACCATGCAGAGCAGATGAAATTCTTTGAAGTTATGACTGATGTATTCTCTGTCATTCATGTGTACCACAATGAAAAATTCTTTTGTAAGAATTTCTCCAGAGTACCAATTTCTTCTTTGTGTTTATTGGAGGGGGTGAGGGAGACTGAAGATGGTAGACAATGTGCTCCTGATCTTTATTCAGACTTGAATGCATTGGGTCTGTGACTAGTTGTTGTTAATGTGTGAGATTATTACTCTGACTTGGAATAAAAAAGGCCATTTCACTTGTTAGTGGAGCAGGTCCTCCCAGAACAGGTTTGTGTTAATTTTCTCTGTTTCTGTCTTCTTCCCTCTGAGGTGCAGATATACTTCTCAGAATTTCTTAAGGATTCTAAACTTTTTTACTTAGTTATCAATATTGTGGCTGTTTCCTGTGATGTTACTTTTTTTTTTTTTTAGCCAACCATTAGCTTGTCAAACACTTATTGTCATAGATAATAGATCCTGGGGTTTTAGTAAATAGAAATTCATGTTCCTTTAGAACTAACATTCTAGGTGAAGTAAAGGAGTTAAACATGATTAATAAAATACAATGTAGTCGAATACTAAGTGGAAAGTAAAAGTTTACGTTTCCTAAGAACATGGGAGTTAAACATTAAAGTTAGGGTGACATTTGATTTAAGGATGCTCAGCAAGGGAGTGAATGTGTGAAGGGTACCACAAGTGCAGCATCTGTAAAGGGGATGTAGATGTGAGGGTTGCAGGAAAGTGAGAGAGTGAGTAGCTGAACCCAGAGACAGAAGGTTGGAGTGGGATACTGGTAAATTCTGAAGGACTTTTTAAGGCCCTCACCAAGTGAGTTCAGGTCACCATATGAATAGCAACATGATTTAGATTTATAGGGGTCTGTCTGGCTGCTGGATTGAGCCGTAGAAACAGTAAGGCAGGCTAGGTGGTGGTGGAAGTCTTCAATCCTAGCACTCAGGAAAGCAGAGGTAGGCAGATCTCTGTGAGTTTGAGGTCAGCATGGTCTACAGAACAAATTCTAGAACAGCCAGAGTTACACACAGAAACCCCGTCTCAAAAAAATAATAAACAAAACAAAATAACAGGAAGGTATTTTGGCTAGGATCTCAATATACACATTTAAGCAAATGTTTTATACCAAAATGTTACTTTTACTAACAATACTCTTATTTTTTCCTTTCTGTTAGGAGAAAGGAATTCTGGTCAAGTTATGGTAGATTTGTTTGATGACTCCACACCTTATAGGTGACTAACACTGTCAAATAAGTTATAGCCCTGACTTAAGAAGCAAAGTTATGGTTGTATATTCAAACAAAATGATCAAAATGTAAAATTACAAAGAATAAAAGCTTAAAAATCAAATACCTAACATTCTACTAATAAACTGCTACTAAAGAGTTGTTGCTGCTCCCTAGGGACAACTGCTTTCATAAAACATTTTTGGTTCAGATTTCCTGGGGATTTAACTCCATGCTTCTAAATAATATGTTTATAGTGTCTATTTTTTGGTTTATCAACTTTAGACATTCTCTCTTGACTTCTTGCTATGACAGATGTTTTCAGTCCCACTTCTCACTACTGACCTTCCTCGTTCATCGGTCACTGACTTGGCGCCTCTCTGGGGTTCTGCCCAGAAGATTTAGCCTTCCTCCTTCGCCTCAGCCCCTCTGTGAGTATTTTACTCCCTACACTTGCTGACCAGTTCATGTTCTTCCATCTGTCTTCATCCTTCAGAACCATGGGCAAACGATGTAGTTTTTGAAAAAAAAATTAAGAATATTTACTGGCTTAGGTTCATATTGGCACTTTGGAACTCTTGAATAATAGACTAGAATATTAGGCCAAAGTTTTTGTTATTGTTGTTTTTTAATGTATATTCTTTAAGAATTTTAGTTTTTGTTTTGCTATTAAAATGTTTTGAAGATTTATTATTTTATGTACACGAGTGTTTTGCTTAAATGTATGTCTGTGTACCTTCTGTGTGCATGGAGTTGAAGGAAGTCAGAAGAGGCTGTCAGATGACCTGGAATTGAATTACAGATGATTGTTAGCCACTGTGCCAGTGCTGGGAACTGAACCCAAGTTCTCTGCAAGAGCAGCAAGTGATCTTGGCAACTGAGCCATCTCTGCAACCCCACTTTTTGTTTTTTAAAGAGATAGATGATATATTTGTAATATTTTATCCTTCGAACAACTAAATTTTGTCATGTCATCATCTATTCTTTCAAATTATACTAAATAGGTATGTATTTTTTTTCATATCCTGGTACTATAATATTCCTTTCATTTTGAGTTTTTAAAATTACTTGAATTATTACTGAATTTTTCCAGTGAAAAATATTTTGATATTATCCGGTTATTTCTCTTCTAGGAATAGCCATTGCTAACTCAAGAAGATAGGCTTCACATTTTTTGATTGGCCTGGCAGTGGTGGCACATGCCTTTAATCCCAGCACTTGGGAGGCAGAGGCAGGTCAATTTTTGAGTTCGAGGCCAGCCTGGTCTACAGAGTGAGTTCCAGGACAGCCAGGGCTACACAGAGAAACCCTGTCTTGACGCCACCCCCTCCCCGCCCCCCCCCAAAAAAAAAAAAAAAGTTTTGATTGTTTTTAGAAAAGTTTCACAGGACAGCTCCCTTTGCTTCTGTTTTCCCACCTGTGCCTCTTATGGTCAGGGAACAGTACAGTGAATTTAGAACAAGATCTTAGACATTGCTGTATCTTTTGTTAGTTAATATTTGTTAATTCACTGGATACTTATTATTATGCTTACTGGATCATTCAATTCAGGGAATGCTTTATACGCAAAGTATTAAAGTACTTTTCATAGATACACCAATATGTTGAGAGAGTATCCTATAATTTACTTGTTTAATTAAAAATATATATTTATTTACTTTTACTTAAAATTTAATTTACAAAATGTGTTTCTAAGTTTGCTTAGCATTGTTATGCTCTAGCTTTGTTTCTTAGCAGGGCAGCCAGAGTAACCACCACTATTAATATATATATTCTTTTTTTTTAAAGATTTATTTATTATTATATGTAAGTACACTGTAGCTGTCTTTAGACACACCAGAAGAGGGAGTCAGATCTTGTTACGGGTGGTTGTGAGCCACCATGTCGTTGCTGGGATTTGAACTCTGGACCTTCGGAAGAGCATTCGGGTGCTCTTACCCGCTGAGCCATCTCACCAGCCCCATATATATATTCTAATGGAGGCCTTGAGTTCCTCACTCTGTAAAGAATGGCTTACAAGTTAGGGGAATTTAATGTTTGGATACATGTGAAGTTATTTCTGCTTTCAATGTCTTTATCAATGAGATTAAAATGAACTTTTCATGTAGGGAGAAGTCCCACAGAAGCCACAGGAGGAACTCACATAGATATATTCACATAAATAAAAAGAAAGTCTTTGCTCAGGCTGGCCCAAAACTTACTTTGGTTTGGAGATCTTTCTGTATTAGCTTCCTTCCTGAGTGCTGAGATTACAGGCATGAACCACTACCCTAACTTTTAAAAATCATTTTTATGGGGGGCTCAGAATTGACCAGAAAGCAAACCAACCTACAAGAATATTTAAATTAAAAGTCAGTGATGAAGCAGAAATGACTCAGAAGACACAATATCAGCAAAACCCACCTAGAAGGGTGACAGCTCATAAAAACTGTAAACCTGGGTCTCACTGTACAACCTGATGGCAGTTCAGCATTTTGGAGTGTCCTTTCTATACCCTGCCTCCCCACATCCCCTGTCCCCTCGTCCCTCTCCCCGCCCCTGGCCGCAGTTTAGCTGGTTTCTGCCTCTTTTAGGTAACTCAGAATTTGTGAGAGTAACTTTCAGCAGTCTTTACTTCATATATATGCTTGGGAAAAGAGGGAACTAGTGAATCTAATGAGTTTCAGGGACTTCTTGAAGGTGTTTTGAGTAGTTTACTCTCAGAATTTAAGGAGCTTCCCTGCTACATACAATGTTTCACCTTCCTATAAATGTCTTGCCTTAAACCATACCAAGTTCTCTGTAGGAGGAAACTGTAAGGCAACATGAAAACGTCAGGAGTCCAGATCAGAAGAGGATGAATAGGATTGATTGAGATACAGTAAAATTTTAGAGATTTGGTTTTCAAAGAAATTTGGTTACACCCCATGAAAGAATAGAGGCCCAGAAAGTCCTTTTCTTTTTAAAGAAAAGTTGTAGTGAAAATGTTTCCTTTCTTACTCTCACATGATTTATGGTGTGACCTGTTCAAATTCTTAGACTATATTTATTTCCACATGTGTTCCCACTAGAAGACTTTGTAAATTTTTTGTTGATCTATTATCTTCATCCATGTATTAGTTTTCTTTTGCTGTAATAAAATACCTTGGTTAAACGCAGCTTAGAGAAGGAGGAATTTATTTTGACTATGGTTCCAGGAAGAGTATAATGTCAAGGTTGTTGGGCTGTGGAACATAGGAGCACATGAGTAAAACAGGAATCACCCCTTAGTGATGCGCTTCTTTCAGCAAGGTGAGATCCATAAAGTTTTTGTAACATCTTCAAAATGGCAACAACAGCTGGTGACCAAGTATTCATATACATGAATCTGTGGGTGACATTTAGTTTAAACCACCCCAATGTGTTTATTGTGTATCTGTATGTGTCATGTGGTGGTTAGAGGACAACTTGTGGAAGTTGATACTCTCCTTCTACTATGTAATGGTTTCAGGGCTTGAATTCAGATCCTCAGGCTTGGTGGGAGCCTACTGAGCCATCTCACTACCCCAAACTCACCGTTTTTGTTTTTGTTTTTAAAGATTTATATATGTGTGTGTGTGTACATACATATATATGTATGTATATGTGTGTGTGTATATACACATACATATATATGTATGTATATATGTGTGTGTATATACACATACATATATGTATGTATATATGTGTATATATACACATATATATGTATGTATATATGTGTGTATATACACACATGTATGTGTGTATATACATATACACACACACATATACATATATATGCACACTGTAGCTGTCTTCAGACACATCAGAAGAGAGTATCAGATCCCATTACACGTGGTTGTAAGCTACCATGTGGTTGCTGGGAATTGAACTAAAGACTTCTAGAAGAGCAGTCAGTGCACTTAATTGCTGAGCCATCTCTCCAGCTTACCCAAATTCATTTTTAAATATTTTCATGTTTAGTAATTGTTTTCTGTAGTTAGCTGGGGAAGTCTATTGCAGTTTTGCTAACTGTATAAACTCCTTTATCACTGACTTTTAATTTAAATATTCTTGTAGGTTTGTTTGTTTTGTGGTACCAGGGATTGAACTATGTATGTCCTTAAACATGCTAGGCAAGTTTGCAAGAGATAGAGGGGTATTCTGTCTTTCCCCTTTCTTTTTTTCTTCCTCTTTTCTTGTTTCTCCCTCCTCTTTCTTTTAAGGCAAAGGTCTCAGTAAAATTGCCAAGACTGGCTTTGAATTCACTCTGTAGACCAGTTATTCTCCTTCAAGCTTGTTACTTGCTGGGATTATAGGTCTTTCTATATGCTACAGTGTTTACTTGTAGGTTTCTAAAAGTTAATTATATATTAAGAATTATTTGTTGATAATGAGGGTATGTATGTAAGTATGTATACCATGTGTAGGCCTAGTGTCTAAGGAAACCAGAAAAGAGCATTGGGTTCCTGGCATTGGAGTTACAGATGATTGTGAGCCTCCGTGTGTGTGCTGTGTGTATGCAAGAGCAGCAAGGACCAATGTGCCATCTGTCCAGTCCCCCATATGTATTATTGTAAAAATATCTTAAGTAAGGCTGGGGATGATGGTATGTCCCTTTAATCCCAGCATTTCAGGGGCAGAGACTGGTGGATCTCTTGAGTTCAAGGCCAGCTAGGGACCTTGTCTCAAAAATTTTTTTATTTAAAAAAAAATACGTGTACGTGTATGTACACATAACATACCAGTGCCTATGTGTGCGTGTGAAAGCCAGAGAACAACCTCACATGTTGTCTAAAGGACATTTGCTTTGAGATAGGTGATCAGAGAGCCACAGGGATTCTCTAGTTTTGGCCTCTTCGAGGCTGGGATTTACAACTGTGCCATTTTGTAACCCTGGTAATTCTTTGTGGGTTCTGGGATCAAACTTAGGTTCTGGTGCTTATAAGTCAAGTGTGGAACCATTCTCTTAGCCTTCAGGTATAGTTTTTAATCTTCTCAAATAATTCATGGCTCGCTTTGCAACTTATCTTTTATTTTATCTTCTGTAACTATGAAGATTCTTCATTCAGTGCTCAGCAGTGTCCATGCTGATTGTGGCTATAAATCTATGGGACAAATTACCACTTGTTTTCAGAAAATATGCCACGTGTAAATCATCTTCACCTTCACTTTTCTCTTGCATAGAAACAATCTCCTTTCCCCTACCCCCAAGACAGTGTTTGTTTCTCTGTGTAGCCCTGGTTGTCCTGGAACTCCCTCTGTAGACCAGGCTGACCTAGAACTGAAGAGGCCTGTTTTTGCCTCCCAAGTGCTATGAATAGAGGTGTGCGTCACTACCTCCCAGCTGAGTTTTTTTTTTTTTTAAATTTAAATTTATGTGTATGGGTGTTTTGCCTGTGCACCATGAGTACATTAGCATGGGCCCACTGAGCTAGCATCATAACAATCTCAATGTGTGCTTATTTAGGGCTTTGTTCATTGTTAAGCTGTTTGGTTTTCTCACTTGCACTATGATCACTTCTATTGTCTTCTTTCCTCTCCCCAACTGCTTGTTTCCTTCCACTCCTCAAATAGTATTCCTTCTATATTCATGATATACAAACACATGCAAATATACTTATGTGCACATATACATACATATAATCTTGAGAGGGTTATAAGACAAAACATTAAATATTTATCTTAGTTTAGCTTATTTCACTCAACATATGATGAGTTCTATTTCCATTTATTATCTTTCATGCTACATATTTAACTCCTTTTTAAAAATGTTAAAATTATTACTTTTTTGAAAATGTTACATTATTATGGGTGAGTGTTTGTACATTTGTACTACAGAGTGCCAGTGGAAGTCAGAGAACAACTTTGTTGACTTGGCTTTCTTCCTCCACCTTCATGTTGATTCTGCTTATTAAATTTGCTGTTAGGCTTGTATGACAAGTACTTTGCCCTTTAAGCCACTGTATCCTTTATAGCTGAATAAAATTCCATTTTGTAAACATAATTACATTTTGTCTTCATCTATTGATGGACATTTAAGCTGACTTACATATTTCATAGTAAATAGATCTGCAGTAAGTATTTATTGTGTGTGCAGGTACTTTTGTGTAATGCTGTTTTGGATTCTGTTTGGTATATACATAGGATTGATGTAGGATTGTGTATAGGACAGTCTATTTTTGGGGTTATGAAGAACCAACATACTTCATCCATAATGGTCCACATATATTTTTATCTCCACATTCCCTTGTCTTAAACTTTATTTTTGCTCTTTTATTTTGTTTCATGTGCTTTCCTAGGCCTCCTGCCTGTACTCACTGTTTTTACATGATGTCTTATTTTCTTTGAAGCTTCTTAATGGTGAGAGGGCCTAGAACACCTTTCAGTAAAGATTATACTGATTGCATGCATGTATACCATTTCTGAATGGGCAGAATTCTCCCTTTTATTACTAGGAAGTGCATAAGGGATAAAATAAATCAGGATTTGAATCACAGAAGTATATTACTACCATCACCTTAGGTAAAGATTTGAAAACAAATTTAAAACATGATAGAGGGATATACCAGAAAGTGAATCAATATGCCCCTATATATTCATTACTTTCCTTGTGGCTGTGACCAATAACCTGACAGAAGCAGATTAAAGAAAAGTTCATTTTGTTTGGATCATAGTTTGTTTGCTTGCTTGCGCTCTCTCTCTCTCTCTCTCTCTCTCCCTCCCTCCCTCCCTCCCTCCCTCCCTCCCTCCCTCCTTCGATTCCTCCACCCACCACTCACCTAATTGCTCATGGTTTTAAAGACTATAGTTCTTTATGGTCAGGAAGGCATAGTGTTATGGCAGGAAGATAGATCATACTCCTGGAGCTAGCTCCTCATAGCCTAATGGATCAGGATTCAGAGCATTTGGGCCAGAGCCAGAAATTACTATCACCTTAAAGCCTTGTCTCACTAGCCCACTTCTGGTAGTTAGGCCACAGTCCTCGGGTTTTCACAACTTCCCAAAACAGTAACACCAGCTGGTGGCCAAATGCTCAAACACATGAGCATACATGATGTTTCATATATTTTAAATATAATAGAGTGTATCATAGCTGGTTCAATACTGTCTTGCTTGATATGCCTTGTATTGGAACTGGTATGGCCTGAGCTTAGCTTAGATTATTTTCTCCCATACGCCTAGGTCTAAGAAGTAGTGGAGGATTTTGGAGTGGGATGGTGTGATGGTTTGAAACAGGGTTTCTCTCTGTAGCTCTGGCTGTTCTGGAACTTGTTCTGTACAGCGGGCTAGCTTTGAACTCAGAGATCTGCCTGCCTCTGCCTTAAAGGCATGTACCACCACACCTGACTTGATTTTTTTTTAATAGGCTTATTTTATGTATGATTGTATTGCCTGAGTATATGTAACTTACCACCCTTGCCCAGAAGAGGTTGTTGGATCTCTTAGAGCTTTAGTTATAGATGGTTGTGAGCTGCCACATGGGTGCTAGAACTGAACCTCTGAGTTCTTGCAAGAATCGCAAGTGTCCTTAGATGTAGAACCATCTCTCCAGCTCCCAATGCTGTTTTTTTCTTTCTCTCTTTTTTAAAAGAATGATTTTACATTATATATATGAGTGTTTTGCCTATTGAGTCATTGTTCCAGCTCCCTCAACAGTGCTTTAAAATACATATATTTATATTTGTTTGAGTGTTTGGTTTGCATACTGTCTCTTTGTGTTTTTATGAATATTCTATAGTTACATGAAAATAGATTACTACTTAGTCATATAAATATTTTTACTTTATTATTCAAGGTGATGTATTTCTGTATAGGTGACTGTTATTCTGACCTATATAACTTGAGTTTTCATGTCATGCTTAACCAAAAAATCCAGCCAAATTATTTTGGTGCTCATCAATTTAATTTTTAGATAAAAGCAATATTTTTGTACTTGACTAATCATCAATCTATGCAGTTATATTGAACCAATCCACATATACATGTATATACATATACACATATACATATATATATATATACACGCATATATATACACACACATATGAATTTTATCTTTTAAATTTTTTATTTGTATGACTGATTTGCCTGCATATACTTTTGTACATTGTGTGCATACCTGGTGCCCACAGAGTCTAGAAGAGGGTATCAGATCTCTGAAATTTGTAGTTACAGATGGCTATGAGCCACAATTTGGTTGCTGGAACCAAACCTAGGTACCTTTTTTTTTTTTCATTATAGATATTTTCTTTATTTACATTTTAAATGTTATTCCCTTTCCTAGTTTCCCCTCTGAAAATCCCCTATCCTTTCCCCCCTCCCCCTGCTCCCCAACCTACCCACTCCCATTCCTGGCCCTGGCATTTCCCTATACTCGGACATAGAACCTTCACAGGACCAAGGGCCTCTCCTCCTATTGATGACCTACTAGGCCATCCTCTGTTACATATGCAGCTAGAGCCAAAAGTCCCTCCATGTGTTTTCTTTGATTGGTAAACCTAGGTACCTTTACAAGCAAAAAAATATTTTGAACTGCTGAGCAATCATGTGATAATATATTTAGTTTTAGATGTTTGTGTGGACTCAGTAATTATTATTTGTGTTTCTTATTACAAAATTCATTTTCAGAAGTATAAGAAGCAGGCCAGAGAGTTGGGTCATTGGGTAAGGGTTCCTGTCCCCAAGCCTGACCACCTGAATTCAGTCTATATGGGAGACTATAAGGGAGAACCAAGTCCTCTAACTTTCACAGGTACAGTGTGGTGCAGTGCACATGCACACACTATAAATAATGTAAAAAAAAAAAAAAGAGGAAAATTTAGGAAACGAGTCCTAAGGTTCATTCACAATTTCTGTCTTCATCTTAGTTTGATTTCTTCGTCTTCTTCACTCTTTGTATCACACTTGGCCTTAGAATTCTGTAGTTTTGTCACTTATCAACTATCTGAATTGTTAGTGGAGAAATCTGAGGCCAACTTGATTCTTCTGCCCACATTTTTTTTTTTTTTAACTTGATTTCCTTCTCTTTGGCTGCCCATGTTATTGCTTTAAGTTTAGTACTTCTTGCTCAAATGTTTTATTTATTCTATATTTTTATTTTCTTGTGTTATATGACTTATAACCACTGAGACATCTCTCTAGCTTCAATTTTTATAGTTAGTTATTTTTATTTTTTAAACTACATTTTAAAAGTAAACTTATATAGAGTCTTATTGTCAGCATTTTGAGATATAGGTAAAGGAGGCAGTTTCACACCGTCAACCTCAGCAGCCTAACATGTAAAACTCTTTGAGAAAAGAGTTTTAGGAAAATTGACTCAGGCCAAACCAGCATTTATGGATTTGAATTGAAAAGAATCAGGACTAGACAGCATATTATGAAGTAGAGTTTAGTAAACATTTTAATACAGGTTTAAGCATGTGTTAATAGATGCCTTGTAGGTTTACAAATGGTAAGGAAAAAACGTCTTCCCTCAGGAATATTGGAAGTTAGGATATTTTTACTGTAAACAGGGGAAGAGAACTCATAGCAACTCTCATTAGAAACATAGTTTGGATGATGTTTGGAGCTGGCTAGTATTTTTCTTAAAAGGTGATAGAGAAGATATAGGCTTGTTCTTGAGATTCTAAAGAACATTGTTATTTCCTAGACTATAGGAAGGCAATGGATAATTAACATTTTTTGTATCCTAAGATGGGACACAATTTTGTGTCTTCTTTCAGTGATGAGGAAACAGCTCTGTCAGTAAATTGCTTGTTACAAAGCTAGGAGGATCCCAGTTTAGATTCCTTGCAGGAACTTAAAGACTGAGTGCCTGTCTTTAAGTCTGTGCTTGAAGGGCCCGGGTGGAGCCCTGGAGCTCATTGGCTAGCCAGCTTAGCCAAATCAGTGAGCTCAATGTTCAGTGAGAGACCCTGTCTCAAAATTAAAACCACCAGCTGTTGGCCTCTGGCTTCCAGACTCAAGCATTTTTATGCGCACACATCTTATTTTTATGTTTCATAATACTACTATGGGTTTTATCTTACTTTATGGATAAGAAAAATGAAACTTGGAAAAAAAGAGATGACTTAATTTGGTAAGGCTAAGGAGAATTGAAATGCAAACCCAGTTCTGACATATATACTGCATATGGTATTCTGTTCCCAGGAATTTCTGCTGCATCAAATTTAAGCAGAGAAGTATGCTGATGCTGTTATATTTAAGCACAAGCTACAACATACAAAGGGCATCAGGATATGTCTAGACAAACTCATCAGTGTATATTTAGAGTATAAGAGTCATTTCAGTTTGTAGGGAGAGATAAAGAATGAGAATTTAGATGACTTCAACAACAGAACAGCTTTATTTAACCTGAGAATGATATATCAGGTTCTGGTACACCATGGTCATATTGTAGGTGGTAGAATGTCATTGTTAATTCTAAGGAATATTGGAAAGCCTTTCAGATATGGTATGACTTTTTTGTCTGTCTGCTCCATGTTCCAAATTTTTTTGGTTAGGAAGTCAGCTCGCTGTAGCCTATGACTCAATGTAAAGAGAAATATTCTTTTTTGGGGGGGCGGGGGTTGAGACAGGATTTCTCTGGGTAGCACTGGCTGTTGGCTGTCCTGGAACTCACTCTGTAGACCATGCTGGCCTTGAACTCAGAAATCTGCCTGCCTCTGCCTCCCAAGTGCTGGGATTAAAGGCGTGTGTGCCATCACTCCCGGCTCAAGAAAAATATTCTTATTGTAAGCAGTTTTAATGTTGATTAGAAATCTATAAAGATTATTAGATTGATGGATCTTTAAAAAGATCTATAGTAGAAATGTAATAAAATCTTTGCAGTTGTTTGTTGGTATATATATATATATATGTATATATCACCTTATTAGTTACTTTTCTATTACTGTGATAAAGCATCATGACCAAGGCTGTTTATAAAAGAAAGTGTTTAAATGGGCTTACAGTTCCAGAGGATTAGGGTCCGTGATGGTTGAGTAAAGGCATGGTGGCAGGAACACCTGAAAACAGCAAGCAGGAGACACAGTGCTAATTTCAAAGCTCACTGCTGGTAGCACACCTCTTCCGTTAAGGCCACACCTCCTAATCCTTCCCAAACAGTTCCACAAACTGGGAACCAAGTATTCGAACATGAGCCCCTGAGGGCCGTTCTCATTCAAACCACCAGTAGTATTTTTCTAATATTGATTTATTAATGAAGGTTGAGGAAATGATTGTTTTTAATAGTTACAGTAATTATAAAACACACCTCGTCTGTTTCTCAACACTATTATAGTGGATGTGTAGCAATTCCTGTGCTAGAGTGGTAACATTATTTTGATAAATCATATTTTACTTAAGAGAATCTACACAATATTTAGATAAAAGATTTATCGGTTACCTTAACAGTTTAAAGAATCAGGCATGATGGTACACTTCTGTAATTCCAGTTGAGGTAGAATTATAAAATCAAGGCTAGCCTGGACTACATAGTGAGACTTTCCTTCAGAAAACCAGAAACATGCCAAAATGGAAAGGGGAAAAAATTCAAAGAGGATCTGCTGTAAAGATGGGACTCTAACTTTGGGGTTATGATGCATGCCTTTAACCCTAGTGCTGGGCCACTAGGGAGGCAGAGGGAGGCTATCCAGGGACATACAGTGAGACCCTGTCTAAAAAACCAGAATGTTTATTTCTTTTTTTTTTTTTTTTTTTTTTTAAGATTTATTTATTTATTATATGTAAGTACACTGTAGCAGCCTTCAGACACACCAGAAGAGGGAGTCAGATCTCATTATGGATGGCTTTGAGCCACCATGTGGTTGCTGGGATTTGAACTCCAGACCTTTGGAAGAGCAGTCGGGTGCTCTTACCCACTGAGCCATCTCACCAGCCCCGAATGTTTATTTCTATCATCATCATCATCATCATCATCTCAATATTTTACTTGTTTATTGAGACGGTTTTTCTGCATGGCCCTGACTGTCCTAGAACTTGTTCTGTAGACCAGGCTGGCCCTGATCTCAGAGATTCGCTCACTCACCTCTGCCTCCCAAGTGCTGAGATTAAAGGCATGTGGCACCACTGTCTAGCAAATATTTATTTCTTAATATCTGTTATCTAGTCAGATTTCATATATTCAGTTGAGTCATAAACATCTCTGTCCTCTTTAATGTATAGATTCTATAGAAAATTTGTTTACAATTCCAGGCCCTGTCCTTATAATTTCTCACATGTAGCTTCTGCTAGTTATACTTACTACATGGATTCTCTTAACATGTTTCTCTCTGTGTTTATATTTGACTCTTGACTATGAGCTTGAATAGGCTCAGTTTTGCTAGGTGAGATTACCTCAAAAATAATGACTTTTATGTTTTAAAGATTTGGTTGGCTTATTTATTTTACATAGAAACTTTAAAAATGTAGACAAAGCGACAAAGTGACATTTCGGAAACTTTTCAGCTGATGTATTTTTATTTTTTAAGCCAGAGGATGGTCTTACTTAAAAAGAAACAAAACAAAACCCCAAAACCCAGAGAAGGCAAACTTTAAATTTCTGCAGCTTCTTAAACTAGAAAGATAAAGAGGAGGAAGAGAGAAAGCCATATCTTTTGAGTTAGAAAAAGTTAAATTTGAGTAATTTAGAAAATTGGACATGCTCAATTTAGCCATTCCACAGGGGCTCCATAAACAACTGCCTAACTGGAGTTTTTTTTAGAGAGAGATGTTATTTGATAACATAATATTAGTTCAGGGTTTGATAATACGATGCAAGGAAAACCAGATATTAGTTCTTCTACTTTCTTTGGTTTTCAAAATAATGTATTGCTTGCACAGAGTGGGCAAAGAATGGGGTGATGAGATGGTTCTGTAGAAAAGATGATGTTACCAAGCCTGCTGACCTGAGATTGATTCTTTACATGGTGGAAGAAAAAAAAAAAATATATATATATATATATCTCCCCATTTCTCTGTGGCTTTGGCCATCCTGGAACTCATTCTGTAGACCAGGCTAGCCTTGATTTCACAGATAATTTGTCTGCCTCTGCCTCCTGAGTGCTGGCATTAAAGGCTGTGGAATAAAACTCAAACCAAAATGACAAAATGGTGTGCTAGTATATAATATTACAGACAGTTTTGATTGTTTTTTTATGTTACTCATGTATATAAACACATTTGTCTACCCCTTATGGTTATTATTCATACTAATATTCAACTCATAACATTTTTAGCCAGTGCGGCTTCTGTTAAGTTGGCTGTTGAGTTCTTTAAACAAGACCACAGTACTATCTGATAGCTTTTGTTTTATTGAGTATTGAGAAGAGCCTAACACATTTTTTCCTTTATGCCTTAGACTTAGAATCTGTCATTTCTTTACAAAGCCCTACTTCCCTGTTAGCTGTAAATTTGTATTAGAAGACCATATTGTGGATCCTAGGAATGTTCATCATATTGAGGTGGCTGTTTCTCTGAACATTTTTAGTGTACAAGCCTAGTTTTTAAAAAATATTTTATGAATTTAATTTGACCCTAATAATTCATGTTTGTTCACTTTTCATATGTTCTCATCTTTGTAGAGACAGGTCAGAGACTATACACTATTATGCTTACTCTTAGTTTTTGTGGGTTCATGCCTCTACCCCTGTCCCAAATTAGTTGATCATTTCTCAGAACATGGTCTAACTCTATAGCCTGGACTGCAAGAGAAGATCCTATTTAAAACAACAGCAGCAATAACCACAGCCATTAGAGTGTCATGTCTGTAGCCTTAGCAAAGAGACTAGAGGGTAAGGCCAACCAGTCTACATAAAAGTTTCAAATCTACTAAGAAGAGATCATGTCTAAAAAAATTGAAAAATCAACCAAATAAAACTGCTTGCTTGAATTTCAATTGCCTGTGGCTATGGCTACTATAATTTTCTATCTACTACAACCTTAGAGAAACAATTTCCACTTGTACTTTTCCATCTTATTTTCTCTTAACATAGTTAGTGTGGTTCATGTAGATTTATAGATTTATCTTTACTGCTTATGTTGAGGACAGTTTTGGCTCCTTTTTTTTTTTTTTAACCTAATTGCCTTAATTTGGATAGCTTTTCCATTCTGTAGAAATGCGAACTTGTCATTGTTGGCTGTTAAACATATTCTTAGTTTTCCTGCTTTCCTCTTTGGCAAAAACCCTAATATATTCTGAGTATGTTTCTCAGTGGTAGAATACTTGCCTAGCATATGCAGAGTTCAAAGTACAGTCTATAACTCTGCAAAGACAACTCCTCTCCCAACATATATAACATATATGTGCTGTAGAAATTTAGAATTAAATAAGATTTCCCCTTACCTTTCAAACAGGTATCTCCTCTTGTGTTTCCTATTTTAATACATTTGTGTCATTTTAGGAACTAAGATGAGACATATATGTTCAAATGTAATAAACAACATATATACACATAATAGTAGATAAATGTATCTATGTTCACAGTATTATACAACCACTAACCTTTTCTAGTTTCAAAACCATTTCACCACTTCGTCAAGTGTCTTATATACCCACTAAATATTCACACCTACTTTAGATATCAGCATCTTGATAGTGTAGGCAAGAGCTGGTCTCTACTTATTTGCTTTGCTGTGGCCTCTTGGGTGTTAGTATTATTGTAAGTATGCATCAACATGCTTAATACAGCTTTTAAAGTATGACTGTTTTCTTTTTAACTATGTATACATTTGTGTGTCTGTATATGGGTTTGTGCACTTGAGGCTAGAAGATGGCATTGACTTCTTTAGAGCTGGAGTTACACCTGATGTGGGTGTTGGGAATCAAACTCAAGTCCTCTGCAACTGCTATATCATCTTTTAAAAAAAGATTTATTTATTTTATGTATATGAGTAAAATGTAGCTGTCTTCAGTCACCAGAAGAGGGCATCAGATCCCATTATAAATAGTTGTGAACCACCATGTAGTTGCTGGGGATTGAAATCAGGATCTCTGGAAGAGCAGTCAGTGCTTTTAACTGATGAGCCAGCTCCCTGCTATACTGTCTTTTATGTACTGAGCCATCTATCCAACTTCTAAGACTGTTTTTTGAACATTTAAATCTCCCAAGCTCACCCTATTTTTTTTTGAAAATGTATTAAGAACAAACGCTCTCCAATTCTTCTACGGGTTATCATTGTCCCGTGTATGAAGTTGAAACTTAATATGGCTAACAAAGAAAGGGTCTTTACTTTCTAGCTTTTGCCATTTTGTCTTGTTTCATTTGTGTCTCTTTGTTCAGTCATAGGTCCAGTTCTTCATTATCTACAATAATAGTCTCTAAGTCTTTCTTCCCCATTTCCCTTCCTCCCTCCAAGGCAGGGTCTCATTATTAGTCATGGTCATTTTGCAACTCAACTCACCTCTGCTTCCCATGTTCTGGGATAAAATGTGTGTGCCCTGCTGTGCTTCCCTCCCCCCACCCACTTCTTTTAAACTTATGAGACTAGACATCACAAGATAGACTTGGCTGGCCTCAGAGTTGTGGTGTTCTTCCTGCCTTTTTTAGTTATTAAAGATTGTTCTATGCCTTCTTTTGTACTTCTTTTCCTCCCATTCCTTGTACTAGTTTTAGATTACCTATTACACATTGTCCTTACGTATTTTTCTGAAACAGTCAAATGCTAAGTAATACAGTACAGGCTGCAACTATAATGAATAGAATTTTTAGTAGAAATCAAGATTATTTAGTAAATTATTTAAAAAAGGTCTCAGAGATGGGAGGGTAGTACTTGAGCTAGATCTCAAAAATCATTCATGAAAACATGATAATGGTCTTAAAACTACTGAGCTTACTTACTTATCAAAATTTAGCTAGACTTCTGCTGGAAAATGCAACAATGAGATAATTGGGATGGCTCAGTTAAGTGCTCTAGGTAGACGCTTGAGACCTAAGTTTAGAGCCCTACACTCATATAAAAACTTGGTACAGAAACACATATTTATAGCCCCAGTATTGGAGGGGACAGGTTTATACTAGTGGCCCACTACTAGAAAGTGTAACTGAATCGGTTGGAAATGAGATAACTAATGTAGAAACCTATTACCCATAATTCTTACACCTTCATCACACCAAATTCCCATCAACACTAAAGTGTATATGTGTATTCTTTTCTAGTAGCCAGTCACACAGTTTGGAATCAGTGAAAGGCATGTGTATAAGCATAGTAAGATTAAAATACAAATCATATCTTAATGGTATCTTAAAAATCTACTTAAAAGAAAAACAAGCCTGATATTTTAAGATATAGTACTGATTTTTGTTTGCTTTGCCTATTAGATTTATAAAATCTTGTGTTCAAAATCCAAGAAAAGAAGTTCTTTGTGTTAAAAATACAATTTCTTTATTTTTACATTTTTGGTCTTTTTGTGGGCATGTTGTGGTATATATTAATTACTTTATTGTTACTTTGACAAAATAACTGATCAAAACAGCTTCAGGAAGAAGTGTTCATTTTAGTTTACGGTTGGTCAACTATGTAGTTCGTCATGCCTGGGAAGGTGTGATAGCTGCAGTGTGACAGCAGTAAAATCATGGGAGGGGGTATGAGTCTTGGTATTCTGCTTCACAATCCTTATAGAATGGTTCCAACCACATTGCAAATTAAACTGTTTCGAAGCACCCTCATATATGCTCAAGAGGTGTGTCTCCCAAGTAATTTCAAGTTCAAGTAAGTTGACAAATGAAGATGGACCAGATAGCACTATATGAAATTGTAGTGCTGAACTAAAACCACTTTTGGTTGCTCAGAGTTAATGCTTCCACAGTTACCAGCATACTCTGTGTGGCATTACACTTGCTTTCATGGTTAGATTGCCTGTCTTGAGGATGATGGCAAGCACTGTATGAGAATCATGTACTCATTTAGATTTCAGGCAAGTCCTTTCTGAACTGCTCTTAAACATGATTTGTCCTCACTCACTGCCCAGTTTGAACCAGTCAGCCCTCAGCTCTCTTGACAAATAAAATAATTGATAATTTTTTTGGTGATTGTTGTTGTGTATATCACTATCACGATTCTTATGCTGACTTCAAAGATGATAGTATATTAAAATTATTAAATTATATAGTATGCATAGATACTTCTAATGTCAGTTATACTTCCTTAAAACTCATTCGATCTGCCCATTACAAAGACATCCTTATTATTCAGCCCATCTCTCTAAACTCTTAAGGATGTGCTCTTCCTAACTTGTTGTTGGATGACACTTCGTTGGCTTTCGTTTCCCTACCTTACTAGTTCCTTGTCTCTGTTCTTATTTTCTGCCCTCATCATCCATTCTCCATGGCAGAACACTGTTTAGAAGAGAAAAATCTTAGGATATCATCACTAATTCTGTAGGCACCAGTTATTCTTAGATAACTATTCCTGTTGCATAGTTGAATTTACCTCAAGGCATCATGGCAAATAGACAGATGTTAGCGTAAGTAAGAGTTAATAGAACTTAGCAATTCCAATGCAAAAGTGCTTTTGGTTGTTTATAAAGGAATTGTCCTAATGACTATAGAAAACTTGCTGTTTTTGATTTGATTTGAGTTTTGGTTTTCTTTCAACTAAAATCTCTTGTGAGATTGAGCCTCATTTGCATTTTGATGGCCTCTCATAAAACCTACCCAGAATGCTAAGAGCTTGTTCGGATCCCAGAGTAGATAGATGTAAGAAGACACACCAATTACATCTGGATAGGTTGATGTAACCATGGCTTCCTTGTTGTATGGAAATGTTGTAGTCGTGAGGCAGCATCTTAATAGTTTTCATAGTTTATGGCTTATGTGTGGTCATTCTGTAATTTACCTGTTGGAGAAAAACTATTTTAAAGTTTTTATTGAAATGTTCTTTTTCCACAGAACTCAACAAAAATCCAGTGGAAGGCTTTTCAGCAGGTTTAATAGACGACAATGATCTCTATCGTTGGGAAGTCCTTATTATTGGTCCTCCAGATACACTTTAGTAAGTATATTGGAATTGACATCTTGAAATAAGTTACTTCTTCAACTAAAATTAAAACTTAATTTTGAAAATTGAAAAACAATTTTAAAGGAGCAAACAAAATGGTTATATCTAGTATCATCTCGATTTGATCATGTGTAGAGCCTTTGTGTTATGCTTGAAGCTCTAATGTCTAAAACCTGTTTTAAAAAAGTTAGCTTCAGAAATTTAGATTATCTTGCTGCTGGAATAAATCTGTTATGAAAAGCTTTTTCTGGTGAGGTTATATGTAAACAACTCCCCTCCCCCCCAAACACACACACACACACACACACACACACACACACACACACAGGGTTTTTCTGTATAGCCCTGGCTGTCCCAGAGCTCTCTCTAGACCAGGTGGGCCTCAGACTTCGAGATCTGCATGCTTCTGGTCCCCGAGTCTTGGGA
Organism: Mus musculus; assembly: GCF_000001635.26. NCBI lineage: Eukaryota > Metazoa > Chordata > Mammalia > Rodentia > Muridae > Mus > Mus musculus. The sequence goes on from NC_000077.6 coordinate 72,663,606, forward strand.
TTTAAGATGTGTGCTGTGTGCTACTACTGCCTGGCTGTAAATAATTTACATACATACATACATACATACATATTCTAGAATTTAGGAGATTAATTTTTGCAAACTTGGAGAAGAGAAAATTTCATCTCTGATTATATGTCTATGTTGCTTTTGTGGGATTATGTTCATGGGAATGAAGGTGCACTAGGAGGCCATAGGTGTTGGATCCCCTGGAGCTGGAGTAACATCTGATTATAAGCCATTTGATATGAGTATTGAGAATCAAATTCAAGTTCTTTAGAGGCTCTTAACCGCTGAGCCATTGCTCCAGCCAAAAGAGAAAAAAGTCCTATGGAATTTAGAGAGGTGTTTCAGCAGTTAAGAGTACTGAGCGGTTCCCTATGGAAATGATTTTCCTTCTCATGTTTACCATGCCTTGATCCCAAAGGAAATACCATAATTAAGGAAGAAAGTTTTACTGTTTTTTTTAAACACTACTTTTAAAAAATGATTTATTTTTCTTTTATGTTCATTAGTGTTTTGACTTCATGTAGGTCTGTGTGAGGGTGTTTGATCTCCTGGAACTGGAGTTACAGACAGGTGTCAGCTGCTATGTGGGCCCTGGGAATTGAACTCAGGTCCCCTGGAAGAGTAGCTAGTGCTCTTAACTGCTTAGCCACCTCTCCAGCCCCAGTTTTACTGTTCTTAATGCCTTATTATTTATTAAAGAATAAGACTGCAAATTTTTTCTTTTTAAAAACAGTTCTTTTTAATTTAATGAAATCAGTTAATGTCTATGTATGAGGGTGTTTTGCATGCATATATGTGTACTGTGTTTGTCTGGTATCTGAGGAGGTGGATAGCATGGGAACCTCTAGAACTAGAGTTACAGATGTCTGTGACCCATCCACCATGTGGGTGCTGGGAATTGAACCTAGGGCCTCTGGAAGAACAGCCAGTGCTCTTAACTGATGAGACATCTCTCTAGCCTTGAGATTTTTACATAGAATGTATTCTGTATAGTTGTGTCTTAAGACTTAAGGGAACTTTCAAGGTCTATTTTAATAATTTTATAACCTGGTCTTCACAAAACACAGTTTATAATAGCTTATAAGACAGTGTTAGGACAACTGACTACCAGTTGAAAATGAGGCAAATGAGCTAGAGAGTGATAACAGACCTAGATCTCTAGATCTGCAGTTCTTTGGGACTGCATTTCCTTGTTGTAAGACCTCCCTCCACCCCCCACCCCCACCCGCAGCCTTCAAGTAGCTGATTTTCTGTTATCTCAAACAGCTGGTAAAAAATGTATTTAAAAAATAATGGAGGGCTGGTGAAGATGACTCGTTGGTAAATGTTTGCTATAGAAATTCGATGATAATTCCCAGAACCCATGCAAAAAGTTTAATGTAGTGGCCTGCGTTTGTAATCCCAGCTATTGAAAGATGGGAGATAGAGACAGGAGAATTAATCCAGTTATCTTGGAGGAGTAGTAGGCATTATGGCAGAAATGAGAGAAGCTGCCTCAAAAACAAATTGGAAAAATAGAGGAAATGAAGTTAAAACAAAGCAATATGGGAGTTCATGGTTTACATAGTGGGAAAACGGTGGTTCATGCTTTTTGTTATACTTTTTAGCAATCATAATTGTTGCTCATATGTTTCTTTGAAGTATATTTGCATTTATCAGTTTTGCAAGTTGATTTAGGTGAATTTGATCATGGCATGGCATTAGGATTCTTCAGTAGCTGCCAGTAGCCACTGGAAACCAGTTTAAAGATACTCCCTCACAGTCATGTTGTTATTTGAGGTAAATTTCTTAAATTTTGCAAACCATACTGTTTAAGTAACCTGGTCTATGAACCTAACACAGTTCTGGTCTGTTCTTCATGTTTATTCTTCTGGATTTAAAATAGTGTTTGTTTTTTTCCCTAGGCACAGTGCCTCAAGGGGATACCATAGGAACATTCTGATGATAGGATTCAATTTACCCTTAGTGTAGCTATAAAATAATGAGAGTTATTCTCCAAAACCAAGTTCTTGTTTAAGAATCCAGGCTTACGATTTGACTCTTAAGGACTCAGTGAATTTTTTAATCCTTACATGCATTTGTGTTAAGCATTAGTTGATCAATGAAAATATCACACACACTTCTCGGTTTTTAAAAGATAGCTACTCGAGCTTGTGGTGCAAACTTTTAATCCTAGCACCATGCAGCAGGGCTACATAGTGAGATCCCGTCTCAAAATAAAGTCCAGAGGTAAGACCATTTTAGTTAACAGGTCATTCTTTTTACTAACAAACCCATTTTACTGCCCCCCCCCCACCTTTGTGTGTGTGTGTGTCTCCATATCTCAATCTCAGCCCTTCTGTTTCTTTTTTAAGGCTATTTGTTTGTGTTTATTTAGTTTTTGAGACAGGTGTGTGTGTGTGTGTGTGTGTGTATGTGTGTGTGTGTGTGTGTGTTTGTAGCTATAGCTATGGCTGTCTTCGAACTCACTCTGTAGACCAGGTTGGCCTCAAACTCAGAAATTTGCCTGCTTCTGTCTCTTGGGTGCTGAGATTAGAGGCATGTGTGACCACTGCCCAGCTTGTTTTTATTATCTATAATTATGTGTACATATTGTAGAAATTTTAAATCCCAATCCAGAGTTTCTACCCACCTTTGATCATTCAGTTCTTGGATAAAAGACACACTCAACCTTTACATTTGTAATAAGCCTTGATCAGCTTTAAGAGCTGGGGAGATAGCCGGGTGTGGTGGCGCACGCCTTTAGTCCCAGAACTCAGGAGGCAGAGGCAGGTGGATTTCTGAGTTCGAGGCCAGCCTGGTCCACAGAGTGAGTTCCAGGACAGCCAGGGCTACACAGAGAAACCCTGTCAAGAACTGGGGAGATATCTGTCCTCTATGCTATTAATTCTGTTTCCCAGCCAATAGTCCCATTATATAATTTGACATGTTTTGTCTGGGTTGTGCTTAACTCCAACTAGCCAACTAACATGGCCATTATTTCATGATTCGTTTAACCTGTGGCAGCTTCTCCTTCATTCACTTCCTTCTCTCCCTTTCTCGATGTTCTCCTCTGTCCTCCAGCCCAGGAACCCTGACCCCTGCCTATGTCTGTGGGTGTGGGCATCTTTATTTACCAATCAGAAATAACTTGGGGTCAAGGACACATAGCATCAATTGACTCTACTTTAGGACTCTGTGTTCTTTGGGGCGACCGGGTCTTGAGGAACCAGTATTATTAGCATTAGAATACAAGCAACATCAAGCCAACCCACTGCATATACAGGTCTGTGTGTAGGGATGTGTATGTGAATGGAGTTGCTTCTCAGAGGCTGAACTTCTAGGGTCCCTCTGGATCTGTGATTGTAGGTGGTTGTGAGTCACCTGACCCCTCTAAAAGGATCAGTGTTGTGGGGTTCTCATTGTATGTTTCTAAAAGTGTTGGCTCTTGATGTGTGATGTGAATAGCAGGCATGTTAGTGGCAACTTTGAACTTGCTACTGAGACAGACACTGGCCACTTTATCCAGTGCTTTTCTGAAATCTGTAACCTTTGTTCAGGGAAGAAGAGAACAGGTGCCTGGGACAAGTCCTGAGAAAATAGCTAGAAAGGTGTCAGGACAAAGGACAGAGAAAAGACTTGTAAATGGAAGTTTTAAAAAATGTTCCTTTTGAGGGAGATAGGCACTAGGACAATTTTATTAGAGTTTGAAAGACAAACCCAAGATCTGGCAAACTAAATCTTAGTAGCTTCTTAGTGAAGGACAATGGAGGAGAGAAGGAAGAAGGCCATGCTATATATAAGCTGTTCACATAGGAGGTTAGTTTACATGGCTGTGGTGGGAGGTGGGGCGTGGGAGCTTAGAAAAAAAAAAAAGAATAAGGAAACACAAAATGTTGGGGGAAGGGCCCAATGTGTTAAGGCAGTGGTTCTCAACCTGTGGGGCATAACCCCTTGGGGTTGTTGAATGATGACCCTTTCATAGAGGTCACATATTAGATGTCACCCTGCATATCATACTTACAATTATGATTCATAACAATAGCAACAATACTATGAAGTAGCAGCAAAAAAATTATTTTATGGTTGGAGGTCACTGTGTTAAGCAAAGTGTGCTTAGAAAAGAAAGATAAAGGGTTGGAGAGGTGGCTCAGCAGTTAAGAGCACTGACTGCTCTTCCAGAGGTCCTGAGTTCAATTCCCAGCAACCACATGGTGGCTCAAAACCATCTGTAATGAGATCTGATGCCTGCTATACAGTGTACTCACATACATAAAATAAATAAATCTTTTGGAAAAAAAAAGATAAAGAAGACAAAGCAAAGCAGACAGACTTAAATGATGTTTACAAGGCTGTTAATTATAATTAAGTCCTTTATAGAATGTTCTTAAAGAGTACTAAGTGCAAGGAAGTGATCTTGAAGTTGTCTCAACAATGTGAAGAGGATAGAGTGATTGAAAATAAGTTAGCATGGATTTGAGTGATAGTTAAATCTCAGTGATCCATCAGCATATAATGGCCTGAGGTGTTAGCTCAGAGAAAGTATTATGCCAAAATTCTGAAAAAATATGCTATGCTGTTTTGTGATGTATAACTAACCTTCACTTACTTACTAAAGAACACTCCACATTATTTACAGTCTATGTAATCAGTGCTTAGTACATTTAAGTTTTATTTTAAGACTGATAGTTGCCAGGGCTGTTATACAGAGAAACATCTTGAAAAACGAAACAAAAAGACTGATAGTTACTGAGTATTTATGTAGTGTGATGGTTTGTATATGCTTGGTCCAGGGAGTGGCACTATTAGGAGATGTGGCCTTGTTGGAGTGGGTGTGTCACTGTGGGTATGGGCTTAAGACCCTCACCCTAGCTGTGTGAAAGTCAGTCTTCTACTAGCCACCTTCAGATGAAGATATAGAACTCTCAGCTCCTCCTGTACCTTGCCTCTCTGGATGCTGCTATGTTCCTGCCTTGATGATAATGGACTGAACCTCTAAACCTGTAAGCCAGCCCCAATTAAATGTTGCCTTTTATAAGACTTGCTTTGGTCATGGTGCCTGTTCACAGCAGTAAAACCCTAACTAAGACATGCTATTTTACCCATCTTCACCTAGCATTTTTTTTCCTTTTATTAATCTTGTATCCAATATTGAATTTTTCTAGTGCTGCCAAGAATAGATTTTCTTAGCCAGGTGTGGTGGTGCATGGCTTTAATACCAGCATTTGGAAGGCAGAGACAAGCTGATCTCTGAATTTGAGGCCAGCATGGTCTAAAGAGAGAATTCTAGGATAGCCAGTGCTATACAGAGAAACCCTATCTTGACCCAAGCCCCTTCCTCCAAGTAACTTCTTTTGTGTGTAATGTTTGGAAAGAAAGGACCAAGATCTCTAGGCAAGTGTTGGACGACTGACAGACTTGGAGTCCCAGTATAGTTTTTTAAAAAAATCGAAAAGGGTTCTTGATATGTAGTTTGGGTTACTTTAAATTGAATAGGCCTCCTGCCTCACACTTTTCAGTGCTAAATTATAGGCATGTGCCATACCCAGTTAAGACTTGTGTGATTTAATTTACAAAAATAGTAAAAGGAGGTTTTGTGCCAGAAATATGACCTTGGTTTTTCAAATATTCAGCAGTTGCTTATATAACTCTTTAACATCATGTTAATTGTTTTAATACTTTGTACATGGAGAAATATTTTTACTTCACTGCTACTTTAATGTTTTTCTCTTCCCTATAGTCACATCTTTCTATGTTTGAAAAATAATAAATACAGTCTATCTACTTTGTTATTTTTACCCTATGCATTTTTTAGTTCTTTTGTGCTAACTTCACTTCTAAAGTTTGTATACTCACAGATTTGCTGCCACTAAGCAAGGTGTTTTCTAGGGTGGGAGAAGAGCAGGTAGATGGTCCTTAGGTAAAGTAGAGGAATCCATTAAGAAAATGGAGAACTAGCATAATTATTTTGGGAACTTTTAGAAAAATAGAAAAACATCTGCTTTAAAATTTTAGGGCAACACTATTAAGTAAGTTTGACAATTACTTATAAATAATTTAGAGGGGTAATGGCAACTTTTTAGCATAAGAATTCCAGTCAGATATTGTGAAGCTTTTGAATGAATTAAATCAACCAAAATGAAGTGACCTTGGAAAAATAAGTTGCAGGGATTTTGTGGAGGCTGTTCTAATGCCCTTTTACATACATTCTTGGCTCTTTCCTGGATTTATAGCTTTCTCAAATTCTATCTACTTATTTTCTACTCTAATTATAAAATGCTTATCTTTGAAACTAATTACTTTCTTTTTAATTCTTGATACCTGTGCTACATTTTATGTTCACCTTTCCATGGGAAAGAAAAGAGAGCTTTAAAAAAAAGACTTTAAAAAAATTGTGTTCATGTGTCTGAATGAGTTATATGAACATCATGTGGGTGCAGGTGCCCCTGGAGGCTAGAAGAAGGCATTGGATCCCCTGAAATTGGAGGAATAGGCAGCTGTGAGCTGCCACATGCGGATGCTGAGAACTGAACCTTTGCAAGAGCAGTAAGTGCTCTTAACCTCTGTGTCATTTCTCCAGCCTTACATCATTCCTTCTCCATGGTTATGCTTTTTATTAGCTTTATTTTTTCTACTTCTAGCTAATTTCTGATGACTTATTATTTGGAGGCAGGGTCTCATGTATCACAGGCTAGCCTTGAATACCTTGCTATGTATTAGAGGAGGACCCCTATTCCTAGTTGTCTTTCTGCTAGTTCCTCCCATTGTCTTAGGACCTAGTTTTCTTCCCTTTTTAAAACCCTTAATTTGTATTATGTACAACCTTCTTTTAATCCCCCCACCCCTAAAAACAAGAGAAAAGATCATTCTTTCTCAGGCTGATACGGTCTTTCTTATTTGGCTTAGGCTGGCCTTGAACTTAAGGGAATCACCTTGAGTTGCCAGGCATACACAGACTTCCCATATTTAAATGTTAATTTTCTCATCAAATTATCCCCTTCATTGTGCACATTCTTTACCATTTTTCCATTTAATCTTTTATGGACTGTTTCTTACTGCTTACTTCAAGTGTGTTTTTTTCTTTTTATGCTCTGAACCCTCAGCTTACCTCTTTACTATTTGGAAATATTTGATATTAATAGCATGGCCTGCAACTCCCCCACCCCACCCCCCAACACACACACACAATGTGTTGATAGACCCTGTGCATGCAGTGCCTATGGAGTTCAGAAGAGGGTGTCTGATAGCCAGGAACCAGAGTTACAGATGCTTGTTAGTTTCCATGTGGGTGTTGGGAATTGAAGTCTGGTCTTCTGGAATATCAGTCAGTCTGAAAAACAATATTTATAATTAAAATTTCAATCTGTACTGAAATGTGCAAAGCACAAAGTTAAAAGGGTCCCATGTTTTACATCCTACAGTTAATCATTGTTACATGTAATGTGTTGTTCCTGTTGTTATTATTGCTGCTGTCATCGTCATTATTTGATTGATTTTTTTTTTTTTTTTTTTTTGGTGACAGGATTTCACTATGTATCTCTGGCTGTCCTGTAACTCATTCTGGAAACCAGGATGGCCACCAATTTAGAGCCTGGCTTTTTTTTTTTTTTTTCCCTTCCCCTTTTGAGATAGGAACTCTGTCATTTTTTCTTTTCTATATTCTTTTTAAAGATTTATTTAATTTATGTTTATGAATACACTGTAGCTGTCTTCACACATACCAGAGAATATCAGATTCCATTACAGATGGTTGTGAACTCAGGACCTCAGGAAGAGCAGTCAGCGAGTGCTCTTAACCGCTGAGCCATCTCTCAACCCCTTCCCCCCCTTTAAATATACATATATAACAATAGCTCCACTCACAGTCCCTCACCACAGCCCTCGCAGCTCATAACCACAGTGACTAGAGACTCTCCAAACTTGAGGGATGAAGAGCAGCATTCTGTTGAGTGTTAACATTACACATGAGCGTAAACATACCAGCACATAGTCAGCAGAATTCGAACCAGTGCATGGAGAAAAGGATTTCAAATCCATTGCCTTAACCACTTGACCATGACCACAGCTGTGTTTCTATTTTTATGTCAGTGTGCAAACATCTTTCCCCATCTTTTAAAAATTACTTGTTAGTGTGAGTGTGCATAATGTGTCTGTGGGCATGTGCTCCACAGCATAGATAAAGAGGCAAGAAGACAAATTTGTAGTTTGTTCTGTCCATCCAGCTTTAAGTGGGTTTTGGTGATAGAGCTCAGGGGTCAGGCTTGTATCTCAAGTGCCTTTGTTTCCTGAACCATCTTATCAGTCTAATACACACCCTTTTGAGATTGGGTCTTGTTGTGTAGTTCAGGATAATGTTGAACTAGATATCAGGTGCTAGAATTCCACGACACTGTCACCATTTAATCATTGTTCTAAGGTCAACTTGGTTTATTTTAGCTGTATGGACAGTTAGTTGTGAGCTGCCATTTGGGTGCTGGGAATCAAACCTACATCCTCTGCAAGAATAAGTGCTCTTAACAACTGAATAATCTCTGTAGTCTTCAGCTACCATTCATATATTCATCTGCGCAGGGATTGCTATCCACAGTGGACTGGGTCCTCCCATGTCAGTCATCAGTTATGACAGTCTTTCACAGACATTATCACAGACAAATATGACCCAGAAAATTCTTTAATTGAAGTGTTCTCCTTTCAGGTGGTTCTAGGGTCAAGTAGATAATAAAAACTAACCAGGACACAACCCATTTTCAGAGTGTTACTGGGTAGTATATTAGACAGTGCAGACATAGAGCATCAGTATTGCAGTATTTCTACTCTGAAAAGTCAGTAGTATAAAACCTCTTTGGGAAATCTTTTTAATTTATTACTGTCCTTTTAATGAAGTTTTAATATATGATGAAATGAACAAACAATTAGATAAAAGAAGTGTGGCAATCTGATCCCAGAGAGGGAAATCACAAAATATATGCCTAAATTTTAAGATGAGAAAGAGATTGATGGGTATGGCCAGAGCAGAGAAGAAAGATCATTTGAAACCGATATAGAAAATTCAGGAACTTGAGTCATGCAGACAAGATTAAACTTCCTGAATTTCATTTGAAGACATATACTGAAAAGACTTGTACCATATCACCAGTGATCTGATCTGGACACCTGTTTCCAGTGTTCCTTTTATTTTTACTAACTACCTGAGAGTTTAACAAAGCAGTATTTATAGTGGTATGTTAAACTGCATATTTGTATTCAGGAAACTAATTTTTTGTCTACCTTTTTGTTGTTTTATTTTCCGTACCCTTTTATGTGTCTGAGTGACTTGTAAAGAGTAACTTAAATGCATGAACTTGGTTTTTCTTTTATTTTTTTCAGTGAAGGTGGTGTTTTTAAGGCTCATCTCACTTTCCCAAAAGATTATCCCCTCCGGCCTCCTAAAATGAAATTCATTACAGAGATTTGGCACCCAAATGGTGAGTTTTCTAATTTTATTTTTACATTTGCAAATATAATGATTTGTCACTAAAGATTTCACAGCTACCTCAGTAAAAGTGCTTAGTGATTTTATGTTTGTTTTTTTGTGTGCATATGGTCTCGTAATTGACTCAATACAAAGGTCCAGCCTGCCTGCTTTTGGTATCTATCTGTCAGTGTTCACATGCACAGCCACACACAGGCATATGTTCATACATGGAAAAGAAATAATTTTTTCAAATTAATGAACAGATGGAGGCAATCATTTAATAATTCCACTTATGAAATGTGTAGAATATGCAACTCTGAAGACTCAAAGTATATTCATGGTTGCTTAGGACTAATGGAGAGTTTGAAGGGGAAGAGGGTCAATATAGATTATACAAGATTTTGTGGGCAGGGTTGGGGTGGGGTGATGAAAGTTACTAAAATGTATGTGCTTTGGTTGTATAACTGAGAAGTATACTATATAGAAGTAATTGGAGCGCATGCTTCAAATAGTTGAGTAATGTGGTGAGTGTTAAAGTTATTATGGATATCTGGTAAGATTGTTAAGTGAGTTAAAAGAAGCTGTTGCCATGTAAGCTTGGTAATCTGAGTTGATCCCTGGGACCCAACAGAGGTCGGGGTCGCACCCCACTAAGTCATGCTTTGGCCTCTGCACATGGGCTGTGGCATATATGTCTATAGATACACATAATAATAATAATAATAATAATAATAATAATAATAATGTAATTTGAAAAAATGCTACATGGCAAATAATAATTTGTGTAGCTTAAATGTATTTCAGTTTAGACTTCTCTCTCCCCACCCCACCCCACCCCTCTCTTATTGATGGCTTTATTTGTTCATTGTTTTGGTTTAGGGTTTTTTGGTTTGGTTCTTTCTTTTTTTTTTTTTTGAGACAGGTTGTCATTGTAGCCTTGGCTGGCCTGAAATTATGTGTGTAGATCAGGCTGGCATTAAACTCAGAAATTATCCTGCCTTTGCCTGTCGTGTGCTGGAATTAAAGATGTGTACTACCATGCCTAGCCCTCACACAGGGTTTTCAAGTGGATTTAGTATTAGGAATAAAGCCATTTGTAAAGAACATTGAGATGAAAGGGGAAAAAAAAATAACAAGACAAAACATTGTATGGGGAATAGAGCATTTTGGCAAGATAAGTGTAAATATTAAGTGTATAGCTAGCTATGGAGTTAACAACAAACATCTCACAGAGAACATAGTTGTCATCCAACATACTCTGGGAAAACTTACTTAAATCAGAGATCACTAGAATTTAAACAGTATTAGTATAGAAGAACTTTTGTCTTGAGTAAGACAGCCATGATGGCATCAGAGTGTATTTGTGGGCTACATAAATGACATATTTCTTTAAAAGTATGATTTGGCATGATTCCAGTTTTGGTCATTCAACCTAAAATGCATTCTACCAACATTTAATGATGCACTTGAAGACATGATAATTGAAATATGACAAATTTAAAAGAACAAAACTGATTGTGTGATTCTGCTTCTATGAGATCTTCAGTAATTAAAATGGGGCATTTTTAGATATTGAAGAGGTAGGGAAAGTGAAGAGTTTGTATACACAATTTGATCTGAGGAAAATGAGTAGTGGTTGTAATTGTGTATCATTGTGATTATTTTTAATTCTTAACTGAGAAATGGTAGAAATTATAATTTTATTCTATGAATATATTACAATAAAAATGAAATTCATGTCAACAAATACAAATCTTAAGAGACAGATGGTCTCATTTTGAAGTGGTGTGAGAAATTAAAATATTTTAAGATTCTATAGCTTTAAATCTAAAATGATTCAAATTTAAAATGACTAGTGATTTTTGTTTCTGAGACAGGGTTTCTCTGTGTAGCCCTGGCTGTTCTGGAACTCACTCTGTAGACCGGCCTGGCCACTAATTCTTAGAGATCTCCTGCCTCTGCCTCCTGAGTGCTGGGGTTAAAAGCATGCACCATCACTGCTCTGCCAAATGATTTTTTTAAACCGTTTTATTTTAAAATTACTATTGTGGTGTTTGCTCATTAATGTATGTATGTATGTATGCATGCATGCATGTATGTATGTATGTATGTGTCTGTCTGTCAGTCAGTCAGTCAGTCAGGTCTCACCATCTACCCTTAGCTGGCATGGAACTAAAGAGGTCCACTGGCTTCTGCATCTTAAAGGATTAAAGGCACAGGCCACCACACTTATTATTAATTTGTTCTTTGTGTATGGGTGCTTTGCCTGCATGTAGGTGGGTCCTTGTAGTATATGTGTACCTGGTACCTGAAGAGCCCAAAAGTGGGCTTTGTATACCCTAGCACCACAATTACAGAAGGTTGTGCTGCCACATAGGTGCTGGGAATCAAACTCAAGTGCTCTGGACGAGCAGCCAATCCTCTTAACAATGGAGTAAGATTACTCCATTAATCCTCTTAACAATGGAGTAAGATTACTCCATTAATGATTTGGGGGTTGGGGATGGATACAAGGTCTCATGTATACGAAGCTGGCCTTAATCTTGTAGCTAAGGATGTCCTTGAACTACTAATCTTTCTGTGTTCACCTTTTGAGTGTTGGGCTTTTAAGTATGTGCTGTCATGACTGGTTTATAGGATGCTGGATATGGGGCCAAGGCAATGCATTCTGGGAAAGTCCTCTTTTCTCTGAGCTACTTATACCCTTCAGCTCCTATCCTCCAAATCTTGATCTTAAGTAGATTCCTTCTGATGGAATTACGTACAACTATTCAGTCTCATTTTTTTAAAGAAAGTTCCTTATTTTGTAAAAAGTAGGGGGGGGGATTTGTGGTGAATGTTACAATGTTTAATACTGTTCTTCCTTTTTTATTTGTTAATTCCATTTTGTTGGACTTCACAAGCCATGGGAGTGAGTTAGGAAGAGAAACCTCAGTTACAGGAATATTTTTGTATAAATCATCAAAAGCATGGTCTTTGATTACATGTCAGGAGTAATTCTGCTTTACAGTAGGGTTCCTAAAAGTACTTGGATTGTTGATTGGGTGATTTTATACCCTTCACATACAAACACCCACCCTTCCTCCTGTCTTCCCTTTCTCCTTTCCGCCTTCTATCTGACTCTCCCTATGTTCTTTGACCATGAGTTGGGGTAGGAAGATTGCTAACAGGGACAGTTAAAACTCTTTCAAAACAACAACCAACCAACAAGCATACACATATGTTATTACTGATTGAAAACTTTTTATACTAAGAAAATGTATTTACTCTTGTTTTTTAAACTTCAAGAAATAGTATTTTTTGACAGAAGAAATTTATTGTGAAAGGTTACTTTTATTAATAGCGGATACAATTATTTGAGCATGTTTATAGATTAACACTGTAGGATTTTTTTGAGAATATTTACTTTAGGATAAAATAGTGCAAAGTGAGATACAGTTGTTTCTTTATCCCCTATAAAATTAAGGATATTTTTGTATTTCTACTCCAGTGACTGTTACTATATGAAGCTTGCATTTAAAATGAATTTATGAAGTAGACTATGAGTATCATTTATTTTAAAGCTTTTATATTATTTTATTTTTTAAAAGATTTATATATTTTATGTTTATGAGTGTTCTGCCTGCATGTATGTATGTATGTATGCATGTGTACCACGTGCCCATGGATGTCAGAAGAAGATGTTGGCTCCTCTGGAACCAGAGTTGCAGGTGGTTGTGAATTGTCTTGTGGGTGCTGGGAATTTAACTTATGTCCTCTGTAAGAGCCCTGGTGTTCTTAACCACTGTTAAGGGGTGTTTCTAGCCCCTATTTTATTATTTTTAGTATATGGATATTTTGCTTATATGTATGTCTGTATACCAGATGCATGCCTGGTATCCACAGAGGCCAGAAGAGGGTGTTAGATTTTCTGGGACTGTAGGGTGTAAACTCTCATGTGAGTACTTGGAATCAGCCAGTGCTTCTAAAGACTTTTATTTATTTATTTATTTATTTATTTATTTATTTATTTATTTTATATATGTGAATACACTATAGCTGTCTTCAGACACACCAGAAGAGGGCATCAGATCCCATTACAGATGGTTGTGAGCCACCATGTGGTTGCTGGGAATTGAACTCAGGACCTCTGGAAGAGCAGTCAGTGCTCTTAACCGCTGAGCCAGCTCTCTAGCCTACAGCCAGTGCTTCTAATCACTGAGCTATCTCTCCAATGTGTATCTTTCTGTGAGTCTGTTAATTTTCATTATTATATCACCCTCCCCCTTTAACATTTTTATTTGCTGAACCTTGACCATCTTACTAGAATTTGAGAGGAAGACAGCTGTAAATGCTGAGATTAAGGAATTGGAGAACTAGAAGAAAGAAGGCATGTCCTTTGAATCAGGGACAGCAGTGAAGGTTGTAATGTTAAAAAATGTAAAATATAGTTAAATATAGCTTATATTCCTACTTAGTTTTTTAGGTGGCTCTTGTACATTTGGTAAAATCTATAACATTCTCAAAAGTTAGTAGATTACATTTAGGAAATCTCCACGTAAGTAATATAATATTATATATATATATATATATATATATATATATATATATATGTATCACATTTGTAATAGACTATATGTAACCAAATTAAAACAATTCTTATTCTATAATTTTACAGTTGATAAAAATGGTGATGTTTGCATTTCTATTCTTCATGAGCCTGGGGAGGATAAATATGGTTATGAGAAGCCAGAGGAACGCTGGTTACCTATCCATACTGTGGAAACCATCATGATTAGTGTCATTTCTATGCTGGCAGATCCTAATGGAGACTCACCTGCAAATGTAGATGCTGCGGTAAGGTATTTGCCTGATAGCTGCTGCTTCTGTCCTTTACTCTTTTAAAACTCAACTTGAAACTTAATACATATGTGCATTTCTTTGTCCATATTTTCATACAAATAAAAATTATTATATATACTGGATTATTTTGTACAGTCCATGTATAATAAATTATTTTGAAATATATAGGATAAATGTGGTTATGAAAAGCCAGATATTGTATAATATGTACTGTGCCATAGCAAATTTGAACTAGTTGGCATGTATTAATTCCCTCATTAATTTTTATAGTAAGAACAATTAAAATCTACTCTTTTTCATTAGTATTCAAAATAGTGGATTTCATTATGTTATCATATATTCATAAAATTATCTTGTAGTTGTCTTGGTTTGAGGACTTTATTTTTAACTTTGAAAAAATAAGAATTAAAAATTGCTGTTGTCCCTGCATTCTTTTAATGGTTATTTATTATAAGAAAGAAATATAGGCTAAGTATTTTTGTGAGCATTTCCTGGTATCTACTTGTTTATTAAAAATTGGTTTTGTTGTAATTTAACTATGTTGTTCATGCTGGTACTGGTGTCATTCAAGGAGACAGCCATTGTTCCTACTCTTACAGTGTGCATGCGAGCGACAGGGGGGGAGGGGTGTGGAGGGAGAAAGAGAAAGAGAGAGAAATAATCTGTGTTTTGATTGACTTTTGCTTGTTTGGGGCTAGGTGCCTTATCTATCCTGGCTCTTTCAAGACAGCCCTGGGGAGTGGATCCTCCCCAGCATGTGCTTCTTCAGTCCCTAACTCAGTCCTCAAGCCCTCTAGCTACTTAGCCATTTCACTACCCACCCTTTTTCTATTTTAAAAGAGAATTTTTCCAGTAGCTGTCATTAGCATAAGAGCTTTCTATTTGTAGTTCCTAGCCTAGTGCTTTACAAAATTTGCTTTTGTACCTCATCAACTTTTTGGCAGGGATAGTATTAGGCTCTGGACCTAGGTCCTCATATGCTCTAGTCAAAGGGCTCTCAGCACCTGAGCTGTATTGAAAATACTATACGGGGCTGGTGAGATGGCTCAGTGGGTAAGAGCACCCGACTGCTCTTCCGAAGGTCTGGAGTTCAAATCCCAGCAACCACATGGTGGCTCAAAACCATCCGTAACAAGATCTGACTCCCTCTTCTGGAGTGTCTGAAGACAGCTACAGTGTACTTACATATAATAAATAAATCTTTAAAAAAAAAAAGAAAAAGAAAATACTATTCTATGCCTTGGAAAAAAATTGTGGAGTTTTTAGGATTGATTTAAAACCAGGTTTAAAACAAGCTAGGCAAGTATGCTACTACTAAGTTACAACCCTATCATAGCATTTTAAGATGTATAATCACACCCTGTCTCGGGGAAAAAAAAGATGTATAATTACAAAAGGATCATATTTATAATTCAAATAGGCAGTTTTGATTATAATAGGTTTATATAAAATAATTTGATTTTAATTTTGTATCTGCAGAAAGAATGGAGGGAAGACAGAAACGGAGAATTTAAAAGGAAAGTTGCCCGCTGTGTAAGAAAAAGCCAAGAAACTGCTTTTGAGTGATGTTTATTCAATAGTTAGTAACTTCACTTATTTCAGGGTAAGTTCATTTTAAAACTGTGCAACTCTTTAACTTTTTTGCTCAAATGCTAGCCTTTTTTTTTTGGAGACAAGGTTTCTCTGTGCAACCCTGGCTATCCTGGATCTCACTCTGTAGACCAGGCTGGCCTCGAACTCAGAAATCCGCCTGCCTCTGCCTCCCAAGTGCTGGAATCAAAGGTGTGCGCCATCATGCCCGGCACTAATTTTTGTAGATCATTTGATTTTGCTATTTGATTTGTATATATTGGCTCAATTTTATTCTTCCAGTTCCGTATACTGTAGTTTGCTGCTTCTCAGAGCTTTTTTTTTATCTTTTGGAGCACTTAAGTATTTTTACGTAGATGTTCTGAATTAAATAGTTTCATGTTAATAGTCTCCTTATTTTCACTGGTAGTAATGAAAGATTTTTAACTTTTTATTTTTTAAATGCTGCTGGCAATTAAACCCAGTTCCTGGAAAAGGGTACCCTATCACTGAGCCTGTATTGATGGTAAAATTTCTGGTAACGAAGATGTCAGTTGGTTCTTCATTTCACCCTTTCTATTTATCTTCATTTACCTTTTTAAATGGGAACTGAAGTATCTTGGACCCTCTTATGCTGAATATTTTGTATGGTGAGCCCGCCCCATAGCCCCCCCCCCCCCCCCCAAAAAAAAAATAAAGATCTGAAAGCTAGTAATGAGCCCTTGCCTAGTGTTCAGGAAGTCCTGAGGTCAGTCCTATTCTAGCTTTTTTGTTGCTGTGATAAAATAACCAACTTGTTGAGTTCTTAATTAGGGTTTCTATTGCTGTGATAGCGAACTTTGATCAAAACACAACTTGAGGGTTGGGGATTTAGCTCAGTGGTAGAGCGCTTGCCTAAAGGCCCTGGGTTCGGTCCTCAGCTCTGGGAAAAAAAAAAGGAAAGAAAAAAAAAAAAGACAAAACACAACTTGAGATGGAAAAGGCGTAATTCATTCTAACAACTCTAAGGTCACAATCCATCACTGAGGGAAGTCAGTACAGAAATTCAAGGTAGGGAACTTAGAAGCAGGAATAGAAGCAGAGGTCATGGGGAGATTGCTCACTGACTTGTTCCTCATAGCTTGCTCAGTATGCTTTCTTATTTATACAAATGTCCAGGGGTGGCACCACCTCCTCGCTTGGCTCATCTAAATCAATTATTAAGAAAATACCGTACAGACTTGCTTGCATGAAATCTAATGGAGGCATTTTCCCAATTGAGATTTCTCTTACCAAATAACTCCAGCTTCTGTTGAAAAACAAAAAACAAAAGAAAACAAAAACAAAAACAAAAAAAACCCAAAACAAAAAACAATGAAAATACCACAACAGCTAGAAGAGGGTTTAGAAGAAAGCCAGGCACTCAGATCAGGAATCTGGAGGCAGGAACATAAAGCAGAAACAATTAGGAATGCCAGTTCTGGATTGCTTCCCATAATTGACTCATCCTGCTTTCTAATATAACCCAGAACCACATGCCAAGAGGTAGCACCATCTACATTGGGCTAGGCCCTCCCTTATCAATCAGTCAAGAAGTGTCTCACAGATCAATCTGTTTGAAGACAGTTTCTTAATTCTCAGGTGACTCTAGCACAGTGTTTTTTAACCTTCCTAATGCTTCCACACTTTAAATACAGTTCCTCAATTTGTGGTGATCCCCACCATGAAATTACTTTTGGTGTTACTTCATAACTGGGATTTTGCTGCTGTTCTGAACTGTATCTGATATGTGACCCCTGTGCAAGGGTCCTTTGATCCCCAGGTTGAGAACTGCTGCACTCCTTTATGACAAGTTGACAAAAACTCTCACAAAGGTCCCCAGCACCACATAAAACAAGCTGGTGTGGCACATGCTTGTATTGCCATCATGGTAAGAGGACCAGAAGCTCAAGGTTTTACCTTTGGGTATGTAGCAGATTCAAGACCAGCGAGGAATATGTGAGACACTCAAAAACATCGAAAAAAAAAATCATATTGCTAACACCATTGAACATCTTTCTTTCTTTAACTGGTCTTTTATATCTTGGTGGGACAAGTGGGGTAAAGTTTCTCTTTCATTATATAATCTGTAGGGAGTCAAAGATGATGGACCCCCATCTGACATAGAAAAGAACATAATGTAGATGAGCTGATCACATTTTTATTTGATTTCAGTGTTGAGGTGATGAAAAACTGAAATGTCTGTAGTTGTGGTAATATATATGCTTTTTTACCCCAGCTCTTAGACGCTAAGGCTGGAAGAGCAGCAGGGCTAAGATTGAACTCAGGGTCTTGTGTGTGATATTGTACCCGTGAGCTACATCTCCAGCCCATAACTTCCTCTCTCCTTCCTTGATTATTTTCGTCTCTCTTCTTTGGCCTTCCTTTACAGTTCTTTGCTTCTGTTCTTTTTGTGTGATCCATTCTAAGGTAAGGTTCTTCTACTTTAGGCTCCCAAGGGTTAGTATTACCAGTGTATACCGCTTTACCTAGGTTCTTTAGTGTATTTTTGGTCAGAATTCCAAAGTTAATCAAAATGAGAGGATTTGACAAAATAACATACTAGAAATACTGACAAAATTTTATGCAAACTGGAGTGCAGTTGTGGGTGGGGAAGAACAAGTAATTTGAAAACACATGTCCTATGGTGTAGTTGTAGAAGCTCGGAAAGCTGTAACATAGCTATAGAGAGACATAGAAGCTTGTAGCACCACATGCAAGTTTTAAAGACACCCCAGTAGAATTTATAAATTATAAGTGCTACAGTGAAAAATGTCATCCAGCAGCTAGAATATATAGTATAGTTAGCCACATAGTTATGTCTCAGAAGCATAATTTCATCTACTCATCTAGCCACTTGTACATGTTGCATGCATGGGTGCTTGCGTGGGTGGAAATGGTTTAATTTTGTTTGTTTTAAAGAGGGTGAAGTGGAGCCAGACATGGTGTTATAGGCCTTCAACTCAGCATTTGGGAGGAAGAGGCAGGCAGATCTCTTGAATCTGAGGCCAGCCTGGTCTACAAAGTTAGTTGCAGGACAGCCAGGGCTATACAGAGAGACCCTTTCTCAAAAAAATGAGAGGGCAGCAGGGGAGGTGGGATTGGGCAGGAGGGGGGAGGAAGAGAGGGAGAAATGGATAGTAGCTATTCCTCAGTTTGTTTTATTTGAATGATAGAACTTACTGGAACAATTCCTGTGAGTGAGAAGCTACCTATATTATTGTGTTTAAGAACAAAGCTTTTTCTATTTCTTTTTCTATTGAAGAAATTGATCTGCTTTTTTGTTGTTGTTCCTTTCAAAATGTTGTATAAACCCATAGAAAATGAACATTTTAGTTTTAGTAATAAAGTAAGCAGGATACTTATGATTTTAGAATATAACATCTCCAGATTGTAGATTAAGAAATAAGAATGAGAACTGGGGAGATGAGATAGCTGAATTAATAGAGTGCTTGCTGTGTTCAAACATGAACACCTAGCATCCAAAACGTGGCAGCACTCACTCACCTTTTATTCTGGTACTGAGGAGATGACCAAAAGCAGATCATCCTGGAGGTTATTGGCCAGCCTGCCTAGTGAAATCAATGAACTCCAGGTTCAGTCAGAGACACTGTATGAAAAAAATAAGGTGAAGAAGCTGATAACCATGATTGGATAAGGAACTTGCTCCTAAGCCTGACTACCAGAGGGTCCACTCATAAATGGGATTTTAAAAATCCTTGAACCTTATGTTTTGGGGTTTTGTTTTTTGTTTTTGTTTGTTTACTAGGAAATCATTGTTAGCTGTGTAATCATATCCTAATTCTCTGCAGTGGGGACTTCATGTGATGTTTTCATTTATCTCAATTTGTACAATTTGTAAAACACTTAACACTACTTAGCACACAGTAAGCATTTCATAAGATAGTAGGGTTTTTGTTGTTGTTGTTGTTTTTAAACATGTGTTTCTTAAAATTTTTTTTTATTATTAATATAAATAATAGTTTTATTCAGAAATGTATTTGTTGTTTATAACTTTATTACATAATGTTGTTTGTTTTGTTGTAGGTCTCCAATTGAGAAACATGGCACTGTTTTTCCTGCACTCTACCCACCTATTGCTGGACTTCTGTTGTAATAAGTTGGCAAGCTCTGGCTGGAACTGGGCTGCAATAAAACATGCCAGTCATTAATGCTGACAAGAGCCTAACAAGTGCCAACTAAAGATGATTACGCATTTTGAATTCTAATGAACTGTTTTAACTTTCAGGAAGAATTGTAAAGACATGTACATAGCACAACATGATCCGGATAATATATATACTGTTCATGTACATCCACAAACACACCTTGTACCAAATAATGCTTTCTTGTAGTAGAATAAGAATCGTGTAAATTCTAAAAGACTTTAGCGGGTTTTCTTTTCCCATTCATTGTTTTTTATCAGTTCAAAAAGATTCCTTAAAGCATGTCAGGTGAAAACCAATAAGGATGAAAAGTTTCCATATAATTTCCTTTAAACCATTGAGTCTTTCATTACATTCTTTCCATTTACTAATCTTTTATATTTTCTTTGTTTTGTCACACCCCCCTTTCCTTTTATCTCTGATATCTGCCAGAAAGTTCTCAAATCATTTAGTTAAAATACTGAAATACTAGTAAATTACTTGAGTTTTTCACGATGACTTCAGAGGAGGGGTCATCACTAGGTGCTTTGTCCTTTTTGTACTATGATTCACCCATCTCTTGGATTGGATGTAGCAATAACATTTTCTGGCTGTTGAGAGCTCTTGATCCTAGTCATTATCTCCTGAGAACTTTAAAAATAAAATGTAAAGGCTGTTCTAAGTTCATCTTAGTGAAATTTATTCCAAACAATACAAAAATCCAGATTTGGTTTTTGCCCTTAAGTTGTCTAATATTAAGGTTGGATGAATATAGCATGCGCAGCTACAGGCTTTCTACATCTGGGATTGCTATTAAAAATGCTATTTGTCCTATTACCCTTCTCCTTAGTCCATATTTGTTTCTTCTTACAGCAGATTTTCCTCACCTATTGTACAAAGAAATTGCGATGTATATTTTCATGTAATTTGATTTTGGAATTTTGTCACCTTATGTAGTGAGTTCTTCCAAAATATAATTTTTTTCCAATAATTGTCAAGTTGTTGGCTTTTATTGTATTAAATGAAGGTTATAGTACTGAATACCAGAGAAGTGCAGTTTAGAAAAATCTCAGGTTGATTCCTTATGCAAACAAACTTAATACTTGAAAATCTCATGGCCATGGCAGTGTACTCTCGGGTTCTGTCTACAGTCTTTAAATCTGAAGGTGTTCCAGAGGAGAGTCCTTTGCTAGCTGACATTCAGACTCTGTCACTGACATAGTGCACTTAGATGTGATTTTTGTTTGAGTGTAAATATGTTTCCTAAGCAGTTTTATAAAACAACTTCGGTGATGGGTAAAATTAGTACATTAAATGTTGAAGACAGGCTGGCCTAAACTCCTGTCTGGTTTTAGCTGAGATGGGAAGTTGTGTTTGGTATACAAGAGCTAGAGAGCATAAAACAGTACTTGTCACTTGATGCTGTTTGAGTGCGAGAATAGGTGTGGCTCTGCCCTTGGGGTTTGGATAAATCTTTTGGCAGAAGAGGGAATGAAAGGATTCCTGTCCGTGTCATACCTTTCAACTTATGTCTTTTTAAAGCAGAGGGGAAATGGATCAAGATGTGGCTATGACACAGCAACATTT
This sequence comes from Mus musculus, assembly GCF_000001635.26. Classification (NCBI taxonomy): domain Eukaryota; kingdom Metazoa; phylum Chordata; class Mammalia; order Rodentia; family Muridae; genus Mus; species Mus musculus. Next base: position 72,685,209 of record NC_000077.6, read on the forward strand.
TAAAGTTTTCTTGGAAGCATTGTAAAATCCTATAAACCTGAAAACCCGTAACTATGGAGCAACTGTGAACACCTCAGTTTTGTTGGAGCCCAATAATCTTGAAGAGCTTTTAGATAGCTGTTTTCCACCCCAGACTAGAAGAGTTATTCTACAGTGCTACTGTCCTCCTATAAGGGACCGTCAGAAATTGTTCCCACAGTGGTTGCTTCCACAAATGTGGAGTTGGATTTTTGATCTATTGTTGTGATTCAAGCAGTCTGTTGAATTAAAATCCAGGGTTTGACCGCTCAACAAGTAGTAAATTACCTAGTAACTCAGGGACAACTATTTCTGAACTTATAAGTGGCACTGTAATATACTTATTTACCTTTGGATAACCTTGTGTTTCTTTGGGCTAGATCAAGGACTACTGGGAAGGTAGGAGTGGTTGCCTTTCTCCTGAAGCTCTTTCCCTTCGTTTCCCTCATGGTGCCCTGACCATTTGCTACACATGAAACGAGCCTAAATATTAGGGCTTGCTTTTCTGTCAGAGGTGTCATCTGTGCCTTTCCTAGTGTTCATCTGACAATGCCTCTACATTTGACATAAACTCATACTCAGGTGGCACTAAACCAGGAGGCATTTCTCCCAGTAATACATCATCATTAGTGTTAGGCAATTATGTTATAGAAAAGGTCCCATCACTACCCCAAAATCCTGCCACCTATGTCCACCCATCAGCTACTCCCACAGAATTTTTTAGATTATAGAATTGTTGGCTGTTAACTAATTTGCTCAAAGTTCTTGTAGAGGATTGCAAATTTTAGTCTGTTTTTGTAATGGGATAATATTGATGGCTTTATGACCTCAGAGTTTAAAATTCACATGGAATTGATTTTCTTGTCATTAGAAGGTAATGCTTGAACATTTGATTTTTCTATTCTGTGATACCTGGGTGTCATACTGTCTAATGGCCTTTGGTCCCAATTGTGAAATTTTATATGAGCTCATTCATTCTCTACAAACCTGCCCCCTTTGGGTCTTGGTGCCTATGTATCATTGTCTGGTCTCTAGTTGGTGGAATTGCCCTTTTTTGTACTGCCACTTCTCAACATTTTTGAAGTTTGACATAATGTTGCTTCATTCCAGTTTTTTTTTTTTTTAGTTCTGTAATTTGTTGACTGTATTTAACTATGTGAGCTTTTTTTTTTCTGTGATGTTTACTGTATTGTAAAGCACCTTAATCATGTGATGGGTGCTCTATAAATCAATAAATGATGACTTAGAGGCTGTATTATGAGCTATTTTGGTTTTAGGTTTCAGGTCTCAAGCAAGTTGTGGGATGCTTTGTATAGAAACAGCATATAATACCAAATGATACACACTCAGAAACTTTGATGGATCCATAAGCTTTATTTAAAGAAGGAATTTGAAAGCAAGAGTTAACTTGACTTCCAGTCTGATAAGATGCTCTTTAAATTTCCAGTGCATAGTCAAACATCATTTTATTGTTTTATCAGAGTTTCTGTTCATGGTGACTTAGAGGTTTGAAATGAACATTTGGCAGAACAATATTGGGGATCTGTCTTGCTTAAACTAGTCTGGTTCTGCCTTAGAGATCAGCTAATTCATGAGGAACCTAGACTCAGATGGGAACTGGATGAAACCACCTCCCCTCTAAACAAATTGGCATCCCTGCCAAGTGTGATTTGACTAACACTTTCTCTTAAAGATAATAGTATCTACTTGTCTTGAGTTCTCAGATAGTTCATATGCATTTAGTGGTAGAAACTGATAACTAACTTAATATATTGATGATTATGCACATCTATAAGTTTCTAGTAGCTGTTTGGCCTCTTCCTTATAAACTGGAAGACTATGCAGCCAGATATCTTAGAGCTAAATTAGAAACAAGAAACTTTAACTCTGATAAATATATTTGGAATAAAATTGCTATAGAAGGACCTGGATGTTGCTCCTGTACTCTGTGTACAAATCATGAGGTAAATAACAAGTAGTTTTGCTGCTTCAAATGCAAATGAATAGATTGTTGACTTTAGTAGTATGTTCTTTCTGCTAGGCACTCGGCTCCCAAGGAACTTTTCTCCTTAGTCCTCAGGAAGATAAAGGAGGAACTACCTCATTCAATTTAAACTTCATTTTTCTGGAAGCCTGCAGAACTTGCCAGAGTTTAGTTTGCAGAGAAAATTACTTTATGGGTGTGGTATTTCTGGTTGTTTGGTTACAGGTGTGCAGTCCAGCTGTCAAGATAGGATTGGACTTGCTGAGTTGGTACCTATACACTGACCATTAGTGACACGATCACAGACTTGAATCCTGTTCACATAAGGGAAGTAAATTAAACAGCTTTCAATAGCCAGACACATGCACAGAAAGTTCTAGACAAGAAGAATGACTTCCTGCAGCAGAATCTAATCGAGAGGCTGAGTGAGGGTGTTATCCCAGTGTCAAAGGGCTTGCCAAGTATTTAAAGCCCCAGCTAGCACCACAAACACACGAAGGGCTGGGGAGATGGCTCCGCTTGGTAAAGTTTTTACCATGTAAGCATGAGGACCTGAGTTCAGATCTCCATCCAGCGCAGCAATGCTTATCTAAATTCCAGTGCTGGAGAGGCAGATTCAGAAGGCATTTCTTGGTCTGTCAATCCATATATTTGAGCTCCAGTTTTAGTGAAAAACTATCAAAAAAATACAGTGAGCTGGGTGTGTTGGGGTGTACCACCTTTAATCCTAGCACTCCAGAGGCAGAGGCGAGTGAATCTCTTGTGTTTGAGGCCAGCCTGGTCCACAGCAGGAATTCCAGGACAGCTGAGGCTACAGACGCTCTCAGAAAAATGAGTGAACTACAAATGAGCAAGGTACCTTGACCTCTGGCCTCCACAAACATGCTACACTTTCACACATAACCTATAAAAGAAATACAGTACTTGAATGCTCACAAAATCTCATTCTTCACAATACTAGAAACCATGTTTTTATTAAGCAAGTTTCTTGATAGTAGATTTTGGTATCTGTGCATCATAAAGGATCTGGCCAAATTTTTAGGATAATCCAGGGCAAGAGTATCTCAACTAGAAACAAGTTGGAGCCTTGTCAAACCTTCCAAAACGAAGTGGGACTCGGATCTCCCGCCTAGAGCAACTTCCCGCTCCACTTTCATTCACCCCTTGTCTGCTCTGGCTCCTCCCTTTGCCACGCCTCCATCCATGGATACCTCTGACCCTAGCATTTGGAAAAGCAGGAGGACCAGTAATTCTAGACCAGTCTGTACTCCATGAGACTTGTCCAAAAAAGTGAAAACAAAAACAAACAAAAAACCTGGCTCAGATTAAGTTTGCTGGGCTTGCAAAGCAAGGCAAAGAGAAAACATGCTGCAAACAGATGTCAGATATGACAGCACTTTCCAACCAGTTAAGTTGTTTTAATGTTAGGAGCTTGAGTATTTTTAGGGGATAGAAGAGTCTGTTTATGCTCAAAGCTGGTTTATCTAGCCACCTGAAGATCTCAAAAACTCATTTGACACACCTATGAACCATCCTCAGCAAGGCAGTGAAGCTTTGAGCTCAGGCACTTCTATTGAAACTAACAAATATTGTTTCTTTAATCACATGTCGCTTATCCAGGGCCACTACTTTAACACTGCCCTGTTATTTCCTTCACTACTGTAGTCTGCTACAATCGGAACATCAGTTTTTAGTACATAATTATCCTTAATGTATTTAAGTGTCCTTCTCTTCCATTTTCTAAGTGTTTTTCAGCCAGGGTCGTCCCCTTTTCAAAATTTTAACCATTGCCCTTACATTTTTATAATCTGAACTCAATCCCTTCATTATTCCATTTCATTGCCCTCTAATGCTTTCTTTAACTGTGGCAGATCTTCCTAAAATCTTAACTGTTCTCTAAGTCACTACTTAACTGTTGATGCATTATTTCTATTCTCCTTTGTTGACCTGGAGGCTTCAGGTGTGCTAAGTACATATTCGTTACCCGGGCCAAGAAAAAGTATTTATGTCAAGTGTGGTGGCACTTGCCTTTAATCGCAGCACTCCAGGCAGAGGCACTAGGGTCTCTTATCAGTGTCAGGCCAGCCTGGTCTACATAGTAAGTTCCAGAACAGCCAGGATTATGTAGAGAAACCCTGTCTCAATTCCCCACTCTACCTACTCCACAGCCAAAAAAGGCATACTATCTAGGATTGTCAGCCCTCTATTTTGCTATTATAAAAATCATCTAATCATTCTCACATTCACAAAAGGTTTAAGCTCCTGGTTTACAATCTGAATTCCTTCTCCATGGCCTTGTCAACCGTTATTAGCTCCTAGTGTTATTTGGCTTTGCCACTTTGACCTCAGGGATCTCACAATTTTGCTTACATAAAATTGTATAGAGATTTGCAGTTTTTGCGACCCCTATATTTGTAACCAGTGTGTTTGCCTGTTTGATAACCCAAGTTGTCTGGTTTTAGCCATAAAAATTCCCAAAGCCCTGGAGAAATGCTATCATTTAAGTATTAGGACAGCGTCCCACGTGGTTACAAAGTAACTTAAAGATCCGCAGTCCCTGCCTCAGAATAGTCCATGTTTGCTCTACCCTGACGATCGCCTGGAGTACGAGATAGCCCAGTCCGCGCTTGTCAAACCTTCCAAAACGAAGTGGGACTCGGACCTCCCGCCTAGAGCAACTTCCCGCTCCACTTTCATTCACCCCTTGTCTGCTCTGGCTCCTCCCTTTGCCACGCCTCCATCCATTCTCGCGAGACTTGATGATTCCCTTGCGCCGGCATTTATCGCGAGGCTGTAGGCAGGGCCGGGCCCGACATGGCGGAAGGTAGGTTTTTTGTGGGGTGGCACGGGAAGACGCGAAGCAATAGGGGTACCACTGGCCGGGCACAGAAGCCCCTGGAAGGGTTGTCCGGCTGTGGTCGTACGGTGCATCACGTGTCTCGCGAGCCTTCCTATGTAGCGTTTCGGGGCTCCCCGGGCCGGGGTTCTCAGCGCCGTTCCTATGGCAACGCCCCTCCTGCAGTCTGTCTTCACTCGTCACCCCCCGCCCCCAACCCCGATCCCGGTAGTCTCAGAACGAGAAAGGGGTCGGGTCCTGGGAGCGAATGCACCCGCGGGACTCGAGAAAGCTGTAGAGGAGCTTCTTGTGCCAGCCATGCTGGAACGGGGAGGGAAGTGCCCCTCTCCTTAGGAAATCGAAACTGCTGTCATGGCAGGTCCTGCATCCGGAAGGGTGCATCTCTTGCCTGCGGAAGAGCTTGGGACTCTTCCTTGGAAGAGCCGGGACTGCAGCTGGACGACGGGCTTCTTGGGCGTGCGCTGTAATAGTCTTTAAGCTTTTTGGCAGCCCTAGCAAATGTGGGCACGCTCAGATTCTCTGAGGTTTACAAAGGGGCAAAAGGAGATGTTTCCTCAGTAAGGAAGTTGACCAAGGTCACACTGCTTGAAAGAGGTGTGCTAAAGCCAGGCTTCGGTTCCTTTACCTCCTGCTTTAGTCCTTCGTCTCTTTTTTAGTACTTTACGACATTGCAGGTAAAGGCATCCGGTTTCTCAGGTGCAGCCTCCCTTAAGGAATAATGTTAGGATCTTTGCTTGCCATAGCTTTACTGTATGAGTTGGGGTGAAAGCCCTGAGATAGTGAGTTACCTAGTAGTGATCAGACAATATTAGACCTGGCCGGTGTGCTTCTCCTGTGTACCCCATTGTTGGAGAAAAATACTTCTTGTTGGACTTTGTTGAGTGGCTGAAGATTTACTTGATCTAGACCTGGCCTATTTTGTTTTTGTCTTTTGTTTGTATTTTTTGGTAAGTGTTGATTAAACTCATCATTTCTTGATCTGAGATTTGGGTAGTGTGACAGTTTGTGTAGTCTTCTCAGATTTGAATTAGGTTTAAGAGTGACACGAAGTAGGCCTGCCAGGTGTGTTATTTGCCCTTTATAGTTAAGTGAACTGAGGCCAGATTCATGGCTGGGACTGGATTCTGTTTTCATTTTTACTTTTTCTATCTGTTAAACACCTTGGAGGTGGTGAACATTGTCCAACAGAGGAGGAGAAAGCGAAGTGACTGAAAGTGCTGGGTGTGGTGATGTATGCCTGCCTGCTTGTAGTTCCTTCATTCAGCACTTGGAAGGATCTGGAATTTAGGGTCATTCACAGCCTACCTGGAGTGCATGAAACCCTGTTCAAAAAATGAACTAGATGATTTTGCACACCACGGAATGTTGTGTACCTGTTGCTCAGCAGCGAGGTTTGGGAGGAAGGTTCAGGAAGGCACGATGTGAGATCGTGAGCAGTGTAGAGCCTTTAAGAAGGAATCTGCGTGTTGGGGAAATGCATGACCAAGTTTCAGGTCGTGGAGGAGGGAGTTTCTCAGTCCGTAGTTGTATTGAGAACTTAATTGTGTTTGTGCTCAGGTTCCAGTTGTGGGGAATTCATACAGGCCAAGGTTAGTACACTGCGTGTTTACTTTTGGTTGCCTTGAGGTGATTAGAAACATCTATCTAGCCAGAGGACAATACACCTTAAGGACAAACCAAACATTTTTCCAGGATTAATCGGATGGAGGGATGAGGTGATCGGGAGATGATAGTCTCTGACCTCAGTCTACCCTAGCTACACTCCAGATTCCTAAGTCCCAGTGAAGACTGTTGAAAATGATGTTGCAGAACTCAACTAGGAAAATTTGAGGAATGGCAAGAAAAACAAAATTACTAAAGATATTTTGTTTCTTATGTTGGCATGTGTTTTTGTTTGGTTTGGTTCTGCTGCTGCTTGTCAGAGCCAGCTGCTGTTCAGAGATAGTCATAAACAAAAATAGCAAATTTTTGTGGAATTAAATTTGAAGATTATTTGTCAGCATACTCTGGAAACGTTCCTGGTAATTGGCTGTTTGGTTCAGGTTTGGGAATTAGTGCTGAGGAATGGCAAGCAGGACCTGAGACACCATGCATTCCGGAAGTTGTCTGCCTTGGATAGGAAGCTTCCTTTTTCCTATGCCTGCTCACATGACTGAATACAGGCACTTAAGTCTACTCTAAAAGACTGTTTTCCTTCCTTTTAAATTTTTTTTGACACACAGTCTAGCTTTTAGCCCTAGTGGACCTGGAACTTGCTGGGTAAATGGGACTGGTTTGGAAGTCACAGAGACACTGCCTTCCGACGTCTCCCGAATTTGGGATTTAACAAAAGGGGTGTGCTACCATCCCAGCCTCTAAAAGGGATTTCTCTTTCCATTTTGTACACTATTTTGTACAACCTAATCTGTGTTTTCTTCATGCTCCACTGAGCCATTATAAGTTTCCCTGTGGCCTTCCTGTTTTCACTTTTCTCCTTCAGTTTACTCGCCCACAGCCTCTTTTCAGCTTTTCACATTCTCTTTAAAGCAAACCTGATCTGTGTCAGATGTGGTGGCTCCCACACTTGGGAGATAAAAACTGTAGAAGCAACAGTTCAAGGACTTCCTCAGCTACATGACAGGTTCAAGGCCAGCCAGGGATACATGAAACTTTGTCTCAAAAAGAATGAAAATCATGGCCAGGTCACCAGCTCAGTGGCTACAGGCTTGCTACCAAGCCTGACACCTGCATTGGTCACAGAGAAGGTGGGAATTGACTCCACAGATTGTCACAATAGTGCCACTTCAGTGCTCAGCAGCCATGGTATCGTCCCCCTTAACGAAAGCCTTAAACACAAACTCAGCTTTTACCTCTCTGATTCTTTCAAATATTCTTTCAAAGAATTTATATTTATGTTTATCTTACATGTATGTATATGTACACCACATATATATATGTATGTATGTATATATATATATATATATATATATATATATATATATATATATATATATATATATATATATATGCCTGATGCCTGAGGAAGCCAGACGAGGATGTCAGATCCTCTGAGCTGGACTTAACAAATGGTTGTGAGCCACCCTGTGGTTGTTGAGAATTGAACATTGGTCCTCTGGAAGAGCAACCAGTGTTTTGTTTTGTTTTCCCCCGAGATAGGGTTTCTCTGTATAGCCCTGGTTGTCCTGGAACTCACTTTGTAGACCAGGCTGGCCTCGAACTCAGAAATCCGCCAGCCTCTGCCTCCCCACGCCCGGCTGCAGCCAGTGTTCTTAATCACTGATCCATCTCTCCAGCCCCACCTCTCCTGTCCTTAGAATCTCAATTGAGGGATTGCCTGCATCATATTGACTTGTAGACAAGTCAGTTGTTCATTTTCTTGATTTGATTTGATTTTCTTGATTGATTTGGGAGGGGCCAGACCACTGTGAGTGGTGCCACCTCTGGACAGACAGTCATGGTTTGTATTAGAAAGCAGGCTGAAAAAACCCTGGGGTAAGCCCGTAAGTAGCTCCATGGCCTCGGTCTCAGTTCCTCCCTCTGGGTACCTGCTTTGACTTCCCTCATTAAACATGGATGGGGGAGGAGTGTGGAAGCCAAATAAATGCATTGCTTCCCAAGTTGCTTTTGGTCGTTTCATTGCAGCAATAGAAAGCAAACCAAAACATCATGTAAACTGGTAGATTCAACTTTATTACTCTGAAAACAGGTACTTGGTTTTGGGATATTGTCTCTCTTTGTGACCCAACTTGAAGTCATGATCTTCCAGCCTTGTGGATATACAAACTATACCTGGCTTCCTTAAATTACTGTCTTAGTTGCTGTTCTATTGCTGTGAAGAGTCAGCATGACCAAAGCATTTAATGGTTGTGGGTTGAAATTGCTCATAGGTTCAGAGGCTCAGTTGGTTACCATCATGGGGAGAACATGGTGGCATGCAAGCAAGTGTAGGACCAGGAGCTGAGAACACTGCATGCTGATCCACAGGTGGGGACTGGGGAAAGGAAAGGAGCGGGAAGGAGCGGGAAGGGGAGAGAGTGCACAAGCAAGAGCATGTGTGTCACCCCCAGTGATACACTTCCTCCAGTAAGGCCACACTTCCTAATCCTTTTGAGGTTACTGATTCCACTCCCTGGTAACCAAGCATTCAAATATATGTGCCTACAGGACCATCCTCTTTTTATTTTTTTTAATGATTTTTTTAAATGATGTTTTTTATAGTTTAAAAAAATTTTTTTCTTTACATTGGTGTTCTGTCTCTATGTATGTCTGTTTAAGGATGTCAGATGCCCTGTAAATGAAACCACATATGAAATGTGAAATGCCATGCATGTGCTAGGATTGGAACCTGGGTCCTCTGGAAGAGCAACTAATGCTTTTAACCTCTGAGTCATCTCTCCAGTCCCTATAGAGCCATTCTTAATTCAAATCACCACAGCTACTTTTTTTTCTAGCATATTTAAGTCTTAATAAAGCCCAATTTTTGAAAGATTTTTATTTAATTTGTGTATATGAGTGCTCTATTTGTATGTGTGCCTGCCTGACAGAAGTGGACATCAGATCCCATTACAGATAGTTATAAGCCATTGTGTGGCTGCTGGCAATTGAACTCAGGACTTCTGGAAGAACAGTCAGTGCTCTTAACCAATGAGCCATCTCTCCAGTTCCAATAAAGTGTAATTTTTGAGGTGGAGATATAGAGTGCTTACCTCCAGTCTATTCCCAGCACATCAAAAAAATTTTTTTGAGATTATAAGCTGATTACAATATTTCTCCCCTTTCCTCCCTCCTCACTCTTCTTATACTCCTCTCTACTCTCCTTCAAATACATGACCTATTTTTTCACTAATTATTATTGCATGCATGTGTGTGTGTACGTACTTATACACACACAGATATATATTCCTAAGTATGACCTGTTCAGTTGGTACAGTGTTACTTGTGTGTATATTTTCTGGGCTGACTATTGGGCACTGGATAGCCAGTTGGTGTGCTTTTCTCTGGAGAAGACCACCTCTCCTCTCCCAACTCTCCTCAGTTGCCTGTAGTTTTTTTTTGTGTCGGGTTGAGGCCTTGTGGGCTTTTCCCAGTTCACTGTGGCATGTCCATTGATGTCATCCTTGTTCAGCTCATGTTTGAGCAGTCTTATCTGTGAGACTTTATGGGTGTAACTTCTGATAACTACTAGGGACACAATCTCTCATCAAACTTCCTCGTGCTCTGGCTCTTACAGTCTTTCTGCTCTCCCCTGTAGAATGTCCCCTGAGCCTTAGATGCAGGAGTGGTTTGTAGATGTATCCATTAGAACTGGGCTTCACAACCCGGCAGTTTTATTGTTTTTGATTTTTCTTTAGTGGTCTCCATTTATTACAAAGAGAAGTTTCCTTGATGAGGGGTGAAAACTACACTTATTTGTGAGTATAAGGACAGATGTTCATAGATTTCTTAGGGATTATGCAGGATTAGTAAATTAGTGGTTATTGATTCTCCTGCGATAGCCATGCTGTCACTAGCACTGGGAAGTTAGCAAGGTTCCAGTAGCAGGCATGGTTTCCCTCTTATTGAGTCCTGCCAAGGTATCCATGCCTCTGTTGCACCCACTGCTGCACCCTTGACATTGTCTTGCTATGGTAGATGTCATAGCGGGAAGGCGTTTTTGTTTGTTTTGTTTTGTTTTGTTTTTGAGACAGGGTTTTTCTTTGTTGTCCTGGTCACTCTGGAACTTTCTCTGTAGATCAGGCTGGCTTCGAACTCAGAGATACACCTGCCTCTGCCTTCCTAGTGCTGGGATTAAGTGTGTGCGCCACCTCCCTTTGAGAGAATTTTTTTTGTTTTATGTCTATAGTATTTTGCCTGCATGTGTCTGTTTACAGGTAGGAAGAGGACATTGGATCTCCTGCAACTGGAGTTACGGGTATTTGTGAGCCATCATGTGGGTGCTAGAATTGAATCTGGATTCTCTGTAAGACTGGCCAATGCTCTTAATCATTGAGTCATTGCTCCAGACCCCACAAAGTGAAATTTAAAAAACAAAAAACCATAAATGGTTTGCTATATAGTTGATTGTAGACTTTTCCTAATTTAGTAGAATTAGATCAGGAAAATAATTCTTGGGGCAATTGAATAAGGTGAAGACATTCCTTACACTGGCCATTCACTGGTCAGTACTATAACCTCTAGCCAATATGGCCACTTGAATTTAAAATTGAATGCTATTAAACACTTAGTTCCCAGCCTCATTAGTCTCATTCCAAGTACACAGCAGCAATGTGGCTACTGGCTTCTTGAAATAAGCAGATCAGTAGAACATTGTGCCAGAAAGAAAGTTCTCTTGGAGAGCACTGTTCCAGAAAGTGCTTCCTTAACATAGGCTGGTAAAATGGGAGCAAAGAAACTCTCCAGGTTTGAAATATATCTTCATTCATTCATTCATTCATTCAAAAGTTGCAGGCCATTGCTAGTTCATCTGTTGATGTTTGGGACGTTATCTCTTCTATACCATCCTTCCTTATCTCTACCTTTTTCTTTCACTGAGCCATGAGCTGTGTCTGTTAATTTTATTTTTGTGGATGTTTTCGTGTGTGACTTTTGCCCATGCTTGTCTTGAACTCAAATGTTCCTTCCAGGTTACCTCCTGAGTAGCTTGGATTATATAGGTAGGTTGTTCTTGGGAAATTTTCTTTTCACAAAGAACAGAGATTAGCAATTCACTAGTGACTAACTGTGTCAAGAGTAGAGCTAATGAATCATGCTGAGACAGGCTTTAGTTACAACCAAACTGATTTGCTGAAGATGATTAGAGAAATCATGACTTACAGTCTTGCCAAACAACAGGAGAAACTGCTGTCTCTAGACTTTGTTAAATCTGCATAGATGTGGCATTTGTTAAGCTCCACCTGGTAGGCTCTGTAGGGAGGAAGATGAGATTAACTTGGAGTCAGTGGTTTAAAAGAGAATAGCCACAGTTAAAGTTTACTCACAGAGAACTCTGAAGTCTAAGAAGCATCAACAAAAACTTGTTAAAGTTAAAGGTGAAAAGTGCTTAGGGTTTTTTTTTTGAAAATTCAGAATAGGAAGTTTTTTTTTTTCCTAGGGAAGTAGTGGGAAATATGTTGTAAGTAGTTATTATTTGAGGAGCTAGTGTTTAAGCCAGGCTTTGAAAAATGGTGTCTTTTAAAATGTAGGACTATGAGAACTGGGAAAGATCAGTGTGATGTCTGGAGGGTTCTGGATGACTATAATGATGGCTAGGCTGCTAACAGGAAATCAGTTTTGAGAACAAATAAATACCTTTTATTTTTAGAGATGGAAACATTAAGGTCACAGTTTCAGAGGATTCTGTTTATGTCCCTTTGGCTCCATGGACTTGAGCAGAATGGCACAGGACTGTGTAGTAGAAGTGATTTGCCAGGAAGCAGAGAAAAAGAAGGAAGTGGTCACACTCCCAAGCACTTGCCCCCAGTGACTTCCTTCCTTCATCTAAGTTCTGCCTCCTAAAGTTTCCACATTCTCTCCAAATGGTGCCACCATCTGGAGACCAAGCTGAGAACAAATATTTGGACCTCATTTTGGGGGCTGTCTTCATTTTTATTTGTATTTTTTTATTGCTGTGAAGATACCATAGCTAGGGCAACTTATAGAAGAGTTTATTGGGGGCTTACAGTTCCAGAAGGCTAGACACCATGACCATCATGGTAGGAAGCATGATAGCAGGAAGGCAGGTATGGCACTGGAGCAGTTCACATCCCCCAGACATCACATACAAACTGGAGGCAGAGAGCTAACTGGGAATGGTGCTTTCTTTTGAAACCTCAAAACCCTTACCCCAACAAGACCACACATCTGAATCCTTCCCAAACAGTTCCACCAACTGGGGACCAAGCTATCTATCTATATCTATCTATCTATCTATCTATCTATCCATCCATCCATCCATGAGCCAATGGGGCAATTCTTATTAGGACCACCACAGGGACATATTTTGCCCCTTTAGATGCTTTTGCAAATAATCTTTATTACAGTAACAAGGAAAGTAGCAGAACACTGGGGAAGGCAGAATTCTTACCTGACTTGTGTACTGTGCTGTTCTTTCTTGCACTGATCCAGTCTGAGTCAGTAGCTAGGACTCAACCAGACACCCTGCCTTCTGCCGTCAGTCCCTGAGTCCTGTGGTTCCCTCAGCTCTTACAAAGGACTCAACATTAGACTCAAGGGGAAGCTTTGAAAAGCTCGAACAAATGGCTTTCCACCTTTTATTGAATCAGATTTTAAGCAAATAACCCCAGTCTATTTTTGTTATGCTGTAACTTAATTTTTTTCTTGAGATTTTATTTCTTTCTGTCTCATGTGTATGAGGGTCTTGCCTGAATGTATGTCTATGTGCTGGTGCTTGTGGAGGCCAGAAGATTGAATTCTCTGTAACTGGAGTTACACTCGGTAGTAACTTTCATCTGTGACTAGAGTGAAATAATTTTTTAAAGCAAGCTTGATAGTTTCTAGAATTTGTCAAAGCATCCAAGGCTTGAATCTGCAGTGGATCCTCTTGCCTTGGTTTCCTGAATGTTGGTATGATGAACATGAGCCACAGCGCCTGGTTTACTAGATTATTTTTTAAGAGTATAAACCTAGAGTAGTAAATATCTATGAATACCTCTCTTAATTAGGGTTATTATTGCTGTTATAAAACATGACCAAAAACAATTTGGGAAGGAAAGGGCTTATTTCAGTCACCTTCCATATAACAATTTGACATTAAAAAGCAGTGAGGGTAATAACTTAAGCAGGTCAGGAGACTACAGGCAGGAGCTGATGGAGAGGCCGTGGAGGAGTGCTGGTTACTACCTTGCTCCTATTGGCTTTGCTCAGCCTGCTTTTCTTATAGCACTAGGCCAGGGATGGCACCTCCCACATCAATCACTAATTAAGAAAATGCTCTACAGGTTTGCCAATGGCCTGATTTTATGGAAGCATTGAGGTTTCCTCCTTTCAGATGACTATAGTTTGTGTCAAGTTGACATAAAACTAGCCAGCATAGTACCACTATATATTTACTAATAGCTGGACTTTTTTTTTTTTTTTTTTTTTTTTTTTTTTGATGAAAGGGCAAGATGCAGAATGACAGGGATGCTAGGACCCTGAGTTTCCTCTGTACTATCCTTCCAACAGTATTGCAGTCTTCTGTCTACTGCTTCCCTCATACGGTGCCAGCTTGCATTTTCAGTCATAAATTCATTGTTATTTTCTTGCTCTCTGTTGAACAGATGTTTACTCCCTTTGATTCATGACTACCTCATATCACACTGATTGAATAATTCAGCCTGCACTCTCACAGTCTAGGTGAAGAGCAGTTAGTAACTCAGTTCCAGTGAGTTGCATTTCTGTTTTAGTTGCCAATATGGAAAGAACGATGTATGTTCTGGGTACACACTGTAGTGAAATGAAGTGATGTGTGTCAGAAACAAAAATTATTCTTATAACTCTTAAAATACTATTTTTAACATAGCCTTTAATAGTAATTTCACTTTTATGTAATTAACATTGAAACAGAGTAAGGACGAAGTAATTTACTCAATAAATTATACAGAAAAGTTCACTGCTAAAATTATGAGTACTGTGTAAGAATTACAAGACTGTAGAGAAAGGAAATGTCTGTGTTGTGTTAGTGTCAAGAGGCTGTTCAGCCTCGCATAGTGATGCAGACTTAGAGAGTCCCAGCTTCTTGTAGCCTCACATAGTGATGCGGACTTAGAGAGTCCCAGCTTCGTGGGAGGCTGTGTCGGGTCTCTTAAATCCATGACTTCTAGACCAGTTTGGGAAACATAGTGAGACTTCATTTTAATTTTAAAAGGAGAGAGAAAAATGATCTAGGGAAATAGGTTAGTCATAGAACAGTTGACTGGTATTCATGAGGCCCTTAGTTCAGTTTTTGTTATACACACAGACTTTCTAAAACAGTGTTGCTTAGAACTAGAGTAGCAAAAGAAGGATAGACCACGTTTAAAAAGGAGGATAGAAAGAGTATATATTTCCTGGACTAACAGATCCGCTAATGATATTTTAAATCTTTGATATTCTGACATAAGATCTTGTATCAGTATGGTATAATGAAGATGGGCTTAGATGTAAAAATCTAGCTCGACTAGCAAGATGTTTCAATGGGTAGTAGAGGTGCCTACTGCCCCAAGTATGACAACATGTGTTCCATTCCTGGGATTTTCATGATAGAAGGAGAGAACCCTTTTCTGAAAGTTGTTCTCTGATCTACTAAGTACATGTGAACCCACACAAATACACATACAAAGTAAAAATTAAAATAAAGACTCTGTCTCTGTAATTGCAACAGGTAACTGAGAGAATGTACAGGAGGGAGAACTGTCTTAGGGATAGTTCATTAGAGTACTTGCCTACTTTGAATAAATCCAGCTAGATCCTAAGTACTGAATTAACCTGGGAAGAAGGGACAAGAGGATCCTTGGCTGCAGAGCAAAACAACATCAACAAAAGGATTTATTTTGGCTCAGGGACTCAGAAGGTATAGTCTATGGCTGACTGGCTTTCTTATTTCTGTGTCTGTGGTGAGGAAGATCATCATAAAGGAAGGGTATAGAACAGAGTTACCCATCTCCCTGTGGCTGGGAAGAACACAGATTTGACAGATAATAAGAGGCCAGGGACATGCTATATATATCTTCTTTATGTGTCTGGTAACTTGCTTCATCCAACAAGGCCCCACCTCCAAAGGTTTCTACCAGCTTCCAAAAATGCCATAAGGTTATAAATTCATCATCAGAGCCATCATAATCTATTCATTTTTCCACAGCACCATCAGCTGTGCACCATGCCTTCAACATATGAGCCTCCTAGGGGACACTTTATATCCAACTGTAACAACTCTGTCTTTACTCGCTCCTGCTACTGTGTGATTTTAGGCAATCTGTTTAACTTAAGTGGGTTGTAACTGTTAAATAGAATACTTGAATATGGCTAGAATTTGAGATAATGAATTTGAAATACTTAACTACCATAGAAAACATTAGAAGCAGTTAGGTAGTTAGGTGTCTCGGTAATGTTTTGTGGTAAAGGTGGTTGCTGTACAAGCCTGATGGCCTGAGTTTGCATCTCCAGAACCCATGTAAAAGCTGGATACAGGAGCTGGAGAGATGGTGCAGCAGTTAGCACATCTGCTCTTCCAGAGGACCTGAGTTTGGTTCTTCGCATCCATGTCAAGTGGCTCCCTACTGCCTGAGACTCCAGCTCCAGAGGATCTGTTGTCTCTGGCCTCTGTAGGTACCTGCACTCACATGCACATTCTCATACGGAGACACACACACCTACACATAATTAAAAACAGTAAAAATATGTCTATTGAAAGAGCTGCATGTAGCACTGCAGGTTTTAGTAATCTCACCAATTGGGGTAGGGGTAAAAAGCACACATGCATACACAAAAATATTATTGGTTTTGTGGCCTGAAAATTTGTTTTTTTGGCTGAGATTACCCTTGAACTTCTGGTCCTCCTACTTTAATCTCTCAAATGCTAGAATTATAGACATGTGCCATCACCCCCTCTCTTTTTGTGTATATGTACATATTTATACACGTGTGTATGTACCCATAAACGTATGATGTGTGTATTTGCATACACTATGGATTTATTCTAGAGCCTAACTCCTTGTTAGGCAAGCGCCCCTGTGACTGTGGCTCTCTAATCCAGCCTCAGCTCTCTTCTGAAGACAGTCTTGTGAATTGCTCAGACAAGCCTTGAACCCCATATCTACTATCTTTGTTTCCTCAGTAGCTAGATTACAGAGTCTTATAGCATCAGGCCCAGCTTTTTTCTTTCTCTTTTTTATTTTAGGAAACTATATTCTATAAACCTATTGATAGTTATTCAGCAAGAAGTTATTAAAAGGAGTGGAGAAATGGCTCAGCAGCTAAGAACACTTGCCTTTCTTCCAGAAGACCCAAATTTGGTTCCCAACACCCACATCAGGAGGCTCACAGCTAACTGTCCTACAGTTCTAGGGTATCTAACATCTCTGGCCTCCTCCTCAGACACCTCTACTCCATGTGCACGTACCTGCATGCAATTTAAGATTTATTTAGTTATTTCATATATGAGTACACTGTCTCTGTCTTCAGACACACCAGAAGAGGGCATCGGATCCTTATAGTTGTGAGCCACCGTGTGGTTGCTGGGAATTGAACTCAGGACCTCTGGAAGAGGAGTCAGTGCTCTTAACCGCTGAGCCATCTCTCCAGCCCCTGCATGCAATTTAAAATGATAAAGATCTTTTTTAAAGAGTTATTTGAGGTTTAAATTTTTGTTTACTATCCAATTTGGTTTTTGTAAGGATAGGCATATCAGTTCCAGTAGCAGCTGTAACAATTTTACAAAAACTGGTGGCTTACAACAGGTGGGCCAGGCTGGGCATGGGTGTGCATCTTTAGTCCTTACTCTTGGGATCCAGTTGAGAGAACCAATTTCTGAAAGCTGTCCTCTGATTACACATGTGCTATGGAACTCTCATGAACACACACACACACACACACACCCTAAATAGATGTGTTTTATTCTTTCTTTCTTTATTTTGAGGTATGGTTTCACTGTGTAGCTCTGGGGGATGGGGGTGGGATCCTTGAACTCAGAAATCTGCCAGCCTCTGCCCCACAAATGCTGCTGGAATTAAAGGTGTAATCTACCATGCCTGGCTACTTTTTAAAAACTAACACAACTGTATTCTGCCATGATTCTGGAGGATAGACTAGCCTGAATCAATAACCATTTATTCAAAATCATGGTGTCAATAAGGCCATACTCTGTGAAATAGTCTGTTTCTTTAAAAGATTTTAAACAAAATTAAAGCATTTTATTTGTTTCTTCCTGTAGAGATGAATGCAGAGCTGCAAAGTGCAGACACAAGCTATTTCTTTAGAGCTAGAGTTATAGGCTGTGTAAGCTATCCTTTGTGAGTACTGGGATTGAACTGTGGTCCTCTGCAAGTCTAGAGCATACCGCTCGTAAACAGAGATATCCCTCCAGCCTGGCGGTCTTCTGCTCTGCTCTTTTCTGCTTTGCTTTGCTTTGCTTTGCTTTGCTTTGCTTTGCTTTGCTTTGCTTTGCTTTGCTTTGCTTTTCTTAAGACAGGGTTTCAGTAGCTCTGACTGTCCTGGAGCTCACTATGTAGACCAGGTTAGCCTCGACTCAACAGAGATCTAACTGCCTCTGCCTCATTCAGGGTTTAAAGGCACTTGCCACTGTGTCTGGCTTGGTAGTCTATTTCTTGATTCCTGGTGTCATGTGTTGGCTGACATTTCTTTGTGTAGTACCATTAGTACAGTCTTCACGGCCTTCTGCCTGTATGTGTCAAATCTTCCTCAGCATTGTGTTTTTGTGCTTGGATTTAAATTTTTTTTTTTGGAAGTCAGAGCTAGAATTTATTCAAAGTTCATATTCTATTAGAGTTTAAAAGGAAAGGTCAAGGCATACAAGCTATAAACCTCAAAGCTTCCTGAAGGAGTAGGATGGAGAGGAGAAAGGAAAAAACAAAAACAACAACAACAACAAAAAACAACCTCCTGTAGTTTGAGTTAAGCCAGCAAAGCAGGGAGAGGAGTTTTAGAAAGAATAAGGAAGACCAAAGTACCAAAACCAAACAACAGCAAAAACATCAGTTCTGGTCAGCATCTAAAAAAGAGGAAGATGCTTTATTGAGGGATAGCTGATTAAACAAAGTTTATTGTTTTATTTAGCTGTTAGTCGACAGATATTTGCAGTCACGTCACCACCACCATCATCATGATCGGAGATTTCTTACCTAAAAATGTTACTTTGCGTTTCTTTGAAATCATTCCATGCATATGACGTCTCTTTCTGTCCTTATCCTTTGTCCTCTCTTGTGCTTTATGTGCAGTCACACCGTATGTAATTTGTCTGGTGGTTCTTTCAGTCAACACAGTGCTGCTGAGGCGTATCTGTGCTATTCTATTGCATGATTCCTATTCATTAGCAAGTAGTCTTCCACTGTGTGCATTTCTCACAGTTTTAACTATTTACCAGCTGGGTAGTGGGATGCTTGCAGTTTTTCGGAATAAAACTTCACTGCATGTTCAGGTACAGGTCTTCATGTGGGCATATGTTTCACCTTTAACAAGCTTGTTGGAAAATGACATCAGCCATATGTGGGGTTCATGGGAACCTGAGCAGAGGTGTGCAGGAGAGTGAGAAAGACACTGACTGCTCTGAGTCTAGACTGGCTGAGCTCTTGCTTTCTGAGTGACCTGAGGCAAGTCAGTTAGCTTGTATGAAACATTTTGCTCACCTGATAGAATGGAACAGTGCTATCTAGTATTAAGTTGTTGCTGTGATGAAACGACTTGAGCAAGTGCCTACCACAAGGCCAGGGTAGGTGAGATCTGTCCTGAATGTTAAGTATTACCCTTCCTTCCACCTTTCCTCTTGAGGCTCGTCACACAAACATTGCTACCTAGTCTCTGTTCAATTCCCTGAGGTGATATTTCTTTGGACAAACCGTTTTCTTACAGTGGCTGCGCCCTCATAGTCCTGTAAATAGCGTAAGAATCTTATGTTTCTTTCCTGGGCCAGCACTTTTAATTTGTGTGTTTGTTAGTTTGTTTTCCCCACTTTCTTACTTTGTTTTTTAGCCTTCATTTATGTTTACCAAATACTGCTCTTTGAAGTATGTTAAAACTTCCTCCCCCAACCCCTGTTCTTATTGGGTTGTCTCATTAAGACACAAGCTTTCTATTGGGTATTTTTACAGTCTATGACTTAGCTTTTATTTTCTTGTGTCTTTTGAAGAAATTCTAACAAATAAGTCCAAAAATATAAAACACAGCAACCAGATTATCATTTTTGTCTAATTCATTTTTTAAACTTTTTATTAGTTCTTTGTGAGTTTCCTCCCTAGTCCTACTCATTTTCCCATCCCCTTACAACCTCTCCCCCAAACAAACAACAGCAGCAGAAAAAAAAAATCCTTAAAGTATAGAAAACATTTCTCTGGAGGCAGAGGCAGGCGGATTTCTGAGTTCGAGGCCACAGAGTGAGTTCCAGGACAGCCAGGGCTATACAGAGAAACCCTGTCTCAAAAAACCAAAAAGGAAAAAAAAAAATACAGTATATCATAGTGTGTCCCACAGTATATCCCTCTGTCCACACATCTTCACTTGCAGATGTTTGTTGCAATGAGTCATTGGTCTGGTTCAAGATCTCTGACTCCTGTGACACCATCAATGTTGTATCCTCATCATGACTCTTACTGGTCATCCTGTTACAGGTTGCCTTGTGTCATAGAGATCCTGCAGCTTTGAATCAGCAGGACTGGCCCTTTCAAGAATCCGTTGGGAATTTACACATGATATAGATTTTGGGGTGGGCCAACTAAGAGTCTTGGATCTGGACCTGGGTGGTAGCAGAGCTGGTCAGCCCACCAGCTCTCTCTTATTGGTACCACCAGGGTGAGCTCTCCAGAACTGCTCTGGTTAGGCTATCGGTCGCCAGGAGGCAGGATCAGGTTTCCTGCCCTCATGCCCTTGGGGCCAGCTCAACTATGCCTTCACCATTAGGGTCAGCTCCTCTGAGTTGCCCAGGCAAGATACAGGGCCTGCTCTCTGAAGTGCTTTAGCCTGTGAGGGGGCAGGGCTAATTCACCTACTCTTATTGCTCTTTAGGTCAGCTCTCCCAACTACCACAGGTGGCAAGGGGAGGGGAGTGAGGTATCACATACACACACACACACACACACACACAGGCACTCCAGCTCATGGAAGATGAGTGGCAGGGTTAGTTCTCCCACACTCAAGCCCTCAGGCTTCCCACATTGCCACCATCAGGACCAGCTCTGCTATGCTGCCTGGGCAGGACTCAGGGCCCACTCTCTTGAGTCCTGCCAGTGGTGAGAGATGGGGCCAGGTTTCCAGAGTGCTACATCTAGAGAAGGGCAAGGTCAGTTCTGCATAGCCTCAGGGCATCCAGGTGGTCCCCAGCAGCTGTCTGGACTAGGTATATCCCCATCTTCTCTAGTGGTGACATGAACCATCAACACCAACCCCTGCCACTGTGTAGCCGCAGACTCAGACATGGCCACAGGTGGCCACTCACAACAGGCTACTCCTCTCCACTTGTGAGTCTCCAGTTTCATCTTTCTTCCATAATATAATGCTCAAGCTGCTCTACTTCTCTTTCTCACCTGGCTTAACAATCACCACATACTTGCACATTGTGGTGGCTCCATGTGCCTGGCAGATCCTTGGGGGACATCCTCTATCCACCCTGTGTGACACCATTGGCAAATAGGTGACTATGGCCCGAATGTGCCATGCTCTGGAGGGCAGGTCTATGGGTGGCATGGCCATCCATGGTGCACTGCCTGAATTTGATTTTTGTGAGTCCTATTCATAAAACAGTTTTGGCCACCAAGCCAGGCGTCATGCTAGGATGAATGAATGGCTGCTGTCTGTTCTGCCCTGACTGATAAAGAACACCTCCACCAACACGGTGACCTCCACCAACACGGTGACCTCCACCAACACGGTGTCTCTGCCCGTCGCCAGAGAGTTGTTGTTGTTATTATCATTATTATTATTTTATGCAGCTTAACACATGTTTGCAGAGTCCAGTGGCATATACCTTTGATGTCAGTATTTGAGAGACAGGCAATTAGATGTCTGTGAGTTAAGGGCCAGCCAGTGCTCCGTAGTGAGAACCTGTCTCTAAAAAGTAAAAAAAACCCAAACAACCAAACAAAAAAAACAAACAAAAAATGGAATCTTGGCCTAATGGGAAGCTATTAATATTTTTATGTGTTTTAGCTACATATTCAGTAGGTACATTTTGCTATTTTGAGTTAATTTTTGTGTACAGTAGGCTATAAGTTGGGGTTTTCATTTTTCATATGGCTATCAAATCACTGTAAAATGACATATTTGCTTATTGAAGTGTTGTGCCACCATTGCTGAGTTATTAGCTGTGCATATGAAGGTCTATTTGTAAGGGTTTTTTTTTGTATTGCATTTCTCTAAAATTATGTTGATGCCAACATAATACTGTTTTAATTACTGTAGCATTTGCACACATGTCGAAATTGAGGTATGAATATTTTAGTTTTTCTTAGAAAATTTGTCTAATAAATTCTTTGAATTTTCA
Source organism: Mus musculus (assembly GCF_000001635.26). Taxonomy (NCBI): domain Eukaryota; kingdom Metazoa; phylum Chordata; class Mammalia; order Rodentia; family Muridae; genus Mus; species Mus musculus. Next base: position 72,707,232 of record NC_000077.6, read on the forward strand.
TCTAAATCTTAGAATTCTGATCTACAAAGAACCTGAAGGGATTTTTTTAAAAAGAGATTTATTTAATTATCATGTATACAGCATTCTGCCTGCATGTTTGCCTGCAGGCCAAAAGAGGGCATCAGATCCCGTTACAGATGGTTATGAGACATCATGTGGTTCCTGGAAGTTGTACTTAGGACATCTGGAAGAGCAGGCAGCACTCTTAACCTCTGAGCCATCTCTACAGCCCCTGAAGGGATTTTTATTGGTGTAGTATTGAATATAAGTCAATTCAGAGGGATCTAGCATTTTAATTATATTGGGCCTTCTACCCCATAAATGTTTTTTAGGTAGTTCTTGATATCTGTCATCAATGTTTTATTGTTTTCAGTGTGTACATATTGCACATTTTTGCTAGCCCTAAATCATTTATACATTGTGTGTGTGTGTAGCCGATTCTGTTACAAACAGTGGCCTTGAACTTTTAAGTGATGCTAGGTGCTAGGATCAAGGACTGTGCCATCATATTCGTTTATGGGATGCTGGGGATGGAATCCAGAGCTTGTATGCTAGGAAATTCTGTATCCTTTGAAGTACATCCCAGTTCCACAGTGCTATACTGTTGTGAATAGATGAGAATGTTTGTAAATGATAACTCTGTTTTCAGGTCTTATGTAAAATACGTAAGATGGAAATAGGAAGGGGGGTTGATTTAGGAAGATGTTAAGTTTGATTTGGGATTTTTCTGTTGTTGCTGAGTTCGTAGTACCAATGGGCTATGCTTCCATTAGGAGAGAATGACTAAGAAACCTGGGGTGTGACAGCACAGAAGAGGTTTTCCTGAGTGGGAAGAAGGGGATGAGCAGGTGACCTATGCTCACCTTGAGTAGTTTACAAGTTTGTGAGCAATCAGAAGAGCATGCTTACGGAAGAAAGTTAAGTTATGTGTCTGAATTTTGTAAAATTACATCTTTTAAAACTAGGTTATCAGATTAGGAGATGTAAGGAAAGAACCAGAAAAGAAGAGGACAGAAGTAAGAAGCCAGAAACAGTGTTGCTAATATAGAAAGAAAGTCTGACTCTACAGAGAGCTTAAATAAATTGTCAGGCTGTTGATTAGTGATTTTTATTATTGTGACCCAGTAGTGTGCCTAGAAGCCAAGTTTAAGATTAGGAAGATAATGGAGGAATCAGAGTTCTAAAGGGAGCTCCACTGGAGACCAGGTGAAGACAGGATGGATTAGTCAAGCTGGAGATCAACTGGAGAAAAGAGACATTTGCCCGGTGCTCTTCAAGAGCAGCACAAATGTGCTCTCCTTCTGAGCTGTCTTTCTAGACCTTAGCATCTTTATTTTAACTCAGTTCTGTAGGTGTATATGCATACCTCAATGCAAGTGTGGAGGTCAGAGGACAACTTTTACAAGTTGGTTCTAGTCTTTCACTGAGTCCTAGGCTGGGGCATCAGAATTATAGGACAAGCTCTTTTTTACACACTGGGCTATTTTGCAGGTTCTGAAAGCACTTTTTTTTTCTTAAACATTTTTTATTAAATCAAGACTGATAAACTGTTAGAAAGTAAGCTGTTAAACTGATGCCAAGGTCTAGAGAGAGAACTCAGAAGGAGAGCATGTCTGTGCTGCTCTTGAAGAGCACCAGGCAAATGTCTCTTCTCCAAGTAGCCTCCAGCTTGACTAATCCATCCTGTCACCTGGTCTCCAGGTGTTAAAAGTACACCTGCTAAAATGTCTGACCTTGGGGCTGGTGAGATGGCTAAGTGATTAAGAGCACTGACTGTTCTTTTAGAGGTCCTGAGTTCAATTCCCAGCAACCACATGGTGGCTTACAACCATCTGTAATGGGATCTGATGCCCTCTTCTGGTCTCCAGATGTATATGCAGTAGAGCACTCATATATTAAATAAATAAAAAAAACCAAAAACAAACAAGCACAAAACCCAACAAAACAATGCCTGGCCTCAGATTGGCTGGTGAAGAGCAGATGGGGGAAGCATGAGGGAGACTTGGGGAGACATGTATAGCACGGTCATTCAGATGAGATATACATCTTATTACTTAAATCTATGGGCTTATTTTGGTAAATTAGAGGGAAAGAAAGAAGAAGCTACTGCTAAAAATTAGCTACTTCTTTACCATAATAAATTTTATTAAATGAGCAATGTTGTAAGTCATGTATCCTTAGTGGCTGCAATCAGCAGAGACAGGGAGACATTTTGTGCTTAGGGACCTCCATCAGGAAAAGCCAGATCCTTTGACTGCCACAGAAAAGAATTCCAGGATCAGTTTGAGTGAAGCAAAAAAAAATGTAAGAGAAAAAAAAAGGTAAGAGAAGGTACATACTTTAGATTTAAGGGCGAGTGCAGAGGCGTGGGGGCCGGCGGGCCTCGGAAAGAGCAGACATATCCAGTACATAAGTGCAGGCTTCTCAACAGACTTGGGCTCAGGGACCTGCACAATGGTAGTATGTTTGGTTTGGTGGCTTTTTAAGTTACAATGCTTAAAGGATGCACTTTACAGCAAGATTTAAAGATTAAACAATGCTTAAAGTGAAGGGGCCAGGTGTGGTGGTGCATGCCTTTAATCTCAGCACTCAGGAGGCAGAGACAGGAGGATCTCTGTGAGTTGGAGACCAGCTTGGTCTACATGGGAATTCCAGGATTGCCAGGTGGCATATACCTTTAGTACTAGCACTCTGGGGCAGAGGCCAGCCTGGTCTACATACAGAATCTTACTTGAGCCAGGTAGTGATATGGTGAAAGCCTGCCCCCTCCCTCCTTTTAAAAAGTAAATAAAGGTTACATTTTAAGGAAGGATATATAAGCTTGTTTACTTATTTATCTTAAAGAATTTTCTTTATTAAATGAAATTGTAAGGTGGTTTTATGAGTATTTTTTTGGGAGTTGGGGATAAGCAAAGCATTCATAGCACTAAACCCAAGGTCAGAAACATTCTGACCCCAAGTAAGCAGTATAGGATGGTTTTAGCATTCTTGTTGCAGTGTCTTGACAAGAAGTGTCTCTGTAGGCAAGTTTGGTTTTAACTTCTTGTGTAAACTAGGTTCCAGGGTAAATTTTCCTTTCTGTTGTGCTGTGGCTGTACTGTGACATAGGCTGTACCTCCCATGCTACTGTTGAGTTGTCTGCCCTTTCTTAGCTCTTCAAAGTCAGTGATCTGAGTCTAACTCAATGTGCTTAGGGTAAATTTAAGTCCAGTTTGCTGTTTTTTGGTTTGTTTGTTTTTTGTTTTTTGTTTTTTTTTCCAAAACCAGGTTTATTCTAAGTATTGTTTCCTTCTCCAGGTGGTATTGGTACACACCTTTAATCCCAGCACTTGGGAGGCAGAAGCAGGTGGATCTCTTGAGTTTGAGGCCAGCCTGGTTTATAGAGCAAGTTCCAGAACTGCCAGGGCTACACAAAGAAACCCTATCTTAGAAAACCAAAACCAAACCACACCAAAACAAAACAAAGAGGAAAAGAAAAGAAAATGCTTAGGGGCTGGAGACATGGCTCAGCAGTTAAGAGCGCTTGCTACTCTTGATTCCAGCATCCACAAAGTGCTTGCATCTGTCTTTATCTCCAGTACTAGGTGATCACCTTTGTGGGCACCAAGCATACACACATGCAGGCAGATCACTCATACACATACAAAATGATAACATGTTTTATAAAGATAAATGTTTGATTTCAGTATTTGTGGGACAAATAACTATAGAATTAGAAAAAATGTTACTGTTGTCATCTTACAAGTGCTTTTCATGTTTATTTTCCTGGGAATATTGATTTATACCTGAGACTGGGTGGGCATCCAGTTCTTTATGTCAGACATTTATTGAATGTGCATCCTCTAGAAGAGGAGAAAAAAATGGCCACATATATACATATTGTGTGTATATGTATGAAGGTCATAGTATATTAGCATTTAAACATATGTTTTAAAATACTTTTTTAATTATGAAAGCAGGACTATTTGTTATAAAATAATGAACAGAGTACAAAAAACCTACTTCCTTTTCAGCAAGACTTAGTATTTGGTAGTTGATTGCCTTTTATTCTGCATGTATGTGAATATTTACATTAAATTAGAATCATAAAGTGTTTAGTTTTACATCCTGCTTATTTCCTTTCTTGTGTGTGTGTGTGTGTGTGTGTGTGTGTTAGTATGTGTTCATATACATGTCTGAGTCCATGCCACAAGTGAGAGTAGAGGTCAGAGGACAACCTAAGAGAGTTGGTTCTCTCCTTCTACCACGTGGGTCCTAGGGATCAAACTCAAGTTGTCAGGCTCAGCAGCAAATGCCATTATCCATTAAGCCATCTCACTGGGCCCCCCTTAAAAAAAAAAATTATGTATCTGTAGTTGTACAAATGGTAGTGAGCCATCATGTGGTTGCTGGGAATTGAACTCAGGACCTCTGCTTGCTCCAGCCCAAAGATTTATTTATTATATATAAGTACACTGTTGCTGTCTTCAGACACACCAGAATAGGGCATTAGATCTCATTATGGACGGTTGTGAGCCATCATGTGGTTGCTAGGATTTGAACTCAGGACCTTCGGAAGAGCAGTCAGTGCTCTTAATCACTGAGCCACCGCTCCAGCCCGCCTCTTTTTTTTTTTTAATTGCGTTTTTATTATTTACTTGGTGTGTGTATGTGTGTTTGTGTGTGTGTAGGTATACGCATGTCACAATGTGTGTGTTGAAGGTCAGAGGACAGCTTAAAGGAGTTAAGTTCTTTCCTGTCCTGTCGGTCCTAGAGATTGAGCTCAAGTCCTCAGGCTTGGCAGTGGGTGCTTTTTATTTGCTGAGCTATCTTACCAGCCCACAAAGTCTCATTTGATTCTTTCAGATTATGCAGAAACAGACCAGGGAGTGCTGAGTGTGGTTTGTTTGCCCCCGCCATGTAAACATTCTTTGTTTCCCTTGCAGAGGAGGTGGCCAAGTTGGAGAAGCATTTGATGCTTCTAAGACAAGAGTATGTCAAGCTGCAGAAGAAACTGGCAGAAACAGAGAAAAGATGCACTCTTTTGGCTGCACAAGCAAACAAGGAGAATAGCAACGAGTCATTCATCAGCCGCTTGCTGGCCATAGTGGCAGGTCTCTATGAGCAAGAGCAGTACAGGTGAGCTCCCGGAACCAGAAGCTAGCTGTACCTTTTGCTTCATCCCTGGACACTTACTTTGTACTCCCCAGGATTGAAACAAGGGCTTTGCATATAATAGGCAAGTGCTGTACTGCTGAGCTGTATCCCTGGCTCTTTTTTCACCCTGTTCTCAGACGGTCTCACTCTATTGGCCAGGCTGCTATTGAACTTGTAATTTCTCGGGTTCAAGCCTCTCAGGTAGACAGAATTAGACCTGCCTACACTTCTAGGCCTGGTTTCTCATTCATTTTCTTGCCAAATTACTTTCTAATCAAAATTATCAACAGTGAACCAGATATGATAGCTCAAAGTAGTAATCTTAAGACTGAGAGGAGGATTATTATGAATTTGAGGTCAGCCTCAGCTTCATAGTGAAGTCCAGTCCAGTGTCGGCTATATCAGACTGAGTTCTTATTTCATAAGAAACAAAAATAAGAGCTGGGCTGGTACAAGAATCTGAGTTTGATCCCAAGAAGATCCCACGTGAAGAAAATCTGGGCCCGATGCCAGGCACTTAAAATCCTAGTAGTAGGAGGACAGAGACTGGCAGTCCCTGGGGCTCAGTGCCCAGCAAGCCTAGCCTAAGTGGGTGTGTTCCGGGCCAGTGAGAGACCCAGTAACAGGTAGATGGCAACTGAGGAATGGCACCAAAAGTTGTCCTCTGGCTTGTACATGCACACTATCTGCATGCTCACCTTTGCTCTCATACACACAAACCAACATCAAACCAATGAAAAAGATTAGCAACGTCTTTGTTAGAAGCCCTATAGGCTAGCTCTTTGGTCTCAAGCTATGACTTGTTAGGTTCCTGATCTGTAACAAGAGATAATCATGTTAGGGTCAGAGTCTTCACTTTATTATTTGTTTGTTTGAGATGAGGTCTCATTATGTAGCCCTGACTAACTTACAACCTGCTATGTAGATCAAGGCTGGCCTTGATTGAACTCAGAGATCCTCCTCCGTCCTGAATGTTAAGAGGAAAGGCATGTGCTACTCTATCTATTTTTGAGACAAGGTCTTCTGTAGCCCAGGATGGCCCTGAATTTGGCTTGGTCAAGGATAACCTTGAATTTTGTTCTTCCCGTTGCTTTCCGAGTGCCGTAGTTTCAATAAATGTCACATGTTGGCACTTTCCTTTGTTTTGAATATGGCTGGCCATATTGTACAATCCTGTCAGCACAGTGGGCTATCATGATGTTTCAGTTCATTGCTCATATGTCTCTCTTTTTTTTTTTTTTTTCGTAGCATTTGACATTTCAGAGTAAACATACATATTTGGGAGGAAAACTTTTTATGTTGTGGTATTCGAGAAATATCCTTCCCTCTCTTTCTTGTTTGTTTTTTTTTTTTTTTTTTTTTTTTGAGACAGTGTCTCTCTATGTAGCGTAGATTGAGTTCAAACTTGTGATCCCAGCATGCTGAGATTTTATGATGTTCCACTCAGCCTCAACCTCTTTACTTGATAAATGGTTGGATAATAAATGGTTAATTTTGGGGCTGAATGTTTTTAATGGAGACAGGAGACCAGGTATTAGGTTTTGTGTTCTTGACATTTTGTGTGAATTACTTTGTCCATAGTCTCTCTGTCTACCATTCACTGTTTGATGCTGTTGTGGTGCAAATCAATAGCACAGTTTTAGAGCTTTAGCTGCCCACGTTTCTTACTCTACTGGCTTCATTTTGATACATCCTTAATAAGATATCTTATATCCTGTGTATGACTACGAATCATCCTGCTTAGCTTGTAGGTTCACCATGAGAATCCTGATAGATGTAACTGAGAGTAGATTATCCTGTGCAGTTGAGATAGAAGTTCAAATATTCCAGCAACATATAAATATGGTCCAGAGTGTGGAAATGCCATTGTGACTTATTTTTTCTTTTGCAGATTCATGTTGATAATCATTATCCATGTATTTGTCAGGTGACAATTCTAACTTATCTAGTTATAATGACATTTTTCTTTCTGTATCTTTGGATATTTTCTTTGTCAGTGATTTGAAGATCAAGGTTGGGGACAGGCACATCAGTGCTCACAAGTTTGTCTTGGCCGCCCGCAGTGATAGCTGGAGTCTGGCCAATTTGTCTTCCACAGAGGAGATAGACTTGTCAGGTAAGTCTGCATACAAAACCATAATGTACCACTTTGAAATATTTGTGGTATAATAAAAGTAAAATACTATTAATGGGATAAGTTAAATAATTAACTATTGAAACACGATGTCTCTTTAAGTTGGTTGTTCTTTTTTCTTTTAATTTTTAAATTTTAATTTATGTGTGAAGGTGTTTTGTATGCATTTCTGTCTGTGCAGCATATGCATGCAGTACCCAAGGAGTTCAGGAGAGGCTATCAGATCCCTTAGGACTAGAATTACAGATGGTTGTGATCCACCATGCGGGTGCTGGGCATTGAACCCAGGTTTTCTGGTGCTCTTTAATACTGAGCCATACCTCTTTCTTACCTCATTTTGTTCTTTATGATTATATTTAATCTTTGGATAACAAGTCATATTTGAGTATCCTCTTATGTTCTTAGGATTTAGAAAATACATATATCTTTCAGTAAGCTTATTTATTTAAAAATATTACAATGATATTAATTTATATTATTAAATATCACATATAAATATGGTCTTTATATGCAAGTATATGTTATATCTGTTGTTATTATTATCATTATTATTATTGTATGTACCCATATGTTTGGAGGTTAGAGAACAGCTTTTAGAGTTAGTTGTAGGGCTTGAACTCTGGTTGCTAGGTTTCCATGGCAGTGTCTTTAACTGTTGAGTAATCTTATCAGGGCAGCCAAGTTTGTTTTTCACATGTGGTATATGTACATGTCCTTGTAGGTGTAAGTGCACGTGTGTGGAATCCAGAAGTTGATGCCACATAACTTCTTCAGTTATTCTTTGTAGTGATTGGTTGATTAAAGACAGGGACACATCACGTAATCTTACCTGGCCTGGAACTCAAATATGCCCATTTCTGCTTCTTGAAAACTAGAGTTAAAAATGTACTACCACCTTTAGTATTTCTCTCTAAAATTTTCCCACATGTGTTTATTTTGTGTTTGTGCCTGTGTGTGTTTGTGTGTATGTGTGATCATACACACACACACATACATTTATATACATTTGGTGGATGGAGCAGAGCTCCAAAAACCAGACTTTATTTCTTCTCTTTAGCAATTTATACCTTCTTAGACAAAATCTTTTTTATAAAATTACCTCATAGATAAAATGTTATACAAAAGGGGAGTTACAAAAGGATGTCCATACTAAGTTCAAAGCACTATTTCATTCTGTAAGCTCATTGTAAGTTCAAAGCAACAGATACACATGGTCTTGCTTCATCATAGTGCACACCTGTGGCTTCATCCTTGGACCTGACCTAAAACGAATGTTTTTCTTTGATCACAAATCTGTCCAAAGCCTGTTTCTCTCCTTAGTGTAATTTATGAAAGCTCATTGTATTCCTTATTATGCAGCCTTTACTTACTATTGTATAAGGAGGGGAACATTCTCTTCTTGATTCTAACTTTTATTAGATCTTTCTGGCAAAACTACTAAAACCATCTCCTTAAAATTGAGTCAAATCAAGAATGCTATAAAATCATTAATTCATCTAGACAGCATTAATTTATGAAAGTTCATCTTCATGTTGATCTGCAGGAAATTTGACCACTAGGGTGGACTGATGCTCAGGAGTCATTGGGCTATATACTATTGGCAGGAAAGGCACATCAGCAGTGAAAAGCTATCCTAGGGCAAAGTCTCTGGGGCTGTGCCCATCACAGCCATGCAGAGTGCTGGCCCATCTCCAGGAATCTTACTTGTTTTCCATAGCCTTTCCTAGAAGGCTTCTATCAGTCAGTATTTAGAATTTTAGTAGGTTTGTACCTGTGTGACATGGTGAATGTTCGTTTGTTTCAACATGGTAATTCCACTCCCATCACAAGTCCTGGACGCTCTGTGGATTATGCTGACCTCACCTCAGAGACCCACCTGTTTCTGCCTCCTAAGCACTAGGGTTAAAGGCGAGCGCCACTATGTTCAGTTTGCAATGGGAACTTTTTTTTTAAGGATTTATTTCATCTTTTTTATTTTTAAAATTTGTTTGTGTGTGTCTATGTCTATATTTGTGTTTGTGCATGAGAAATTTGGATTTTCCTGGAGCTAGAGTAACAGTTGTGAACTACTTGGTATGGTTTCTGGGAACCTAACTTAGGTCCTCTGCACAATAATATTTGCTCCTAACTACTGATGGCTAGATAAATTTCTAGCCTGATTTATTTTTAGTATGTATGTGTTTGTGTATTGGTAAAGACATTTGTTCATGGGTACATAGGAAGACAGATTTCCCTGAAGCTGGAGTTAACATTTGGTTGTAGTCCTTTCAGTGTGAGTACTGAGAACCAGGAGTGTACAAGGGTAGTATATGCTCTTAACTGCTGAGATCTCTCCTGCTGCACTGTAGAGTAATTTGTATTTGTGTATCTCTATTTATTTGAGACAACATCTCACTGTGTACCCTAGGCTAGCCTGGAACTCACAGCAGTCTATCTGCTCTGCCTCCTAAGTGCTAGGATTAAAGGCTTGTGCCACCATGTCCAGTTATATGTATATCTCTTGACAACATGTTATATATCTTAAACATATGTAGTAAATTTCTTCTAAAATTTTAATAGGACCTGGGGATGGCTCACTGAGTAAAGGCATTTGTGCCAAACCTAATGACCTGAATTTGATCCCCAGGATTCACATATTAGAAGGAAAAAACTCACCACATCAAGTTGTTCTCTAATTTCTACATATGCATCATGGCATATGTACACATACACACAAATAAATGGAATTTTAAGAAATGTTTTTAGTAGATGTACCAAATTATTTATATGGATATTGTTATTTTATGTTACATTGTTATCTTATGTTACAGAGTCTTTATAATTTTTAACTAAATGTGGAAGTAAATGGAATGGACTTAAAACATGGTTTTCAGAAGTTCACCTAAAATCGTATTGTATTAGTACTTGCTTAATCGCTCTTGAGAATGAGGTACAAAACAAAAGTTTATATTGAACTCTGCTATTAGTAAACTATTGCAAGAATTACGAGATGAAGATTGTCAGGGTATTAAAATGGGACATTGGTCTTGGAGTGTAGCTCATTGGTAGCTGGGAGATGTAATGGACTGTTAAATTATTTCAGGCAGTGGTTACAAATCTAACAAAGTAGTTGTTGTATGTGTATGTGTGTGCTGTTTTGAATTGGGCTAATACATAAGGTGCCAGGGCTGCCTAACATTTAAGCAGTGCTGTATAGCAAGAATAGGTGTGATCTCCTGGATTTAAGAGAACAGATTTTTCTGTTGTGAGTGAATTATCTTTTGTATTTTTTTTAATGTATTTTTGAAACAAGGTTTTTCTTTTTTTTTTTTAAAGATTTATTTATTTATTTATTTATTTATTGTATGTAAGTACACTGTAGCTGTTTTCAGACACTCCAGAAGTGGGAGTCAGATCTCGTTACGGATGGTTGTGGATGGTTGTGAGCCACCATGTGGTTGCTGGGATTTGAACTCCGGACCTTTGGAAGAGCAGTCGGGTGCTCTTACCCACTGAGCCATCTCACCAGCCCGAAACAAGGTTTTTCTACAAAGCCTTAGCTATCCTAGAACTCACTGTGTAGACGAGGCTGGCCTTAAACTCACAAAGCTCCTCCTGTCTCTGCCTCCCAACTACTGGGATTAAAGAGACACACCACCACTGCCGCCCCACAATGAGTGGATTATCTTTATGATAACTTCTAAGGTTTAACTTGAAGCCTTTAGTTCTCCCTTGTAAGCGCAAATAAACAAGCATAAATGCAGATGTGTGGGTCCATGCCATTCACAGCTAGAATACAAAGGCCTATGTGGAAGGAAGGTCTCTCTCTCCTGTGAGGCTCCAGTCCCTGTGGGCACACTCAGAGCTATGGCGTTTCCTGTTCAGAATGAAATCTTTTGAAACTGTGTCTAACCACCTGTAGAATAAAATTAGCATAGTTTCCAAGAGCCATTTGATTATGAAAGTGTTTTTCATAAAATGTGTGGAAGTAACTCTACAGGCATATAGTTTACAAAGATTACAAAAGATAATAAAAATTTGAAAATTACATTCGTTTGAAAGATATTAAGACTAAGCTAATATCTTTTGATACTTCAGTTATGAGACTCATGAAATGTACTTTGTTGCATTATCAGTGACATTCTAGTCAGGGCTACATGAGACACTTGTTTAATGGCTGAGTGTATATCTGTCTTAGTGACTATACTATGTGCATTGGAAAAGAGAATGTACTGCAGTTGCTGCATATAGTGCTTTGCTTATTTACAACACTGAGGATTGAACTCAGGACCTCTCAAATGCTAGGTAAGTGCTCTGCCGCTGACAATGCCACCGTCATTTTTATTGTTTCTTTTGAGGTGGAGTCTTGCTATGTTACCCAGGCTGTGTTAGAGCTTACTATGTTGTTTAGGCTGATCTTCAACTTGTCATCCTCCTGTCCAGAATATATACTATATAATCCAGCACTGTCCTGAGAGCTGGGATTATGTGTGTGGACCAAGACCAGGTATATCTAGCGTTCTTTAAATACCATTATGTCAAGAAGGCTGATTGTTCAGTGTTTCTGGATGAATGTGTGTGTGTGTGTGTGTGTGTGTGTGTGTGTGTGTGTGTGCATTTGTTTTCCTCTTATGCTAGCTTATCAATTCTTTAAAGTTTAGTATTACTCTTTACCGCAATCCTGGGATAGTAATTTTACTTGGGTTGGTGACATATTCATGTAATCCCAATACTTAGGAGGCTGAGGTAGGAGGGTTATGAGCTGCAGGCCAGGCTAGCTGGGGCTGTCTTGACATAACTTTGTCTCAAAAATCAAAAAGAAAGTAAAATGAAAAATGTTCACTATTGTTACTACATTACTGAGGAAGACAAAGGAAAAAAGAAGCAGCATTATTTGTTTTTGACCCACCCCTGTCAGTTTGGTTGTTTTAGCAGGCTAATCTGCTTTAAGTACATCAGGTTCTTCGTTCTATTCAACATCACTCCCTTCAGCTCATCCTTCTTACTGTGCTTAGTTGTAATAAAAGGCTAATCAGAGCTGGTCTGTTGTTGCCTAGTTATTAATAATGTATTCCTAGTCCTTATTGTGGTTTTCTTTGATAACTAAGAATTGATTATGATCTCCCAGAAACCTCAGTGAGCATCACAATAATTTAACAGACTTGCTAAAGTGCAGATGCTGGGGCCATCCCCAGTTTTCCTCACTGGGCCTGAGTGGGCTTGAGCGTTAAACTCTGTTAGGAGTCGGCTTGCTCAGGACTACTCTTGGAGAACCTTTATGCAAACTGTGACTTTAACTTGTCTTGAGCATCACTTTCTATATTTTGACCGAGAGCTGATTTAATAGAAATAACAGTATAGGGACTGGTGAGATGGCTCAGTGGGTAAGAGCACCCGACTGCTCTTCTGAAGGTCCGAAGTTCAAATCCCAGCAACCACATGGTGGCTCACAACCATCCGTAATGAGATCTGATGCCCTCTTGTGGTGTGTCTGAAGACAGCTACAGTGTACTTACATATAATAAATAAATAAATAAATAAATAAGTCTTTTTTAAAAAAAAAGAAATAACAGTATAGGGTAGTTTGTTTGCTTGTTTTGTTTTTTGAGACAGCATCAAGTAGTCCAGCTTGGCTTAGAATTCACAGTATATAGTCAAAGATGACCTTGAACTTGATTCTTCTGCTTCCCAATTGCTTACAGGTATGTACTACTACACCTGGTTTTATGTCATTTGGGATCAGCCCAAGACTTTTTTTTCTTTTTTTTTCCTCGAGACAGGGTTTCTCTGTGTAGCCCTGGCTGTCCTGGAACTCACTCTGTAGACCAGGCTGGCCTCGAACTCAGAAATCCACCTGCCTCTGCCTCCTGAGTGCTGGGACTAAAGACGTGCTCCACCACCGCCCGGCTTGGCCCAAGGCTTCTTTCATACTAGGCAATTATTACTAGCTAAGCCACATCCTCAGCACTAGTTTTAGATATCTTAAATGATTATTTTTATAATAAACATTTCCTGCAAGTATAGTTTTTAACTTTAAAAAATAAATAATATATTTACTAAGTAAAAATCAAAGTAAAAGAAAAATCATGAATTATGCTTGAGTTCATATTTTCAGGTTTATGATTGATTGATTGATGAATAGACAGAGCCAATCAATGAATGTATAGTATATTTAGATATATATGTATTTACACAATGGTACATTTATACTCTCAAATACATGAAGCAAAAATGAGATCCAGCTGTAAGGCATTTTCTCAGTTAGTGATCAAGGGGGGAGGGCCTCTTGTGGGTGGTGCCATCTCTGGGCTGGTAGTCTTGGGTTCCATAAGAAAGCAAGCTGAGGCCGGGCATGGTGGCGCACGCCTTTAATCCCAGCACTTGGGAGGCAGAGGCAGGTGGATTTCTGAGTTCGAGGCCAGCCTGGTCTACAGAGTGAGTTCCAGGACAGCCGGGGCTACACAGAGAAACCCTGTCTCGATAAACCACCACCACCAAAAAAAAAAAAAAAGAAAGCAAGCTGAGCAAGCCAGGGGAAGCAAGCCAGTAAGTAACATCCCTCCATGGCCTCTGCATCAGCTCCTGCTTCCTGACCTGCTTGAGTTCCAGTCCTGACATCCTTTGGTAATGAACAGCAATGTGGAAGTGTAAGCTGAATAAACCCTCTCCTTCCCAACTCACTTCTTGGTCATGATGTTTGTGTAGGAATAGAAACCCTGACTAAGACAGTAGCTCAGTGGAGCTCTGACTGCTCTTCTATAGAGAATCTGGGATTGACTCCCAGTAAGCACCCAATGGGATACAACCATCTGTAACTCTAGTTCCAGGGGGCCCAACATCCTTTTCTGGTCTCCTTAGGCATCAGGAACATAATTGGTACACAGCCATACATATATACACATAAAATAAAGTCTTTTTAATCACCAGTACTGCAAAAAAGTGATTAAAAATGAGTAAATAAGCCAGGCAGTAGTGATGCACTCTTTAATACTTGCACTGAGAAGGCAGAGTAAGTTCTAAGACAGCTAGGGCTATACAGAGAAACCCTCTCAAAACAAAAACAAAGCAGAACAAAAACAAATCCTTTGAGATACAAAAAAATGTACTATGTACATTTAAATATGTATTTGGTTATTGGTAAATCTTACTGGGTGCTTTTATTTTCATGGATCACTTATTTTTATATACATTGCTCATATTTCTATTAGGTATCTATTTTCTTGTTTTTATCTATAGGATCTTTTATTAGAAATTCTGCTGAGCATGGAATTGCACACCTCTAATCCTAGAACTCAGGAGGCATGGCAGGTGGATCTCTGAGTTCGAGGCTAGCCTGCTCTATGGAGTGAGTTCCAGGAGAGCTACAGATACAGAGAAACCTTGCCTAAAAATTTTTTTAAAAAGAAGAGGAAATTTCATTAATTTTTTTTTTAATGTTTCAAGTATTTTCCCAACAAATTTGACCCTATTGCTTCCTCATACAAAACTTTTAACATTTTTCTGGACTCAGACAGATTGTCACTGTTTTTTTTTTTTTTAATGTTCATTGGTGTTTTGCCTCTGCGTGTGTGTATGTGTGTGTGTGTGAGAGAGAGAGAGAGGTGGGGGGGGGGTGGAATTAAACCCAGGTCCTCTGGAAGAGCAACCAGTGCTCTTAACTCCTGAGCCATCTTTCTAGCTTCGACTGTTACCATTTTAATGGCTGTATTGTTAGGAAGTATCTACCAGAGAAGATCAGCTAACCTACAATTTTACTGGGTGTTTGGGACCTGAATGCAGTTCCAAGCCTTTCTCAGAGTGGGAGTTTAAATATAAAAAGCATATCCTGGGTTGACATAACCTCAGGTAGCAAGAATAATTAGTCAGAAGCAGAGTTACAGAAGTCAGAAAGCAAGGTTAATACATTCATGCACTTTTCCAGAAGTATAGGTCTTTGTTTTTGTTTTGGCAGGTGTTTTGCTGCTTACATGCTAGGTTCCAAGGCCTAAATGGCACTTCCATCATGGCATTAGTCGTGTTAAGGTCTGGGACCCTGTTACATTGTATTTCCTTGAGTTAGCTGTACCATAATTTACTTTTCTAAGCACAGATTTTAGGGTTACTTCTAGAAGGGCTAAGTGTGTCATCTACTTTCTTTCTCTAACTAGATGCGAATCCTGAGGTGACAATGACAATGCTTCGCTGGATCTATACGGATGAGTTAGAGTTCAGAGAGGATGATGTGTTCCTGACTGAATTGATGAAACTGGCCAATCGCTTTCAGCTCCAGCTCCTTAGGGAGAGGCAAGTCACAGCAGATGTATTCAAGGCTCTGCAAGGTGGTGGCAAAGCTTACTTGTGCCAGGCTCTGGGAAAGCAGCTTCTGCCATGTGATAACTGCTGGGGTTCTTTAATGTGATGTAGGAGAAGCTGGTTTCTCTGTAGCTTTGTGTTTCTGGTAAGCTCCACTTTGCCAGTGCTGTTGGTTTTCTCTGTCTTCGACTGTTTGTTACCTTAGAGTATGTGATGGTGTAAATTAGCCAATAGATATAGACGAATAGAATCCAGCCTCCAGATTCTTGACTTTGCCTTTCATTATACTACATTTTGGTCAACACTCCTTTTTGGAAGCACTTTAGTACTTAAATTCAGTACTTTTTGGTTCACTAGGTTTTGTAGCCAGTATCAATAAGGGCTTACTTCATTGAAGCTAGCTGCTTTTTTAGGTCCCAAGGAGCTAGCATGATATGTTTTTATGGTGCATTTTCTTTGTTCCTCTCTGAAGTTAGCATTTTAGAACAGTAAGAGACAAAATGTTATCAGATGGTGCCAAGCAGAATGCTGTCCGTGTGCTGTGGCTGTGTCTCTTGGTGACCAGTGAGGTTGATGTAATCGTCTTACAGTACTTCACCATCTCCTTTTCTATTGGGTGTGTGGGGAAAAGGGGCCCCTCTCCTGGGTAGTTTCAACCATGTGTTCCTCATTCAGTCTATTTGTTACTTGTTTGCCCTTCCCCAGGAGATCAAAGAGAGACTTGGCTACCAGGAGCTCCTTGCTCTTTTTTTATTGTGAGGGAGTTTTCCTTTAGGATTGCCCCAGAACCTCACAGAATCCATAGACCAAATCTTTCCAACTACCTATAAGTTATGAGGGCCTGAGAACTGTTTTAATATCTAATTTAAACATAGACGAGTCCAAGGTATTTAGGATTAGATAATTAGCACAACTAACTTTATTATTGAAGTCCTCTAGTTAATTATTGTTTGTTTATTGAGGTTTTTAATTACATAAATATGAATTCATACTAATTTTAATTAGATTGTTTATATCTTCTTTACCTCCAGATATCCTCAGCTTTCTCATTGACTATATCATCAGACTTGCTTATGAAATTGCTTTAATGTTCTGGGATTGGTATAGGTAGTTGTAATGGTATAATGGATCCTTTAATTAAAATGTTACTCTTTATTGATTGCTTAAGCCTCTTGACTATCAACATTACCAGATGCTCAAATTTGTTCTGTTGATTGTGGATATTAAGTTGTTTTTCATAGCTTTTTAAAAGAGCTGGTATGGGAGAGACCAAGACTGGAGTGAATGCTGTCTTTTAATAAGGTCACAGAGTGCCCACTGCTGTCAGGAAGAGAAATGACACATCTAGGATATTAAGCCAGTAGGCTCTGGCAAAACCATGCAGTTCTGTGTGAAGTCAAGGCACTGATTTCTGTGATAGAGAGGCTCTGATGGCTTGGAAATATTAATAATTAACTTGATCAAAAAGAAGGGTGTAGTAACAATTTTGGAATTTTGGTTTCTTTAAAAAACTACAGAAATATTATAGGAATATGCTTTCAATCACAGGTGTGGGATATGGGGCTGCTTTGGCAGCTGTCTACAGTAGCTGACTGTGATTTTGCCAGCTGCAGATAGTTTCTGTGTTTGTGTGACATTTGCAAATCTGGGTAGTTTTCAGAGATTACATAAATGCTAGGGGCTCCAAGAGGTGATGTAGGTTGTTTGGTTTTTGTTGGTAGTTGTTGGTTGATGCTGGTGGCAGTTTAAGTATTCCTACGCAAAGAAGAAAGAGGCAGAGGAGGAGAAGGAAAAGGAAGAAGTGGAGGAGGAGAAATAATAATTAGATATCATAACTGCAAAGATCAAATTTGCTTCAAGGAACTCAATGCCCCCAATCAGCAAGAAAGTAGTCTAATGGCCCCCAACTTTATTTAAGGATCACTTTTCTTCCTCGCTATCTTTTTTTCCGGCTTATCTAGTGTTTAGGAATTGGAAGGTGGAAGAAAAGGAGTAGAGAAGGGTAGAAAGAAGAGCCCATAGTAGCCAAAGACCAGCTACAGAAGGGCTTTTTTTGTAATATCAGAAAATTCTCTTTGAAAAAGTATATTATTAAAATGACTATTTTCATTGATTATAAATATGGGTATAGTATATGCAATTTGGAAAACCGAATTATATAAAGAAAAAGTAGGTCACCTACAACCCAACCATTGTTCATCTGTGTATTTTTCTCTCAATAGTTATCACATCTCACATATATGGGTCGATCTGAAAGGGATTGGTGGCACACACTTTGAATCCTAGCACTTGGAAGGCAAAGAAAGGCAAATCGCTTGTGAGCTCAAGGTCAGCTTGGTCTACAGAGTAAATTCCAGGACTGCCAGGGCTACACAGAAAAACCCTGTCAAACAAAACAAAGCAAAAGCAAAAACAAAAAAGAAAGAAAACCAGACAGAAGTTTGTAGGGTCCCTGGTTTATACTTTAAAAATCAGATGTATGGACTAGAAATATGGCTCAGAGATGAAAAGCCCTTGTTGCTCTTGGAGAGGACTTTGGTTCCCAGAGGCTCACAGCCACTTTTGACTTCATTTTCTGGGGCTCTGATGTCCTTTCCTGGCCTTGTGGGGCTTTTGAAAGCACATGGACTCACATAGATAGACATGCATATAAGAATAATGAATAAATAAATCTTTGCTGGGCATGGTGGCACATGCCATTAATCCCAGCACTTGGAGGTAGAGAAAGATGAGTCTCTGAGTTTAAGTATAGTCTGGTCTACAAAGAGAGTGCCAGGCCAACCAGAGTTATATATGGTGAGCTCCTGTTTCAAAAAACAAGATAGATTGCTTTGTGCTTTTTGTATGCTTTGTGGATATCAAATTTTTAAAAATATATTAATAACAGTATTTTTCCTCCAGAGGATAACTAGCCTGTCTTTCTCTTTTTCAAATAGAAACTATGAGGTGAGAGCTTAATAAAATTATGTGTTCTTGCCAGGAGGTGTTGGCACATGCCATTAATTCCACCAACCTGAGGGACAGAGGCAGATGGATCTCTGAGGTCGTAGCCAGCTTGGTCTACAGAGTGAGTTCCTGGACAACCAGGGCTTCACAGAGAAAAACCCTGTCTCAGAGAGAACGGGAGAAGGAGGGATGGGGGAGAGAGAGAGAGAGAGAGAGAGAGAGAGAGAGAGAGAGAGAGAGAGAGGAGAAGACATGTATTCTTTTGTTGTATGAATCATGTCAGTTACTAGTTATAGTCTTATCCATATGACAAATGGTACTCAGGGGATCTAAATGAGTGAAAATGAACTGTTTGTAAGAAAACATCTGTTGGTATGAACTGTGTTCAAGTCATCCCTTGGCAGTAAGAAGGGAGACTATGATTTTCAGAGTCCAGGCCACTGTCTGTACAAGTGTGTAAAGTAAGTGCTCTGCAGATGTGATTTGGAATCCTTGCAGTCCTATGAGGTGGGCCACCTGCTGCTAGGACACTGTTATAGCAAGACTAGTTTCATCTGTCAGATAGCAGTTTTCTCCTGGAACACTTAATTCCATAGCTGTGGTCAGGTCACAATAACTTTGTTACCCTTTGTTGTGATATGCAGTGTACTTGGAGACTCCAGTGATACAGAAAGGTTTGGGAATACACTGTTTTAGTTTTTGAGCTAGTGTTACACAGTAGCCAATGCTACTTTTGTAGCCCAGGTTTTCTTCCAACTCTTGTTGGAAAGAAATCTCCTTGCCTCAGCCTCCCAAGTATTGAGATTTGAGGTATGTGTCCCTACTCTCAGACTTGTTGGTTTCATTTTTGTTTTGTTTTATTTCAAGACAGGGTTTCTCTCTGTCGACAGGCTGCCTTGAACTCAACAGAAATCTAACTGCCTCTGATTCCCCAAGTGCTAGGATCAAAGGGGTGCATCACCAGTGCCCGTACAGTAACATGTCTACATACTCATTTTAACTTCTTCTAAAAATGCTGTGGAAGGGTTGGTGAGATTGCTCAGCAGGTAAAAATTCTTGCTACATAAACCTGATAATCCAACTGATAATCCAAGTTTGAGCCCTAAAACTCAATTTGGAAGAAGAGAACTGACTTGAAAGTTGTCCTCCAGCCTTCACACTTTTTTTTTTTTTTTTTTTTTTTTTGCTAAAGATTTATTTATTTATTATATGTAAGTACACTGTAGCTGTCTTCAGACATTCCAGAAGAGGGAGTCAGATCTCATTACAGATGGTTGTGAGCCACCATGTGGTTGCTGGGATTTGAACTCTGGACCTTCGGAAGAGCAGTCGGGTGCTCTTACCCACTGAGCCATCTCACCAGCCCAAGCCTTCACACTTTTGTGCACTGTGGCGTGTGCTTGCTTGGCTCTCTCTATAATAATAATAATAATAATAATAATAATAATAATAATAATAATAATAATAAATGTATGAATGAATAATTTGGGTGGAATTGAGGCAAGGGATATACTTTGTGCCCAATTTTCTCTTGGTATACTGTGGTCTGATGTGTGTGTGTGTGTGTGTGTGTGTGTGAGATACTAAGGATTGAATCCACAGCCTCTTGCATACTAGATATGATTCATAATTGTTTCACTATCTTTTAGCTATTTTGGATATTTTATTTATAAAACTTTTATTTATGTGTATGTGAGTGTATGGGGTTGGTGCTTAGAGAGGCTAAAAGAGGACATCAAATTCCTTACAACTAGAGTCATGGGCACCTGGGAACCGCCTGTCATGTGCCCAAGGAACCAAACTTAGGTCCTTTGGAAGAAGAGTTATTCTTAGCTGCTTAGCTGTCTATTAAGTCTACATATGCACCCCCTACCCTTTCACCTCCCCATCCCCCATTATTACTAGGGATTGAACCCAGAGCTTTCCAAGTACAAATCCATCCTAGGCAAACATTCTGCCACTGTCCTATTTTCTAGTCCCTGAATTATAATTTACTCACTTATTTTAATTATCATCATCATTATTGTGTCAGTGTTTTGGCTACATCTGTATCTGTGTACCATGTACATGCAGTATCCATGAAGGTCTGATGAGAGCACTGGATCCTCTAGAACTGAAGTTAGATGGTTGTGAGTTTGCATGTGAGTGCTGTGAACCAAATCTAGGTCCTCTGGAAGAACAGCCAGTGCTCTCAACCTCAGAGGTACCTCTCCAGCCTTCTGAATTATAATTTAATCAGAATACAAATTTATCTTTTGGGGGTACTTTTTTTTTAATTTAATTTTATTTATTATATGTAAGTACACTGTAGCTGTCTTCAGATCTCATTATAGGTGGTTGTGAGCCACCATGTGGTTGCTGGGATCTGAACTCAGGACCTCCGGAAGAGCAGTCAGTGCTCTTAACTGCTGAGCCATCTCACCAGCCCTTGGGGGTACTTTTAAGGAGGTATTTATTAAGCATAGACCCTCATATTTTGAACTTTGAGAATAATAGAGTTGTCTGGAATCTGCAGGCTTATTCCATACAATTCAGTACCAAAGAACTGAAGCCAATCTGTTTTGTGTTTGACTTTAGAATGGCCTGTGCATGTGATCAATGGGTTTCTTGTGATTGCTTTTGAAACTCTTGAAATTTTAAGCTTCATAGGGTTTTTTGCAGGTTATTTTCATTCTGCTCAGGACAGTGTGATGTAATATACTGTCTAATACAAGACTATAAAGCACAGTGTAAGCCAGGCTTAGGCAAGAGGAACCTGACTTCACAGCTAGCCTGGGCTACATAGTGAGATACCCTACCTTAAAAATGGAATGCATATGACCAGGTTTGATAAAATAATAAAAATTGATTTCAATAAGTAAAAATATACACATAAATAAAATACAGCAGTAGCCTAGCCATACTTCCTTATTAAATACAGTGCTTAGCCTTACTCCTCAGTTTTACTAGATATAGCTCGTGTAGCAGTCACTGGTTTTGGTTTACTTATTAATGTATTTGCCTTGCTAATACTGTTCATCATTAATAAATAATCTTTTACAGATGTGAGAAGGGTGTTATGTCTCTGGTGAATGTTAGGAACTGTATTCGCTTCTATCAAACAGCAGAGGAATTAAATGCCAGTACGCTGATGAACTATTGTGCAGAAATTATTGCAAGTCACTGGGTAAGTAAGAGATTGTGTGGTATGGACAAGCCTTCACACTGCAGCTGGAGATCCCAGTGTAAACCCTGTTTCCACAGTATCCTCTCTGTTACCTAGTCTTTGTTGTTTGTATTCTTGAAAAATAAGCAGTTGGGTTAGATGATCTTTGAGGCTTTTTCAATTCTGAAAGTGTTGTTAGGGTCTAGAGTGGAACAGGAAGAGATGGCTAAGGTTCAGGAACAGATGTCAAGAACACCTGCCTTCAGCATTGTCCTAGAGAAGCTGTGACCCAGCATTCAGCTGCCCATGACAGAGCTTTCTCCACTGCTTCACTTATTGGGTTTCCATCATAAATAACAGGTTTTACATTTCTTCGTTATGGTTTGCTTTATACTTTTGTATGTGTATACAGGTGCACGTATGTGGCTCTAGAGGCCAGAGAACAACCTCTGGTGGGATTACTCAAGTACCGTCCACTGTATTTTGAGGCAGGCTCTCTCACTGGCCTAGATTTCACTGATTAGATGAGGTTGGCACCACTGAAGCCCCAGGGATTATCTTGTCTTCTCCCAAACACAGGGCATACAAACTAAGTTTGTTTTGTTTTTCTTTTTTCTTTTCTTTACATTAAATAAATAGATAAATACAGCAATCAGTGTTTTATGAACTAGCTTCTGTGATTGTTTTTGTATATAACTTTTATGGGAGAAACCTTAAAATTCTAAGGAAAGATTTCTAACAGAACTGGCCTGTGTGTACTTAATGTCACAGACCTGAAACCCCAACCACTTCAGGGTCTAAGGCAGGAGGATGTTGAATCCATGGTCCGCCTAAACTGCAAAGCAAGTTCAAGACCAGTGAGAAGAACTAAACCAGACCCTTTTCTCAGAAAAATTTAAAGGGTGGGAAATACAGCTCAGTGGTAGTGTTTGCCTAGCATGCAGGAGGCCCTCAATTTAATTCTGATACTACTAGAAAAGTGGGGTTGTTGTTTGTTGCACTGAGATAAGCTCTCATTCTGTAGCCCAGACTGACCTGAAACTCACTGTGTATCTCAGACTGACCCTAAACTTAGGCAAACATCCTGCCTCAGCCTCTTGATTGATGAAATTAAGGGCATGTGTTGCTATACCTGCTGAAAACTAGCTTTAAAGAGCTGACATAGAGCAGCCTTCCTTCCCTGATAGGGCAACAGTTGTGGAGAACTGATGTGACTCTGTGATTTGTTGTCACAGTTCAGATTTGTTTTGAAATTGCCATCGTTGTAGGCTAATAGTAGGGGAAGAACTCTAAACTCGGGGTGGGACTCCTACGTGGCTTGGTTCCAGTTGAAGGTCAGAGTTGACATTTAGCTGTCACTTTCTGGGGCCCAGCAGTGCTCTGATAGGTAGAGTGTGGTGGCAAGTGCCTCTTAAATACAGATCCTGACTAGCCATTTTCTCAGTCAGACTTGTGTGAGCTCTCTGGCCTCTGCAGGCTTTGTCGTCTTCATCTGCAAAGGAAGCAAAGATGGAATTAATTGGAAAATGTTAAGTCTTTGACACATGTTAAGTGCTTATTACTAAGTGACAGTTGTTATTAACACTTTTCATTGTTTTTACTCCTTAGGATGACTTGCGAAAGGAGGACTTCAGTAGCCTGAGTGCTCAGTTGTTATACAAAATGATCAAATCCAAGACAGAGTACCCATTACATAAAGCTATCAAAGTGGAGAGAGAAGATGTGGTCTTCCTCTATCTGATTGAAATGGATTCCCAGGTATTGTAGAAGCATCTCCATTTTTTCCTCTCTCTCCCCAAACTTTAATGTTATCAACATTTCCTGCTTCTCTCTGCACCATCAGTAGACATTCTATGAAGGTACTTCTAATATGTACAGGAAACTTCTGGGCATTTTCTGTTCTACTCGTCAGAATTTGCCATTAGTCCAATCCAAAGCCACATTCCCATTTCCAAATGGCTGTCACAGCAGTGCCTGACTTCAGGTCCCCAACAAGTTTCCATAAACCAGGACACATTCTGGGCTAGTCTCTGCTTTGGCAGAGGACACAGGTTTGGTTCCCAACACCCAAATGGCAGCTCACAACCAACTGTAACTCCATTTCCAGGGAATCCAACACCCTCTTCTGACTTCTGCAGGCTTCAGCCACACATGTGGTATACACACTGCATGTAGGCGAAACACTCATGCACATAAAATAATACGGTTTAGAACAACAAAAACACATGAGTTTATTACTTGACAGTTTTGCCTATTCAAGGTCTAAGCCAGAAGTCACATGCTAAAAGCGAGTTATTAGTAAGCTGTTGTCTCTTATGGAGCTGTGGAGAAGAATCCATTTCCTGCTCACATAGGATGTTGGCAGAATTCTCTAGTGGTCCAGGGTCTTTATTTTCTTGTGAGCTGAGTATTATTCTTAGCTTGTAGGTGTCCACACGATCCTTAGCTTCAAAGGAGCATTGCTTCCATCTTTAAAGCCAGCAGTAACAGGTCAAGTCCTAATTTCACCTCTTAATGACCTACTCTTTGACACTCTGATTCACTCAAGAATGAATTTTGTTATAAGGTAGGGCCCTGCGGGCTGGTCCGGGATTCTTCCTAGCTCAGGGCACTTTGTCATAATCACATCTGCAAAGGTACTTTTTGCCACATAAGCTGACTCCTTATATTATCTGATAATTAAGGCATGAATATCTGTGGAGTGGTGGGGGGAAAATGGGGGGACATTATTCTGCATACCACAGTGCCTTCAAAGGAATGCAGGTGGAAGTATGGTTTATCATGGGGTGTTAGTGTGTGAGGAGACATAAACTACTAAAGAGTACTCCCTTAAACCTCCTTTCATGAAAATCTTTGCTCTTTTTATTTTTGATTTTTCAAGATAGGGTTTCTCCAGGCCTTCCTGGAACTGACTGTATGAACCAGGCTGGCCTCAAACTGGCTCTGCCTCCTGAGTACTGGGATTAAAGGTGTGTGCCACCATTGCCCAGCTTTAACTCATCATAAAGTTCTGTATGCTGGTTTGTCATCCCATCTCCGCCCTCTCCTCCCTCCCCATGTCAGTGCTGTCTGCATTTTTACTGTGGTCTTTAATTACCTTCCATATTGTTGACATCTGCTTACTAATCACCGTTGTTTGTATGATGCTGAAAGCAAGTGCTCTCAGGAGGTCCAGGAGCAGTCTGTGAATGAAATTGAATTGCACTCGTGTAAGAGGTATGGTGGCATACACCTTTTGGGAGACAGGTCATTTTTGTGAGTTTGAGACCAGCCTGGCTACATATTGAGACCTGTTTCAAAAAGGGAGTTGGTCAGTTGGGAGCAATCAGCATAGGTTGTATTTCCTACTGTCTCTAGTTCTGATTTCCAAATTTCTCTGTGCAGCTACCTGGGAAGCTTAACGAAACAGATCATAATGGAGATCTTGCGTTAGATCTGGCTCTTTCTCGGCGACTAGAGAGTATTGCCACCACTCTGGTTAGTCATAAAGCTGATGTGGATATGGTAGACAAAAATGGCTGGAGCTTATTACATAAAGGGATCCAAAGAGGTAAGGAGAAAGAAATGTTACATTTTTCTCTGTATGCAGTACACCTTTTATATTTATAGTTTTGAAGCTCAGTTCCAGGAATTCCCAAAAGTTCTTGAGTCTGTGTGTTCAGTTTGTATGCTTAGAACTTGTGATTGTTGGGGCAGAGGGACTGAAACCTATTGGCCCCGTCAGTTTGGGTGCCCATAGTGCCACCACAACCTAAGGAAGAGAGGGTAGGCAGGTGACCTTTAAGAAGTACCTATAGAGTCAGCATGGTATCGATTTTTGTGAGTTCAAAGCCAGTGGGGTCTGTATAATGAGTTCTAGGACAGCCAGGACACATAAAGAGATCCTGTCTTAACAACAAAAAAATACAACCAAAACCAGGGAAAAAAAACTGTTGGGGGCTTAGTAGTTTGAGAGCACTTGCTGGCAGTTCTTGCAGAGGACTTGGTTCCCAGTAAGTCGATTCACAACTGCTCTTAACAGGAGCCCCAGAGGTTCTGATACCCTTCTGTAGGCACACACATGACATTCACCAACACAGACACTTAGACATCAGTGTAGCCAGTTTTTGCTACTTTGTGGATTCTTCTTTTTCCCACTCTTTATACTCCCCAACTTTTATTCCCTGTCTCCAGATAGGAGGGAAAGGAGGATGTGGGGTGGGGGAGGAAAGGAGAGAGGGAGTGGTGGAGATCCATCTGAATCTATTTTCTTTCTTCTTGTTTCTTCTTCTTTGAGCACAATTACTAACAAACCACAAACAACTCCGCTGAATGACCACCAACCCTGCCCCTTGGGGCCATAGCATTAATACACTCTCTGAAAACTTCCCAGAATTCCAAACGTCACACAATCACAGAAGCTATTTGCATCTAGCGCCTGAGACAAATCATAGTCAGCTGCTTCGACAGTCTGAAGCGGCCCTACAGCCCCACACCTGGGATTAAAACAACACTTGCTTCTAATATTTCTGGGTTTTTAAAGAACCCAAAATTCCAGAATTCTCACACCTCCCTCCCTCCCTCCCTCCCTCCCTCCCTCCCTCCCTTCCTTCCTTCCTTCCTTCCTTCTTTCCTTTTTTTAATTAAAAAGTACTGCTGAGCCAAGAGCAGACATGTAAACTGACAAAGTTTAAAAAATCAAGATCAGCCAGGTGATGGTCGGTGGTCGTGTAGGACACCTTTAATCCCAGCACTCGGGAGGCAGAGGCAGGTGGATCTCTTGAGTTTAAGACCAGCCTGGTCTACAAAGTGAGTTCCAGCACAGCCAGGGCTACACAGAGAAACCCTGTCTCAAAAAACCAAACCAAATAAAATAAAATAAAGGACTCTGAAATAAGCCCATATTGGTATATCATTCCAATCTTGAGAACTCTGTCAGAAACATGCATTGGAGGGGCTGGAGAGAGCATGGTGGCTCAGTGCTTGTTGCACTTGCCAACAGCCATGAGAATAGCAATTCATAAGAATAGCAAAATTACAGTTACAAAGTAGTAATGAAATCATTTTATGGTTGGGGATAGCCACACACGAGGAACTGTATTAAAGGGCTGTGACATTAGAAAGGTTGAGCACCACTGTGCTAGAGGAAAGAAGCATAGCTAAAATTCCTCAAGATGCAGGCATGGCGAGGGTTTCCTGAACAGTACTCTAGTAGCAAGGAAATAGCCCGCAAAATCAAAATGAAGAAGCTTTGGGCAACAAAGAGAACAGTCACCAGAGGGAAGAGATAGCAGGAAAGTGCCTTTCAGGTTATGTAGCAGATGGCTGATACTCAGTAGATGTAAAGAACTGCAGAAATTCAACACCTACACATCCAATCAATAAATAATCTAAATTGTCAGGTCTCAAGAAAGGATATGCAAATGGTAAATAAAATGTTAAAAGTGTTCTACAGCCTCACCCAACAGGAAAATACACATTAAAACTGCTTTGGGAGTCCATCTCATTCCGGTTCCGAATGATTGTCTTTAGGAAAATAAATGACAGGGCCAAGAGACAATTAAGCACTTGTTGCCTGACAAGCCTGATGATCCGAGTGTGATTCTCAGGACCCATGGTAGAAGGAAGGACACAACTGACTCCGGAAAACAAATATCAAAAGATATAAATAAATCTTTTAAAAATCCTTACCGGTGCCAGTGAGGACATGGAGAAAGGAATTCTGTTTTCTTTTTTGTTTCAATTTTTTAGACAGAGTCTCACTGTGTAGACCAGTTGGCTGTGAACTCACAGAGGCTTGCCTTTGCCTCCCAAATTCTGTTTATTGTTACTTTTGAGAATGTAAACTTGTATAGCCACTATGAAACAGCAATGTGGAGATTTCTCAAAAACGATAGTTGGTGCCATTCTTGGTGGTATACAGGTGGGAATTTCTATGTTAGGAGCCACAGAGGTATTTGTGTGTTTGTGGTTGCATCATTCATGAGAGTTAGAAGATGGATTTCCATCAGCAGATGACCCTGCTGTGTTATCAGGCACAGTTCTGTCCCTTAGCAGGATGTACTGTTTGAATGCTGGTGATGTGCAGCTGCGGCTTTCTCTCCTTTGTGGGCAAAAGTTTTAGTAAAAATCTGTTTGAACTATGCAGAGGGTTGAGCTTGCTGGCTAATAGAGAGGAAAGTTTTACTCATCACTGAGTAGGGAACCCTTAGAACAAGTCGCTGTGGAGAGCAGATGCGTTTTTCCAAGCACACACAGCACTTAGCTCAGAGTTTGTGTTCATTGGGGAAAGTTTCTACCCCGTAGGGAATTGTTCTTTCCCACTGTTTAGTGTCTCAAGTGTTTACTTTGGAAACAGATTCACTTGTTACTAAAAAAACAATTAAGTTCCTTTCTTCTCTGGGAGCTGAATTCTTATGTTTTATGAAAGAACATCTCTCATGACTTCCTAAATATTTGGGTGATTGCTTAGCTACAGGAATTGCCAAGATAGTGTTGATGAGTGTTCTAGGGTGATTTAATCTTCCATTCTGAATTTGTGAATTGTCTGGAAGTATGTGGATCACAGTGTGAATATAGCAGACTTCAAAAAGAGTGCAGCATGCTGTAGTGTACAGAGCACAGACTTGCTTGAATCCTGGCTTCTATGTTGCTTTGATGACAGTCACTTGTCCATAGTGTCATCTTTTCTTGTGTGTAAATGGAAAGGGATCTTTCTGCTTTAGCAGGCTTTTAGCACAGTGAGACAGGATTGGGGTGTCCCTCATACTATGACTACCTGTTGCTGATAGAGTAAACACAGTGGCCTTCACCTTGCCCGAGCAGTGGAGTGCCAGAATCAGACCCCATAGGGAATTGTCTTTTCTTTGAGGTCCCACTGAAACACTGGCTATCTAGAGCCTGGCCCCAGACCTGCAGTGCTCCTGCCTCTGCCTCCTGTGTTCTGGGTTTTAGATGTGTGCTAACATATCCTTCTGAGGAATTACTTGACAGTGCCTTCTTCGGCTTGATGTTACTTGGTTAACTTTACCCAAATGATTGAGTGCTACCTTTAAGCTTGCCTATTGACCTTGCTTCTAATTCTTTAATGAGTGGTAGAGGTTCATTAAAATATGAATGAGGTCTACTTCAAGATGCACAGTAGTGGGCATTCCACTGAGCCAGAGCACTCGTCTGTCACAAGAATTTGGTGTTGTTAGGGTCTGTGAGGCCATAGGAGACCCACATAAGGCAGTGTTACCATCTCCTTTGATTAATCTGACCTAAGCAAGGTGATGAGTCCTTTCATAACAATTCTAGTTTTTTCACTACTAAAAAAATTGTAGTAACCCACATAGACCAATAGATTTCCTAAATGGGCTTCTCCTGACCAATTATTTGTAGTAAATTTTAAAACAAGGAGTATTAAATATGGTTTGCCCTAATTAAAACTGTCATAAAACTGAAAGAAGCATTGCATGTGTATTTAAAAACTGCTTAGCATTGGTTAGGAATGTTTTTATGGGGAAAAATTATTACACTAATGTCTCATTTTCCTGGCATTGTTAGTGACTTGAGGAAAGCAAGTGGCTGGATGTTTGCAGTAAGGAACTTCTGACTCCCTCACAGTAGTTGACAGGCAGTCAGCTGTGACTGGGAGCCATATCCTGGCCATGTTTAGGTTGAAGTGTGTGGAATGCTTTGTTTCCTTGTTGCTGAGAACCTTATCTAGGGCCTCGCTTCCAGTTCCCTGCTTTGTCCTGCTGTCTGCTTACCCTCTGAACTGAACTTCCCTTAATTCAACTTCTGATAGTTCCTAAAGAGCCTTTTTTTTTAAATAAAGTACAGGTAAATGCATGATTATAAATTTTGAATTGATGTTTGGGTCTAACCAGTGAAGTAAATTTGATTTAAAGTCAGGTAATTCTTTAAGAAGGTTTAAGTAATAAAATGTTAGCTGAGAATGGTGGTTCTTGCCTGTAATCTTTCCACTTGAGAGGCTAGACAGAAGAGTGCTGCCAGTTAGATGACAGCCTGGGCTACAGAGAAAGACCATCATTGTCTTTTGGAACAGAGGGCCCCCAATGGAGGAGCTAGAGAAAGAACCCAAGGAGCTGAAGGGGTCTGCAACCCTGTAGGAGGAACAACAATATGAACTAACCAGTACCCCCAGAGCTCGTGTCTCTAGCTGCATATGTACTGGAAATTTAAATGAAGAAAATACCTAATAAAAAATTAGAAAAAGAAAAAGGAATGAATAGAAGATGATTTCTATTATGCTTATCCTCTGAATCTAACCATCTGCAGTTTTCTTGTGCCTGTGTCGTCTTTCTTTCTTTAAAAGTAGAACTAGGACTCTGAGAAGAGAGATTAGCATCTGAGATCAGACTTGACTGGAATTAGATCCTGTCTGTTCAAGTGAAACCCAGTAGCACTGAGGTGGATCCATTTTCTTCCCCAGTATTTTAGTGAGGTCAGTTTGTTGGTGGTGGTGGTGGTTGGTTGGGTTTGGTTTTTTTTTTTTGTTTGTTTTGTCTTTTTGAGCCAGGGTTTCTCTGTGTAGACCAGGTGGCCTTGAACTCAGAGACCTACCTGCCTCTGCCTCCCAAGTGCTGGAATTTAAGGTGTATGTGTCAACTGCCTGGCCTTGAGGCCAAGTTTTAATGTATGTGTTTGTTTATTTGTTTGTTTTTGGTTTTTCGAGACAGTGTTTCTCTGTGTAGCCCTGGCTGCCCTGGAACTCACTCTGTAGACCAGGCTGGCCTCGAACTCAGAAATCCACCTGCCTCTGCCTCCCAAGTGCTGGAATCAAAGGTGTGCGCCACCACACCTGGCCTTGAGGCCAAGTTTTAGACTGTTGGATGAATCCCAGGTAGAAGCTAATTGGTGCCACCTGGAGGCCACTGAGAAGCATAACTGCTTCCACCCACCCACCTATTACCTACCTTCCTACCTACCGTGTGTGTGTGTGTGTGTGTCTGTGTGTGTGTGTGTGTGTGTGTGTGTGTGTCTGTCTGTCTGTCTGTCTGTCTGTCTTTGTGTGTATCCATAGAATCCATAAGACGATGTCAGATCCCTGGCAGTTATGAGCCACCATGTTAATGCTGGGACTCAAACTGGGGTCCTCTGGAAGAGCAGCTACTCAGCCATCTCTGCCACCCAAGTCTATTACTGTTAGGCAGTAAAAGCATCTTGAAGGAAGGAACCAGGGCAAATCATCATGGGTAATTTAAAGGTGGCAAAGAGAGCCTTTTGAATGAAAGAATAACTCTGGACTGTCATCGGTTTCCACCATCCAAGACCCTGCTTCAGAAGTCCCAGCTGTTCTTCCCTTACGTCTGCAGTTGTCCCCTGTTGCCTTCTGAGGATGTATTAGCCACAGGGACTGGTTGCTGTCATGTCATTGTGTGTTCTGTTGTTTCTTTTTAAGGAGATCTTTTTGCTTCTACATTCCTCATTAAGAACGGGGCCCTTGTCAATGCTGCCACAGCAGGAGCCCAGGAGACCCCATTACACCTTGTAGCATTGTACAGTCCAAAGAAATACTCAGCAGATGTGATGTCTGAGATGGCACAGATTGCGGAGGCCCTCCTGCAGGCTGGTGCCAACCCCAACATGCAGGATAGCAAGGGCAGGTGAGTGCACTAACTCCAAAAGAGAATTTTTGTGGTGGCACATAATAAACATACACAGTATTTGACATTATTAAGTTTGATGTTTATTGAAGTTGCAAACATTTATTTGTCATGCAAAGTAGTGTCATGACTAAGACTAGAAGCACTTGGAGAAAACATTATAGCCTAGCTAAAGTAAATCTGAGTTTCTAAGAAATTTATATCATGTTGAAAGCAACCAGAGTGGTCATCTAGTCCGTGCTCTCATGGACTTTTTGTTGTTGTTGTTGTTAGCATTTTTAGGATCACTTGGATAATTTGAAGAGAAACTACTACCTCAAGGCAACCTGTTTTATCTCTGTGAGGTCAAATGGTTAGAAAAAAATCCTAAATTCTGCCTTATAAATACCTTTACTTTTAACAACTTATCTCCAGACTTTCACTGGACAGCCCTTCTTGTATTTGGTAATGTTTCTGAGTTTTGTTTTGTGTTTTACATTTTTACAAGTTATTTATTTATTACTTTTTGTGTATGGGTGTTTTGCTTGCATGTATATCAATATATCACATGCACACAGTGCCTGTGGAGACTTGAAGAGTGTAGGATTCCCTGGAACTGGAGTTACAGGTAGCTGTGATCCATTGTCTGGGTGCTAAGAATCAAAGCTAGGTCCCCTGGAAGAACAAGTACTGCTCTTACCACTGACCCATCTGCAGCCCAGTTTCTGTTGCTTTTGCATCTTCCCAGAAGGAATTGGCTTAGGACTGCTTGTGGTTTAGAATTGTGGGAGGAATTGCCTATCTTTGAGGCAGAAGTGTGGGAGGCTCTGAAGAGCAGTTCAGCTCCTTGCTTCACCAACTTCAGGCAGGCCACAGACATCACTCATCACCAGAGCAGTTTATCATTTTGAAAATCCACCCAGGAAGTAAGGTTTCTGTGAGGTAGGCGTCAGAAGAGGATCTGTGCAGTGTGTAATGTGGGGAAATAAGATGGTCCAGGGTCTTTGTGTCACAATCATTTTCCCAATCGGTCCTCATGTTCATTCTTTGTGGTTTTTTTTTTTTTTTGTGTGTGTGTGTGTGTGTGTTTGTTTCCCCCCCATTTAACAGTAGTAAGCCTGGGCAGTCTGTCTGTCTGCAGTAGAGGCCAGGCACAGGGCCTAGTGCTCTAGTGTCGGCCTTCCCTGCAGGCACTTGCGTACTAAACAGGAGATGAAGAATTGACCCAGTTATTTGTTGATGCTGCTATGTGCCCCAGTGTTGATAGAACATTACAGCAAAGAGCAAAGTTTCTTTTCAAATTGACAGAGGACAGATGAGATAAAAATGTGGCAGAAGCTACTGTTTACCACATTGCTCCAGGACGGGGTTAGAATTGGGGTACAGAGCGGGGGCCATAGAAGCAAAGTCATTTTCATATTTTGATTCTTGGTCATGGTTTTGGAAACCAGAGTGATGGAATTGGCTGTTGATTCTAATACCTGCCTGCTGTGAGTGTCTGCCTCTCCTGAGCGGACTCTTCTTTGACTTCATTTCCTGTGTTTTGCCCTCAGGACTCCTTTACACTTGTCCATCATGGCCAGGAACGACTGTGTGTTCAGTCAGCTGCTGCAGTGTAAACAGTACGTAGGGCGGCCTGGAGAAATGCAAAGCGGTTGTGAGGGTGGGATTGTGAGTGAAAAATCTTTCCTTACTAAAATTTTTAGAAACTATTGTTCATTTGTTTGTTTGATACGAGGTCTTATTAAAGTAGTTCAGGCAGGCCTGAAATTTAGAGTCCCCCAAATGATGGGATTATTGCCTGTCATGCCTAGCCTGAAATATTCTCTTAAAATGCCTTTTATAGTTACAGACCTTAAATAAAATAAAATTTGTCCTTTAGAACATATAGGGAGAGAGTGGAGCTGTTGGCAACAAAGGGAGGCCGGAAATCGTACCTGTAATTCACATTGCTTCTTTATTTCAGATTAGATTTAGAGCTGAAAGATCACGAAGGCAGCACTGCACTCTGGCTGGCCGTCCAGTACATCACTGTGTCTTCAGACCAGTCTGTAAACCCCTTTGAAGACCTCCCTGTGGTGAATGGGACATCATTTGATGAGAATAGCTTTGCAGCCAGACTCATTCAACGCGGCAGCAACACTGATGCTCCTGATGTGATGACAGGTAGAACACTGAGGCCTCAGGAGTGAGGCTGGAGTCTGAGAACTCTGGGAAACAGTAGGCCATCTGGTTTCCTGTTAGTGGCAGGAGTTGTGAAGTCAGTGCTGGCATGAGACTCACTGATAGCCCAGACTAGCCTTGAGCTTTTGATTCTCCTGCCTCAGCTTCAATGTTGGGATTACAACAGAACAGCTTGTAAATGTTTTAATAACAATGCAGAAATGGAAAGGCTGACTATTATGAGAACTGTTTTTGTTGTTGTTGTTTTCTATTTAATTTTAAGCTTGGTAAAAGCCTGGTTGTGATTTTTTTTTTTTTTTAAATCCTGTGCTCCACATAATTTAACCAGACATTAGTCTAAGTCTTATAAGCTGAAACATACCTGGTAAATGAAAGCAGTAGTTCTGTTCTTAGACTCTGTAGACCTCCAGATTCTTTTACCCTCAGAGAACTTGCATTTCAGACAGTTTTTGTTTGGACAGTTATACCTTTAGTATGTACTAGAGTTGGAAAATAATAATCAGATTTTTTTCTTTTATTTTTGGTTTTGAGACAGTCTTTTTAGGTACATGTAGCTCAGGCTGGACTTGAACTAGATGTTCTCCAGCCCCAGCTTCCCACGTACTGAGATTACAGACACAGTCTGCCATACCCATTTTACAAAACCAAGAAACGTTTGTTTTTAATTTGATTTTTAAATTATTTTACGTATATGAGTGTTTACCTGCGTGTTTCTTTGCCACATGCTTGCCTGGTGCCCTTGGAGGTCAGAGGAAGTCGTTTGATCTGAAATTGGGTTTTAGGTGGTTGTGAGCTTCTGTGTGGGTGCTAACTCTGTGTGGGTGCTAACTCTGTGAGAACCCAGTACGCCTGACTGCTGAACATCTCTTCAGCTCCAAAACTGAGAAACTAAAGAGCTGTATTAATCAGCTTATAGTATAGAGAATATACTTAGTATGAAAATGACGTTAAACACAAGTTAATTAGAAGAGCAGGCATTTTCTTCTCTGCATCTGTGTATGAAGTGTATGAAGAATTCACAGCCTTACTTAGGGACATGAAAAGGGAGAGGAGGCACATTTTCCATATTATACTAAAGTCACAACCAGTTGGTGCTTTGAATGGATTGTTCCTGTATGCATAGTTCTAAAACGTTCTGCCTTCATCATTGGAGACTACTGGCTCACTGTGTTATAGACGTACCATGTGTCATGTTTCAGAGTCGACTTCTGTATCACTGTTCATCTCATCTGAAGTCTTTCACTGTACCAAAAATACCAAACTTGGGGTTGCAGAGTTTTCCAAGATTTAAAATTTCATATCAAAGCTTACTTTTAATCATTAGGTTAGAAAATATTATTTTTAATTGTTTTTCTTAAAGAGACAGACTCCCTTCTTTCATTTTCAAGAGAATGTCTACCAAACATTCAATTTTAAATAACAGTAGTGTAGTGGGAGTCATTCTGAGTAGAAACCCTGTTCCCTGACACGTTGTACCTTAATGCAAGTGTGTTTCCTCTAGACAGTGTGCTTTACAGTGTAGCAGCAGCTTTGTCAGTATTTCTCATGTAGCACCCGGCTCTTACAAACATACATTGTTGAGAGTTACTAAAATTAGGAGTTTTTACAAAGTTATCAAGTGCCATGATAAGTGAAACTGGTTTGTTTTTATTAATCCAGTTCACTTTTTTTTTTTTTTTTTTTTTTTTTTTTTTTAGTATGAGAAGCATAGATTTTCTTGGAAGTGAAAATGAAGGCACACAGTGTAGTCTCAGGAGTGTCCCAGCACATTTGCACTGCTGTCATCTGTGAGGCACTTGACCTCTACCTGCCACTGATTTTGTAACAAAAGTGCCAGTATCAGCATGGTGTAGAGAAAAGTAAGGATTCTGTGAAAATGGTTCTGACCTCACGGATGCCCTGCAAGACTCCCAGGAACCTCCAGGAGTTCATAGACCACACTGCTGTTTCCATATTTTTCCTTGATCTTGCTAAAGAAAACATGGTGGTGTTTTCTTTTTTAGTTTTTTCGTTTGTTTCTTTGTGTGTATGTTTTGTGGGTTTTTTTTGTTTTCGTTTTTGTTTTGTTTTTTGTTTTTGTGTTTTAAAGACAGGATCTCTACATGTAGCCCTGGCTAACACATGCTACTATCTTTCCCAGATCAGCATGGAGGTATTCTAAGGACAAGGTTTCCATATATAAGTATTGAATACTCATAGAAAGCATTAGTTGGCAGCCGCGGCGATGACTCGGTGGGTCAATGTACTTGTCACCAAGCCTGACGATCTAAGTCTGATCGTCAGAACCTCCATGGTGGGGGAGAGAATGGACTCCTACAGCTTGTCCTCTGACCTCCAGACAGGGCTCATGTACTCTCTTACCCCCCACACACCCGGAACACACACACACACACACACACACACACATATAAATGAATGGATGTCATGCATGGTGGGAGCCATTAACAAAGACAATTGATTCCCACCACCCCTCTGTCCAAAAAAAGATAATTAGTAAGTAATACTTTTGCTAAAGTTATCATAACTTTAAAGAGTCTGGGGGTATAACACAGCACGTGCTTGTGTCCTTGAATTTACATTTAATACACAGTTAATGGTGGGAGGGAGGGAGGAGAGGAAGGGAGGTAATGTAAGGTCAAATGAAATCACTGCACTGGCTCCATATGATTTGTCCATCCTTGTCATTCTACTACATGCGAGATCACTACAAGTTCAAGGCCAGTCTGATTTACACAGTTCTAGCCAGCTTGGACAATATAGCAACTTGTTTTTCTGAGGTGGAGGGGTGGGGAATTCCTATAGTGGATTACAAAATCAGAAGGCAGTAAGTTCTGCCCAGAGTGCTAAGAGTTTTAGACTAAGCACCTGGAAATGCCATTGTGTCTAGATAGTAAGCTAGAAATTATACTTTTTTTTTTTTTTTTTTTTTTGAGACAGGGTTTTTCTGTGTAGCCCTGGCTGTCCTGGAACTCACTTTGTAGACCAGGCTGGCCTCGAACTCAGAAATCCGCCTGCCTTTGCCTCCCAAGTGCTGGTATTAAAGGCATGTACCACCACGCCCTACAAAATTATACTTTTTTAACCACATTTATTTTTGTTGATTTCTAACTTATAGTATGTAATAGTGTGGCATTTGTCTTACTTAATTATAGCATGTAATAGTGCAGCATTTGAACTTGAATTTTGAATTTTGTTGCATTACTGTTTTCTCTGTGTGAGTTTCCACAAGGCTTACACAGAGAAAAGCCTTGTGGCTTGCACACAGGGACAGTTTGCACAAGCTGGCAAAAACTTACTGAGCCTTAGAACATGTTCTTCTAAAATGTGATACATTGCTTACAATAATAAGCATTTATTCACTGGGATTCTCTTTGTGCATTAAATCACAGTTATCCATTGCACTGTTCAAGTCTTCGTCTTCTCTGATCAACTATGGAATGTTTGTTCTACCATCTCCTTTCTCTTTTCATCTCTTCCCTTCCTTCCTTAGTGCTAGTAAGTGTGCTGTCCTAGTCAGGGGATGTGTTGCTGCACAAACATCATGACCAAGAAGCAAGCTGGGGAAGGAAGGGTTTATTTAGCTTACACTTCACATTGCTATTCATCACCAAAGGAAGTCAGGACTGGAACTCACATAAGGCAGGAACTTGGAGGTAGGAACGGATACAGAGGCCATGGAGGGTGCTGCTTACTGGCTTGTTTCACACTAGCTTGCTCAGCTTCCTTTCTTATAGAACCCAAGACTAAAGGCCCAGGGATAGCTCCACCCACAATGGGCCCTCCCACCCTTGATCACTAATTTAGAAAATGCATTACTGCTGGATTTCATGGAGGCATTTCCTCAAGGGAGGCTCTTTTCTCTGTGGTAACTCCAGCTTGTGTCAAGTTGACACAAAACCAGCCAGTATATGTGCCATCAGAGAGCTGTTCCTGGGACTCTTCCAACCCCATCTGTTAGACTCTGCGAGTCTTATTAAATTTTTCTTACACTTGAGATGATATTTTCTGTTATAAAATTGAGTTTTAATCTAGATTTTATTTTGTTTTTGAGTCATATGCTCTCAAATTTGATGTATAGCTGAAGATGATCTTAATTATTACCATCATTTTTAGATTTATTTTATTAGTATGAGTGTTGGCTCACGTTTACGTATGTGTGTGCATCATTGTGCCTAGTGTCCAAGGAGGCCAGAAGTAATAATAACAGTACTGAGCTGTCATATACCACCACTTCTAGATTAGTATGTAGTTGCGATGGCATTTCCAGGTAGACTAGAACTCTTAGCTCTTTGAACAGAATTTACTGCCTTCAGCTCTAGTTACCTACTGTAAGATTTTCTTCCCCTCTTTTTTTGTTTTTTGGTTTTTTTTTTTTTGAGACAGGGTCTTGCTGTATTGCCTAGCTGATGTGGAGTCACCACATGGAGCTAGAGGAACTGAACCCAGGTCCTCTGCAGGGTATCCAGTACTCTGAACTGCTAAGCCATTTCTCCAGCCCCTCCTAACAGTGGAGATGCTGGGCATGTATCATGCCCAGCAGAAGTCGAGATTAGAATGAGTATAAACTATAGATGAAGTGACTTTCTTTGAAGGGAGAAAAAAATGATAAGTAGTACTTTATCCATTTTCTTTTTAAAATTGAGAGTACATACATGTATACATGCATAAGATTGAGCATGTGAAAATCAGATGATAACTTTTGGTATTTGGTTCTCAAGGCAGGATCTCTTCTGCATAGGTTAGCCAGCCCTAGAGTTTCCCTTGTGGCTCCTACTTCCGTCTCACTATAGAAATGCTGGAACTGTAGACGCATCCACTGCTGTTTACCTTGTGCTGGGAAAGCCTGAGCCTGGGGAAGCACACCTTTGGTTCCAGCACTCAGGAGGTAAAGGCACTTGGAACTCTGTGAGTTCTAGGTCAATCTGCTCTACATAGCAAATTCTAGGATCCAGGCCTACAATAATGAATCCCTGTCTTAGAAAAAGAAACATAAAATAAAGCACAGCTCTGAAAATGAAGTGTAGGCTGTTAGTTACACAGAAAGCCTTCTCCTTACTCAGCCCTCTCCGTGGCACTGTTTTGTCCCATTTTTTTTTCCTTTTCTTTTTTTCAGTCTTCATATTTATTTTATTTAGATTTTCAAGCACTACAGCTTGAAATGAGATCGTTTTTTCAAAGATTTTTGTTTTTGGTTTTAATTATGAGTATCCCTGTGTGTCTGTATATGGGTATGTGCGCATGTATCCAGGTGTTTGCTGAGGCCAGAAGAGGGAATCGGAGCCTGTGCAGCTGGAGTTACAGGCATTTGTTAGCCATCAGACTAAACTCTTAGCCCTGTAAGAGCAGTGCATGCTCTTAACCACTGAGCCATCTCTCCAGGGCCCACATGAGATTTCATGTTGTATTTGGAAATAGTTATATCAGTGGGTCTGGAACCAAAAACCATTTGGAGAAGATTTTATTTTCCTAAATGTCTTATTCAGAAAATAGTTATAGTATGAAGGAAAAATATTCTTGAGCTAACAGCAAGCTTATACTATGGCTGTGGGGATAGGACTGAAGTTTCTGATGGGCTTTTTCTAGTATAGCTGCAGTTCATGATGCCTGGGCGTTGCTACCTGCACCCCATCTTCCCCAGAGCTGTCAGAGCATCCCTAGACTTTGTTTTGTTTTTAACCTAAATTTTATTTTATATGTTTTGGATGTTTTGCCTACATGTATGTCAGTGCACCATGTGCATGTCTGATGCCCATTCAGGCCAGAAAGGAACATTAGGTCCCCTGGAACTGAGCTGTAAGCAGTTGTGGGTTGCCACGTGGGTGCTGTGAATTGAACCTGGGTCTTCTTGAAGGACCCAGTGCTGGAAGAGCAGCAGCCAGTGCTCTTAACCACTGAGACCCCAGATGTTTTTGATTGTCACAAGTTCAGAGATCCTTTGGCATCTTGTGGGTAGGGTCCAGGGTATTGCCAAGTGTGCAACTTACAGAGCGGGCCCGTATGGCAAAGGAAATGATACAGAAAATGTCAGCAGTACTGCTGTGGGAGATGGCAGGGAAACTTTGCCCCACCCAAGCCCTACAAGGAGATAGAACTGACTGCCAGAAAGGATGATGAAACTGTACCTACTGTCTGTGTGGGCTGCCACTAGTGAGGAGGACAGGGTGTTGGACCAGGTGGAACTTGAGCTCATTTTCATGCAAATGGAAGAATGAACCAGGCTTCTTTTTCTCTTGTAGGAAATTGTTTACTACAAAGGGCAGCTGGGGCTGGAAATGAGGCTGCTGCTCTCTTCCTGGCAACTAGTGGTGCCCATGCCAACCACAGGAACAAATGGGTAAGTTGGAACAGGCACCGGGGAATGACTGTGGTTTGTGGAAGAAATGGCTATCAGGTATGTAGGAAAAATGGAATAGTCTTTTTTTTTCACTTTTGTAAAAATTCATATAACCAATGTAAAAGAGACTCATAAATTCTCAAAACTGGTTGATTGATTCAGTCAGCAACTATTGTCGGTATTTTTGTTGTATAGCCATGTCCTGAACTAGATTCTGTAGACTCTGTAATATAAGAGAAATAGAGCCAGGCAGTGGTGGCGCACGCCTTTAATCCCAGCACTTGGGAGGCAGAGGCAGGTGTATTTCTGAGTTCGAGGCCAGCCTGGTCTACAGAGTGAGTTCCAGGACAGCCAGGGCTACACAGAGAAACCCTGTCTCAAAAAACCTAAAAAAAGAAAAACCAATAGTAAGAGAAATTAACAAACAAGAATATAATAAGTGTTATAATAGCTTCTTGATTATTTTGGGTTTGAAATAATTATATAACCCAGGCTGGTCTTGACCTACTCTGTAGAACCTGGCCTCAAACTTGTGATCGCCTGTCTCAGACTTCCTAGTGCTAGGATCACAGACGTGCTATCTCGCTCCTGATTCTTCAGGTCTCCTGTGGGGCTGCTTCTTCCATCTGTCCCTAAGCAACAATGCCAACCAGATCATGGTCTCCCTCACCTGCAGCTTTACTTTTAGGTTTCAGATACCTATGGTCAGTCACGGTCTGAATATAGTAAATGGAAAAATTTGAAAATAATCCATAAATTTTAGGTTGTCTACTGGGGTACCATCATAAAATGTCACATGATCTTAGTTTGTGAAATCATCCCTTTGTCCAGTGTATCCATGGTGCCTGTGCTACGTGCCTGCCGGTCTCTTAGCCACTCTCTCTTATAAGATGGTCTGGTTCAGTGTCAAAGCTCATCTTCACTGTCATAATGCCTGTATCCTTTCAGTTACCTTCACTCATCATAGATAGCAGATCCTTACAAGAGGATGAGTATAGAACTGAAGGTCACATTCACACAACTTTATGAGAGTATATTGTTATAATTGTTTTATTAGCAAGTTCCCTTTCTGTGCCTAAATGATAAGCTAAATGTTACCATAAGTACTTCGTTAGGAAAATATAGACATAGGGTTTGGTTATTCCCAGGCTTTCAGGCATCACTGGGAGTGTCCAAGATTCTATTTCCTGTAGTAAGGGCAGGCATTGATAAGATCAGCAGTAGGTCTTGGGGTCAGACAATCCTGAGTTCACCAGCTTTCCCACTTCCTGCGTGTAGTCTTCGACAGTGTATTTTGACTTTCTGAGCTTCAGTTTCAACCACTAGAAAAGAGGTTAGTCTTGATGCTCTAGGGAATGGGTGAGGTGAAAAGAAACAGGGCTGAGGAGGCTGGGGCTCACTGGTTAAGGTTCTCTTGCAGAGGACTTGATGCTGACTTCCAGCACCTGTGACCCCGTGACCCCGTCTCGGGTCATTCAACACCTGGCTTCTGTGGCACCTGTACTCAGCTGCATACACACCCACACAAGTATGCACAATTAAATATAAGATCTTTTTTAAAATAAACAAGTTATTTAAATGTGTATTAACATACTATTTGGAACACTAGATACTAAATGCTAGGTTTTTGTGGAGTTCTCCCTAGTGGGAACTTTTTTTTCCCTTTGGATTTTTTTACTTTCAGAAAGAGAAGTTGTACTTATTTTTCAGGTCATTTCTTATTTCTCGAGCTTGTTGCTTTAAGAATATCAACTCTTCCTGGCAGTGCTGGCTCACACGCTTAAGCCCAGCACTTGAGGGGCAGAGATAGGCAAGTCTCCGTGAATTGGAGGACAGCCTGCTCCACAGAGTGAGTTCCAGGACAGCCAAGGCTATACCAAGAATCCCTGTCTTGAAAAACAAGCAAAAACAGGGAGAAAGAGAGGAAGGGAGGAAGAGAGGAAGGAAAGAAAGAAAGAGTTAGCCCTGCTTACCTCAGACCATAATTCTGTTGTTTTCTAGTGTTGATTGTGGTGATGCCTGGTG
Organism: Mus musculus; assembly: GCF_000001635.26. Classification (NCBI taxonomy): domain Eukaryota; kingdom Metazoa; phylum Chordata; class Mammalia; order Rodentia; family Muridae; genus Mus; species Mus musculus. Next base: position 72,748,979 of record NC_000077.6, read on the forward strand.
AATTTTGACTACTGTTGTTTTATAGAGAAATACATTCTTTGCATAAGTAGGAAAAGAATGTGAGAACAAACTAAAGGGATAACCAAGGTGATCATGGGAGAGAAAAAACAGAGATGATGGAAAGACACCTAAGAAGGTTAAAAGTAAAAGGTTAATGGTACTGAGGGAGGAGAGTCAGGGTCATGAGGTCAGCTGGTGACAGGAGGAACCCACAGCTGTGATTGGCAGTGGTCCCTGAGTTTTGCTTACTTCCACTGTCTGTAACTGTGACAGGAACTCCTAATTCCCTTCTAAGGTGATTTGGGTTTTTGTTTCATTCAGGGAGAAACTCCTTTGCATACAGCTTGTCGGCATGGCCTGGCCAACCTCACAGCAGAGCTCCTGCAGCAAGGTGCCAATCCAAACTTACAGACAGAGGAGGCTCTGCCGGTACCTAAAGAGTCTCCCGTCCTAATGAGTTCTGCAGACAGCATCTACCTACAAACACCACTGCACATGGCAATTGCCTATAACCATCCAGATGTGGTTTCTGTCATCTTAGAGCAGAAAGGTAGGTAGTTGGGTCTGATGCCCACTATTGTTAGCTGTGGAAGTGGGTGTGTGGGCAGTTGACTTGAGGCTGTTGATTCTGTTTGTGAGTCGTGTACAGCTAGTTTTGTAGCTGTTACTTACATTGTAGTCTCTGGAGTACAGTCTACTCTTGTGTGTCGGATGCTTGAGTTTTAAAAAAATTAATTTATCTTAAATATTTTACTTCAAAGTAACATCTCTGGATCTCTACTCCCCACAAGAAATATCTGTTGGCTCTCTCTAAAAAGCAATCATATTCTGGCCAGTCAATCAGTTTATAACTGAGTCTTAGCTTCTAGAATGCCTTAAATGTGACCCAAGGAGTCAGGCGCGGTGGCTCATGGCTATAACCCCCAGTACTCAGGGGATCAAAGACAGGAAGATCTCCAGAAATTGGAGGCCAGCCAGGGCTACCAGTGAGACCATTTTCCTCCATTAAGAAGTTCTACCTCCATTAAGAAAAAAATAATAGTGACTCTGTCAGCCACAGAATGGTGAAATCAAGTTTCTTTTTCTTTTAAAAATATTTAGCCAATGCTCTTCATGCCACCAACAACCTACAAATTATTCCAGACTTCAGCCTCAAGGATTCCAGAGACCAAACTGTTCTCGGCCTGGCATTATGGACTGGTAAGCTATGTCATATGTCGTTGCCTTTCAGGAGATAAGTAGATGGATAGACTAGAGTGGGAAGGAGGAAGTGGTGGGACTAATCATTTTGTTGTAAAAGAACTTTCTGCCTGTTACGTTCACTGGAAAAGCGCTGTCTTGGAGAAGCGTCGAGGGTCTGTTTGTCGTCAGGGGAACAGGAAAAGATGGTAATGCATGGGCTGGGGCTTCTTTGTTTCCCAGGCATGCACACAATCGCTGCCCAGCTGCTGGGCTCCGGAGCCTCTATCAATGACACCATGTCAGATGGACAGACATTGCTGCACATGGCCATACAGCGGCAGGACAGCAAGAGCGCTCTCTTCCTACTGGAGCACCAAGCTGATATAAATGTCAGGTAGGACGGTGGCGTGCTCTCTCATAACTCCAGGTCATATGTAATGGGGATGCTTCAGAGTCAGAGCCTAGATCTTAGAGGGGAAAAAAAATTTTTTTTTAATCTGGTTACATAAAAAAGGAAAAACAGTGGCACCCAGGCTGTCCAAGTGAAGTCAGGACTGGATGCACGCCTATAATGTCATCTTCTTAGGGGACTAAGGCAGAAGGAGATTGCAAGGTAGAAAAAGTGTTTCAAAATGAAAAATTTAAGAAGAGCTAAGAACCGAGCATGGTAGTGTACACCTTTAATCCCAGCACTCTGGAGGAAAAGGCAAACAAGCCTCTGGGAGTGCAAGGCCAGCCTGGTCTATAGTGAAACCCTGTCCCTAAAAGCAAACAATAAAGAGGCTAGGAACATAGCACTTAAGTAGAGAGCTCTGACCCCTGTATTCTGTCCCAGGACCTCAAAGCAGGTGGCATACAGAAACAAGATGATGGGGTAGCTCAATGATAGGGCACTTGTCAGACACCTTTAATGCTCCAGGTTCAGTCCCTACTTCATGTTCTGTTATAAAAAGTGCAGACACGGGTTATAGGTATGATCTGTGGACATGTACAGCCATAACCAACTGTACTCTGTCCTTCTCGGTAACTGTCAGGGCCAGTGCACAAAATCACACAAATCTTGTTATAAAGGATGGTCCAAAAATCAACCTTTAATAAATGTCAGTTGCAACAAAGAACACTCCAATAACTAAACAACTAAACTACAAGCAGGCTTAAAGGAAAAAAAGGCTTTAGGTTTTAAATTTAAATATTTACGTAGCACATGTGCGATGTATCCACATGTTCTTCAGTGTGTTGTAGAGGTCAGAGGGCTTGTGGGGGAGTCTATTATTTCTCCACATGTGTTCTGATGATCAAACTCAGGTGTCAGGCTAGGTTAACAGATCCGCTGAGCCATCTTTCCAGCCTCAGACTTTTATCTTTGTGTATTCACAGGATCCTTTCTGAATTTCCAGTGTTAAATGATCCTGAATTACAGAGTGGGGGGAATGAAGTGTGGGGGTTTTGTTTGTTTGTTTGGTTGGTTTTTGTTTTGTTTGTTTGGTTTTTGAGACATTCTTGTGTATACCAGATTCCCAACTCTCTAAGGATAACTTTAAATTTCTGATCTTCCTCCCCACTTCTCTCAAGTGCTAAGATTGCACCCATTGTATGCTGGGGATCAAGCCAGGGCTTCATGTATATTAGACAAACACCCTACAGCCAAGCTGTATCTCTAGCTCTGTTTGTTTGCTTTCTAGAGTACAATAGAGAGACATGGTTTCATTTTCTTAAAACAGCTCAGTAAAAACAACAGCCAGCAGGTTTGATTTTCTTGAGAGCATTCTAGAGACTAACTGAAGTGGGTGTAATGGACCCAGAGGCATGTAGGCTTGGCAGACCTGTAGGGTGCTGGTGCTGCTTTCTTTGGCTGCCATTAGAAGCACTGGTTTTAATTGTGGTGATTATGTCTTCCTTCATAGGACTCAGGACGGGGAGACTGCCCTCCAGCTGGCCATCAAACATCAGCTCCCACTAGTGGTTGATGCCATATGTACTCGAGGAGCTGACATGTCTGTGCCAGATGAAAAAGGGAACCCACCACTGTGGCTTGCCTTGGCAAGTAATCTGGAGGACATTGCTTCCACTCTGGTGAGTCATGCAAAACAGAGCCTCTGCTTACAGATGAGGGTATGTTGTGTCAAATATGGATTGGTTGCCTGTGTAGCATTACAGAAGCAAAAGGTCAGCCAAGCAACAAATCCAAGTCAAGGACAAGCAGTGGAAAATTATGTTATGAAGGAAGTCCAAGATTATAGGGCTTGAGATAGATGAAGGCACTTGTTGCAAAGGATCCAGAGTTGACTTCCAGCACCCACATGGGGGTTTGCAATCATAACTCCAATTTAGGGAATATGATGCTCTCTTCTGACTTAAGCAGGCTCCAGGCGTGCATATGGGTGTGCAGACATGCATGCAGGAAAAGTGTGCATATGCATAAAAATAGAATAAGTCTAAAGAAGTTAGAGGTTCAGTGAGGCATGGATTGTAGTCACCTTAATTCCAGTACTGGGCAGGTAAGGCAGTGGCATCTCTGAGTTCAAGATCAGCCTAGTCTACAAAGCAAGTTTCAGACTAGCTAGGGCTATATAATAGGGCTCTGTATAGGGTGAGAGGGAAGGCAGTGTGAGATTCATGTTGGTGCGGCCAGCACTTTGTGTGAGCTGTCTTTAAGAGACTACAGAAAGGAGTGCTAGAGGAGGGGGATTGCCTCAGGCGTCTCCTTCCTGGTGGGGGCTTGATTTGCTGCTGTTATTATCACCATATTAATAAATCCCCAAATTTTGGGTTTGTCTGTATTGTTGACAAAACAGATCTAAAGGAGAGGTAAACCTGGGGTTTCTCATTTATCACTCTGAGGGCCTGAAGTATGACACTGAGCCATTTAGCCTGACGTGTTTATTAAAACTGTTTTGAGGGATTGCCTATTAATTTCAGGTGTGCTTTGCTGAGGGACTTTGGAGTACACAAAGTCACAGGAACTGTCCTGAGTAGAACCCACCTGTAGAGGCACTAATGTCTATTTCTGAAAAACATACCCCTAGGACCTAGTGTAAGAATTTACAAAGAGCAGATTATATTTAATTTTTATGTGGATGGTATTTTGCCTGCATGTACATCTGTGCACTATGTGCATTCCTGGTGCTCATGGAGGCCAAAATGTGGGCATCAGATCCCCTGGAATTAGAACTAACAAATTTGTGAATTACAGTGTGGGGATGGAGAATCAAACCTGGGTCATCTAGAAGATCAGCCAGTGCTCCTAATCATTAAATCATCTCTTCAGCTCTCAAAGAGGAGATTTTAATCAAGGTTTATAATACTAATGAGTGTTTATAATAATGATATCAGTTACTTGTTAACCATGTCTTATCTGAAAAGTAATTGCGCAAAGTTGAAAATAAACATTTTCCCTTTTGCTCGGCAATGCTTGTGAGAAAACTGTGTTTCTCTGCAGGTCAGACATGGTTGCGATGCTACATGCTGGGGCCCAGGACCCAGTGGGTGTCTTCAGACACTTCTGCATAGAGCCGTTGATGAAAACAATGAGTCTACTGCCTGCTTTCTTATTCGCAGGTCTGAAAAGCCAAAGTATCTCTCTTTTTACTCAGCTTACTGCAAACTACCTCTTTTTTATGTTAGGTTACCTCAGTCTTGACATGCCTGTAGCTGGCTTTGACTTTAATAATTAAGATTATCATAGGATCACTGCTTTGTCATGTCAAGTCATCAGAGAACCAAGCTAGGTAGGGAGCCAAAAATTTCACATGCCCAGATCAAAACAATCTTCTGCTTTGGAGATTGCTTTGACCTTCAGAACAGTTCCCACTGTGCCATCAGAAAGTTAGGGTAAAGGAGGCCAAATGGGCTTATCTGGGTACCACCATGACACGTGAATCATAAAAGGTTCATAACCCTCTTAGAGAGTGGGAAATGGAGAGGCAAGGTAACCTGGGAAACTTTATGAATAGTGGTTCTCAAAGTTTAAGGCTGCAACAGTTCTGATTCCCAGGCTGCCCTAAGTCCAATATAATAAGAGAGGCTATGGCAGTAGCTCCCTGTCCCCGAGGGCTTGATGCTGAGGACCAGGCTAGCAGGGTGTGACGATGAAGGCTTTGTTAGTGGTGAAGCTGTGGTTCTCTAGCACTTTCTGCTGGGCAGGGTGGAGGGTGACCTTCTGTTTCCCTACTTCAGTGGCTGTGACGTGAATAGTCCCAGACAACCAGGTACTAATGGAGAAGGAGAAGAGGAAGCAAGGGATGGACAGACTCCCCTGCATTTGGCAGCCTCATGGGGACTAGAAGAGACAGTACAGTGTCTTTTGGAGTTTGGTGCCAACGTCAATGCACAGGTATATAGTTTTACTTTTCTGGGGAGATTAATGTAGAGAAATTGTCTCTTGTGGCAAGGGACCTTATATATTTCCCAGTTCTAGACTTCTGTTTTACCACAAACTATGTTTTAGTGTGACAGATAGTAGTCATATAGCCTGTCTGGTAATTGAATTGATTTCAGATTAATTCTCTGTGCCTTGTTCTTTAGCATAAAGGTTGTTTTGTCTGTTGTACCTTGTTTCTTAGACCCCTTATAGATTTCCACAAAGAATTGGCTTAGTTTCACAGCACTGTATTTAGGACAGTCCTTAATATTCTTCAGCATTCAGACCTGTGGAGTAAGGAAATAAATGAATGTGTGTGTGCATATGCATGTACTCGCTCGCGAGTGTGTGTCTGTGTGTGTGTGTGTGTGTGTGTGTGTGTGTGAGAGAGAGAGAGAGAGAGAGAGAGAGAGAGAATGTTTGTGTAAGCGCCATGTTCTTGGGTGTTTTTATTTAGGCACTGTCCACATAATATATCTTAAAGATTTATCTAGTTTTTATTTTATGTATATGAGTTTTTGCCAGCATGTACATAAGTGTACTATGTGTGCCTGGTATAAGAAGAGACCAGAAAAGGCCCTATACTCTTGGAACTGGAATTGCCGTTTTAAGGCTCCATGTGGGTGCTGGAAACTGAACTGGGTCTTGTGAAAGAGCAGCCAATGTTCTTAAGTGCTGAGCTATCTCCCCAGTCCCAGCATCCACCTTATTTTTAAGACAGGGTCCCCAGCTGGCCTGAGATTTGGACAGCCAGGCTGCCTGGCCAGGAAACCCCATAATTCAACTATCTTTCCCTCCCAACACTAGAGTTAGAATCCCATGCTTTTTACAGGTCAAACCCCAGCTGTAAGTTTGTGAAGTAATTATTTTACTGCCTGAGCCATCTCCCCAGCTCCAGAAACTTGTAGAGATGTACACTGAGTTGTGTAAATGAGAGCTGAGGATGGCTGTAGTTCTTCTGAAACAATGTGTTTGTTGCCACTGGGGGACTGTGGTCATGAAACAGTGTGGTGGGGAGAAGCTGCCAGTCATTTTTATGCCTCTTTAAAAACTGATTTCAAACACAGGGTTTCATAACTGTAATTTATTTTAAAAGTTCCCTCCCTTTCATATTGTCCCTGAGCTTTATCTTTCAACTAGACATGGGAGTTTGTGCCTCCTCTTCCTAGGATGCAGAAGGGAGAACGCCTGTCCATGTGGCCATCAGCAACCAGCATAGCGTCATCATTCAGCTGTTGATCTCTCACCCCAACATTGAGTTGAGCGTCCGGGACAGACAAGGGCTGACTCCTTTTGCCTGTGCCATGACTTACAAGAACAATAAGGCAGCTGAAGCCATTTTAAAACGAGAGTCTGGGGCTGCTGAGCAGGTCAGTGTCCAGCCCCCACCATTCACCCCAGCAGAACTTATCCTATTGCCACTAACTTAACAGCTCCCTTCTACACAAAGATGCTTGTTTTGAAATTAAACTCCCCTTTTTGGAACATTTAACTGTTATAGTGTCCTGTGTCTGCCAGCTGGGACATGAATTTGTTCATCTGTATTACAGCCACTTGGTGATAGATGGATGTGTTGGGGAAGGGAGCTCAAAGAGGCTTGGCATTAGAATTCTGTGGGTGTGTAGCTCGGCTCCCTCTCTGCATTTGCCACATGCTTTAATAAGGAATGTTTGCAAAATATTAAAACTGAATTCGGGGTATTCGTGATATTGGGTAACTTTCTGGGTGTTTTGAGGTGTTTTTACTTAGCACATTAATTTTCCTTGTTCTTTGCCATTTCTTTATCATCTAAGTCCTGGTTGCAACTTGTTTATCTACAATAGTGTGTGGGAAATGAGGATGGTGACTGATGTGTGATGAAAGCTGAAATAAGTTTATCAGGTCAGTCTCACAGAAGCCTGATTCCAGCTTGCTTAAAGGATGTTGCCAAGATTTACAAATCGCCATCTATGGATAAAATGAGATGTGGGGCCTGCATACAATGTAGTGCTGGCATAAAGATGACTGCTTGCTAGCTCAGGCTTTGGTGCCTCACCTTTTCTTTCTTTCTTTATCATTAAGTTGCCCTTAACATTAAGTTTGCCCATACTCAGACTTAGTGTAAGACAGTCATGAAAGGGGACAGACCTCTCACATTTCCCCATCTGGTATGACACTGGTACTACTGATCTGAGTCCTCTGCAGATTTTACTTACCCAGCACACAGTACACGTGGAGGGGGTGGTGATGGTAGGACAGAGCGTGAAGTGTGTTGTCCTCTCTTGAGCATTGGTCTAGTGATGTAGTATTCATTCCTATAACTATAACCCATGCTCGGGCTTGACTTGAGGAATCTTCTGGAGACCTCATGCTTGTCTGGCACTGCTGACTGCCTCTCATTGCTCATTGTGTGTTACTGTGAAGCTTAAGAAAATCTCTAAAGCCTGTTGGCTGCTCAGGGATCGAGATGGGTATCTCGTCTGGTCAAAGCAGAGGCCCTGCAGCTTACTTGTCCTATTTGCTTCTTCCTGAGCAGCCTGCCACTCACGTGCCTTCCTCTGTCTCTCATTTAGCCCCTTCTTGGCTTTCCATGGCCGGTTCCTATTGTAGGAGGGTCCAGGACTCAGCTCCCATCTAAGCACATTCATGAGTGCATGTGGTTGTGTAGGAGCTCTGGAACTGAGGAAGGATGCTCCGTGGCCTTCCCAGCAGTCAGTTCAGCTGTGGGCTGCGGGAGGATCTGTTCTGTAGGGAACTGGCTATAGTGTGATTCTTTCTTGTTTGTTGCTGCAGGTAGATAATAAAGGTCGGAATTTTCTCCATGTGGCAGTTCAGAACTCTGACATTGAAAGTGTCTTGTTCCTGATCAGTGTCCAGGCCAATGTGAACTCCAGAGTCCAGGATGCTTCCAAGTTGACCCCTCTGCACCTTGCTGTTCAGGCCGGCTCAGAGATCATTGTCCGAAATCTGGTAAGCCTCAAGGAAGCACAGGAAACCAGGTGTGTTTGAGGGTGTATGCAGAAGTTGTTCTTCAAGCTGTTGTGAACAAAAGGCATGAATCTGGGAACCAAAGCAGTCCCCCCAGGGGAACAGATGTGTCAAGTCCCTAGTGTTCTGGTGGACATGCTGGGGGTAAGATAGAGTCAGGCCTTGAGAGCCAAGGAGGATTTAACAGACAGCAGAAAGACTGGAGGTCAGCTGTGTTGTCTGCCTGCTGCCAGGAATTCAGCTGAGGCTTTCTCTCCTTCCTCCCTCTCCTCTCTCCCTTTCTGTCTTTTTTTCCCCACCTAGCTGACCTGGAACTCAATGTAGATTAAGCTCTCTCAGAATAACAGACATCCACTGTGTCTGCCTTCCCCTTCCCAAGTTCCACCATTCCTAGATTAGCTGAGACTTTTAAATGAACCGTCTCTTGATTCTCCAGAAAGACAATTTTGTGTTTATAATACAGAGTAAGTTAAAGAGAATCCCCCTAGGGTCTTAGATAGTAATTCATGTAATTAGATTTGAGCTTAAGTCAAAAGCCTGACTTTCCAGTATAATGTTAGGAAGGGAACAAGCCCAGTTAAGAAAGGGTGTGGTGATTGGGCATGATGTATGTCAGTATTTTAGATAGGGGGAGTTTATTTGAAATTTGAGAATTACAAGCAGTATGGACATTCTTGCTTAGTACAGTGAATATCATTGTATTACTTCATAATTATAATATAATAAAGTCTTAGAATTCCTATGCCCTAAGGAATAGCCGTTGAACATAACGGTAGATAATTTGCCTTTGGCACAGGTTTTGCTGTGTTTGCCTCAGTAGGAAGGTGTGCAAGATCCTCATGCACTCCCTCTCTGCCAGGAGGGTAGGTTGTTGGCCTCTGCAGATAAGAGACTGTCTATAGACTTGTCCTGCTCATGGGGCCTTAAATTATGGGAGAGGCTGATTGAGTGATCAACTTGAACAGCTTCTTGCAGGAGCCAAGGTGAATGAGTTAACCAAGCATCGTCAGACCGCTCTCCATCTCGCTGCACAGCAGGACCTGCCCACCATCTGCTCAGTCCTCCTAGAGAATGGAGTGGACTTCGCTGCTGTGGATGAGAATGGAAATAATGGTAACTCCTAGGCAACCTCCTTTTTTTTTTTTTTTTTTTTTTATTTATTATATCTAAGTACACTGTAGCTGTCTTCACACACCCGAGAAGAGGGCATCAGATCTCATTACAGATGGTTGTGAGCCACCATGTGATTGCTGGGGTTTGAACTCAGGACCTTTGGAAAAGCAGTCAGTGCTCTTAACCACTGAGCCATTGCTCCAGCCCCCTAGGCAATCTCTTATGTGTAGTGTAGTGTGCTCTACCCCACCCTCAGGAAGATAGGCTTCCCTGGGAGCAGAGCTCTAGAGAGGCAGCACACAGCACACCCGTCTCGCCACTGAGCAGCTTCCCAATCTGATTGCAGCCATGGTAGTCTAAAGTGGTTGGGTTTTTAGTTACATTTTCAAAAAATTTGTATTTTAAAATTAAATTAGGTGAAGGGGAATGTCACCTAAGTCCTGGTGTCCTCAGAGGCCGAGGCATTAGATTCCCCCAGAATTGGAGTGAGTTGCCTAACTTTGGTGCTAGGAATTGGACTAAGGTCTCTGCAAGAGCAATATATTCTTAGCTTCTGAACCATCTCTAGAGCCCAGTGACTCATTTCCTTTTTCATGTGCATTTCCAGAGGACAATTTATAGGAGTTAGTTCTTCTGTACATGTGGGTCCTGGGGATTAGGTCCTCAGGCTTGGTGGCAAGAGCCTTTACCCACTGGTCCATGTGGCCTCTGTGTGTGTGTGTATGTGTGTGTGTGTCTGTCTGTCTGTCCGTCTGTCTGTCTGTCTCTCTGTCTCAGTTACTTTTTACTTCTCTGACAATGCACTATGACCATCATGGCAGGTAGCACGGCAGCAGGTAGGGAAGCATGGTGCTGGAGCAGTAGCTGAAACCCTATGTCTGAGCCACAAGCATGGGGTGTGGGGGACAGCATAAGAGCTGATTGGTAATGGAGGACAGAGATACATGCCCTCCAGGAGGCCACACCTCCTAATCCTTCCCCAAAAGTTGTACCAACTGGAGATCAAACTTTCAAATATTTGATCCTATGGGGGTCATTCGCATTGAGACCACTACAGTGAGAGACAAAGCAAACACAGAGACAGAAGTAGATTTCTGTGAAGCCATTGAATCTCACCTTTGAAGCCTCCAGCATAGAAAGCAAGGCTCATGAGATTGCACCGATGACTCATGGTGGGAGGAGAGGAGACGTGAAGGGATAGCTCTGTGCTTGGCTGGTCAGTTCTCTGACTGAGTACATTTAGATGGGGTGGAGAGGAGATAGAGTTTTCTGTCTGTGCTTCAGGACTTGCACAATAAGAGAATTTTCTCCCCAGCTCTTCATCTTGCGGTCATGCATGGTCGACTCAACAATATCCGGGCTCTTCTGACAGAGTGTACAGTAGATGCTGAAGCCTTTAATCTGAGGTGAGTGTGGCTAGCTGATCCCAGGCATAGAGCAGGGTCTCTATGACTTAGCCCATTGCCTCCCTGAGCCCCAGGTGCACCTCAGCAGCTTTTGGTTCCGTGGTAATTTTGATTTTATAATAAATATTCTATGTCCTTTAGATTTAGTTAAGATCACAGAGTTCAGAAAATTTCTTCTTCTGTGTGACAGATATGACAGATACATATCTAACCTTTGCAACTCATTTCATCAGAGGCCAGTCACCACTACACATTTTGGGACAGTATGGCAAAGAAAATGCAGCAGCCATCTTTGATCTCTTCTTAGAGTGTATGCCTGAGTATCCTCTGGACAAACCAGATGCAGAAGGCAACACAGGTATGTAAATACTACGGTATCTGACTCTCAGCATCTGGGGAAGATCCCTCCCATGGAATTTGGTTTCTGACATCTAAAGTGCTTCAGTGGCCAGGACCACATCCCTGTAACCAAGTAGACCTTCACATTGGAACCTTCCATGTTCCCATTTCGGTAGAGATAAAATGTAACCAAGATTCGGGAGGCTCTAGGAAATGTGCTTTACTACCTGTAACATGCTTGGAAGAAGTGGCAAGTTCTATCCAGGTGCCTTCTTAAGAAGAGTAATATGCAGGCCTCTCCAGGAGCTCACTTGGATGGGGTTTTGACATCATTTTATTATTAGGCTACTTAAGGAACATCATTGCCCGGGATGTAGCATAAGAGGCAGGTAGGAAGAGACTTGTATCCAGTTTCAGGTGTCTCCTTGTGTAAGATGACTGGCCTCCCCATACCCATGTCCCGTTTGATAATGGAATTCAGAGCCCTCATGTTACTGCATCATTTTGAGTTAAAAATTTAATGAAGTGTCTGGTAAGGGAAAGCCAAGGGAACTGCTGCTAGTTGTAACTTTGTAGAGAAGAATAGAATAGCTTGGTCAGACCTGGCTTACTGCTGAGCCAGCATTTCAGGAAAAAGAGGCTTCTTAGGGAAGAAGAACATTCTGGAACATTTCAATACTGATTAGTATTTTTCTGTATGTACTGAAAACTCAGGTCTTTTACATTTAGTTACACTGCAAAGAGCTTTGTCTTGTATTGTAAAAGCAGTGATTTTTGACTAGGGAAGCAACTGAGAAGTGGTTTTCCCCATGTTCCCTATGCAAGGTAGGAAACTGTGTGCAGTGTTAATACCCTCTGGCTTCTGACTGGGCCCTGTTTTAGAAGACATTGCAGATTGTCCCTGGAGTTCTCACAAGTGCTTTGGTAGTCTATGTCTAGCAGATGCCCTGCCAGTATTCTGCTCTGCCCATCCTTTGGCTGCTGGGAAACAGCCTGACCTGTGATTCTGTGTTCTAGTGCTGCTCTTAGCATACATGAAAGGGAATGCCAACTTGTGCCGTGCCATCGTTCGGTCTGGGGTTCGCCTTGGGGTGAATAATAACCAAGGAGTCAACATTTTCAACTACCAGGTTGCCACTAAGCAGCTTCTGTTTAGATTATTAGGTAAGTGGCGTGCTTGCTATACTATACCTCCTCTATGAGTATAGTTATCTGCAGGTGATTGCGTACAAGTATGGGTGATCTTTAAATCTTAATTTACTCTGAGATCTGAACCTGCTGTTCCCTTTCTATGAAACATTTAAGACACCCACAAACCTCAGCTAGTCATACTGACTATGCCTCCTGGCTGGTTTTATTCATTTAATACTTTTTAAAGACATATTTGTATGAGTGTTTTGCCTGCATGTATGTCTGTGCACCATATGCATACTTGGTGCCTGTAGAGGTCAGAAGGAGGCATCAGGCTCCCTAGAACTGGAGTTAGGGATGATACTGAGCTATTTCTCCAGCCCTGAAGCCTTGCTTCATACTTGCGTGTTTTTATGCCTCTTTGGAGATGTTAGCAAGCATCTGAATGGCCTGAACTGGGTATGGTGATGGCAAAAGTATAATCCCAGCAGGAAGATCAAGAGTTGAAGGCTGGGGCTGGTGAGATGGCTCAGTGGGTAAGAGCACTGACTGCTCTTCTGAAGGTCCTGAGTTCAAATCCCAGCAACCACATGGTGGCTCACAACCACCTGTAATGAGATCTGATGCCCTCTTCTGGTGTGTCTGAAGACAACTACAGTGTACTTACATATAATAAATAAATAAATCTTAAAAAAATAAAAAAAAAGAGTTGAAGGCTAGAGGCTAAAGAGACCTGGGGTCTAGTCCCAGGTGGGAATCCTGGGCTCTCTTCTGGCCTCTATGGACAACGTACACATGTAATATACCTACATGCAGGCAAACCACTCATACAGATTAAATTATGAAAAAGAACAAAAAAATTGAAGGCCCCAGGCCTTCAAAATGGCCGTGTGGGTAAAGGTGCATATACTCAAGTCTGGAAACCTGAGTTTGACCCCAGGACCCAGGTAAAGGTTATTTTAGTTTTGGTTTTATTCCTGTGAAGAGACATCATGACCACATCAAACTCTTCTAAAGGAAACATTTAAGTGGGGCTGGCTTACAGTTTCAGAGGTTTAGTCCGTTATGATTTTGGCAGGAAATATGCAGCATGCAGGCAGATATGGTGTTGCAAATGGAGCTGAGAGTTCTACATCTTGATCCATATACAACCAGGAGACTGTCATACTGGGCATAGCTTGAGCATAGGAGACCTCAAAGCCTGCCCCAACAGTGACATACCTACTCCAGCAAGGCCATACCTCCTAATTGTGCCACTTCTTATTGCCTAGGCATCCAAAGACATGAGTCTGTGGGGGCCATAAATATTCAAAGCACTACATAGGTGAAGGAGGCAACTGACTCTATACAGTTGCTCTTAACCTCCTAAGGCAAGCTGTACTTGCATAACACTCCCACACCCCACTAATAAACAATTTTTAAAACACATTCAAGGCCAATCTGAGCCATATAGCAAATTAGGGGTGGCAATGACAGAAAATGAAAATAGTGAGCACTAAGAAGGAAGGAGATGGACAGAGCACATTGGATGCTTTACAGAATAAGTTCTGGTGTTCTACAGCATGTTAGTGCTACTATCCTGATAGCCATTTTATGAAGAACTAGTGTGGGATATAAAACCATGCCAGAAAGCTTGGTGGGTAGGGCAGGTTGAGACCAGACTCTGTTCTCTGCTCTTCCACAACTCCCAGTGGCACCTGGATGTCCAAGAGTCAGAGAACCCCACAGCCCTGCCCTCATCACAGGCCTGGGGACCCCTGAACCAGCTCCAGCTTCTCCACCACCTCTGACTCCATTTCCCACTCCTGGAGTGGTGTCTCAGTGCTCCCCTGAAGCCCAGCACCCACCCAGTGGCTATGTGGAAAAACTGTCAAGCACTTCCTGTCTCACCTCCCCTGTGGATGTGGACCAGCAAATTGGAAAAAGGAATTCACGTATGACACAAAGAATGCTAAGGTTTTAAAGATATTGGCACATCAGATCCTCATACCATATCCCAGAAATACAGTTTGTCAAGTGTCTAAACTTGTTTAGAGGGCCAGCAAGATGGCTCAGCCAGTGAAGTGCTTACTGCACAAGCCTGGTGACCTGACTCTGCCCAGAAGCCACATAAAGGGAGGAGAGAAGTGACTCCACAGACTGTCCTCTGTTTGCCACACACACCATGGCACACTCACGCTGCTTTATTCTTAAGGATTTTGTTAAACAGGGCTAGAGAGATGACTTAGAGCTGCCTGCTCCTTGAGGATCCCTTTGAGCTTCCCTTTCCCACATAGTCATGGTAGCTCACAGCCATTTATAATTCCGGTGTCAAAGGATCTGACACTCCTCTTCTGCCATCCTTTATGTACGTACATGGTACAGAGACGTACGTGCAGATAGAATGCTCATAAATATACAAATAAAATGAAGGGAAAGGGTTTTTGGAGGAAAAAAATACATTTATTTTTAAAGGATTTCTAAATTTATATAAACTTGTGTACTTGTGTGACTTTATATGCATCTCTTTCATGCAGGTACCCTTAGAGACCAGAGGGATAGTCCTTGAGATTGAAGTCCTTAACCACTGAGTCATCTCTCTAGCCCTGCTAATAATAAATATAGGGGTGTGTGTGCGTGTGTGTGTGTGTGTGTGTGTGTAAACATTTTTTTGGAAAGCTTTGTACTGTTGATATGTAGTCTTAATTTTTCCTATGCTATACACTTGGTCGGTCTTTCCAGCACTCAGCAGCCTGTAGCAGTGCTGCTTCCGTGTGACTAACCCACTTGCCACTTCTCCCTGTCCAGAGCAGCAGCACTCTACCTGGACAGGTTAGCTACTTAGGAAGTGCTGCTGCAGCTTCTCTGCATTAGTTCTTCAGGCCATCTCTCTGTTGGACCCACCAGACTGAGTCACTCCAGAAATCTGTGAATCCCTGTGTCTCTTTGTTGTTCACACATCCCACACGTCTGTTCAAACAACCCCCAAATCCAGAGATTCTTCCTCCTCATTTCCTTTGTTTTGGCTCTCTCTACTGTGCTGCCAGCCCTTCAGCCTTGCCAAGTTTTCTGTGGTGTGGTCTCTGCTGTCCTCACTGTACATTGCCCTTTACTCGGTGCTGAGTCGCACCTCCAGCTGGGTTTCCTTTCGTTCTAACCTGCCTGGCAAGTGCTTATTCTCCAGGCTCCTCTGTGAAGCTAGAAGAGTTGGAATGTCACACTCTTCCCAAAATCTAATGCAGCCCACTGCTCTATGTCCTACTCCTGGAGTCTGGTCTAATCAACATATCAGTTTAACAAGTAGTCTTCGGTATGTTACAGATATGCTCTCCAAAGAGCCTCCATGGTGTGACGGCTCCAACTGCTATGAATGTACTGCCAAGTTTGGAGTCACAACTCGAAAACATCACTGGTAAGACTGCACTGTCATGTGCCAAGGAGTAGGGACTTCAACTGATGTCATCACTTCCATACTTGTCCACAGTGAGCCATGAACCCTTCAGAGCCAGGGCCTTCTGGGCAGAAGAGTGGGGAGGTGATAGGACTGACTGAGTGGGGAGATGATAGGACTGAGTGGGGAGGTGATAGGACTGACTGAGTGGGGAGGTGATAGGACTGACTGAGTGGGGAGATGATAGGACTGACTGAGTGGGGAGATGATAGGACTGACTGAGTGGGGAGATGATGGGACTGACTGAGTGGGGAGATGATAGGACTGACTGAGTGGGGAGATGATAGGACTGACTGAGTGGGGAGATGATGGGACTGACTGAGTGGGGAGATGATAGGACTGACTGAGTGGGGAGATGATTGGACTTACTGAGTGGGGAGATGATGGGACTGACTGAGTGGGGAGATGATAGGACTGACTGAGTGGGGAGATGATAGGACTGACTGAGTGGGGAGATGATAGGACTGACTGAGTGGGGAGGTGATAGGACTGACTGAGTGGGGAGATGATAGGACTGACTGAGTGGGGAGGTGATAGGACTGACTGAGTGGGGAGATGATAGGACTGACTGAGTGGGGAGATGATAGGACTGACTGAGTGGGGAGGTGATAGGACTGACTGAGTGGGGAGGTGATAGGACTGACTGAGTGGGGAGGTGATAGGACTGCCTGAGTGGGGAGATGATAGGACTGACTGAGTGGGGAGATGATAGGACTGACTGAGTGGGGAGGTGATAGGACTGACTGACTGGGGAGGTGATAGGACTGACTGAGTGGGGAGATGATAGGACTGAGTGGGGAGGTGATAGGACTGACTGAGTGGGGAGATGATGGGACTGACTGAGTGTAGAGGTGATGGGACTGACTGAGTGGGGAGGTGATAGGACTGACTGAGTGGGGAGGTGATAGGACTGACTGAGTGGGGAGATGATAGGACTGAGTGGGGAGGTGATAGGACTGACTGAGTGGGGAGATGATAGGACTGACTGAGTGGGGAGATGATAGGACTGACTGAGAGGGAGGTGATAGGACTGACTGAGTGGGGAGGTGATAGGACTGACTGAGTGGGGAGATGATTGGACTGACTGAGTGGGGAGATGATAGGACTGACTGAGTGGGGAGATGATAGGACTGACTGAGTGGGGAGATGATTGGACTGACTGAGTGGGGAGATGATAGGACTGACTGAGTGGGGAGATGATAGGACTGACTGAGTGGGGAGATGATAGGACTGACTGAGAGGGAGGTGATAGGACTGACTGAGTGGGGAGATGATGGGACTGACTGAGTGGGGAGGTGATAGGACTGACTGAGAGGGAGGTGATAGGACTGACTGAGTGGGGAGGTGATAGGACTGACTGAGTGGGGAGGTGATAGGACTGACTGAGTGGGGAGATGATTGGACTGACTGAGTGGGGAGATGATTGGACTGACTGAGTGGGGAGGTGATAGGACTGACTGAGTGGGGAGGTGATAGGACTGACTGAGTGGGGAGGTGATGGTACTGACTGAGTGGGGAGATGATAGGACTGAGTGGGGAGGTGATAGGACTGACTGAGTGGGGAGATGATGAGACTGACTGAGTGTGGAGGTGATGGGACTGACTGAGTGGGGAGGTGATAGGACTGACTGAGTGGGGAGGTGATAGGACTGCTGAGTGGGGAGATGATAGGACTGAGTGGGGAGGTGATAGGACTGACTGAGTGGGGAGATGATAGGACTGACTGAGTGGGGAGATGATAGGACTGACTGAGAGGGAGGTGATAGGACTGACTGAGTGGGGAGGTGATAGGACTGACTGAGTAGGGAGATGATTGGACTGACTGAGTGGGAAGATGATAGGACTGACTGAGTGGGGAGATGATAGGACTGACTGAGTGGGGAGATGATTGGACTGACTGAGTGGGGAGATGATAGGACTGACTGAGTGGGGAGATGATAGGACTGACTGAGTGGGGAGGTGATAGGACTGACTGAGAGGGAGGTGATAGGACTGACTGAGTGGGGAGGTGATAGGACTGACTGAGTGGGGAGGTGATAGGACTGACTGAGTGGGGAGGTGATAGGACTGACTGAGTGGGGAGATGATTGGACTGACTGAGTGGGGAGATGATTGGACTGACTGAGTGGGGAGGTGATAGGACTGACTGAGTGGGGAGGTGATGGGACTGACTGAGTGGGGAGGTGATAGGACTGACTGAGTGGGGAGATGATAGGACTGACTGAGTGGGGAGATGATGGGACTGACTGAGTGGGGAGATGATAGGACTGACTGAGTGGGGAGATGATAGGACTGACTGAGTGGGGTCCCAGTGTGAAGGGAGAGTAGAGGAAGGAGGAACATTCAGACTTACCACTTTCTTGGGGGCGAAGGTTCATCACTGCCTCAGCGGGTGCCAAGGACTACACAGCGTCTGTGCTTAACTTCTTCCTGTTTGCTGTAGCTTAGCTACTCATTAGTATTTTCTTAAGAACTAAAAATTGTGTGACTTGGTGTGACTTGGCTGGTAGTTGGCAGAGTTGGCTGCAGATGCCAGAGACCGGGCTGACCATTTAGAACCAGTCTGCTTTTCAGTGCCTCTCACACTTCTTTATTTGTCTCCACAGTCGTCACTGCGGCCGTCTTCTTTGCCATAAATGCTCAACCAAGGAGATCCCTATTATAAAGTTTGACCTGAACAAGCCTGTGCGGGTTTGCAACATTTGCTTTGATGTACTGACTCTGGGTGGAGTCTCTTAGTGAGGCCCCCAGGAGGACCCAGGCCTGCATCCCTGGCACCTCCCCAGCAGCTGCTCTGCTCACCGGCCTGCCTCCTACCCAGAGCAAGAGCTGGCAGTTGTCTTCCTGCGGCAGAAGACCATGGCGTGATCCCTGATTGTTACAAATGATTCTGTATGACTGTCAGTGTGTCAGACTGTGGTCTATTGCACTAGATGTCTCACTGGTTGGACCAGGCCAGTTTAACCTGCGTGACAAATGTGATAGGAATTGGCTAGCAGCACACAAGGACACTTGGAGACAATGTTCCCTTCCAGTAACGTAGCGTCCATCTCAGAGAATTCACAAAGTCTCCCTGCCTGGGCTGACTCAGAACAGAGCCCTCAGAGCAGAGAGCGGCTGCTGGATGAGCGCTGGTCACTCTAGGGCGGTGGCTACCCTAAGAGGCTCTGGCCTCTCATGCACAGTGTTTTCATAAAGAGAATAGGAACCTCTGCCCTCAAGTCTTTTCTTTCTTTAAGCTAAGCTGTATTTTTAGTGAGCTGCCCTTTTAAAAAGGTGAAATCTTTCTAACAGGGTTCAAAGATGAGAGCTGAAAAATTGTGGCCTTAACAACTGAAAGCTTTACCAATGTTGCTGCTGCTGGGCGTCAGAATGCCTGTGGCAGCTTGACACCCAGCAGCTGTCTCATCTCTCGTCTTGCTGCGTCCTGTCTTTGGAGTCCTCGGTCGCTGCCACTTGAGTGGTGGAAGAAATGCACTTTGACTGTGCTGCACTTTTCTAGCTGTGTCATTGGTGAATCCAATTCAAAAACCCATGTTCAAGAATGCCATCACATGCTCTTCCATCAGTGGTTCTGATAGCCAGCTTGGACTGGACCTCAGCACACACTAATCTAAAAGGGAAAACTGCCAAGAAGGAAGAAATTCATACTGATAAGAAAGGAGATAGCTGTGACTTTGATCCAGGTTCTCTCTCCCTGACACATCCTTCCTGCTAAAACCTTGCCTTGCATGCTGAGTGCTAGTGGCACCAGTTCTGGGTGGCGCTGTGCCTCATCAGAGCTGAACAGCCCAAGGCCCCGGCCAGCTATGAGCAGCCTGTTTTAGAGCTCTGTCTGAAATGATGAGCGAGGCTACGAAGCATAGGTCTTTGGTTCCTGCTGCTGCCGCCTGTTCTACCCCTGGGATGCGGGGCCTCTTTCTTCTTAAAGTTTGGCCAGTGTTTTGGGTTGTTTCTGTTTGGGAATTTTAATTTTTTCATTTTATTATATTGCACACTGAAAGAGAAACTTACACCACTGGGTTTTCTGTTTGTTTTTAAGAAACAAAACCACAATTGCTCTGAGACTCTGAGATGAACAGTATCTGGTCATAGTCAGAGCTTAACTGTCAATCACTCGCACTGATTTTTTTGAGACATTTGATAACCCTACGATACTTGCGTTAATAGAGTATGGCTGTATGAATAAAAGGGACTTCTTTTGGCATCACTTTCTTCCTTGGATAGTGGTATGCTCTCTGTTGCTGTAGAGTTAGACATCTTACTGCCTAAATATGTATAAAATGTGCTGAGAAACCAGTGTGCTACTTTCTAAAAATATTTCTGTGATTTATATGTATGCTTTTTATGTTAACATTAGCTTGTACACAGTGTTTAAAAGGAAGAGTTACTTGGAGGAGTGCCATTGTCCCCCAGCCTGTGACTTACTTCATATATAATCTTTATGGAAACATTTAATCAGTCTTGGCCAACAACTATAGGAGCATGTAGTCAGTTTCCAGGTTTTATTGCCTAAAAAGGGCCACGAAGACCTAGAGTTAGGTTGTTACCGTGGTTCTTTAGTGGGAAAGGTAGGAATGGTATGGTTATGAACCAGGGTGGAAAGGGCACATAGGGAAGCAGGATGACGCTGATCATTGTGTCCTTGCCCTACCACACCAGTTTCAGTAACAACCTTGCCTATAACTGTACTTACAATTTGCAGATGATGCCTAAAGCATATGTAGGTTCAAGCTTCTGTTCCTTCAGAGGTCATTGTAGTCATCCCCGTGGCTGACGGGGCTGTGTGACTTGAGCATTGGTAGCCATGCTGTAGATGTGGCTCAGGCTTTCTTCCACAGCCGCAATCCCCCAGACCATGCCATGCTCACTGTGCTGCCCTCCTGCTGTACACTGCCCTGGCCAGGACCAGACTTACTGTGTGTCTCTCCTGTGCTCTCTCCATGCTGACCAGATTTCACCATGAAATTGCTTACCTGTTCTTGTTCGGTCTTATCACTACCTTAAGAACTAGCAGCAAAACTTCATTTATTCATTCAAAAAGTTGTTGGTTGTGAATGAGCCAATCAGGAAGAATCAAGTTTACTGAAACATAATTGCTGCATCAGTTAACACTGCTATACTCACCTAGCTTTTTACCTGCCTCTTGTTCATCATGACTGCTGTACAGTGTATCATTAAGGTTTTAAAGATAGAGGTACAGACCATGTGCTTACACTAGTTTGCTATGATCTTCTAACACAGCAATGTCCCACAAGCTTAAGTGCCTACACTGAGGACTCCCTTGTTTCCAGTTGTCTTTTCATTGGTGTCTCACTCAGTGATGTGTTAGAACACGAGTTTCGGGCCTATTCCACCCCAGTAGCCAATTCAGTCCAGTCTGAATATTAGACTGCTCAGTTCATCTGCCATATTCTCTCCAAGGAGTGGGGTCCACATGATGTTTCTGTCCTCTACCTCAGAACCATGAGTTGTTTCTGACTACCCATCAGCTTCCTCCCTCTCCTTGAGTGGGTCTTTCATGAAGCTGGGTGTGTGGAATCTCACCACCCCGCCCAATTTGCGCCCATCCCCCATACTGAACCGTTCCTGTACTAGTCTTGTTTGCAGGCAAGGGGTGGAAGACAGGCCCCCATCTAGGATTTCCTTACCTGGAGAAGAGAAAAAGTGGCTGAACTGCCAAATGCTTAGGAGAGGAAGCAACAGCAGCATGTAAATGTCTCCCTCACAGATGCTGGCTTCCCTCAGGATCAGCCCCTAGAGCCACCTGAAGCTCCAGAGCTCCCCTGCCAGCCCAGCAGAGGAAGCAGCTCAGCAAAGGCCTCTGAGCTATGCTCACTATACAGAACTGATATAGTGAAAAACCAGCTAACTAAATATAAAATTCCCAGATGTCATAGATGCCTTAAAGACTTTTCTCGGGAGGATCATTGCCTCTTGTGTGGAATAAATAATGTATTAACTCTTACAACCGACAACATTGGTTTTCCACAGTGAGGGAGTCTGGGGACTGCTGGACTTACTGACTTGCCAGTTTGGCAGCTGTGTGGAACTGGGCGTTCCATGATATCTTATGGTACCAAGGACAAGGTGGCAGCAGCTGGGCCATAACTGCAGGCACGTGTTTGTATAGACCACTTTGGCTCTCAAACTGCTCTGGTGCTGCTCAGTGTGGGATGACCGCATCAGCTGGGACCATGGCTAAGGCTTAGCAGCATTGTTTCTTTGGATTCTGTGTAATGGAATGTATTTTTCAAATATTGATATTTTGATTTTCTGTAATAATTCCTTACAATAAAAATGAGGTAAAATTGTAAATTTAAAGTGTAAACTTTAATTAAAGACATTTATAGCTACTTCTAAGTCAGAAGTACCAGTAAACATTAAAAAACAGTTTCTAAAAATTGATAATGTGAGGGCTGGAGAGTTGGCTCAGCGGTTAAGAATAATGCTACAGATGACCTGGGTTCCATTCCCAGCTCTCATGTGGAGGCTCAAAGCCGCCTCAGGCACCAGGTATACAAGTGATATACAGAGATGTACATGTAGGCAAAACACTCATACCCATGAAATAATAAAAGTAAATCTGAACAATACATTTAAAAGTGGTTTGTGGACAAATGTCTTGAACAGCTACCCTCCACATTTCCTATTCTAGCATCCCATGTGACACATACTGACAGACCTCACCAGCGTTCTGTGCAGAGTGAGCAACTGCTGCATCCCTGCCTCTCCAGTGCAAGCTTTACTTTATGGTTGCACATGTGACTGCTGATGCAGAATCAGCTGTCTGACACCATGGAAGCTGTCCAAAGAATCCTAGACGCCTTTACTCCATTATTTAAAAGCAACTATAAATATTCACCAATGATGAGCTTCCTACAGGCCAAGATTTAAAAGGGTGGGGACGGGGTGATAGCACTGTGGGCGTCAGATAACATCAGGGAATGTTTAGAAGTCTGCAGATTAAAATCTGGTTCATGGGGCTGGTGAGATGGCTCAGTGGGTAAGAGCACCCGACTGCTCTTCCGAAGGTCCAGAGTTCAAATCCCAGCAACCACATGGTGGCTCACAACCATCCGTAACAAGATCTGACTCCCTCTTCTGGTGTGTCTGAAGACAGCTACAGTGTACTTACATATAATAATAAAAATAAATAAAATTTAAAAAAAATCTGGTTCATAAAGCCCTGATCAAGTCTAGTACCAAAAATAAAAATCTAGTGAGTGAACCTTCAGAATACTTACTTGGACTAATGTGTTCTTTTTCTACTGTTCTTATATCTGCCCCTAACTCAGACAACTAGCTGTAGTGATCTAACTCATTCTGTATGGGCTTCTTAGGACCTTGGATGGTCCCACCCCCTTTAATGTTAGCACTCAGGAACCAGGTACGGGGCTGGGTAGAATTCAGAGCAAGGTCCTTGATCAGCTCACTGAGCTCTGCCTGGGAGTATAAGCATAGATGTTCACAGTCCATGGAAATATGGCAGTGAGTCAGTCCAGTGTGAAACTGATGGATATGTGGTTCAGGCCCACAATGGTACATACTTTTATGGGGGGTTGGGGCACAGGGTCACACTATAGCCCTGGATGGCCTGGAACTTGCTATGTAGACTAGGTTAGTCTCGAATTCAAGGATCTGCCTGTCTGCCTCTCCGGTGCTAGAATTAAAGGGTTGCACCACCATGACTAATATAGTTGAACAGCAAGTGAAGAGCAGGGCAATACTCTGTGGGCCTGTGGATGATGAAGGTATCCAGGCTGGGTGGGTAAGGAATAAACAGAGATGTCTCAGCAGTTAAGAGCACTGACTGCTCTTCCAGAGGTCCTGAGTTCTATTTCCAGCAACCACATGGTGGTTCACAACCATCTGTAATGGGATCTGATGCCCTCTTCTGGCGTGTCTGAAGACAGCAACAGTGTACTCATAAAACTTAACAAATATTTTTTTTAAAAAAGAAGAAACAGGAGGGGGCTAGAGAGATGGCTCAGTGGTTAAGAACACTGACTGCTCTTCTAGAGGTTCAATTCCCAGCAACCACATGGTTGTTTACAGCTGTCTGTAATTCCAGTTCCAGGGCTTCTGACACCCTCACACAGACATACATGTAGGCAAAACACCAAAGTACATTAAATAAAAATAAAAAGTAAATAGACTAATGGAGGGAGAGGGCTTTTCCTGGCAGAAGGAAGGGTTTCCGTGGAAACACTGTAGGGACTAGAGAGACTGGCAAGCAGAGCACCTAAGGAGGGAAGAGATGCCAGAGCAAAGCCAGATAGGCAATGTAGAAGAACCCTCTGCCAGTGCTGCATGTGATCCTCGAAGATATGGGGGACCCCTGGGAGGGTTAAGTGGGAACTTGCCTGAAGAAAGATGACCTAATTCAACAACAGGGCTCAGCTGCTTCTGTCCATTGGTTGGGTGCAAATAACTGCATCTGACTCTTTAAGCTGCGTGTTGGGTCCTTTGGAGGGCAGTCATGATAGATCCCTTTTTTGTGAGCATTCCATAGCCTCAGTAATAGTGTCAGGCCTTGGGACCTCCCCTTGAGCTGGATCCCACTTTGGGCCTGTTACTGAACCTTCTTTTTCTCAGGCTCCTCTCCATTTCCATCCCTGTAATCCTTTCAGACAGAAACAATTATAGGTCAGAGGTGTGACTGTGGAATGCCCCCCCTCCCTCACTTGTTCTGTCTTCCAGCTGGTGGTGGGATCTATAAGTTCCCTTTCCCTAGTGCTGGGCATTTATTTCATCGAAGGTCCCTCTCTATGAGTCCTGGGAGTCTCTCACCTCCCAGGTCTCTGGTGCATTCTGGGGGGTCCTCCCAACCTCCTATTTCCTGAGGTTGCCTGTTTACATTATTTCTGCTGGCCCTCAGGGCTTCAGTCCTTTTCCCTCACCCAATACCAGATCAGGTTCCCCTCTACCACCCCCCCACACACACACACTGTCCACATTTCCTCCCAAGTCCCTCCGTCCCTCCCTCCCCACTTGTGATTGATTTCTTCTCCCAAGTGGGACTGAGGCATCCTCACTTGGGCACTTCAGCTTGTTGAGCCTTGTGAATTCTGTGGACTGTATCTTGTGTATTCTGTATGGGTTTTTTTTCTTTGGCTAATATCCACTTATTAGTGAGTACACACCATGCATGTCCTTTTGGGTCTGAGTTACTTCACTCAGGATGATATTTTCTAGGTCCATCCATTTGCCTGCAAAAGTCAGGATGTCCTCGTTCTTAATAGCTGAGTAGTATTCCATTGTGTAAATGAACCACATTTTCTGTATCCATTCTTCTGTTGTGGGACATCTAGGTTGTTTCCAGCTTCTGGCTATCACAAATAAGGCCATTATGACAGTGGAACATGTGCTCTGTGGCATGGTGGGGCATCTTTTGGGTATATTCCCAAGAGTGGTATAGCTGGGTCTTTAGGTAGATAGATCTATTTCCAATTTTCTGAGGAACCACGAGATTGATTTCCAGAGTGGTTGTACCAGTTTGCAATCCCACCAGCAATGGAGGAGTGTTCCTCTTTCTCCACATCCTCTCCAGCATATGTTGTCACCAGAGGTTGTGATCTTAGCCATTCTGACTGGTGTAAGGTGGACTCTCAGGGTCGTTTTGATTTGCATTTCTCTGATCACTAAGGACTTTGAACATTTCCTTAGGTGTTTCTCAGCCATTTGAGTTTCCTCAGTTGTGAATTCTCAGGTTAGTTCTGTACCCCATTTTTTGATTGGGTTGTTTGGTTTTTTTGGTGATTAACTTGAGTTCTTTATATATTTTGGATATTAGCCCCCTACCGGATGTGGGGTTAGTTAAGTTTTTTTTTTCCCAGTTAGTAGGTTGCTGATTTGTCTTATTGACTATGTCCTTTGCCTTACAGAAGCTTTCCAGTTTTATGAGATCCCATTTATCAATTCTTGATCTTAGAGCATGGGCCATTGGAGTTCTGTTTAGGAAATTTCCCCCTGTGCCAATGAGTTCAAGGCTCTTTTCCACTTTCTCTTCTATTAGATTCAGTGTATCTGGTTTTATGTTGAGGTCCTTGATCCACTTGTTGAATTAGGGAAGGCTGAAAGAAACTGAAAAGAGCAACCCTGTAGACCAGCAGTCTCAATTAATCTGGACCCCTGAGATCTCTCAAACACTGGACCACCAAACAGACTGCATACACCAGCTGATGTGAGGCACCCAACACACATACAGCAGAGGACTTCCAGGTCTGTGTTCATTCAGAGATGAAGCACCTAACCCTCAAGACACTGGAGGCCTCAAGGAGTTTAGAGCTCAGGTGAGGAGGAGGTGTGGGATATGGAGCAGTCGGATGGTAGATGGGGAGGGTGGGGGGGTGGAATATGGAGTGTAAAAACTGAATTACAAATAGAATTAAATTGAGAGACACAGAGAGAGAGACAGAGAGGGAGGGAGGGAGGATCAAGCACACCAGGGAAGAGGCTGGAACATCAATACTTGCCAGCCTTCTGGAGACCAAGAGGAGGAGGGATAGAGAGAAAGAGCTGGCAGGCAGGACATACGGGTACAAACTGGCCTGCCAGGATTTCTGACCACCTGCTAGACTTCCCTGGGCAGGATGTGGATGGTGGTACTGGTCATGTGGTGGTGTCTTGGCCGAAATCAACTTGGGAGGAAAGGGTGTATCTTATACTTCCAGGTAATAGTTTACCGCTGAGGGAAATCAACAGGAGCTCAATGAAGCAGAAACTATAGAACAATGCTGCTAGCTGGCTTGCTCAGCTGCCGCCTTTTTCTTCCTGTTTTAAGACAGAATCTTGCTATATGTATCCCTGGCTGTCCTAGAACTCGCTCTGTAGAACAGATTGGCCTCAAACTCGGAGGTTCACCTGTCTCTGCTTCCCAGTGCTGGGATTAAAGGTGTGTGCCTCCATTCCTGGCTTCAGCTACCTTTCTGTATAACCAAGCCTATCTTAAAAGTAACCTGTAAAAATCTGAGGCTCATTGCCTCAGTCTGCTAACCTAGCCCTGGAAGCTTCTAGCCTCCACACAATCTTACATAAAATGTTTTCTGAAAACCTGCTGCTGAATAAACTCACCGCATTTTCTGGTTTTTTTTTTTTTCTGATCTCTGGCTGGCTGGTTCATTCAGTTCTTCTGGCTCAAGCTTCTCTCCAAGCTCAGTTACTCTATCTGGCTTCTCCCTTTCAGTCTCGCCTGAATTGCCTCCTCGTGACCTCATAGTAACTTTGGCAATCTGTTCTAATCTTCTGGCTCCTTAATCTCTGCCTTGA
Organism: Mus musculus; assembly: GCF_000001635.26. Lineage (NCBI taxonomy): Eukaryota > Metazoa > Chordata > Mammalia > Rodentia > Muridae > Mus > Mus musculus. The sequence continues at coordinate 72,776,178 of NC_000077.6, forward strand.
TCTTTCATCACCTGTGTCTAGTTTGTTCTCTCTCTCTCTGCAACCTGTATCTGTACAACTGTCCCAGTGAAACTGTTTCCTCTCTCCACACTGCTCCCTTAAGTAGCTTCCCTTTCCTCTCTTCTCCTGAGGGTTGGGCAGATCCTATTCTGTCAAATCTTTCTCTGATTCATCACTTTGTCTGCCCCTCAATTAGACATCACTTTCAAACATGGATGCTTCCTTCTACAAACTAACTTTACCATCATTATTTGGGATTAAAGGTGTGTGCTAAGGACTGAGCCATACCATGACTAGAAACACAATCTCAAGGTTCACAATGTGATCAAATAGCCTGCAACACCCACCTGCTCCAGTGACACAGCCACTGTGGGTCACCTTCTATTAGCAGCTAAAGAAAATACCAAGTCTCCATGCATACACAGAGGGAGATAAAAGAACCAGGCATGGCGCTTTGCACCTTTCATCTCAGTAGAAAGCAGAGGCCAGCTTGATCTCTACAATAAATTCAAGGAAAGCCAGAGCTACATAAAAAAATCCTGGGTTTTTGTTTTGTTTTGTTTTTAAGAAGAATGGAAGAAAGAAACTGCTTCACAGACATGCCTCAGGCCATGGGCTAATGTGATCTGGATGATTCCTGCTATTCTCTTCCCAGATGAGTCTAAGTTTGTGTCAAGATGACAGCTGAAATCATGACATCTAGTGACAAGGATGATGACAATGTTAGAAATGTGGTGCTTGTAAGGCTGAGGAGATGGCACAGTTGGTAAAGTGCTTGCCATATAAACATAAGGACCAATATAAACATAAGTACCAGAGTTTAGATCCCTGTAAAAAATCAGGGATGAGGACACACATCTGTATCAGAGCACTGGGGAGGACTGACAGGAGGAATCCTAGAGCTTGCTGGCCAGCTAGTCTTACCAAATAAGTTATGGGTTCAGTAAGAAACCTTGTCTCACATAATGAGTTGGAGAGAAATACAGAAAGGCATCTAACATCATATTCACACACACACATATGCATCATGCACACAAAAGAAAAAAAAGCAATGTGGGAGTTACAGTGCCTGCAGAACTCACAGACATCTTTATTATCAAGCTTTTTGATTGGAGATGCTACCTCAGAAGGAACCCCTAAGGGATGGGACCAGTGCAGCAAGTGAGGGCTTTATGAGGATCTTGCAGGACATCATGGTCAAAAAGTCAAGAGCGCTGGGCGTGGTGGCACACGCCTTTAATCCTAGCACTTGGGAGGCAGAGACAGGTGGATTTCTGAGTTCTAGGCCAGCCTGGTCTACAGAGTGAGTTCCAGGACAGCCAGAGCTACACAGAGAAACCCTGTCTCAAAAAAACGAAAAAAAAAAAAAAAAGTCAAGAGCAATGAAGCTCAAGGACCTAGGGATATAGCTCAGTTGGTAAAGTGCTTGCCTAGCATGTATGTGGCTCCGGTTCATTCAACCCCTCCTACTGACTAAACTGGGCATGGGAGCACATGCTTACATACTGAGTTCAAGGCTGACCTGGAAACATGAGATCCTGCCTCATAAAGTCAAGTAATTTTTTTTTTAAGTAGCAGAGATCAAGATAGGTAAAATTAGTAGGACATAGTGGTGCATGTCTTTAATCCCAATACTCGGGAGGCAGAGGCAGGTGGATTTCTGTGAGTTCCAGGTCAGCTCCGTCTACCTGGTGACTTCCAGGATAGCTAGAGCTACATAATGAGACCCTTTCTGGAAAACGAAAACAAGAACCAGAAAGAGATGAGAAGAGCTGCGGCTGTGCAGCAGAGAACGGAATTCTGCAGCGGGGGTGAGAAACCTGCAGCGAAGCCTCTTACAGCGTGTGGCAGTCATAGAGGGACAACTTTTCACTAGCAATATGAGTAAAGAAAGCTGTTTGATGCACACCAGGGCAGGGGGATTATGGTGTGCTCCATCTGTGTAAGTCAAGCCCCAGAATCTGCTACTCTAGTTTATTATCTCATCTCACTGGACCATCCCAGTTCTCATGGAGTCAGTTTGCCCTGGAGTAGAGGTTTTAGAAATGTCACAAATGTCAGAAGTTAAGAGCTCAGTCAATTACCCTGTGACTTAGAACAGTTACCTTCATTTTACTAAGGTGCAAAATCTTCTTGGGAAATGTCTGATTTTCCACTGAGAACCACAGTCCTGCTCCAAGTACCAGCAGGACTGGCATGATGGGCAGAGTGCAAGCTCTGATTCAGGCAACACCAAGTCTACGGCAAGTCCCTTCTGGAGCTCTCAGACTCCTTATCTGATCAATTCTATGTTGATTTCACTTTGTTCATTAATGTCTGCAGGCTCTGAAGGAAGATGAGAGAGGACAGAGGTTCCAAACACTGTCAGAACAAGCTGACCATATGAGATAGGCTATCAGGCTCTTGTCTCAGCCAGTAGAATTGTGACCCACATTTGCAGAGTGTGGTTGGAGTCCTTGACACTCCTATTTCAGGCCAGGAGCCATGCTAGGGCACAAGATCGAGGGCTTTCTGTAGATCTGGAAGGTTCTCCATGTGTCAGCCACATACAGGACACCATCTTAGAGTGGGAAGGAACATGTGGTAGCCAGTGGTGGGCAGCCTGTGTATTCTTCCAAGTTGGGGTTGTCCAAGTCCCCATGATTTGAGTGTCTAGGGTTGTCTTGCTGGTCACTAGGAGGGCCAGTTGTTCTCACACACACACAATGGGGCTCCTTGGCCCCTGGCTTATACAACTTCCTGGGGACACCAATCCAGTCTCTGTGCACACCTCCACTAGGAAAAAAGGAAAGAGGATTTCTTAAAAGTATGAACTTAGAAGCCCTGGGATTGAAGGAGGAAACACTGAGCAGGGAGTTATAAAAGGAAAAGCCCTTTATTCCACTTCCTATCTCAACCTGAGGCCTAGCTCCCCTACCTCCAGCTTTCCACACACAATGCTAACAATACCTTCCCTGGAAGGAAGCAGAGTCCATGTCCCTTTCACTGTGCCCTTGCCCCACCCCTGTTCTTTCTCAAGCAGCAGCAGCAGCAGCAGCAGCAGCAGCACTTTCCTGAGCTGCTGCTGGGACTGAGAGGTCTCCCCCAACTAGCCAATGAGCATCCCTGTTCACTCTCCTTTACATCTGTGCTGAGCAGCATCTTTATCTTAAGGGTTGGAGCATTTGATTGGGTGGGCCTTGGCATCTGTGTGGCAGCAACCTGTGCTGGCTCTGTATGGATCCAACTCCTGAGATTGCCAGACTTCAGGGAACGAGGATTCCATGTTGGCCCAGCATACGCTGGCAACCTCCTATTGGGCAGAAGAACCTAACTCATTTCAGTGTATTGCATTTGACCCTTGGTAGACTCAGAGGTCCTGCAGAAGGAAGTGAAATTCATAAAACTGACCCTCATATATATAGGTTCCAGTGCTTGGACCAGGACTACTGGCCGGGAGAGGAACTGGCCCTGTTAGAAACCATCTCACTTGTATCTTATCCATGAGCAGGGCTGCTCAGGCACCAAAATGCCTCCATCTGGGTCCTGCTGTCTGTCCCAGCAGTGAGCTTTACCCTGCACCTGGTCCTGCACATGAGCTCCTTTCTCTCATGGTGGCTGAGGCTCGGGAATAGTTTGTAAGGACTCTGTGGGAAGGCAGGACCTGAGCAACTCAGTCCTGAATACAAGGGATTTCATGAAACAGAAGAATCTTGGGGGAAACGGAGGCTCTCGAGGGGTCCAGGGACCATCTAATTGTACACCATAGGGTACGATTACATGTACATCACACAGGGTACCTCCTACATCTTCAGTGCTCTTTGAGGACACCTGTATCCAGAGTTATATCCTGAGAAAGGCTACCCAGGTCCCAGACTGTCCTCTGTTAAGTGGTACCACAAGAGCCATGTCTTTCAAAGTTTTGCTTCCTGAACCTTAACTTTATTCCTCCAAATTAAAGCATAAGGAATGGGTAATAGGAACAGTGGCTACACCTACAGAAAGCTGGTGGCTCTCACTGTGTGCTCTGTCCACTCAGTGGTTGATAGATGCTTGGTGCAAGAAAGCAGCTCTACACACCCTTAGCACATAGGGATGGGGGTTCTCTCTCCACATCTCAGTAAGAGCTTGACTGTTAATCTGAGAGCTTCATCCAGTTTCTGGTTTCCATGGTCCCCATAACCAGAGCGTTAAAGGAGATGTGAAAGAGCTGATCTTAAGTTTGAGTATGGCTGGCCTGATGTTTAAATCAGAAGTCTCTATGGTACCATGCTTAGTAACCCTGCTCACTGTACTTAGTAACTGCTTCACTGTTTGCACAGGAAGAGACACCCATCCAGCCTGCACCTGCTGGAAATGATCAGCTTGCCAGGGCTTTTCTGATTGTTTTGTTTTGTTGACTTTTGTTTTATTTTGATTTTTTTTATTAAAATTTATTTATTATATGTAAGTACACTGTAGCTGTCGTCAGACACTCCAGAAGAGGGCATCAGATTTCGTTATGGATGGTTGTGAGCCACCATGTGGTTTCTGGGATCCGAACTCAGGACCTTTGGGAGAGCAGTCGGCGCTCTTAACCACTGAGCCATCTCACCAGCCCCTTATTTTGATTTTTAAGGGCTTTATTTTATTTGCTTTGTTTTGCCTTGCTTTGCCTTTAATGGTGCTAAGGATTGAACCCAGGACCACATTCCAAGCAAGCAGTATATAATTAAGCTAAACTCCAGCTACCATAGTGCTTTAAAAACAATCTGGGGATGGGGGTCCACTGGTAGAGTGCTTGCCTAGCTTGCACAAAGCCCTGAGTTCAGACTTGAATACTGTATAAACCAGGCATGATGCTGCTAGTTCCTGGTCTCAGTAGGTAGAGACAGAAGGATCAGAAGTCCAAGGCCATCCTTGAACAGAGAAGTCAAGGCCAGTCCAGGATCTGTGTATTCCACATGAGATTGGGTTGCAAAGAAAATAAAAAACAACAGTACTTGAGGGCATCAAAGAAAGGGTCCACCTTCCACCCCACGCTCTTGTAGGCAGGAATAATTTGTGCTGACAAACAGGAAACTGAGGACCATCCTGGCGGAATATACAGAAGTCATCCAAGAAATAGTGCCTGACCTAAATGGAGAGAGCTCATATTGCTCTTCTAGAGGACCGAGTTTGGCTCCCCGCACCCATAGTGACAGCTCACAACATCCTGGAACTCCTTCTGGGGACACACCACCTCTGGCTTCTTCGGCACTTAGCACATACCCACACATAAACATGAGTTCTTTTGGTTTCTTTTTCTATGTATGAATCTCTCTCTCTCTCTCTCTCTCTCTCTCTCTCTCTCTCTCTCTCTCTCTCTCTCTCTCTCTGTGTGTGTGTGTGTGTGTGTGTGTGTGTGTGTGTACCACTCATGTTCCTGGTGCCTGCAGAACTCAGAAGGCCTCAGATCCTCGGGAACTGAAGTTATGGATTGTTGGGAGCCACCAAGTGGGTGCTGGGTCCTCTGCAAGATTAACAAGTACTCTTTACCATGAAGATATCTCTCTAACCCCTTATATACACAATTAAAAATAAGAATTAAAAAAGGAAAGAAAATCACAAAACTTTATGGGCTGGGAGATGGCTCAGCACTTACTACTTTTGCAGAGGACCTGTGTTAGTATCTCAGTATCCACATAGCCACTCACAACTGCCTGTAACTATAGTTCCAGGGAATTCAGTGTCCTTTTCTGGTCTCCACAAACACCTGCATACACATGGTACACATACAAACACAGATACTCACACATATACACAACATAAAATGAATTTTAAAAAAAGAAAAGAAATAGTACCCAGGCCATCGACTTCCCAGACCAGGATTTCTCCTTTAGCAGGACCTCTGGGGGATTGAGAATTGAGGAAGAGGCCCAAGTCTCAAACATAAGTCTCAACCCTAAGGTTTTCACTTGAATATTAAAGATCCCACTACTAGGACGTTTCTCTAATTCCCTATCTTATGATTTGAATATGATATGACCCCAACAGGAATTCTTGAATATTTGGTCCTCAGCTGCTAGTGCAGTTTTAGGAGGTTGTAGAGCCTTGGGGACCTGAGTCTTAGCTAGGAGAAGTGACTCACTGGGGCAGGCCTTGAAGGTTATATCTACTTCTGCTTCTGACTCAACCTCAGCTTCTCTATACCGATGTGAGAACTGATACCCACACCCCTGCACTGCCACAGACCAAGTGGCTCTACCATGTCTTCCTTGCCAGGGTGGACTGTACCCTCTATAACCATAAAACTGATTGAATCTTTCCTCCCATAAATTGCTTCTTTCAGGTATTTTGATCACAATGGTAGGTATATGACTATAACTCAGAAGACCTTACATGCATAGCATACGTAAGCTTCCTAGGTTAGCATTCAGTCGTGGATTCCCTGAATAATAAATAGATAATGAAAGTGTAGCTCAGAAAATGGATCCTGGAGAGGTGGAGGGGCAGAAGGGAAGGCTGCTTACCTCTTTTGGGAGCACCAGAGCCTGCTGCCCTTAGCAGAGCTCCACTCGGAATTGCATGGTGGGAACTTCTGCTTTTCTCTTTGTTCCTGTTCATTTGCCTCCATGCCTTTAGTCACCATGGCTTCTACCTGGGTTAGTTCTGAAGTGGGTAACCCATCCTTTCTGTAGAACCTTCCAACCAGTCTTCCTGGGATCATAGGGAAGAAGGTCAGAGTAGCCATGAGAGGGTAAGCCAAGTTCCTTTTGGTCATGATTTTTCATCATAGCATAGAAACCCTAATACCTATCGGTGCCAGGATAGTGGAGTGTTGCTGTGATGGACCTGACTCCGTTGTTTGGGGAGGATTGTAGAAGGGACTTTGGACCTCTGGGCTAGAAAAGCCATTGAGTATTCAAAGCTTGGTGAGCTGTTCTGTGGGAGCTTGGAAGATAAGAGTGTTAGAGACTGCAGATGATGGAGGCCTGGCCTGTGACGTTCCAGCGGGAAGTTTGAGTCACTTAAAGACTCTATCAGGGCCATTTTGAGATTAGAATCTGTGGATCTGTTTACCTGGGACTAAAAAGTAATTTAGGTGCAGTCTGCTAGGATGGAAATGATCAAATCTTTATCACCTTCAGACATCAGTTCCCTGAAAACAGACTCATGTATGACAGTTTTATCAATGCTCTGTACAGCTTGAGGAAGCACTAAGTATTCAGTAAATGGTGGGTGAATATATAGCTTAGCCCACATTTCTGTGTCCATGTCAAAGTTCTTTGACTTCTAGAGCCATTTAGTCAGAGCAGCTCAGAGCCTGTGCTTTGGCCTCCACCACTTTTTTTCTGACTTAGTGGACAGTAGAGAGTGGACATTGGCCAGGTGGTGGTGGCGCACACCTTTAATCCCAGCACTTGGGAGGCAGAGGGAGGCGGATTTCTGAGTTCGAGGCCAGCCTAGTCTACAAAGTGAGTTCCAGGACAGCCAGGGCTATACAGAGAAACCCTGTCTCGGAAAAAAAAAAAGAGAGAGAGAGAGATAGAACATTGATTTTTGTTTAAAAATGGCTTTCAAGGTCTGAAGAAAAGGCTCAGAAGTTAAGAGTACAGACTGCTCTTCCAGAGGTCCTGAGTTCAATTCCCAACAACCTCCTGTGGCTCACAACCATCTGTAATGGGATCTGATGCCCTCTCTGGTATGTTTGAAGACAGCAACACTGTACTCACACACATAAAATAAATAAATATTTTTAAAAAAGAGATAGAAACAGCTTTCAAAATTTCTTATTATCTAAGTTATGAAAAAACTACAGCTGGGCAGTGAAGGCGCACACCTTTAATCCCAGCACTTGGGAGGCAGAAACAGGCACATTTCTGAGTTCGAGCACAGCCTGGTCTACAAAGTGAGTTCTAGGACAGCCAGGGCTATACAGTAAAACTGTCTTGAAAAACAAAAAAAAAAAAAAAAAAGAAAAGAAAAAACTACAAAGTAGTTGCAGCCTACATACAGGACAGCAAAAAGCTTCCATTTCCTTGGGAGTCACTGCTTGCTGTGTCCAAGTCCTAAGATGCAGGTCTTAAAAGGCACCACCGTACTGGGTGGAGAAAACACCCAGGAGAGGGTTGATCAAGTAGTGGGTAGTTTGGCTCCCTGTCTCAACTGTGTGGGTCCAACCTCTAGTCAATCCCCCAAAGCAGAGCTGAACTTAGGTTCCAGTGGGAAGCCCAGGACTTCATTCATGCTTTCAAGTTCCAGTCCCTTACCACCTCACTGTGGTGGTTTTAAGTGAGAAATGTTCCGAGGCTCAGGCCTTTGAATACACGGTTCCCCGTTGGTGGTGCTATTTGGGAAGGTGGTGCCGCTTTGCTGAAGGAAGTCTGTTCCCTGTGAACAGAGGGACTTGAGCAGTTACACTTTTTTTGTTTGTTTGTTTGTTTTGGTTTTGGTTTGGTTTTTTCAAGACAGGGTTTCTCTGTATAGCCCTGGCTGTCCTGAAACTCACTTTGTAGACCAGACTGGCCTCGAACTCAGAAATCCGCCTGCCTCTCCTCCCGAGTGCTGGGGTTAAAGGCGTGCGCCATCATGCCCAGCGAGGAGTTACATTCTTGCCTGCCTTCCCGTTCACGCACTCTCTCTACTTCGTGATTATTATACTGTGACCGCTCAGCTTCCTGACTAACTGCCTGCTGCCACGCCTCTCCTGACATTATGCTTCTGAAACCATTACGTCCAAATAAAGTTGCCTTGGTCCTGGTAATTTATCACTGCAACAGAAACTTGTACATTCCTGGCCTATCTGTGTCAGAGCTGTGGATCTCTCTGACTTTCCCATTCAGATATCACTTCCCTTCCTTCACTAATGGGCAGATCTTGTACCGCAGAAATGTATTCTGACTTCTCTCTATTCCTGTCAGTTTCCACTGCTGCCCCTTATCCAAGACCCAGACAGACAACAGCCTTCCAGTTGGCCTCAGCTACAGTCAGGCTTTCCGATCATGCTTCCTCCACAAAGCACCTGGGGCATTTCCCACTAGAGCTCAGATCAGAACTAGGGCTTCACACAAGGTAAGCGAGAGTTCTGCCACTAAGGTACATTCTTACCTTACTACTTTACTGTATGTCAAAACCTAACTTCTAGCCTAGGCTAGCATGAGGTTTTTGATTCCCCTGCCTCAGTTTTTACAAGGTTTAGAATTATAGGCCTACTTTTGATGCTATTTTATTTTTTTAATTTTATATGTATGAGTGTTTTGCCTGAATCTGTCTGTGTGCCAAATGCATGCAGTGCCCATGGAGATCAGAAATGGGAATTGGATCACTGGAACCACAGTTACAGCTGATTGTAAGCTACCACGTGGTGCTTACAATCTCAAACCTGGTTTCTAGGTGTTCAATGGCCTGAGCCTATGGGAGACATTTCTCACTTAAAAACAACCACAGGGAAGTTGGTAAGGGACTGGAACTTGAAAGCATGAATGATGTCCTGGGCTTCCCACTGGAAACTGAATCTGGTCTCTGAAAAGAGTAGTCAGTTCTTCTAACCTCAGAGACATCTCTCTTTCCAGTCCCTTGAGTACTCTTTCTAAACATGAATCGTGCCAGGGGGTTGGGGTCATGGTGAACACCTTTAATCCCAGCACTCTGCAGGCAAAGGCAGGGGGATTTCTATGAGTTTGAGGCCAGCCTGGTCTACAGATCAAGTTCTGTATAGTCAGGCTACATGCAGTGAAATCCTGTCCTTTTTTTTTTTAAGATTGATTTTTTTTTTTTTATTTATATGAGTACACTGCAGCTGTCTTCAGACACACCAGAAGAGGGTATCAGATCCCATTACAGATGGCTGTGAGCCACCATGTGGTGGCTGAGAATTGAACTCAGAACCTCTGGCAGAGCAGTCAGTGCTCTTAACCACTGAGCAATCTCTCCAGCCCAAAATCCTGTCTTAAAACAAAGAAAAAGAAAAACAAACAAACAGACAACCCAACAACCCATAAATCCTACATGTCACTTCTAGCCTGACTAAAACCCTCTAATGACTACTCAAAGCACAAAATAAAATACAAACCTCTTTTCGGGGCCTCCAGGCTCCTCCAGCCATTCAGCTTCTGCCTGTCTACTCTGCCTCTTCTCAAGTCACTTGCTCCTTTGTTCCTGTGGGCTCCAGCACACAGGTTTCTCTGTTATCTGACCAGACCCTGCTAATTGCTACCTCAGGCACCACTTACACTGCTCCACTCTCCCCATATCTCAGCTTGGATTCCCTTTCTTCTACAAGGCCCATTTTGTTGTCAACTCCTCCAAGAAGTGTCCCTTGGCCGCCAGCTCCAAAGGTGCCCAAGCCCCCAGCATGCATGCCATGGTTTTATTTAAAGCCCTGGATAGAGAGGGATCTGCTTAGTTAGAAAGTGTCCTGCAAGGCCCAGTACTTAAAACAGCTTCCTACAGACCATTTGCTTTAAATGTTTGCTACATGAATAAACGAAGGGACAAGGCTTTAGTGCCAGATGAGAAGTCCTTTAGGGTTGGCTTAACACCAAACTTGAGTATTGCATGGAATGAACCTATCTTGTTGAGTTTTAGACATGATGTCTAAAGAGAGGATAGCAGGAGCAGAGTTTTACCTGCTGTGTTATGAAAACAGCTTTACTGTCTGGGTCTCCCAATGCATTTCCAGAGCACAGCAAAACTGCCTCATTTTCCCTTGAGGTCCAGCTGGGCAACTACAGTGATAGATTTTTAACTGTTCTCAAGTTAAGGAAATTTGCCTTCATCCTCTGATGTCCCTGAACATCTCAGAAGACTCCGATGCCAAAACTTTGACAGGAACTGCAGCATACTCTGACTAACCAGAGATCTCCCACAGCCTTTCTAACCCTGTGCCCCACCATATCCCACATCGTTTCCGTGGTTGGCTCATTCCCAAGCATATCACAGTACTTCTAGTTTGCTCCTCCAAAATCGGTTCATGGTATTTGTCATGGCATCCTCTGTTCACTCATAGGATTCCATTCTTATTTTTCTGCACTGCTTTCTTTCCTCATTTTGAATAGAAATAAACATTTTATTTTGGAAAAAATAATCTTGAAAACAGAAGTGTCCTATAATAAAATTGATACTAAACATCCAAAGTAAAAACAAAAATAAAAATAATACCACAGGCGTGGTGGCTCTCGGTTTTAATCTCAGCACTCAGGAAGCAGAAGCGCAGATCTCTCTGTGTGTCCAAGGCTACTTGGGCTACATATCTCAAGTACAAAGCAAAACAAACAAACAAACAAAACCAACTAAACAAAGAAACAAGCTGGACCTGGCGCGCACACCCATGGAGTCCCAACACTTGGAGCACTGAAACAAGGATCAGGACTTCAGTGACAGGATCAACGATGCCACAAGTTTGAGACCAGCCTGGGCTATGAGACTTTGTCGGAAAATACCAAGAAAAACAAACAAACAAAACATAAACCAAAACCTCTCCATAAACACCAGCTCGCCCTCAAGAACGACTATGACCCATGTGAACGTCAGTGCAGCTGAATGTGGTAACTGCTACTAAAGGCTGAAGGTAGAAACAAAGCCTAGCCCAGCCGGCCACGAGCAGCCAACCGGCGCAGGACCCAGGGACATTCTAACAAGCTGACAGTTTAAAAGCTAGGGCTAGAGATGAAGCTTGCCTAGCATGCAGGACTTCATTCATTAGGTCAGCAACATTTCAACTGTCATGTAACAACCTCACGGTGAACAGGAAGAACCAAGTGCACTGAGCACAGAACACAGACATGTGGGATGAGGAGCACTGAGGGGCAGGCGGGAAAGGCACTCACTTCAGCGCTTAGGAAATCACTGCTTTAACGACTGGACATGCAGTAGAAGAGTTAGGGAACATGCCAGGGTTCTCAGAATTAGAAGGGCAAACAGTAATGAAAGCAAGCACTCAGAGGCATTAGGGGCAGAAAATGCTAATCTAGACTTATTCCAACCGCAAGGGGACATTGGTATCTGAAAGAACTCAGACATGCCCATGTGGGGCTTCATTGTGGGGCTGCACACCGATGAAAGGACTGGCCTCAGCCATCCTAGCTAGCAGTCAGAGCTTAGGAAAGACTGTAGTGACCAGCTGGGCAGTGGTGGCACACGCCTTTAATCCCAGCACTTGGGAGGCAGAGGCAGGTGGATTTCTGAGTTCCAGGACAGCCTGGTCTATAGAGTGAGCTCCAGGACAGCCAGGGCTACACAGAGAAACCCTGTCTTGAAAAAAAGAAAAAGACTGTAGTGATCACTGTCTGTAAGGCTGTCTCCCCATTTAAGAGTTGCTTTCCCTCTTTTATCACAGTAAGTAGTGGGTGTAGGACCCCACATATTAACACATATTAACACAGCTGGCATTAATATATGTTTGATCACTCAGGAGATGGAGGCAGTAGGATCAGGAATTCAAGGCTAGCCCGATCTACATAGTGAGTTTGAGACCTCTCTGGGCTACATGAATTCCTGGATGGATGGATGGATGGATGGATGAATGAATGAATGAATGAATGAATGAATATGTGATTAGCATAAGTTCCATTTGAGAAACAGTTCACTCAGGATGTCTGTTTCATCAGAGAGCAATCAAATGGAACTGTTAGAACTGCACACATGTGGTGTGAATCCAGCCTGAGTGTGCTGGAGCCATAGGGAGGATGCCTCTTGAAGCTGGCTGTTAATGCCCAACACAAATGATACTGACTGGGACCACTGACACCAAAGAGCAAGGCCTGGCAATCCTCCCCCAAGATCACCCACAACTTCATGTTCTTCTGGGGTCACTCCTGCACAAAAGCAAGAAGCTAAAATGAGAAACCATGGGCTGGTTTCAAATTTTTATCTTGAGCCTAATTCCTACAGAATCTAGACACACGGATTAACACAAGTCCAGCAACTGAAATCCATGGCAACGGGTGAGGACTACATACCGACAAATACATAATTTTTCTCGTAGAATGAAAGCCAGTTGTGCAGCGTCAGTATCTCAGAGGAGGACAAGCCATTTATATCATCCACAAGACCGGCTTCAGAATAGTCTCCTGTCACAAATGCTCTGGATGCATCCCGGCCTTCAGGAAAGAAATTGCCAAAGATCCAGTTATTAATCACAATACTGTACCAAGTATTGCTTTCTGAAAAAAACATGCCCTAATAACTCCTACTCCTTTCAGGGACCTCCTGGACTGGGGACATGAATTTTTCTCAACTATCATGTACTTGCATTTACTTTTTTGTTTCCTTGGTTTTTTCCAACATAGCATTTTTATTGATTATTTGGAAATTTCACATCATGCACCCTGCTCAGATCCCATGCATCACACTCACTTCCCAGTCCTTCCATGTGACCTCCCTGCCTCCCCAATCCCCAAATAAAAAGAAGGGAAAATACAGGTCTACTTTATGTTGTTCAAATACTCACTGGAGCATGGTTAAACCCCAGTGGCCAGCACCCTTAGGAAAGCTGAGTCCTTCTCCACCAGCCCCCCTGCCAGAAGCCATCAACTGTGGAGAGCTACACTTGAGCATTCCTATCACGATTTTTAAGAGTTCTCTTTAATGGCTTCCTTTTTAGTCTGTTACTTTTAGTGGGGAGAGGAGAGAGTAGGATGGAGGTAGGGGTTGTCACAGAAGCCTTCTACATTCCTCTCTCTCCTGGGCTTCTACATGGCTTCTAGCAATAGCACAGACCTCGAGCATCATATGGTCTCCAGCATCAGCATGTGCCAAGGACCTCTGTTTGGTCTCCAGTGGCAGTATGACCCTCGGACATCAATATGGTCCTCTGCCAAAGCACAAGCCATGGACCAGCATGGCCTCCGGGAGAAGTATGGACCATGGAGGTCTTTTGAGGAAGTCAAATCCAATAAATGGGCCATTCTTCATTTTGAACATCCTGTCACTGTTCAGAGTCAGGGTGATTGGTGTCTGGACAGCTTGTTAGGGGCTGAGTCCATGCAAGCTCTGGACTCCTGCGCTCCATCCTGCTGACCCTTCTGGGTAACGACCTATCTCTCCATCAGCTGCATCCTTGTCTCACACCCACCACAGCTGTTGAGGCTCCAGATCCACCAAGCACACATGGCTCTACTCTTTCATCACATATGCATTCATCATAGTGTCACTGGAAGCTATAGTGTGTCACACAGAGATCTGCCTGCCTCCCAAGTTCTGGGAATAAAGGTGTACACCATCACACCTGGCCCATCAGTTTTTATTTAATTTCGACAATATTCAATTGATAAGATTCACAATGATCACTTCTGGCTTCTGTGATGCTTACCCCACTCCTGGTTTTCCCAGCACCTTACTGTCTTCTTAGTTCTAGGGATCAATTATTATCCACATCTTGACCATCTTATCTGCCCCTGTGGTTTCAGATCCTATATCTAGGTTATGCTTAAGCCTAGACACTCCCTGAGCACAGACTTGTATATCCACCTTCTACTCAATGTCACTTACTTGTCTCACAACCACCACAAAATTCAAAAGGTGAGCTACTGGTCACCAGCCCCAAGAAACAGGCATCTCTTCTCATCTAGTGTTCCAATCAACCAGCTGCCCAATCTATACATGCAGGCTCCTATCTAATTAGTGCAGAGTCTTAATTTTCTTCATAAATAGTTTCTGTCTTCATCCACTGTCTCTACCTGCTACCAAACAACCCCAATCTGCCCTCATCTCTCAGGTAAACTATCACAGAGGACCCCTAGTAGGACCATATTTCATCCTATCAAACTATTCTCCAGGTAGCACTCAGATTAGTATTTTATTATTATAAATTTTATTTATATGTATCTCTGTGTATATGCCAGATATGTATGCATGTTTCTGTATATATGAGTACATGCATGAGGGGGCCAGAAGAGGGCATTGGCTCCCCTAAAGTTGAAGGTGCAGGCAGTTGTGAGCTATCTAACATTGGTGCTAAGATCTGAATTTGGGTGCTCCATGAGAGCGGAAGCACTCCCAACTGGCAAACCAGTCTACAGCACTAGACTTTTTGTTTGTTTGTTTTTTGAGATAGGGTCTTACTATATAACTCTGGCTGGCCTGTAACTTGCTACATAGACCAGGCTGGCCTAGAACTCAGACACTGGTCTACCTGCCTCCAAGTACGAGGATTAAAACTATGTTTGTCATCACTTTTTATCCTAGATTGATCCAAACTCCCTAGGTTGATATTTTATTGTTTTTCAATGCAGGCTATCTCTGTATAGTCCTGGCTGTCCTGGAACTTGCTCTGTAGGCTAGGGTGGCATCTAACTCAGAGGCCTGCCTGTCTCTGCCTCCTGAATGCTGGGATTGAAGGTGTGTGTCACCTTGCATGACTCCACACTGACATTTTAAATGAAAATAAACTCATGTCACTTCCTGCCAAAGTCCTCAATGCTTCCGTTTGCCTTGTGAGAATATCCATAGTCCTTAATTCAGTAGTATCTGCCACCAACCTTGACGCATAACTCATTGGGCTGTCTTCCTCTCTTCCCTCCTCCATGACTAGATTAGAGGCTCTGGTAAAACTTACTTTTTCCTTTTAAAACATCATAAAACAGGGATTAAATACGAGATGGCTCAGTCAATTAAGTATTTGACTAACAAATTTGAGGACCCGAGTTTGCATTTCTAGCACCCACACAGAAATCTAGACATAGCAATGTTATTTTATAATCTAAATATTGGAGATGCAGAGAGAAGAGACTGTACTTTAAACCTACTAGGATGACCACAATAAAAAATCATTAAGATCCAGGAGTACTGGTTCACTACTCTAATTATAGCACTTGGGAGGTTGAGGTAGGATTGCTGTGTGTTCAAGGGCAGTTTGAGCTACATAATGAGACTTCATCTAAAAATGGAAGTAGGGGAAGAAACTGGGGGATGTATTTTAACAATAAAATTCTTGCCTAGCATGCATGACACATTGCAATGAATCCTCAGGATTATAAAACAAAACAAAACTAGTAACAAGTTTTGGCAAGGATATGAGGAGAAACTGAAACTCAAGTGCATTCCTGTGGGAATATACAACAGTACAGAGACATTAAAGGCAACTTGGCAATTTCCCAAAGGAGCCAGAACCTAAGGGAACATATATTCACACAGAAACATACTCACCAATGCTAATGCCAGAATTATCTACAAGGAGTGAAAATAGGGCTAGCATGATGACTAAGTGGACACAAATGCTAGCTGTACAAACCTGACAACTGGAGTCCAACCAGCAGAACAGAAGCATAAAAGTCAAATGCAGTGATGTGCATCTGTAATCCCTACAGTTCTCCAGCAAGGTCAGAGACAGAGACAGAGGCAGAGGCAGAGGCAGAGGAGGCAGAGGCAGAGAGAGAGGCAGGAAAATCACCTTAGAAGCATGTAGGTCAGCCAGCCCTAAAGAGATGAGTTTGGAAGAAGTAAGAACAAGAGGCGGGAACTAACTCCCAATTTTTTTTCTGATCTCTATATGCCATACTGTGGCACACACACACACACAAAGCATATACACTTACCAAATAAAAATTTTTAAGTGGAACTAGCCCAAAAGCCCATTAAATGTAATATTTACACATGCAGTACAGTATTACTTGGTCATAAAAAAGAATGAGTGCTGGGTGTGGTACAAAAGGAGGTAGAGGCAGGTAGCTCTCTGTGAGTTCCAGGACATCAGGACAGCATGATCTCCATAGTGAGTCCCAGGCCAACCATGGCAACATAGTAAGACCTGTCTTTTTTTTTTTTTTTAAATGGCTGCATGTTGATAACACTATGGATGAACTTCAAAATCTCTAAACTGAGTAAAAGTCATGTAGAGGAATTTTAGTCCAGCAACGTGGCTGCTCAGGCTGGAGTACAGCCACACCCTTAGTACACTTTAATCCCAAAGAAGGTAAAGTTAGTTTGTAGTGACTTCTAATTGACAAAGTGACAAATCAGGGAAATATCTGACAGAATGAGTCAGAGACAGGATCTGCCCAACTCTCACGAGGAAAAAGAGGCAACCTAAGAAGGAACAGCCCGGCAGCAGAGGGGAAGGCGGCAGTTTTACAGAGATAAGTGAAAGATGGAACAGACTAGATACAGGTAAAGGCGGAATGAGCCAGAAGATGAGAAGGAGCCAGATTAGAAAAGAATGCCAGAGTTAGTTTAAGGCCAAGCTGAGCAATAGAGTCAGAGGTCGAGAGAGAAGCCAGATTGAATCAGTCAGCTTGGAAAGGAGTTGGAGCTTTAACAGTTGAGTTGAACCAGCCAGCCAGAGCTCAAACAGAACTAGAAAGGGTGAGCTTATATAGGAGTAAGTCTTGGAGGCTGAAAACATTCTAGGCCCGGATTAGATTGTCTGGGAGCTAGAAGCTTCCAGGACTAGGCCTAGGTTAGCAGGAGACAGTAAGCCTTCCAGGTGACAATTACATCAGGTGAATAAAAGTTACTTTTACAAAGCTAGACTAGAAAAGGACATGTGGGGCTGGAGAGATGGCTCAGTGGTTAAGAGCACCGATTGCTCTTCCAAAGGTCCTGAGTTCAAATCCCAGCAACCACATGATGGCTCACAACCATCCGCAATGAGATCTGACGCCCTCTTCTGGTGTATCTAAAGACAGCTACAGTGTACTTAGATATAATAATAAATTAAAAAAAAAAAAGAAAAAAGAAAAGGACATGTGTGAGGTATATGATTCTATTCATAGAAGGGGCAAATCCATAGGAAGAGAAAGTACACAGGAATTCCCAAGGGTTGTGGGGAGGTAGAGAATGGAGAGGAGTGGATGATGGGTAGTTTCCCTTGGGGATGAGCAAAATGTTCTGAAATTAGGTGATGATAATGTTTGTTTGTCTCTGTGCCTTTAACATAAAGACTTTTCTGTGACTTGTGCCTTAATAAAAATAAGTACTGACTATATAAATGAGTACATTTGCTTCCCTAATAGACTGTGTGGGCAGTCAGACACATCTTGGATTCCTCAGCACCTGGCCAAGGGAGGACCCATGGTAGTAGTCAATAAATGGAGCTCAAAAATTATATGCACAGAACGCAAAAGCTACTAGAGCATACTAGCCCAGAAATGGAAGCATGTATGTTCACACTTGTGCATGCATCCATGACAGCTATACCAGATGTTAGTAGTGTCCTAAAGTGCACTCAAGTGGCAAGAAAAAACTCTTGATTCCAGTCTAGCATTGCTTCTAACTCTCCATGTCCTTGGGTAGGTCCTATCCCAGGTTAGACTGTTTGAAAAGTCTGGAGAGAAGGAAGTGAGTGATCTGTATTTAAAGGTAGCTTCCTAATTCTCCTAAATGACCGGTGGACTGCTTGAAATTTTTGTCAGTCTAGTTACCAGTCTTGCCCTGCGATCTTCCTTCCCAAATAAACAAAGAGAGAGGTATTCTCCTTGGCTAGAAAAACAACACCTTTAAAATTGGTAGCTGGGAAGCTGGCTTACTGGTTAAGAGCAGTGGATGCTCCTCCAGAGAAGCAAAGTTCCCAGCACCCAGATCACAACCATGTTTACTAGTTACAGGGATTTGAAAACCTCTTCTGGCTTCGATGGGCACCAAGTACACAGGTAGTTCAGAGTTGTACAAGGAAGTAAAACACTCATACACATAAAATAAAAATTAAAAGCTATTAGGTTGGTAGTTCTCATATCTTGTTAAGGCTTTTAGTCAAATTACATTTTCCGATCCCCTCCGTTGTTAAGGGGTAACGGGAGCACAGCAGAATGGAGTTAATTTGATAAATGTTCTTAGGAAGGCTAATATACCAAATTTTGTCAGAAGTTTTGTTTCGTGTTGTTTTAGAGCCAGCCTGGCCACAAATTCCTGGCTCAATGGATCTTTGTAGCTCAAGAGATCCTCCTGTCTCAGCCACTCCAGTTAAAACACCACTTCTGGTTTATTGTAGGTATTTTAATACTACAAAAGATACTTGCTTTCCTGTGCTCTAACTTCATTCCCCGCTTGATTCTCATTTTTTTTTTTTAAAGAAAAGCAGACAAGTGCATCTACTAGAATTAAAAAAGACTCAAATATTATATTAGGGGAAACGGAGGCGGGCGGAGGAAAGGTTATTTCGGGTCAGTCTAAAGAGCCTGAAAGCACGGTAGCTCTAGAGACCAGGTAGACTTCTGAGTGTAACCACTACCTAACAAGACACATCTTTCTCCGAATCAGTCACACAGTGCAGCAGACAGAGTCGGAGGGTACATAACTAGCACAGTTGCGTCCAAGCTGCAAACCAGGACCGTGTCCTTCCCACCGCAGCAGTCTGAGGAATGTGGGATGACGAGGCGCGGAGGAATAAATTACTGGACGAACGCAAGCCGTGGCTACGAGCCCACGCAGGAGGAAAAGGTGTGAGAGCCTCGCCGATACCTGCGAAGCCGCTATAGTGCGCCCCAGGCTCGTAGTGCCTCCTGCCAGAGGACACGTCGTAGACGCGGCCGAGCAGTGCCAAGTACAGGCCCGGGTCCCCTGGGCCGCCGCGATAGCGGGCTAGCTCCTCGGGAAGGAAGAGGCGAATACCAGGGCGGGGACCCCACCAGTCCATCAACCACACGGCCATGACAGCCACCGCCGCCACGGCCAGGCTCAGCACCACACCAAGCCCGCATATCCTCAGCATCTATACAGCAACACACCAGACACGCTTCGGAGGTAGCCACCTCTTAAGCCACCACTAAGACAGCAGAGACGCCGGCCGTGACGTCGGCAGCGCGACACTGACAGACTTCACAGCAAAGTTGACTCTTTTGCCCCCGACTCTTTCTTCTTTTCTTGTCCAGCCTAGATTCTGAACGTGAAGCGTGGAGCAGAAAAGGGGAACAGTACAGAGAAAAAACAAACAAACAAACAAACAAACAAAAAGTCCTGGCTTACAGTTTATCCGCCCTCAACAAAGATGGCGGCAGAGGCGGCTAGACGGATACGTTAACGGGTGGGTTCCCGGGCTTCATTAAGCTGTCGTGAGCAAATGGAATCCGCTTGACGGCTCCGTTGCGACATCAGGCCTCGCTCGACAGCCAGGAAGCCGGAAGTCACTGCCGCCGCTGTGGTCTCCACCCCGTCCCCGCCCGCCAGGAGCTGTCGGAGGTTGACAGGTCGTGGCTGGGAGGCGGCGGCGGCGGCGACACCTCCGAGCACCCAAGACGGAGACCCCATGGGGAACGCTCCGAGTAACAGCAGCGAAGACGAAGCGGCGGCCGCAGGGGGTGAGGGCTGGAGCCCACATCAAGATTGGGCTGCCGACTCTGGCACGACCCCCGGCCCCGGCCCTGCGGCCGCGGTGCTGCCTTCCGCCGCTGCACTCCTGGAACCCGCTCGGCTGCGAGAGGCAGCGGCTGCGTTGCGGCCCGCACCTCCCTGCGAATCCCTGGTGTCGAGGCACCACGGCGCGCTCTTGCGCTGGCTGGAAGAGCGGCTGGGCCGCGGTGAAGAGTCCGTCACCCTGGAGCAGTTCCGGGAGTTGCTGGAGGCTCGCGGCGCTGGATGTTCGGGCGAGCAGTTCGAGGAGGTCAGGGCTGGCTGGCTGGCTGGCTGGCGACAGCGGTGCGGGAGCAGGGTGGTCGCCAATAAGGTCCTGAAGAGGTGGGCGGTTGCTTTGCGGAGGCCAGCCAGGAAGCCATAGGGTCCTCGGGTTCTTAGAATGGAAGTATGGCGTTGTCCGAACTCTTTCGGAGTGCATCACTACGGAATTTTGCTACGTCTCTCGCCTTTACTAGAGGTGTGGAAAGTCCAGGCTACATTAGCTTTGTTCCGAAGAGAGGAGCAAGCCAAAAAAAAGTCTCTGCATGTGGTAGGCAGACATTTGTGCAGTTGACAGGCTTAGTTGCTTGCTGGACCTTATCAGAGTAAGACAATTACGAGAAAGGATGTGCAAAGATCAAGGGAGTGGCCATGAAAACCATTCTGTTTTACTGGCCTGTGCAGGAATCTTGTAGAGAACCATCTGAGTCTAATGTGGAAGGAGGGTAACATTACACTGAAAAGACTCATTCTGCAAGCCGTTCATGACTATAAAATACTAGGTTTTGTTTGGTTGGTTGTTTTTTGTTTGTTTGTTTTTTTTTAACAAGTATACACTGGATTTTAAATCATTGAAGAACTTGTTCCAGGCTCATTTGAAACCTTATCAAACCTAAAGTTGATAGGGAAGCGTTAGTTTTCTTGTACTTATGAAATTTCTCCTCATATCTCTACTGAACATTTTGGTTTATGGTTTGGAAAAAACTGACCCAGAGTTAGCCTATAAATCATTTCACTAGCAAAGTTGAGAGTATCTCACAAACCTCTTGATTCCCACCCCATTCCCTTAGGTCCCTATTATCCTGCTCCCTGAAGTCTTATTAATTCCACAATGTTAGGACAAAAGGTTTTTAATGAGTAAGCCATGTAAAATTGTCAGTCATTGATTGGTTAGTGTGTAAAGCAAGAAACCCACAGTCACTTGTAACATAATTTAAAAGTTCTGTTTCCTCTAAATCAGAGGCTCTTGAAATATTTCGAGAATGTCGCCTGCAAATGATAAAAATGCCTACATAATATATTTTGTAAGTTTCCCTGTAAAAACTGCTTTAGTGCATTCTAACTCTCAAAAATACGGTGATACAAGACTGTAATACCAGACTTTGAAAGGCAATAGCAGGAGGATCAATTCAAGGCCATTATAAGCTACATAGTTTGAGTACAGCCTATGCTAGACTCACTTTGAGAAGGACTGTCTCAAAGGTCTAAAACATATATGCATTCACATTATAACCACACACAGTTAGTAAAAGGTCTTTATTAAAATAAAATTTCCAGGATATTCCTGGGAAGCACACATACATGATTCTCAAAACTTAAGAGACTGAGGCAGGCAAGTCTCTGACTCAAAAAAACCTAGAATACTCATAATATGCTCATTATAGTACCCACATCTTTTATGAGAATATGAAACCTTGGTAAAAAGAACTGTGCAGACTTGATCAAGAAGGTGACACTTCTTAGATTTGTTTAGAGGCAAATGAAGACAAACAGCTTTTACACAGTGAGAGTGTCTTGACAGGAACAGAATTATCTATGGGGTTTGTAGAGGTCATGTAATATAAGGCCAAGAAATCCAGTGAGCCACCTGAGAAAAACCCCTCAAGGGTTGTGGCATTATTCACTAATTCAACACCAGCCCTCCAGATGACAGTTCAACAAGCAGATAGGAGCTTCTATGGTGTAAGTGATATAGTAGAACAGTTAGATTCTAATTTAACAGTGACTGTGAGCCAAGAGGAAGCATAAAGAATATAGGGAGTTATTTAACCTCTTCTAAGGTCTCAAGGGGTTTCCAACAATATTTCAGTGGAGATTTGAAAGTGCAAGAAGACACCATGTAGGAGGAGGGAGCAGTGCTTTCAGGAGGAGAGGAATTACATCTTCAGATGTCTACTAGATGGAGAATCTAGTAATGCTGTGTGGTCAGAAAAAACAAAAAACAAAAAAACACCTGCTACTCTTTCAGAGGACTGACTTTAGTTTCTAACACTCGCTGCCTTTAATTTCAGCTCCAGAGGATCTAACACCTATTTCTGGCCTCGAACTGCATCTCCACACAAGTACACACACACACACACACTCACACACACACACACACACACACAAATAAATAAATAACAATTCTCTTTTTTAAAATCCAAAGAGACAAAACCTCATATACCAGTTGTTTAAATGATTATTTTCATTTCATTTTATTTTATTTTATGTGTATGGGTGTGCACCAGTGCATGCCTAGTGCCTGTGAAGCCAGAGGCTGTGTTAGATCCCTTGGAACTAGAACTATGGAGGGCTATGAGCTGCCTTGTGGGTGTCAGGAATTGAACCTAGTTCCTCTGGAAGAGCAGTGCTCTTCACTGCTGAGCCAACCCTCCAGCTCTCTATATTGGCGGATTAAGCAAAAATGTGTTGTTTCGCTTTGGTTTTGAGTCAAGGTCTCATTATATCCACCCCTGGTCTAGAACCCACTGTGTAAGCCAAGGTGGCTTTGAACTCATTGTGATGCTCCTGCTTCAATTTCTTGAATGCTGAGACTGGTGTGCACCACTTCATCCTGCTAGGAAACTGCTTTCTTATATAAAGATCCAGGTAGGCAGTCAAGACTGGTGTGGTATTTTAAAATTACACACCAGCCTGGCTGTATCCATATTGTGTTGTGCACCTCATAGGTACTTTTCATGTAGTGACCCAGTTTGTTCCTTCCGTCACTTTCGTCTTTCCAACAAGTAGAGAAGAGGAAAGGAAGGCCATGACCTTACCATTCTCCTCAGTAGCGCTTACCTCCCACAGACTCAGACTTAGTCAGTCCAGTGGCTGCACTTAGCCGTAAGAAAATCTGGGAGAGCGCTTCATTCCATGGCCTTATAGTTAGCTAAATTTGAGATTTAATTACTGAGGAAGAGAGTAAATGAGACTAGTTGGCTAGGTCATAAATTCGGGAGAATAGATGAGGCCGAAGGAGAGGGGCCAAGAATTTGAGTCCAGTAGCCTAGCAAGGAGTTTGGAAATTGGAGTTTTACTATTGTTTTTGTTGTTTTGAGAAAGGGCCTCTCTGTAGTCCTGGCTGTCCTGGAACTTGATGTGTAGACCTCGCTGACCTTTAACTCACAAAGATCTGACTACCTCTGCCTCCCAAGTATTGGGATCAAAGGTTTGTCCTACCACATGGGGCTGGTTATATCCTCTTAAGAAAGTTATAATCATATCGCATATATGACAGAAATTAACATTACAGAATTCTCAGCCCAACACCAAGAACTGATAATTTATAAGATAATTGGATGTTACTATTTTGTTTGTGTAAAAATCCCTGTAAGAATCTAGAGCTGTGTCACAGGCTGAGTATGTGTGCTCTGAGCTCCCAAAGGGTATGCTTAAAAGTCAGTTTCATAATCCTACCATTCTTTTATCTCACTCTTTATAACATTTTCAAATAGGTGGCACCTGATGACTGACCAGTCAACTCTGTGAGGCTGGGAGGCAAATGGGTGACAACAGCCACCAAACTGAGTCAGAAAGTAAGGACCAAACTAAGAATTCAGTATGGCTCAGTGACTCACATAAGATAAATTCATTTTGGAGCTGGCCATGGTGGTAGTTCATACCTGCAATACCTGCACTTGGGGAACTGAAACAGGTAGTTTACTGCGATTTTGAGGCCAGCCTGGGTTAGAGTGAAATCCTACCTTGAAAGCTTGTTTGGAGATTCGTGCATGAGTTTTCAGTCACTCCTATACTCTTACCTGAAGAACAGTCCTCCTCTATTGGAGAAAATGGTACTATTGACCAAGTGCACAGCTTCAAGAGGGACACACATAAGGCCAGCCAGTTCAACTGAGTCAACCCTAGTCATCAGTAGGGTAACAGATGTCATAGCCAAGTCATTATCCAAATCAAACCCCCCTGTCTCAAAAGGGGGGGTATTAAAATGAGTTTCAGCACTAACTCTCAAGTGTGGGTCTTCTCACTCAGAGTCATTCATTTCCCTTTCCCCATAAGGATCTGGTTCTTTGATTTTTCAGTCTCAAGGATAAGGAATAAGGTCCTTAAGTGTCCTATCAGTCTATAGGAGGACAGTCTGTTGTAATTCCAGGAGGATTTAAAAAAACACAAAGCATTTTTCTTGAAGTCTATATACCATTTTCAGATTTGAGAGGGAGTAGTTGTGATTTGGGTTGATAACCAAGATCTGGTGACCCCTTTCCCTGGCTAATTGATAACCAAGGTCTGGTGACCCCTCTCCCTGGCTAATTGAAGAAAGCAGTTCTATCACAAAGTGAAATCAGAGCCAAAGCTTAAAAACAGGGTGGTGACAGTTTCATGGTGGTTATCCTTGTATCCTGTCTATAAGTGAGGCATAATTATATTAGAGAAAGTTAATATTAGCCATGTGTTTGATCCTGTGCTTTCAAAACAACCTTGGTTTTATACTTGAAGTATATGCTTGTGTATACTTAGGTATTTAATTCTGTGTTTTACACCAGCATTTTGAAAATGTATTGGACATTTAATATGTTTAAAGGATTTATAAAATAATAATAAAATGTCTTTTAGTAGCAATTAAGATGACAAGCTATTTTCCTTTATTTCTCTTTACCAGCACAGGTTGTCATGGCTGTGCATGGTTCATCCTTATAATGTAGCACTCTCCAAGTTCAGCTCACCTGTTCCTTGGCCTCTAATCTGCATTGCTGTTCATGCCCACCCACCTGTCTAACTTCATTCCAGTGACCTTAGTGCTTTTAGGTGATGCCATAAAGATGTCCTTAGAGTTGGCCCACAGACCAAAGTCTTCTAGATTATCAGCTAATAATTCAACACACCTTTTTTCATACTGGGTGTGGTCCAGGCAAAAAAACCTCTTGGGTTTGTTTGAAAGAAGTATCTAATAGATGCCTATGTAGAAAAGAGAGGGGAAGGGAGGGAGGGAGAGATAGAAAGAGACATGAAATTCTTATTTGACATCAGAGATTAGAAGTTTTTGCTCTTAACATAAGCATACTTCTAGAAAGTCATGTAGGTTTTAGGGCAGGACAAAGTGCTCAATATAATATGCTGATAGCAGATAGCAGATGACTTGTTTGTTGTTTGTTTGATTGGTTGTTTTTTTTTGTTTTTGTTATTTTATTTTTTCGAGACAGGGTTTCTCTGTATAGCCCTGGCTGTCCTGGAACTCACTTTGTAGACCAAGCTGGCCTCGAACTCAGAAATCCACCTGCCTCTGCCTTCCCTAAGTGCTTCCCTTAGTGCAAGGATTAAAGGCTTGTGCCAACATCTGTAACAGATGACCTTGAGGTGAGAATTTAAGATGACTAGATCTCTTTTTTTTTTTTTCTTTAGTTTTTCGAGACAGGGTTTCTCTGTATAGCCCTGGCTGTACTGGAGCTCACTTTGTAGACCAGGCTGGCCTCGAACTCAGAAATCCGCCTGCCTCTGCCTCCCGAGTGCCGGGATTAAAGGCGTGCGCCACCACGCCCGGCTTAGATCTCATTTTTATTAATTTGTCATGTTGTGAAACTGAGTGAGGGGCCAGTCTGGCTTTGTTTCTTTGTTTTTGAGATGGTCTGAAGCCTATATCAAACTCAAAACAATCCTCCTGCCTAAGTAACTTGAGTGCTAGTTACCATGCCTGCCTTTGGAAGGGTTGTTTTGATTCATCTCTGTTCATGGTTCTGGCACAAAGCTATTGCCTGGTAACTGGCCCTGGTGTGCTTGAGAAAGCCGAGTAAGACAGTCTTCACACAGCAACTTTGTTTTTCATACTTGGCCTGTGGCCTTTCATTAACCAGCTATTTGTTGGTATTGGAAGAAGCAGTTAAATATGTGAAAACTGAAAACAGTCACGGTTGTGTTAGGAAGAATCTGGAGAAAAGTTGTCATGCACACTTTGGTATGATCATGGCAGAGCATTGGTTGACTGTCTTAGAACGGCTCTGAGCATGAGAACTATGTGGGAGGAATCACATACATGCACTTATCCACCCTTACACCAGATGTGTATATGCACCATAAAATTGTAGCCAGCTGCAAACATTGTAACCCCCTACTGCCCAGGAACTAGATGTATACTCTTCTGAACAGGTTGGAGCCCACAGACCAGCCTGTCTCCCTTCCTGACTTCCTTTTCCCACTGCCATAAGCCAGTGGTTCTCAACCTGTTCTTTGACAAACCTCTATCTCCAAAAATATTTACATTATGATTCATAAAAGTAGCAAAATTATAGATGTGAAATAGCAACAAAAATAATTTTATGGTTGGGGATCACCACAACATGAACTGTATTAAAGGGTTGCAACATTAGGAAGGCACTGTACTCCTAGCTTGGGGAGACAGCTGCTTTGTCCTGTGCTAGCCTAGCTCTTCCAGGTTTCCTGTCTTGGCACCATCTTCTGGTTAGCTCCAAGCCTTCCAGAAGTAGGATTCACATGCTCTGTTCCAAGCCCTGCACTTTCAAGTCCACAGAGCAACACTGAAGAGTAGTATGAAATTTGAGAATGTGTCACTAAACCCAAGACATGAGAGGTGAAAGGAATTTGCCTGGCAGAGGAAGAAAGAGATATTCCAGTATGGCACAGCATGCGCAAGTCTATTGAGTGGAGAGAGCTTTGACACACGGGCATTGAGAGGAAGGAGGAGCTTGCTCTCAGTACAGTCTCTCTGTCCATCTGTTAATGCTGCTGGAACAGGACTGTGCTTTATGCGATAGCACTTTCTACTTTCTTCTTTAGGCTGAGCAGGAACTGAGCTTGGAGCCTGCCAGCTTCTAGGCAAAGCCAAGGGTCACTGTTCTCAAGGCAGGTGGTTTTTATTTTATTCTAGTTAATTAAACTTGTGAGACAGACCCTCTGGGTAGCTCTGGGTAGCCTGAAATGCAGTAGATTGACCACGCCAGCCTCTAAATTTATGAGGTCTGCCTTCTGCTTCCCAAGTGCTGGGATTAAAGATGTATGCCACCATGCCTGTTATCTTGCCAGGTGATCTTTATCACCTCACTTGACCACTCTGACTCAACTTCCTCACTGGTTAAAGAAACAGAATAATGGTATCTGCCTTATGTGATTGAGTTTTTCCTGTAAAGTGCCTGGAAGAAGAGTACCCGGAGTGCTAAATGCTCAGGGAGGTAATGTGTTATGTTATTTTTCATGTGGGTGGTTTTTTCCAGCAGCTGTGCAATAGCAAGAAATGTGAGACTCCTACAGATGTGCAAACTGAGTCCTAGAGTGGGTAGCTAACCTGCCCAGTCAACCACTGGCAGACCTGAGACTCGACCCAGACTTTTAAATGCCCTACAGAGGTTATCTGCGGAGGATGACATGGAAGAAGAGAAGAGAGGTTGCACTGAGTCAGCTCAGATTCCTTTGTGTGCCTTGTGCCTGCTAGACAGGATGCAGCCTTTACATTTAAGTCAGTGCAGTGCTGTCTGCTGGTCTAAAGCCACAGCTGTGGTCTCTGATTATTTCAACATCAGTTTGTATGATGTAGTGTTTGTTGTTGTTTGGTTTGCAGTACTGGAGCTTAAACTAAGGACATGCTAGGCAAGCACTGTACCACTGTATCTCTAGCCTTGCAATATCAGTTAAGGAGTTCAAACAAGAATGGATAAGGTTAAACATGCAAATCAGGTTTCCCTTCTTAGTCTGCTTCTGTTATAGCTTTTGTTGTTATTGTTTTGTTTGTTTGCTTGAGACCAGGTCTTACTATGTAGCCTAGCTAGCCTTGAATTTATAATCCTACTGACTCAGCCTTCAGGGTGTAGGGATTATAGGCATGTGACACCACACATGGCTTTGATCCTGCCGTACTTATGATCTCTTGATTCTACTTCTTGTCTCCTACATGAAGCCATCAGAGTGTCCTGCCCTTGCATACTATACTGTGAATGGTTACCTTGTGAATGCAAGCGCATAGTAGGAATGTTAGAAAAGAGGCCTCAGGGGACCAGGGAGATAGTTTAATTGGTAAAGTACTTGCCATACATGAATGAGAGCCATGAGTTCAATTCTCAGGAAAAATTAATAATAATTCAGGGCTGGAGAGATTGCTTAGTGTTTAAGAGTGTTTACTGCTCTTGTAGAGAACCTGGATTCAGTTCCCAGAATACTTGGCAGCTCACTGCTATGCATAACTCTCATTCCATGGTATCTGGTACCCTCTTCTAGCCTCTCTCAGGCACCAGACATACACAGTGCACTTACATACATGCAAGCAAAAGCCTCATGCACATAAAATAAATCATAAAAAGACAATTCAAGAGGATTTCCCAGGATTTAATCTCAGTACTTGAGAGGTAGAGGCAGGTGGATCTCTATAAGTCTGAGGCTAGCTTGGTCTATATAGTTTCAGGACAGCAAGGGCTATATAATGAGGCAGTGGTCTCAAAACAAAC
This sequence comes from Mus musculus, assembly GCF_000001635.26. NCBI lineage: Eukaryota > Metazoa > Chordata > Mammalia > Rodentia > Muridae > Mus > Mus musculus. The sequence continues at coordinate 72,805,049 of NC_000077.6, forward strand.
AAACAAGCAAACAGACAGGCTTGAGTCAGGAAGAGAAGGTATGGCAAGCCAGATTGCCATCTTTGTGGAGATGAGTTTTGGCCTCATTTATTCATTAGAGATGCAAAGGGTAGATGTAAGAAGTCCTGAATGAGTCAAGTCCTGGGTGAATGTATGCTATTGACATAGTCATGTCAAGGATCTCAGCCTTAGAACCATGGGAAAATGGCAGGGTCCCCCCAGCCCCTGTAAGGCTCAGAGGGATGGCAAAGCCTTCCTCTGACCTATGTGTGGATGCTGATAGCGTATGTGTAGAAAATATGCACCAGAGCTGCCCCTCCCCCCATTGTTAAAGGCCTGAAGACTGCTCCCCTACAAAGACTGCTCCTACTGAGATGATCTAAACCTGTCATCTTGATCCAGCTCTATACCATAAACCCTGCCTTTTGCTTATCTGTAAGTAGTAACCCTACTTCCTTGTTCAGCTTTGTACAATACTTCCATTGAGACCTTCTGTTGCTGCAGTGGAGCACATCTGTTGGAGACATCAGAGAGCCCAGTCCACCCGATCCTGTGGCAGGGTAGGGAGTGGGGAAAGGACGCACACGTATGTGCCTCTGTATGTCTATGTTTCTTTTCCTAATTCCCTCACTACCCCCAGTTAGGCCATTCCTGTGGCCTTGCAAGGATGCAGCAGGTGGGACTTGCCATATTTTGGAATATGGACTAGAATATTGAGTTTTGGGGACTTCTTTCCAAGACAATGTTTGGGCAAGGCAATTGTCCCTTCAGTATATTAGAAATCTACACATAGTCTAATCTGTTTGTTTAAAAGAGAAGCAGAAGCCAGGCATGGTGCGCACGCCTTTAATCCCAGCACTTGGGAGGCAGAGGCAGGCAGCTCTCTGAGTTCAAGGCCAGCCTGGTCTACAAAGTGAGTTCCAGGACAGCCAGGGCTATACAGAGAAACCCTGTCTCGAAAAAAAAAAACAAACAAAAACACAAAAGAGAAGCAGAATAGAATGGAATAGAGAAATCTCATAATACATCTATCTGATGAAAGAAGACATTATATTATTTCATGAAATGTCTAGATCAAATATATGTATTCCTAGTCTCTTAGAATAATTAAATGTTTCTGTTTGGTCGATCAGCAAATAAAACTTGATAAATGATACTATGAGTTTCACTGGCAAACTACAGGGATATCAAAGGGGACAACCAGAATGGGAATGAGACTAAGGCCATCCCAAATAGAGAACTAGCTGAATGGAGGGAGACATGGGATTTAGAAGACCTGATCCCTGTTCCCTCGGATTTCCAGGGAGACAAAAGGAGCAGGTGTGTTCTGAATAGTCTCCCCAAGGGGTAACTTATGCCAGGAAATTTCTATTCACTGTAGAAAAGAGAGTGACTCAGAGGACAGTATAGAAAAGAGACATCTTTAGAGATGCTGGAGAAGGGTTCTGATGTCATGTGTCATATGCCTCCTCTTTCCCATCCTGGGGATTGAACCTCACACCTAATACAAGGCAAGTGCTCTTCCGGAACTACAAACCCCAGGCACATGCCTTAAAAGCTTTGTGTTCAATTTGAGAGTTCCTGTGGACCTAGGATGGCCAGCCCTCTCTGACCTTAATAACTCGGTAGTGGCCTCATGTGCCCTTACAATAATACTTCAGCTTCTCAGCAGCTCTCATTTGTTTATTCTGACCTTTGTCTATCTCTTCATTTACTGCCACTTTCCTCCCCCATCACACCAGGCAGGTTGCCATACAATCTGCTGTGCACTCTTTCTGTACCCACATTCTGTCTCTTCTATCTGGGACAGCCTGCATGTATTTCTCTCTGGGATAGCTTGCATGTATTTATAGGCTTTCCAACTTCCCAGTTATGCATTAAAGCTCATACTAGAGTTACTTTCCTTTAATGCCCACTCCCCTCCTGGGTTTCTAATCCCTGCAGTGTTGGTTGGCTCATGGTATAGTGGTTGGTAGTGAGGGGATCCAGAATCACATAGACCAGAATTCAAATCTCAGCCATTACTTACCAATACTAATTATGTGGCCTTGAACAAAATACTGTCTTTGTTTCTCATTACTGAGAAGATAGCCAAGCCTGTAGGGTTACTGTGGCAAGATGAATAGGTTGGTGTGAAGTGCTCAGAACTCTTCCTGGTGTGTAGCAAAGGCTCTGTATATATGAGCTATTATAGCAGTTAATGCTGTCACTTTTCTCGGTTAACGGTCACATCTATGACATTGCTGGTATTAGTTTGTAAATATGTCTTTTAGGCTATGAAGGGTTTGGAGGTCAAGTCCCAGCCTGTTCCTCTTTATATGCACAGCTCCAAGCACAGGATCAGTATGTGTATAATGGCTGCTTATGATACAGCACTGAATGAGTATGTGCAGATCAGATGATACAGTCCTATATGGCATGGCGGACGCTAAGGAATGTGAACAGTTTTTTAAAGAACAACTTCTGGGTGTTAGGAAATTAAGTATTAATTTGAAGATGCTGTTAACAAAGCTGTTGTGATTTTTTTCTCAGCCCAAATGTCTTTATGTTTTGCATAAATTTTTTTATTGTATTCGTTAACCATTGACAGATGAATAGAATTGCTAAAAATAACAAGTGTCACTATTTCTAGTTTTGCTTGGGTTGGTCTTTTACTGGCGCTGTGTGGTAGGAATTATGTGTGAAGTGGTGGTTGTGCAACAGTGGGTGCCAGCAGCACCCAAAGTGTAAGCACTGGTGGGAATGGGACTCAGCTACTACTTTAGGGTTTAGAGTGTAAGGCTAACTTGCAAGGCTGATAGCCTTAGCCTGGGCAGCACGACAGGGATGGAGGACAGGAATGGAGCTAAGAGACATTTAAGCATCTGGCCTGAAGACTGCAAGGAACCCCAGGGCTTTCTTGATGAAAGGAGGGAGAATGGAGTTGATTCATTGGCTGATGAGTGACTGTGGATAAGTTTCCTGGCCTCTCTGTAGGGCTCTAGAGTGAGTAATGATAAGAGTACGATTACTGTTATGAGAATTAATAATATACATATAAAATCTTTTCACAATGCCTTGATTTAGCAAGTCCTCAACCATTACTTAAGTTTCCCAACCCATATATTATTCCCAGCTGAATGTGTTATTGCTATGATAACCGTGGACCTTGGACCTTTGACTCATACGAGTATCATTTTCTTAGTATGCCATAATATCAGAAAGCTAGAAAGCAGCTTGCTGGTGGTGGCACACACTTTTAACTCCAGAAATCAGGATCTACAGAGCGAGTTCCAGGACTCTCAGGGATACACACACACACACACACACACACACACACACACACATATTTGGGATAGGCTTTGTAAAGTGACCAATGGAATGCAGGGCCTCATGCAAGCATTCTCATGCTGAGAAAATGAGTTATACCTCCAGCCCTCAAAGTTTCTCAGTTTTTAAATGTTCTCCTTTATTTTCACAAAGGCACTGTATGTGGATTACACAAGACTGGAAATGCAGATAAGTGAAATTTGGAAATTATAAAATCTATTACTACTATTAACATATAAATTTTTTCTGGTCTTTTAAACACATATATATAAGTATTTGCTTACTAATATGGAAAACACACAGATACCTTTTCTTCAAACAATTTTTTTGTAATCTACTTTATTTAAATACGTTTTTATTTCATTTTTTACGTGTGCATGTGGGAGGTACTGGCGTTTATGTGGAGGTGAGTAGACAGCTTGTGAGACTTGGTTCCTTCCTTCTATGATATGGGACCTAGAGACTGAACTCAGCTCATCAGAATTGGCAGCAAATACCTTCATCTCCTGAGCCATCTTGCCACTTAATTTTTTTTTTTTTAGTTAATAATCTTCAGCTTTCCATATCTATTTAATTATATACCCATTTCATATTCAAATTTATTTAATTGTTCAAACCATCTCATTAATAGTTGGTGTCTCCAGTTTGTGTATAAAATATTACCCAAACAAGAGGAAACATTACATTGCTTTTTAAAAGGGGTCTGCATATCCTTTTCTACGTGGTTTGGAGATTTTCATTTGTTATCAGGATTTTATGTACGAACCTGTTTGTTAAACTTTCAAAAGATATATTTTATATGGCATGAAAACAGAATTCGGGGACTGTTTGGAAGGAGAGAGGGAACAGTGAAGGGGGTGTGGAGGGATGAATATGAGCAAAGTATTGAGAATATACATGAAACCCATGACTTCATTATGCTGACTAAGAAGCTAATACAAGAATAAAAACATACCTTAAAAGTAGTTCTTTCTCATCTTGACCATATCCAAATTAAAACACATATGCATGTATCAGACAAAATTTTAAAGTTGATGTCCTGACTGGATTTTTAAAAGGGTCTTCAAAACAGGTTGCAGTCATGCAAGCCTTTAATCCCAGCATTCATCTGATGAATCTCTGAATATGAAGCCAGCCTGCTCTACATAGAGAGTTCCAGGCTAGCCAGGGCTACATAGTATGACTCTGTCTTTTTTTTTTGGGGGGGGGGCAGGTTTCGAGACAGGGTTTCTCTGTGTGGCCCTGGCTGTCCTGGAACTCACTTTGTAGACCAAGCTGGCCTGGAACTCAGAAATCCGCCTGCCTCTGCCTCCCAAGTGCTGGGATTAAAGACGTGCGCCACCACCGCCTGGCTGATTCTGTCTTAAAAGAGAAAAAAAGATTGTGGGGGTCAGGTTTGAAGTGCTGGGAAGAGGGCTTGTGGGTAGAAATGTTTGCTGCTGACGCCTGACAACCTGAGTCTGAGCCAAAGACCTGTGCTAAGAGAAAACCAACTCCTTAAACTGGCCTCTGACCTCCATATGTGACTTGGCACATGCACATCTGAACAAACTGTACATACACATAATATATTTTCTTAAAAATTAAAAAGTTACTCATCCATTCCATACTTAAATAGGTACTTTCACTTTTTGTCTTTAGTTGGGAGTGGTGCCGCACATCTTTCATCCCATCATTCAGGAGGCAGAGGCCAGTAATCTACATAGTGAATTACAGGCCAACCGAGACTATATAGTGAGACCCTATCGCCCCCCCCCCAAAAAATTGAAAGGGCTATTTTTATTAGTTATACATGTGCAGAGTATAGAGCCCACCAGAATTAAAACCAGCGCCCCGTTCTCCTTCCCTAAAACGTTCTACTTCCCCCGAACAGTTGTTTTTCAACAATTTGGCTATTTCTTGGGTATTCATCGTGGTATTATCAACCAAGTAACATGCTTATATAATATCTCTGAAATTTTAAAAGCTATGTACTTAGCCTGGTCTACAAAGTGAGTTCCAGGACAGCCAGAGCTATACAGAGAAACCCTGTCTCGAAAAACCAAAAAAAAGAAAAATTTTACTTTATGTGTATTATATGTGTGAGTATATGTCCGTGCACTATGTGTGTACAAGAGCCCAAGAAAGTCAGAAGAAGTACTGGAATGCCTGAAACTGGGGTTAGAGATAGTTATGAATCAGCATGTGGGGGCTGCCAATCAAACCTGGATCCTCTAGAAGAGCAGGCATGCTTAACCAATGAAGCATCGCTCCAGGCCCACTTCTTTAAGGTTTTCAGTAATGGTTTTACCCATCACAAACGAGATGAACCTTTTCTCTTCCTGACCACACCTGCTCACCTGCTGTTCTCTTAGGTTGGTATTAGGTTTGTTTAAATCACTATTTGATGTTTTCATATCAAAGATTAGGTAAGTTGTTTTTCCTGTAGCTGATTTCTATAGTATCCCACTATGACTTCCCATTGCTGAAAAATCATTTTAGTTTCTTTGGAATTAATAATTGAATTGGTACTTAAAAGAAAAAACAAAAAACAAAAAAGACTTGCTGTGTGAGGGATCAAACCCTGGCCTTCCACATCAATCAAACCTTCAGCCTTCTACAAAAGCACTGTGTCATTGTGCCCCAGATGCAGCCTCTGGGACTTTTGTTGTCTTTGTTTTTAAGGTCTTTTATCATTAGTTAAGCTATAGATTCTCTGTAACTTGTCAAAAAGTCATCAAACAAAAATGGCCAACATATTCTGACACATGGCACATGGATATTCTATCAGCAGCTTCTTTTATTTTTAAGAAAAGGTCTAACTATGAAGCTTTGGCTGGCCTGAAACTTATTGTGTATTCCATCCAGGCTGGCCTCAAACTTAGAAAATCTCTGCTTCCCAAGTGCTGGGACTAAAAGCATTTTTCACCATACCTAGCCTACCTTCTTAAATTTTTAAAACATTTATTTATGTGCTTTTTTGTGGCTATATATCATGCATGTGAAGCAGCCTTCACAGGCTAGAAAAGGGTGTTGGATCCCCTGGATCTGGAGTTACTAATGCTTGGGGGCCATCTAGGTGGATACTGGGAACCAAACTCAGATCCTCTGGAAGAGCACTGAGCCACGTCTCCAGCCCAGCTTTCTTGATGTCTAAAAGATTAGTTAATTATTTTTAGACAGAATCTTAACCATGTAACTCATGTAACTGTGGCTGGCTTTGAACTCTTCTGCCTCCACTCCCTGCTCACTTTGTAGTCGTCTCCTCCTCCTCCTCTTCCTCCTTCTCCTCCTTTTTCTTTTTTGGTTTTTCGAGACAGGGTTTCTCTGTTGTAGCCCTGGCTGTCCTGGAACTCACTCTGTAGACCAGGCTGGCCTCGAACTCAGAAATCCGCCTGCCTCTGCCTCCCAAATGCTGGGATTAAAGGCGTGAGCCACCACTCCCCAGCTTCACTTTGTCTTCTTAAAGGAATAGTCTCCCTGAGCCTTCTGATCTGCTGTAAGATGGGTTTGTTTTCTTCCAAACTGCTATGCTGGTGCCTCAGACTCCACATCCTGAGGCGCTTTCTGAAAAGGGAACTTTTTCTTTTTTTTTTCTTTTCTTTTTGAGCTGTGTATGTATAAGAATATCTTTATTCTGCTCTCACAGAGTGTTGATTTCTGGGTTAGAAAGGCCCCTCCAAAGGATGCCAGAGCTACCTTTCCCACTGCCTCTGTCCTCACTGTGTCCACTGATTGTTCACGTTCTGATTCAAGAATGACCTTTTTTCCAGGAAAGTTTTTCTTCCTCCTAGAAATAAGAACTTCTGTTTCCCTCACTATAAGGGATTTTTTTTTTCTCTTTTCTGAGGCAGAGTCTTACGTTATAGCACAGGCTAGCCTTAAACTTGGAAGCCTCTGCCTCTGCCTCCTGAACAGCAGTGCAGCTGAGTGATGGGGTTTCACTTTGTGCCACGGTGCCTGACTGCTGTTAGGAATTGTCCTTACATTGTTCTACTGGTCATTATGTAGGTCATTCTGCCTTTAAATATCCAAATTTCTATATGATTGTGATTTCCCCTTCTGCATTCTGTGTCCATCACATCTCTCTGGAACTCAGTTGTTTGGAAGTTGACCTCTAAGTGAGTCTGCTTGGTTTCCTTTTTCTTTTCTAGTTTCTATCATTCCTCTTTTTGCTTTTCTTTCTGGTCCCTTTAGTAAACTTTGTCTTTCAACTTTTCTTTTCTCTCTTCCTTCCTTTCTTCCTCCCTTCCTTCCTTCTTAAATTTTATTTATTTATTATATGTAAGTACAATATAACTGTCTATACACAGCTCAGAAGAGGGCATCAGATCTCATTACGGATGGTTGTGAGCCACCATGTGGTTGCTGGAATTTGAACTCAGGACCTCCAGAAGAGCAGTCAGTGCTCTTAACCACTAAGCCATCTCTCCAGCTGCCTTTCAACTTTTCTAATGAGAGTTTCTTAGTTTTTTTGAGACAGGCTCTTGCTGTATAGTATACCCCTGAGTGGCCTGGTACTTGATGTTTAGCCCCAGTCTGGCCTCAAACCCATAACAGTTCTCCTGCCTCAGTATCCCAAGGGCTGAGATTATATGTGCAGATGAGATTCTCAAGACAGTCTGAAACTCAATATATAACAGACAGTCTGGAACTCAATATATAACTCAGGGGCTGAGCTTGAACTCCAGAGTCTCCTGCTGTAGCCTTCTGAGTGCAGGACTGTAGTCTCCTGCTTTTAGCAACAGTTCCCTGTTATAGGTTGAAAGTTGCTGAGTGGTGGTTTCACAACACTGATTATATTGACACCCACTGAACTGTTCATTTCATAGTGGGTTGAATTTTATGGGAAATGAAATATACACTTCAGTAAAGTTAGGGCTAAAATACCTTTAAGTGCCTCTGTGAAGAATTAATCACTCTTTTGAAGTTTTCTTCTCCTATATAATCTTTCTTTTCTGTATTTTATAGTAGGATTTTCTCAGCTGTCTAGTGCTTCTAAGCTATCCACTCACCAGAGAATGAGGGACTAGACCCAATATTCAGGATATAGAGGCAAGACACTCATTATGTGTTTGAGACTAGCATGAGCAAGCTTTCAGGTTAGCCATAGTGTGAGAGACTGTCTCAAAATAAAACAAAAACAACAATAGAAGAATAAGGGACTAGAGCTGGGCTGCTGTTCAGGAGGCTGAAGCAGGATCACAGGTAAAAGGTCTGCCTGTGCTTCAGGGTTGGTTCAAAGTCAGCCTGAGTAAGACTGTGTGAGGGGATGTGGTGGGGTGGGCTGGTTTACAGCCTGACTGCTCTGTGTGCCTGGCTATGGTCTATGAGCCTGACTATAAGATATGTTGGCCAGACACTTTGATGGGGTGATTCCGTGTCACCTGTTCTCTTAGGCCTGTCAGCTTCCCCAGGGAAGACTCTTCTGTCTCTTTCTGGAAGGATATGAAGCTGGCTGCTAGCATTGTGAGAACTCTGGAGAAGGTTGTCCTTAACCACTTAGCAAGGAGACACCAGCCTCCCACTGCAAGGTGGCATTCTCACTTCTAGCTGCCTGCCATCTTCCAGTCTGTACTCTTCAACTCTCTGCCAAGTTGGAAGAACGCCTTCTTAAAAATGGGAACTTAGCTAGGCATGGTGGCGCACGCCTTTAATCCCAGCACTTGGGAGGCAGAGGCAGGTGGATTTCTGAGTTCGAGGCCAGCCTGGTCTACAAAGTGAGTTCCAGGACAGCCAGGGCTACACAGAGAAACCCTGTCTTGAAAAACAAACAAACAAACAAACAAAAAAGGGAACTTTCAAACACAGGAAAATGGAGACAGTAGTAGCTGATTCCCACATTCCTTAGCCAGTTTCAACAATTACCAATTTGAGGCAAATTTTATTTGTTAAAAACACCACCAATTTTCTCTTGTCCAAATTATTTAAAAGCAAAGCGTAACATTTTATCTCTGTCATTGTGCATTTTAAAAAGATTTATTTGTTCTTTTGTGTGTATGGATAGTTTGCCTACATGTACCATATGCATGCAGTGCCTGAGGAGGCCAGAAGAGGGCATCGTATCCTCTAGAACCAGAGTTAAAGATAGTTGTGAGCCACCACCATGCAGGTGCTGGGAACAGAACCCAGGTTCTCTGCAAGAACAATTGGTGTTATTAACCACTGAACTATCTCTCCAGCCCCTTGTTGTACAATTCTAAAATATAAGGACTCAAAAATGTGAAGAAGAAAAAAAAAAAAAACCCTTAATACTACTGTCTTTCAACTTAGAAGCAAACCAACAAAATCAAACAACAAAAAAGATTTCACCTAAATGATACTGGTCCTTCTTTTCTTTTCTCTTCTTTTCTTTTCTCTTCTTTTCTTTTCTTTTCTTTTCTTTTCTTTTCTTTTCTTTTCTCTTCTCTTCTCTTCTCTTCTTTTCTCTTCTTTCTTTCTTTTTTTCTTTTTTTCTTTTTTTTCTTTTTTTAAGATTTATTTATTTATTGTAAGCACACTGTAGCTGTGCTCAGACACTCCAGAAGAGGGCATCAGATCCCATTACAGATGGTTGTGAGCCACCATGTGGTTGCTGGGATTTAAACTCAGGACCTTTGGAAGAGCAGTCAGTGCTCTTTACCGCTGAGCCATCTCTCCAGCCCCCCCCCCTGTTTTTTTTTTGTTTTTGCTTTTGTTTTTAGAGCTTTATTGTAGAAAGGCAGAGAGAAAGAGAAGATAGAAAGAGAGAGGCTGGCCATGGCCACATGGAGAGAGGGGAGAAGAGAGGGGGAAAGGAGAGCTAGAGATGAGAATAAGAGAGGTGAGATCTTAAGAGCGATACTGGTCTCTTAATCACTGCTAATTTCTCACCTCTGGCTGACCAGAATCCATTACTCCACCAAAACAAAGGCTTCATTTTAGTGGTTCTGGTATCTTGTTACTCACAGCCCCAGCTAACCTGCCTCTGCCTCCTGAGATCTGGGATTAAAGGCCTGAGCCACCACTGCCTGGTCCAGAAATTCTTAACTCAAAATCTGCAATGGTCTGATAGAGGCTTTGAGTGACTCCTAAATGTCCCTCTAGAATTTCACAAGCCAGGACTCCATCCTCTGCTTTTGAGAGACTTTGGGTTTTAAAAAAGAGATTTTCTGTTACTTTTTTTTTTTTAAATAACTAAACTTTTAAAACTGTTTGAATTTGGGGCTATGGGGCTTCTAAAGTTTGTACAATTTTTTAATATTGTGATATTAATATCAATGTGGAATCTTGGGGATGAACAAGAAAGGAAAAGTTGTAGCTTAGCTGTGATGTGTCTGTCAAGTTGACAAGGGGTCTTTTGTGCTGGCTAGTTTTATGTCAACTTGACACTCAATTGAGAAAAAATACCTTTGTAAGATTGGACTGTAGGCAAACCTGTTGGGCATTTTCTTAATTAGTGATTGATGTAGGAGGGTCCAGCCCATTGTAGATGGGGCCATTCCTGGGCTGGTGGTCCTGGGTTCTATAAGAGAGTAGCCTGAGCAAACCATGTAATGGCTCAGAGCTAGCTAGTAAGCAGCACCTCTCCATGGCCTCTGCATCAACTTCTGCCTCCAGGTTCCAGCCCTGTTTGATTTCTGCTCTGACTTCCTTCAGTGATAGAATATGATGTGGAAGCGTATGCCAAATAAATCCTTTCCTCCCCAACTAGGTCATAGTGTTTCATCACAGCAATAGTAACTTCTACTAAGACACTCCCAGTGATCTGCAGATGTGTGCAGTGGTGAAGCGATTGCCTGGTGTGAGCAAGGTCCCAAGTGTAATCTCTAGACAGTTCTCCCAACACACATACCACACAAAATCCTGTTCTCCACATGGTGTGGGACATATCCTTCCTCTTGTACATTGTACTTTGACTAGTGTAATCTTTGATCCTATTCACTTTTTGGATAATCTTGTCAGACTGATTAGAGCAAAACTAACGCTATGGATTTGTCCTTGTTACATTATTTCTAAATTCTGTCTCATCCTACATTCATGCCTAAAGTTTCTGGTTACAAATGTGAGAATCTGTATCTGTTCCTTTTGAATACTCTACTGTCCAGACATTCGTGATGGGATGGAAATGGGCATTGTGTCCATCATGGAACCTTGTTGGGTTATTTTCCTGATCATGGAGCAGAGGAGTAAGGAAAGGAGGCCAACATTTTGAGGAAGCGAAGATTCTGGTGGGGAGGAGGTATGTGAGTGTCTGTATCAGCAACAGGACTGAAACCAGGGCACAGGGACTGAGACTGGGAGAAAGCACAGTTCTGTGAGGACAGGCTTGTAGAATGGGACAGGGAAGCAGAGGTTTATACATTAGAAAATGAACATTGTTCTGCTAGATGCTGTAATTGTAAAGGACTTTATTCCTGTGTACCTTGTCCAGGCAGCAGCTTGTGAATGTGAGAACTGGCTTATATTTCAGATCAAACAACCCACGTACACATAGCTATTAGGGACGACTAGTATTCAAACTGAGTCCCATGCTGAACCAGGTCTCCTAAATAGCCTAGTGTGGGCAAGGGGTGAGGTCCACAATGGTTAAAAATACTGAAGCAGTAGACCAAAGTAATGCTTTGTGTTTGAGGTGTTGAGAAGGCCCAGACTTTTGTACCCAGTTCTTTCAAAGTTTCACTTTGTGTTTGACATTTTCTGTACTATACATCTCTTGTTGCTGTGACCAAATTTAAGAAAGGACTTAAAGGAGGAAGGGTTTGTTTTGACTGAATCTGAGAAAGACTGTAGTCCGTCCTGACCAGAACACCTGTCAGTAAACACATGAGGTCTTGTTAAGTCTACAATCTGGAAGTAGAAAATTGACAGAAAGTGAGGTCAGGCTGCAAAGGCTCAAGGCCCATACACAGTGAGCCACATTTACCAGCCAGAATTTACTTCCTGACATTTCCATAACCTTCCAAAACAGTACCACCAGCCATGGACTAAGTGTTCAAACACATGGGCCTATAGGGGACTCACTCTTTCTTTCTTTCTTTCTTTCTTTCTTTCTTTCATTCATTCATTCATTCATTTGTATTTATATGAGTACACTGTTACTGTCTTCAGACACACCAGAAGAGGGCATCAGATCCCATTACAGATGGTTGTGAGCCACCATGTGGTTGCTGGGGATTGAACTCAAGACCTCTTTTTTTTTTTTTTTGGTTTTTGGTTTTTCGAAACAGGGTTTCTCTGTGTAGCCCTGGCTGTCCTGGAACTCACTTTGTAGACCAGGCTGGCCTCGAACTCAGAAATCTGCCTGCCTCTGCTTCCCAAGTGCTGGGATTAAAGGCGTGCTCTACCACGCTCGGCTCAGTCACTGCTCTTAACTGCTGAGCCATCTCTCCAGTCCCCTAGGGGACATTTTCTATTCAGATCACAGCAATTTACAACTATTGGAAAATTTTACAATGGATGCTTTCTTCTGAAATTATTTGGAGATGTGAAAGAATTATTACTTTGGAGGAGAAATGAGACTATAAAATTGGTGCACACATATGTCTCATAAAACACAAAGATCTACTATTTTGAATCTATTTGTTCTTTGGATGAAATACATATGTGTTCATATATATGTCTCTTACATTGTAGGCCTTTGCCCAGTTTGATGCTGAGGGAGATGGGACAGTTGATGCTGAGAATATGCTGGAGGCCCTCAAGAACTCCAGTGGAGCCAATCTTCAGGGGGAGCTGAGCCATGTCATCAGACAACTGCAAGCCTGCTCTCTTGTTCCAGGTAGGTGCTCACATGAACTCTGAAGGCTCAAGACGTTCTCCTAGAACCATAGTGTTTTCAGTTAGTAAATGTAGCAGAAATGGCATCTAGGATAAGCCTTGTTGGTTATGGCACAAATACTGCACAAAGCTTAGAACAAAAATAAACTTCGTTGTGCTGCAGATTGACCCAGCTGTGGCACTGTGAATTCCCCCAAAGCATTCGTTAGACACATGATCTGAACGAAATCAGTGAAATCATCACTTTCATTCCTCAGCAGCGGTGGCTGGGCAGTTTTCTGCTTTTCCGCCCCTTGGTCAAGGGATTTGCTCCCTTCAGAAGCATTCCTGGCCCGTGCTGCATGTTCAAATAGCATCCTGCCCCTGTCTGCAGTGCTCTTCTTTACTTTCTTTTTTCTGTTTTTTTTTCTTTTTTCTTTGGCAACTTAATATTTTTGTAATTAATTCATTTTAATACTGTAAGCGCCTTTAGGATAGTGATCTTCTCTTATTTTTGCTGTGTCCTCACATTTTATTTTTGGCATGTGGCAAACATTTTATTGTTATTTTCTAAATCTTTTACTTTGAAACTTTTGTAATTTTTATAAATTGAAAAATGCTAAAAATTAAACAGTGGTGCTTCTACCTGTTTTACTCTTAAAAAATATTGCCTTTAAATTTTTTTTGTTTTCTTTGTGTTCATGTCCTTTTTTTTTTTTTTTTTTGGTTTTGGTTTTTTGAGACAGGGTTTCTCTGTATAGCCCTGGCTGTCCTGGAACTCACTTTGTAGACCAGGCTGGCCTCGAACTCAGAAATATGCCTGCCTCTGCCTCCCAAGTGCTAGGATTAAAGGCGTGTGCCACCACGCCCGGCTTGTATTCATGTTCTTGATCTCTCTGTCCCCACTGCCCCACCTCTTGTGTTTACTGAGGCTAGAACCTGTGGGCTTGTACAACATTCCTATACATCCAGCCTGGTCTGTGTTTTTAGATGGTTTCCTTGGTGACTCAGACGTATGTAAAGACAGCATCAGAATAAATCTTACCTTCATTTTTTTCAAGTGAGATGCCAATTCAATTTGAAAGGGAAATAGCATTGCACATCATCTGACCTAAGAATTTTGCCTGCTCTGTACACCAAGTGACAGTATTTCGTGTCTCTAGGGCAGGAATAAAGGCAGGATAGTCTTGGCAGATGGTGTGAGTCTAATGGCCGTTGATCCTTCTGACCTACTGCCAAGTGATGTATTTAACCAGGGGAGGAAAATGTCTGCATCTTAATGGAGAATGAATGTTTTGTTGTCTTTTATTATATAATTCTTATAGGGCATCATAGGTAGCCTGTATTATTTTTCCTGGTCTCATGGTATTTAAGCTGAATTTTGAATTTCATTTAGCTAGCATATCTTAGCATTTACAGTCACTCCCACCTTTGCATTGCAAATATGTGGGTAGCATTGTTTGGATTTCTCAGATTGTGTGTTATGTGCATGAGTGTGCTGGGCATCAAATCAGGACCTCACAAATGCTAGGCAAGCATTGTACCTCTGAACTATCACCCGAGTCTTAGGTTTTGCAGGTAGGGTTGAGAAGAGAGACCACCAGTGGATAATGTCTGCTGCACTGCATGCCTCATGGAGGAGGGAAAAGCTGATGGAGAGCAAGTCAGGGTCCAGATCCTGAAGTCCTTACATAGTACACTCAGGACTCAGAGCTTTGCGTTCAAAAATATGCAGCAGTATCACACGTACAAGAATTGTCACAGTCGCAAGCCTTTGTAAACTGTGGTCATCTCTGTGTGGCCTTGCGTAGTTTCCTAGTCCCCTCTCAAATGTTCTCCCACACTGAAACTTGTTCTTGCATCTCATTGTTGACACTTAGAGTTCACTGAAATCCATTCCTTTACAGAACCTTCCTAAACTGAAAACATCTTCCATTTCAGCATGGTATGTGTTGTGTGTATGAGTGTGTGTGTGACTCATGTGCACGCACACAACAGTCTGCTGTTTGTGTGGGTTCTGAGCAAATTCATTGTAGTCTCAACAGCCTCATGGATATAAAGCCTCATCTCCCTGTGGGAATGGGGAGGCATTGTCTAGATTTTGAGTTTTTAGAAATCATCTCTCTCTGGAGTTAGAGTAGGGCATATAATCATAGGCTACTTTATATATAGAAATTCATCTTAGCATCTTGCTTTATTCAAAAAGTTGTGGCGGAGTTTTTTGTTTTGTTTTTGAGCAGTTTGGTAATTTTATCTACATTTATTTACATTAAATTTATTTACATCCCAAACACAGCACCCCTCTCACAGAGTCCCTTCCCTATTCCCTTCACCTCTGAGGGGGTGGGGCCTCCCTAGTTATCCCCCACCCTGGTGCATCAAGACTGCAGGATTAGGCACATCCTTTCCCACTGAGGCCAGACAAGGTAGCCCTCTGCTGCATATGTGCTAGGGGCCTTGGTCCAGCCCATGTGTACTTTTTGATTGGTAGCTCAGTCTCTGGGAGCTCCCAGGGGTCCAGGTTAGTTGACACTGTTGGTGGTCCTGTGTGGTTCCTATCCCCTTCAGGGCCTTCAATCCTTCTAACTCTTCTAGTGAATCTGTTCTGCTATTAAAGACAAGTTCCCTAGAGACTGCTGGCATCTTGATCAGAGGCTATTTACATAGGTCACTTGAACTTGTGAAAAATTATCAAATAATACAATTATGTGACTTTTAAAAAATTTTTTTGACTTTCTTTTCATACATTATGATTCATTTAAAAAGAGGTGGGGGGGGAAACTACAAGCATGTCTCTGTTTCCAGAAAAACTGCCATTTTATCCTTGCTTACTTCACCTGTGCTCCTGGGCTATAGTAACCTCAACTTGAGACTCATTAATTTTGGTTCTAAGGAACCAGAACAGGAGTCTAAACAGTGGCAGGTGTGGTCTGTGTCATGTCTTCTAAGATTACTTGGGATAATTGTCCAGGGGAGTCAGGAGACGTTCAGGGAACCTAAGATGATGAGAGCATCTAAGTGAGACAACTGAACAAGAGGTGTTGAGAATGAAGAGAAGATGGAGGCTTCAGATGAGACATACACTGGGGAGAAGGATCTAGAATGGCAGGAGGAGCACAAGGAGGGAGTGGAGGAGCGTTCCCCACCCCGCCTTCTTCTCGATATCTTGTGAGTCATCCGAGCTTCATATCCACCCTGTTGTAAAGCAAGGCTGCCTGGACCTTTGCCACCCCTGGACAACATGCTACACCTTGTGAGGGCCACACGAGACAGCATATGCCAAGTACCTTACACCATGTAAAATTCGCCAGAAACTGTATCAATGGCAATAGATGTTTTGTTGTTAGGACTTTAGCATGAACACTAAGTTTCAAGGCATCGATTCCTTCTTCTGGCCTGAGTGGACACCAGACATGCATGTAGTGCATATACATACATGCAGGCAAAACACTCATACATACAAATAAATATAAAAATAAATATATCCTTTAAAAATATTTTTTCCTACTGCTAAGCTATCTCTCTAGTCCCTGTAATTCTTAATTGATTGCTCCAGGTTTGTTTCCTTATGAGGCTTGAAATTTCAGTAAAGTTGATGGCTGCTTTTAATTTAGTCAGTTCAGATGGGGCAGCAGATACAGGATGTGGGAACTATTGTGGTGGCTTCACCAAAACACCAAAAATGGATTTTGTGTCTTTAGGTTTCATCGACATATTTTCAGAGTCAAAGGAGGGCCTTGGCATTCACTCATCAATGATATTGCGCTTCCTGCATCGCAATCGGATCTCTAGCATGGTGATTCCCTACCCAATGTTAGACCACTGTAATAACATGTGCACCATGAGATCATCAGTTCTGAAGGAGTCTCTGGATCAACTGGTACAAAAAGAAAAGGGTATGTGTATGGGAGAGTTGCCTGAAAATACTCTCCTATTATTTCTTCTAGTGTTTAGTAAAGGGTGAGCCAGTTCCTTGTTGCCGGTATGTCTGAAAATACTTGACCAGCTTGTAGCCTAAGAATGTTCAGCCTGCCTCCTTTCATGGACATGTCTGATGACTTGCGTTTGGTCCCCAAAATTTGTATAAAAAGATACAATGGTGCACATCTGTGATGTCAGCATATCAGGAGAATCAGCTGGAAGCTAACTAGCCTGAGTGTCTAGGGTGGCAGCAGAAACAAGAGAACCCTGCCTCTCAGAAAGGCAGAAACAAGAACTGACTCTTGAAATGTTTTTTCTGACTTCCACATGTGTGCTGTGATGCACATGGAGACCCACTTTCACTTGATGATGATGATGATGCTGATCTGATGATGATGATGAAGAAGAAGAAGAAGAGGAAGAGGAAGAAGAGGAGGAGGAGGAGAAGGAGAAGAAAACAGATCAGACTCTCTCAGCAAAAACATAAGCAGTCAAAATAGTCATTTCAGGAGCAAAATATATTTTCTGTCATATTAATGATGCTGAGTTTTGGCTTTTTGGTTTTTTGTAACTATTCTCTGTCCATTACCTAACTTTTTGTCCCATGGCAATAAACACTCAAGTAAATATTAGTTGTTATAAGTGCATATATTTACATTTTGAATGTATAAACAGTATATGACTTGATTTTTCAAAGAAAGACTGTTAACCTGGAAAAGAATGAGAGGAGGGAGGATCAGGAAATATTCAGAAATGTAAGTGGCTAAAGCCTCATTTGAGCCAGCAAGATGGCTCGGCAGCTGAAGGCACTTATGACCAAGGTTGAAATCCCAAGTTTCATCTCCAGAACACACACAGTAGAAGGAGAAAAGCAACTCTTGCAGTTTGTCCTATGGTTTCTGCACCTGTGCACTATGCCATGTGCTTACCCACCCACAAAGTCAAATAAATGAGTAAGCAAGCAAGCAAATTAACAAATATGATTAAAATAAAAGCATAATTACAGAAATGTAAGTGCAAATGATTCTTCCCTCTGTGTAGGTTTATAAAGATACCAGTTCTGTGGTATCACAGTGTAGTCAATAAGAAGATGGGGCAATCATTGGTCTGTGGGGTCTTTGGAAGGAGATTATTGTTGTATTTCGAAACAGGGTTTCTCTGTGTGACCCTGGTTGTCCTGGAACTTACTCTATAAACTAGGCTGGCTTCAAACTCAGAGATCCACCTGTCTCTGCCTCTCAAGGACTAGGATTAAAAGTGTGCATCACCACCACCCGCTGGAAAGAGATTTTAAAGAATGTTAGGTTTTGGTGCCAAAGGGTTAAGCATGTTTCTGTTAGGGACTTTAAATGACTGCTTTCTTTTTCTCTTTATGAAATAACTAAGCTCTGGTGTTTCCTTGCAGAAAGCCCTGGAGATCTAGCCAGAAGCCCAGAGATGGATAAGCTCAAGTCAGTAACCAAGTGTTATGCTTATATAGAAACGTCCTCCAACCCTGCAGACATATACAGGATGACAAATGGAGAAACATCATCCTACTGGCAGTCAGATGGCAGTGCGCGCTCACACTGGATACGGTGAGTAGTGCATGCTTTATTCTTTTAAAATTTAGAATGTGGCCTGGAGAGAGCTCTTCTGGGAGGTATAAATAGAAATCATTGCCTTGTTTTCTCTTGGCTAACCATAACTGAGGGTATACTCAGTTATAACTGAGGGTTAGCTAACCTATAACTCAGCTTTCTGGATGCAGTTTAGAATTGTTTCTTGGCCAGTATAAGAATTTTGTTAGAATGTTCATATTGCCCATTCCTGCCTAAACTAATAATTTGAAAGGAAATATAAAATTATACTAACTGAGTGGCTATGTAGATGTTTAGGGAGGCCATACAGACTTTGAAATACATAGCTAGCATCTGAGGACTGTCATTTAGAAATTCATCTCTACATATACCAAATGTAGTGGTATATGTAAATACCTCCAACCTGTAGACAAAGGGAAGAATACTTTGCACGGGGTTGGAGGATGTAAATGAGATGTGTTTGTGACCCCACCAGTGCTTGGGCCATGGAAATACTAGTGGTTTCTGTTGTGTTTTCCAGTTTGAAGATGAAGCCAGATGTTGTGCTTAGGCATCTGTCCATTGCAGTGGCTGCCACTGACCAGAGCTACATGCCACAGCAGGTGACAGTGGCTGTGGGAAGGAGTGCCAGTGACCTGCAGGAAGTTCGTGATGTGCACATCCCCAGCAATGTCACTGGCTATGTGACACTGCTAGAAAATGCCAACATCAGTCAGCTCTGTGAGTTCAACAGTTGTGGGTTGTGAGAGGAGGAACAGTAGTAGTTTTGTTTTAAGCCTTAAGAAGGCCTCTGAAATTTTGGGATTTGATTTGCTTCTATTACACCCGGGGGGTGGGGGGGAAATCATTATTATTTTATCTACTAAGTAATTCTAAAAACTATAGAAAAGCAATAAAGTCTTTTTGTAATTAAAAATATATTGTTATTTTCTTACTAGAAAACTTTCAAATATGGACAAAGAAAAATATTCAAAATCTTACTACACAGAGCTTTGATGTGGTTCTTTCCAGGCCACTTCTTGTGTTTATGAATTTTTGTGTGTGTGTTTATACATGTATATACATAAACCGTACTTCTTAACAAAAAGAATTATATGTATTTGCATGTAGTATATATAGCATATCTCAAAGATTATAATATTCTGCTCATATTCCTTTGTATTTTTACTGTTTTGTTTTTGAGACAAGTCTTGCTATATAACTGTGGCTGTCATGAGACTCTCTATGTAGTCCAGGTTGGCTTTGAACTCAGAGATCCATACGTCACTGCATTCCAAGTGCTAGGATTAAAGGCATGCGCCCCTGTGCCTCCACTTTTTTGTTTTGACTTTTGAGACAGGATCTCACGATAAAGCTCAGCTGACTGGAACTCACTGTGTAGACCTGGATAACCTCAACATCACAGACTTCTTTCTGCCTCTGCCTCTGGAGTACTGATAGTAAAGTTGTGTACCCCGTGCTGGACTCGTTTGTATTTTTAGTATGCTGTCATCTCATATAGTGGTGATACCTTTTTTAAGGGTTATAAAAATGTCTCAATTCTAACCTACCATTTATTCTTGGTCATTTATGTTTTCACTTTTTTTTTTTTTTTTTTCTAAGACAGGGTCTCTTTGTTTATCAGAGCCCTGGCTGTCTTAGAACTCATTCTGTAGACCAGGCTGTCCTCAGATTCAGAGATCTGCCTGCCTCTGCCTCCCGATTCCTGTTATTAAAGGTGTGCACCACCCCTACCTGGCTGTTTTCAATTTTTTTCTATTGTATACTTGGTCACACATAACATTTTCGATGTAACAGTTGTGTGATTTTTTTTCTTTTCTCTCCTTATGTCATTAAGGGAGCCAGAATGCTTCAGGGCTTGTTTCAGTTTTTCCAATGCTTTCCTGGGCTAAGAGTGCTTTTGCTTTGCTTCAAGTTTCTCAGGCCTAAGGAGGTGGTAGTCTTTGTGTCTCATTCATATACCAAAAAGTAGTTATACTTGTAGAATAGAGGCTTCCTGCCTCAGGCTGTGCTACTCTGTCCTCAGCTGTATCCTTTAAATGTCTTTCCTCCTTCAGCCACCTGAGCAGCTGTGACATCTGAAAGTGAGTTTTGTCTGTGTCCTCTATTTTGTACTTGGTTGTTAAGAAGACATTCTCACAACCATCTGTAAGCCAGACACAGAAACTCAAATTGCTAGAAAGAATTTTAGAAATGTCAAACCACACTTTTCAGTGAGAATTCATAAAACTGTGTGGTTTTCACAATTCATAATGTTCTGAAGAAGTTTTATCTACATCACTCCTAAGTTTACACATTTTCCTATGATTTCTCAGATTCGTCAGTGCTTTTGAGACAGGTTAATTCTACAGTAGTTCCACTGTACACACACATCATTTATTTCTGTTATTAAAATATATCTTAACACTTTTTCATTTTGCTTTTAGCTATGAACCTACTGTTTGCTGATCCTTTAAAGACATTAATCCAATGCTGAACTTTTGCTTGTGCTCGACAGATGTCCAGATAAACATAAAGCGTTGTCTTAGCGACGGATGTGACACTAGGATTCACGGTCTGAGGGCTGTTGGCTTTCAGAGAGTAAAGAAATCTGGAGTCTCTGTCTCTGATGCCTCTGCAATATGGTATTGGTCTCTGCTGACATCTTTGGTGACAGCGTCTATGGAGACAAATCCTGCCTTTGTCCAGACAGTGCTGCACAATACTCAGTAAGTCACTCTTAAAATGGTGCTTCTGTAGTAATGAATTGTTAGTGTATTATATATGGGTTCAATGACAGAATGTATCCTTAGTGCAACTGCCAAGTATGGGCCTAAAGGATGTATCTAGTGTTTGTTTGTCTGACCAATTTTGAGATTAGCATTACTAAGTACAACTTGAAAGCAAGTGACACTGCTGGCAATACTAAATCTGTAGTGAGGGGGTGGCCACCCCCTACCCTTCATTCCTGTCCTAAAATCATTTTAATTGCTGGGCATGGTGGGTCACACTTTTAATCCCAGTACTTGGGAGACAGAGATACTTGGATTCCTGAATTCAAGGCCAGCCTGGTCTACAGAGCCAATTCTAGGACAGCCAGGGTGATACAGACTCAAAAAAACCAAACAAACAAATCATTTTTATTAAACCTTTTAAAGTTAGAGAAGTATGGCAAGAATAATCAAATAATCTTTGTCCAGTCATGTGAGAGTCCCCAGATACTTTAATAATGTGCTCCCTATAAACAACATTTTCTGAAAAACCACCATCTGAGGAAATTAATGTGTTCCTAAGATCCCATTTGTTTTTTCTGAGTTGTGCCAGTAAAGCCCTTCAGCAGGAAGATCTGTTCCTGAGTTGTATTTTGCATTTCTTTGTCGTGTCCCTTTAGTGTCCCTAAGTCTAGAACAAATCTTCAGTCTTCCCTTGACTTTAACAACTTTGACCCCCTCTAAAAATTAGTTCCCTAGGACTGTGTGATGTTTGTTTCATCACAAACAGATTTAGGTTTTATATTTCATTTTGCTCAATTGAGAGTCTTCCTGTGTAGCCTAGACTGCCCTGTAACTCACAGCTTCCTGCCTCAGCCTCCCAAGTGTTGGGCACTCAGGTGTGTGCCCAGGCCTGGCTGCTGTGTCTTGAGCAGGGTTGTCCGACTGATGCTGTGCTCTCACTGCAGTCCATCTGCACATGGCCTGCTCTTGGAACCACTACTGTCAGCTTTGACTTTGTCAGATTTGTCAAGTCTAGAGTTTTTTTTTCTTTATAATTGATTATTTGGTAAGGAGGTAATTTAGGGCTAAATCTCACCCCTATGAAACTTTCTATTTGTAAGGATTTCTGTTATTAAGGATTCACAGATTTCTAGTTTATTCACTGGGTTATAACTAACCACAGCTTTTAAAAAAATCTTTGTTTTTATTTTTGTGTGCCTGTTTTTTTCTGTTTATACCACATGTGTGTAGTGCCCACAGAGGTCAGAAGAAAGCTTTGGATCCCTTGGAACTGGAGTTATAAGCAGTTGTAAGCCACCTGATATAAGTGCCAGGAACCAAACCCAGAATCACAGTAAAAACAGCCCATGCTTTTAACCCCCAAACCATCGCTAGTCCCAGCCACAGTTTTAATGCTCACATGTTCCCAGATATGGCTTGTAGCAACGCCTTCAATCTGACTTGTGCCATTTTGCATTATATCTCCATGTCTGTCTGTCCGTCTGTCTCTCTACCCATCATTCTTAGACTTGTCATTATAGAATAGTTCCTCAAACAAACAAACAGCTTTTTTCTTTTCAGACAGGGCTGTGCTCTGTTATAGCCCAGGCTGGTCTTGAACTCAAGGACTCACATAACCTTCTGCATCAGACTCTGTAGAAACTGGCACAATAGGTACACACTAGAGTACCCACCTATTTCTCCACATTCTGTCCAAGGAACTGTGAGTTTATTTGGAATGGTTTCTACCTCTGTCCTTTAATGAACTGTTTTCCCAAGCAGTCAGGGGCTACATAGTTACTTTTTTCAGTCACCACGATAAAGACAAAGCGATTTAAGGAAAGAATGGTTTATTTTGGATCATGACTTGTAATCATCATGTTCATTATGACAGGAAAGGCATGGCAGCAGGAAAAATAAGGTAGCTGGTCACATTGTGTCATTTTGTTCTTTTTATTTAGTCTGGGACCCAAGTCCCTATAATTATATACCACTCATGTTCATGGTGGGCCTTTGGTCTCAGTTAAACCTCTTTGGAAATGCCCTCACACATACTTGGAGGTTTGTGTTCTAAGTGATTCTAAATCTCATGTTGACAATAAATATTAAACATCACAAGGTCCTTGGAGAATGTTACTTGAAAACTCAGCTAATTGCTGTAAGGTTGTTACTTCTCCTAATCTTTTCAGTAGACACAGCCAGCAAATTCACATTTGTATAGAAATAAAACATAGACTCATACACTTATTTACAGTTGTATTTCTGCATCCATAATACTGAGAACTGAATTTTCATGAATATTTCCACATCCAGTTCAGCACCATGGGAGTCATTTTTGTGTTCTCTATTTCTGGATGTGTCAGACAACCTCCACATATCCTTCCTTCCTTGCTGCTGTGAGCACCCTTGCCCAAGTGCCTTTTTGTCCTCAAGTTCTATACCCTTTGTCATGCCATCCTTCTTATTCCAATTGGCACCTTTATTCCATACTGGTTTGTCCCTTTGTGCAGATACTCTCTCACTCTGCCCAGACCACCCACAGCACCACTGTCACCCACAACTCTACTGCTGTGCTCTGAGTTTTCATGAAGGGAGGGAGGAAGAGCTTTCTATCTTAGTTTTGTTACTTGATTTTTCACTTGTTTGCTTATTTTGAGGGTCTCTACATAATTCTGACTATCCTAAACTATGTAGGCCAGGATGGCCTCGAACTCACAGAGATTTGCTCAACCCCCTAAGTGCTGGGATTAAAAGAGGTTGTTGCCACACCTGGCCCCTAC
This sequence comes from Mus musculus, assembly GCF_000001635.26. Taxonomy (NCBI): domain Eukaryota; kingdom Metazoa; phylum Chordata; class Mammalia; order Rodentia; family Muridae; genus Mus; species Mus musculus. The sequence goes on from NC_000077.6 coordinate 72,829,028, forward strand.
TTTAGTTTTTTGAAGATGTCCCAGCTTGTTGCAGAATACTCTTATTGTGTTGTCCTAGTACCCCTGACTTTTATATTATAGCTCATGTATCTAAAAGCAATACAAAATAAAAGCTGTACTTGAGGAGAAATAATTAAAAATGCATTTGGGTCAGAGTAAATATTTATTTGTATGATAGGAAATGAATCCCATTAATGACTGTGTGGTTTTTGCCTTTATTGACAGCTATAGCTGAGCATAGTTGCCGGCACAATCCCAAATGACTGTCCAGCAGGCTGGGAGAACCAGAGAAGTGGGAAAGCTGGCATGGTCTTTAGGTTACTGCATTGTCTATATTTGGAAATGTAGAAATTGTCAGGCATGGTGCTGTACATCTACAATCCCAGCACTCAGGAGGCTGGGGAAGAGGATTTCCATGAGTTGGGAATCAGCGTGAACTATGCAGTGAGATAACAAGACCCTACATAGCAAGAAAAACAAAATAAAGGGCTGATACTTTGCCTAGCATTTAAAAACCCTATGTTCAATCCCCAGGACTTGATGCTCTTACAGAGGACCCTAGATCAGTTCCCAGGACCCTCATCAGGAAGCTCATAACCACCTGTAACTCTAGCTCCAGAGGGTCTTATACCCTCTCTGCTCTCCTTGGGCACTGTTCTTTTAGTGTACAGACACACACAGACACACACACCCCTTCTCTCGTGTCTCTTTGTCTGTCTCTGCCTCTCCATCTCTGTCTCTGTCTCTTTCTTTTTTCATCTGTCTTTCTCTCACACATGCATGCCTATGCATGCACACAAAAATAAAAATGAAATATATAAAAATAATTATAACAAATGATGATCAGTTCTAGAATTTTGAGGGTGGGTTTTTTATTTGAAACAAAGTCTCACCATGTAATCCAGCTTGGCCTCAAACTTATCCTCAGCCTCTAAAATTCTGGTGGGAGTCACCATGCTTGCCTTATGATGTTTTTGTGTGTTCTTGGCGTATTTTCAAGGGTTTCATGCGACACTCATGTAGTCTGCACAGCCAGCACCTAGTAATCACTTGTTACATAAATTTAAAACAAACATTAAGGTGAAAAGGCCAAAAGACCACATCAGGCACAGGAAACATGATGTTATTGATCTGCTTAGGAAGCAATACTATTTGTGACACCTCTTTTGATGCCACAGATCCTAAAGTCCTTGTATAGACAGACTGTCTGCTAAATTCACACAACACGGATCTTGGGACAGTTTTCTTGAGTCTGTGTCTTTTCTTCTTACCACTTACCATAAGTTCCAGGGAGCCAAGGAAGCTTTTACACAGGGTGATAGAACTTTTCCAAAAACGGAAAAAAAAAAAGGGAAACCCTACTAAACTGCTTAGCATATAGCTCCTAGGGACACAAGTTCAGGTCATATTGTGCACCAGGCTCTCGACAGGAGGACTGACGAGAGATTACGCGTGCTAGCTCAAGAGGTTCTTCAGCACAGGATTTGATGGTGTGCTTTTGTCTAATGTCATGTCTGGCTTTGCTCTGATTGCACATATTACTTCTTTAGGAAGGCACTGCAGCACATGCCACCGCTGTCCCTCTCTCCAGGATCTACGGACTTCTCAACTTTCCTCTCTCCTAATGTTCTGGAAGAAGTGGACAGCTTCCTCATAAGGATAACTAGGTAAAATTAAGGATGCTGAGGTGAACAACTTGTATGGGGTAGAAGGCATATGTGCTCATTCAGTTCTTAAGAAAAACTTAGAAGAATCTTTCCACTAAAAGACTCATTTTTAGTAACCAAAGAGAAAAGGAAAAATCCATCCTAATTGAATTAACTTTGGTATGCCTCCAATATCATCTGATTTTAAGAATTTGAATGCAGAGGAAGTTGGCCTCTGATTCATTTAGAAGAGATGTATCCAAAACTAAGATGCAAGTCTCTTCTCCCTTACCTGTGACCTTCAGTCAGAGCATGCTTGCAAACAGGGCTAACAAGCCTAGCTGTCCATAGAACTGAGAAAGAGTGTCTTAGTAACTTTATAGAATGGATCATTTGATTTGAGGATGCTTGGTTCTCCAAGTGAGCCTTCAGGACATTAATCATTCCCTGAGATGCACAGATAGCTTTAAGTTTCTGTTATGGTGTGTTTAGAAAGGCAGAGAAATATAAAGCGGGTGGAGGTAATAGTTTTCACTCTTTTCAAGAAATGCATCCTCAGCTGTGTCCAACCTAGCTCATTCCCAAGGAGTCTTGATGGAGACTGGCTGCAACAGTTCATTTATCTTTGGCTTAATGGTGTGCTTTGTATTATTAAAGTTTCAAAGGTGAGGATTTAATTTTCTGTCCCTTGGGTTGATTCTGCTTTTCCTTAGGTTATCTTAAGGATTTTGAAAACACATTTCTCATAAACATCTAGGGAGCACATGACAAGTTAATTTTACCTATAGGGATTAATTGCATGGGTTTAAGCTGTCTGGTTTTCTTTTATTTCAGGAAGTGAAAGATTTTTTGTTTTTTGTTCTTTGTAGCTGCTGTTCTACTCCAGAGGTAGAGCTGACTCTTCTGGCTTTTGCACTAGCAAGAGGAAGTATTGCCAAAGTAATGAGCTCTCTGTGTACCATCACTGACCACTTGGACACACAGTATGACGCCTCATCCCTCATCTCATCCATGGCATCTGTCAGGCAGAACCTGCTCCTGAAATATGGTAAATGTCCTGGGCATTATAGAAGTGCTAGCAGTGGAGAAAGCCGAATGCCAGCCTTTTCAGTGCCCTTTGGCCTCTTCTGGTCCCTGAGTGAATAGATCTGACTGCTAGCTTTTCTCTGGAATTGGTAGGAGAAGAAGGGTGTCAGTTTTTGAATTTTCTAGTACAGTGACTTGGGTCTGGAAGCAATTTTGAGCAGAGCCATCTTTGGTAAAGTACCAGTGTGTGTCATTATGTAAGTAGAGAGACTTGGCTGGAGTATTTGTCATCTGAAGGTACAGAGCTCACTGAGACCTGGTACAGAGGGATTGTTGTGTCAGAAAGCTTCCCTCTGCATCCACACCATAGCTGCTCAGAGACACATGTGTGCCTGCTGTTGCTTTTCCTGCCTGGGCCCATCTCAACACTTTGTAAATGGCCTAGCATGGGGCTCCCAATACTTCTCAACCAGTGCCCGTAAAGCTGTTCACAGTGATTGCAACCAGGCAGCGAGGAACAACATTTACCATGCCAGCCTCTGGTGGCAAAATTATCTTCTAAGCTCAGTGATTGTTCTGGTCCTCCTCAGTATTTCAGGCATGACTGGGATATTCCCACCATGATGTTTGTGCAATGGAATACAACTTCGCGATTTATTTTTATGTTTAACTTTTAAAGTCAGAGAATTGTCCTATGAATCCAGTTTCTCTCTACACTAGCAAAGTGTGTGAGAAGTTGAGTGGCATCTAGAAGCTGAAGTGCTTTCCAGATATATTTACCTTTCATATTGGGATTGTTGGGACAGGGAGCAGAGGAGACGAGAAGATGGCAGGGACTGGGCATGACTAACAGTGATTAGTATGAGCTATGTTAGAGGTTAGTGGGTATTTGCTATTTATTTGTTTACTTTTTTATTTAGAGACAGGTTTCACTGTGTAGCTCTGGCTGGCCTAGAACTTGATGTGTGGACTCAAACTCACAGAGATCCTCCTGTCTCTCCCTCCTGTATCCTGGGAGTAAAGGCATGTGCCACCACATCTAACTTCTTACTTTTTTTTTTTTTCTTTTTTTTTTCTTTTGGTTTTTCGAGACAGGGTTTCTTTGTAGAGCCCTGGCTGTCCTGGAACTCACTCTGTAGACCAGGCTGGCCTCGAACTCAGAAATCCGCCTGCCTCTGCCTCCCAAGTGCTGGGATTAAAGGTGTGCACCACCACCGCCCAGCAGCTCCTTACATTATTTTTTTTTTTTTTTTTTTTTTTGGTATATTGGCTTTTTATTTTAATGTACTTTTTTTTCTTTTTTTATTGGGTCTTTATTTCATTTACATTTCCAATGCTATCTCAAAAGTCCCCCACATGCTCCCCTACCCACTCCCCCACCCACCCAATCCCACTTCTTGGCCCTGTCGTTCCCCTGTACTGAGGCATATAAAGTTTGCATGACTAATGGGCCTCTCTTTCCACTGATGGCCGACTAGGCCATTTTTCTGATTCATATACAGCTAGAGACACGAGCTCCAGTGGGGTACTGGTTAGTTCATATTGTTGTTCCACCTATAGGATTGCAGATCCCTTTAGCTCCTTGGGTACTTTCTCTAGCTCCTCCACTGGGGGCCCAGCTCCTTACATTATTAAAAACAACAATTTTTGGTGGAAGTGCGGCTGAACCGGTTTCCGGGGGCTGCTGGTGTGACGTGTCCCGCTCTTGGCGCAGCAGGAAGCGGTAGCGGACGCAGCCTCAAGTCTTCTCCCGCTTCCATCATGCTTGACTTCTTCACCATCTTCTCTAAGGGTGGGCTTGTGCTCTGGTGTTTCCAGGGTGTAAGCGACTCGTGCACTGGGCCCGTGAATGGGTTGATTCGTTCCGTACTGCTGCAGGAATGAGGCTCTCACACTCAAGTATAAACTGGACAACCAGTTTGAGCTGGTGTTTGTGGTTGGCTTTCAGAAGATCCTCACGCTGACCTATGTAGACAAGTTGATAGATGATGTGCTCCGACTGTTCCGGGATAAGTATCTCACAGAGATCCAACAACAGAGTGCTTTAAGTCTATTGAATGGCACATTTGATTTCCAAAATGACTTCCTGCGTCTCCTTCGTGAAGCAGAGGAGAGCAGTAAGATCCGTGCTCCCACTACCATGAAGAAATTTGAAGATTCTGAAAAAGCTAAGAAACCTGTGAGGTTCATGATTGAAACACAGGGGGAAAAGACCAAAGAAAAAGCCAAAAACAACCCAAAAAAGGGGGCCAAAAAGGAAGGTTCTGATGGCACTTTGGCTACCAGCAAAACAGCCCCTGCAGAAAAGTCAGGTCTCTCAGCGGGACCTGAGAATGGAGGACTTTCCGTAGGAAGAGAGAGGAAGGTCTCTCAGCGGGACCTGAGAATGGAGGACTTTGATCCGTAGGAAGAGAGAGGAGTTCATTCTGAAGCATGGGAAGGGTCTGCACAAATCCAGTAAATCTACAAAGTCGGATACTCCAAAGGAGAAGGGCAAAAAAGCACCCCGGGTGTGGGAACTAGGTGGCTGTGCTAACAAGGAAGTCTTGGATTACAGTACTCCCACCACCAATGGAACTCCAGAGGCAGCCTTTTCTGAAGATGTCAACTTGATTTGAGGAACTGGGCCTGGGGGACAGCTTCAAGATCTGGATTGCAGCAGCTCAGATGATGAAGGGGCCACTCAAAATACCAAGCCTAGTGCTACCAAGGGAACTCGGGGTGGCATGTTTGGGATGCTGAAGGGTCTGGTGGGTTCCAAGAGCTTGAGTTGAGAAGACATGGAATTTGTGCTAGACAAGATGCGTGATCATCTCATTGCTAAGAATGTGGCTGCTGACATTGCTGTCCAGCTCTGTGAATCTGTTGCCAGCAAGTTAGAAGGGAAAGTGATGGGGACATTTAGCACTGTGACTTCAACAGTCAAGCAAGCTCTACAGGAATTTCTAGTACAGATCCTACAGCTACAGCATCGTGTAGACATGCTCTGGGATATCATGGATGCCCAACGTCGCCAGTGCCCTTATGTTGTTACCTTCTGTGGTGTTAATGGAGTAGGGAAGTCTACCAATCTTGCCAAGATTTCCTTTTGGCTTTTAGAGAATGGCTTTAGTGTCCTCATTGTTGCCTGTGATACATTTCGGGCTGGGGCTGTTGAGCAGCTTCTTACACACACCCGGCGCCTGACTGCCCTCTATCCCCCCGAGAAGCATGATGGCCATACATACAATGCAGTTGCTTGAAAAAGGCTATGGCAAGGACGCTGCTGGCATTGCCATGGCAGCCATTGCCTTTGCACGTAACCAAGGCTTTGATGTGGTGCTGGTAGACACTGCTGGCCGCATGCAAGACAATGCCCCTCTGATGACTGCCCTGGCCAAACTCATTACTGTCAATACACCTGACTTGGTGCTGTTTGTAGGGGAGGCCTTAGTAGGCAACGAAGCTGTGGATCAACTGGTCAAGTTCAACAGAGCCTTGGCTGACCATTCTATGGCTCAGGCACCTCGGCTCATTGATGGCATTGTTCTTACCAAATTTGACACCATTGATGGCAAGGTGGGAGCTGCTATCTCTATGACATACATCACAAGCAAACCCATCGTCTTTGTGGGTACTGGCCAGACCTACTGTGACCTATGCAGTCTCAATGCCAAGGCTGTGGTGGCTGCCCTCATGAAGGCTTAATGTGGCTCTTGCCTAATACCAAATCGCCGCTTGCCCCAAGTCCCTATTCCTATATCAAGAATGTGCTTTAGAGTATGTGAGCAACTTGTCTTCCGTGTAGTACAAAGGCAGAGTGAGGGGAGCTTTGGAGACTTGCAGCTCCTTCTAACCCAATCCTTTGTTCAGCCCTACCTCCTTCTGCAAGGAGGGCCTAATCATGTTACAATCACTGCCCAATGACCATCCCTCTTCCTACTCAGGCATCCCCTTCACTCTGCCTACAGACTCCATATCATAGCTTTGACCAATGGTTGGAAAACCCAACACCTGGAGTGTTGCTGACTAGTGTGATCACAGACAGAGCCATGGTGAGATAAGGAGCAGTTTGAGGTCCCAGCTCTAATGGCTTTCTTCCAGAGCCAGCTCTGGATCTTAATGTCATCTATCTAGAAGAATACAGCTTCTGGGTCCCTGGTGTCAAGATGACAGCCACCTCACTGTGGCAGTGATGGTGGCCCATTCTTAATTGCTGCTAATTATAAATCTGGTGATGAACACACCCGATTGCTGCCCCAAAGCATCCGTTAGGCCTTGTTACAAATGAGTGAAAGGCGAGTGCCCACTTCTCTCAGAAACAAGGGGAGCAGAGTTGCCTTCCAACCTGTCCCTGCTCCCAAAATCTAGATGGAAGCTTTGCATGTTCCCCTTCCTGGGAGAAAGGGATTGTTGAGAGGGGTTACTGTTGTCCCATACCCCACCCCACCCTCAGCCTCCTGGGCAGGTCCTGGCTTTTCCTCATTCGCTTCTACAGTGCCTGGTAGACAAGTGCTACGTTGAAGAACACAAACCTCTTGTTAAGACTTGTCCTGTAGTTTGGTATTACAGATGTGCTACTAGTGCAATAAGGTGAAGGCTGTCTGCCCAGAGAAATACATAATTTATATAAGAAAATAAATTTCATAAAGAAAAAAACCAATTTTACAGTTCATTGCAGCAAAAATTGATTTTTTTATTCTTCAAACTTTCAAAATTTGCCTAGATTTGTTTATTTATATTATCATGATTATTACTATTATTGTATGATAATATACGTGGGGGGGATGGTGGCATATATGCCACAGTGCCTGTATGGCTGTCTGAGGACAGTTGGGAAGTTATTCTCTTTTTCCTCTATGACTTCAGGGATTCACTTCAGCTCTTTGGAATTGCACCCACAGAGCCATCTCACTGCCCTCCTGGAAATAGTTTAAAGAAAGAAAATAGAAAACATTTTTTATTTAAATATAGAGCTAGTAAAACTGAATTTTTTTTTTTTTAGCTTCAGAAGTATCTTAGGACTCCTTACATATGTTGAGTTTATAGTATTAATCTACATATTGTGATGTGTTTGCTTCTGAAAAGGTGTTCTCCTAGAGGCCTTTCCTTAACCGTCCGCAGAGACACAGGTTGTACTTTCAGTCAGGAGAGCAGGTAGAGGGAGCATTAACTTCTGCTTACTATTCCCATGCTCTTTGACCCTTTATTTATCTACTTAAAATATTTTAAGATTTATTTTTATTATTCTTTAATTATGTGTCTATGTTTGGGTACATGAATATTCATGCAGGCACCTCAGGGTTGAGAAGAGAATATCAGATCCCCTAGGGTTGTAGTTATGAAACTACATCAGACTTGGCAGCATCTTGCTGGCCCCTAGTCTAGCTGGGCATAGGACCTACATTGCTGCCAATTTCTTTTTCTTTTGTGTGTGTGTGTGTGTGTGTGTGTGTGTGTGTGTGTACCTAGCTTAAAACTTGCCCTGTCTTTCCTTTGAACAGGTAAGCCTCTCCAGTTGACTCTTCAGGCTTGTGATGTTAAAGGAAAAGAAGATAAGTCAGGACCTGAAAATCTTCTTGTGGAGCCATGGACAAGGGATGGTAAGTGGTAGATGGTCTATTGCTAGCATGTACAGGAGGCAGCTATGTGAAATTACACCCTGACTTTGGAAATTCTCAGATGTTGGTGTTTTAGTTATGTGTGTGTGTATAATCTCTTAATGTGTATTGATGTTTTGCCTGTGTGCGTGTATAAGCATTATATGTGTGCCTACTGCCCTAGGAGGCCAGTTAAGGGCATCAATCTCTTGGATGTCCTATAAATGGTTGTGAGCCCACATGTGGGTGCTGGAAACTGAGTCTAAGTCCTCTGTAAGGATAGCAAGCACATGCTATTAATTAGAAAGCCATCTCTTCTGCTTCTAGATGATAGTGGGTTTTGTTGTTTTGAGAAAGGGTTTCACTATGTAACCCAGTTTAGCCTCTAACTCAAGACAGTCCTTTTGCCTCAGCTTCCTCTAAATTCTGGGATTACAGGCATGAGTCACCAAAAACATTAGTCTTCACCTTAGGTTAACAGCAATGGCTTCTGTACACTTTGTCTGGTTCAGCTTTTGTCTAAATGGTAGTGATTAAACATTAAGAATTTTGACAGTCTAAGGCTGTTCAAAATTGAAGTTTTAAAAAGCAGGTGGAGGTGGTGCCTATCTTTAATCCCAGCACTGGGAAGGCAGAGGAAAGCTGATTTCTGTAAGGCCAACCTGGTCAATATTTTGACAAGTTCCAGGACATCCAGTACTACATAGAAAGTCCCTGTCTAAAAGCAAAAACAACAACAACAACAAAATAGCCAAACAAACAAATAAACACTCCCCCACCAAATCAAACTAAATAAACCAACAAAAAAATAGAACCAAGACTCCTCTTCTTTTTTTTCAATTTATTTATTTATTTATTAGATATTTTCTTTTTTTTTTCCATTTTTTATTAGGTATTTAGCTCATTTACATTTCCAATGCTAATACCAAAAGTCCCCCATACCCACCCACCCCCACTCCCCTACCCACCCACTCCCCCTTTTTGGCCCTGGCGTTCCCCTGTACTGGGGCATATAAAGTTTGCGTGTCCAATGGGCCTCTCTTTCCAGTGATGGCCGACTAGGCCATCTTTTGAGATATTTTCTTTATATACATTTCAAATGCTATCCTGAGAGTTCCCTATACCATCCCTCCGCCCTGCTCCCCTACCCACCCACTCCCGCTTCTTGGCCCTGGCAGTTCCCCTGTACTGGGGCATATAAAGTTTGCAATATCAAGGGGTCTCTCTTCCCAGTGATGGCCGACTAGGCCATCTTCTGCTACATATGCAGCCAGAGACATGAGCTTTGGGGGTACTGGTTAGTTCATATTGTTGTTCCACCTATAGGGTTGCAGACCTCTTCAGCTCTTTGGGTACTTTCTCTAGCTTCTCCATTGGGGGTCCTGTGCTCCATCTTATAGATGACTGAGCATCTGAGTCTATATTTGCTAGGCACTGGCATAGCCTCGTATGAGACAGCTATAACAGGGTCCCTTCAGCAAAATCTTTCTGGCATATGCAATAGTGTCTGGGTTTGGTGGCTGATTATGGGATGGATCCCCGGGTGGGGTAGTCTCTTGATAGTCCATCTTTTCATCTTAGCTCCAAACTTTGTCTCTGTAACTCCTTTCATTGGTATTTTGTTCCCTATTCTAAGGAGGAATGAAGTATCCACCCATTTGTCTTCCCTCTTCTTGATTTTCTTGTGTTTTGCAAAATGTATCTTGGGTGTTCTATGTTTTTGGGCTAATATCCACTTATCAGTGAGTGCATATCTAATGACTTCTTTTGTGATTGGATATCCTCCAGATACATCCATTTGTCCAAGAATTTCATAAATCCATTGTTTTTAATAGCTGAGTAGTACTCCATTGTGTAAATGTACCACATTTTCTGTATCCATTCTTCTGTTGAAGGACATCTGGGTTCTTTCCAGCTTCTGGCTATTATAAATAAGGCTGCTATGAACATAGTGAAGCATGTGTTCTTATTACCAGTTGGAACTTTTTCTGGGCATATGCCCAGGAGAGGTATTGCTGGATCTTCCGGTAGTACTCTGTCCAATTTTCTGAGAAGCCTCCAGACTGACTTCCAGAGTGGTTGTACAAGCTTGCAATCCCACCAGCAGAAGACTCCTCTTTTTGAGATAGATAAAGTTACTGCATTTAATTGTTTTAAAGTTTAGATTGACTTTCTGTTGAGTTGGTTTAAAGTATTGAGTCCGAGAGCATCTTTAAGAACATTACACCTGGACTGGCATTTAATGTGTTGGAGCAATCTTCTTCATCTCTAGCACAAATGTATGTTTGTGTCTGCTTCATTCTGCTGTCGACTCTTTTCCTGATGCAGGTGTATTTGTGAGCCTTTCCCTATCTTGGAAACCACTTGGTCAGTGTCCTGTATGTGTGTCTTTTCTTTTCACTATACTGCTTTGAGTATTACCGGTTCAGTAAAGTAGAATGTTCTAGCTGCTGTCAACACTGACTGGCCTGGCCTTCCTCTTCAGGATTTGGTTTTGTTGTGGCTTTCCTCAGAACCTGAAGGCTTCTGATTTCTTCAGCAAAGCCTGTTACCTGTACTGTTCCTATTTTCATTCTCAGTACCAAGGAGGTTCCCAGTTGTACCTCCTGTCCTTTGATGACCTCTTAAACAATAAACTTTGAACAAGAAGGTTCCTTACACTTCTGAGCTGCCCAGCCTTCACAAAGAACTTTCCTTCTTAGCATCCATCTTCTCTACATGGAAGGCTGTGCACAACAAGCCACCTGCTACCCACAGGTGGGGGTGGAGTAGGATATTAGAAGGAGGTGGTGGCAGTTCTTTGCCTCTTTATTGTTCCTTAACCTGACAAACTCAGAATGGCTTTGCTAAAGATCCTCTGCATTTTTCTTCTACTCTCAAGAATTGGAATTTTTGGAAGTAAAATTTTTGGCATCAGAATATGTACTTGTTGGCTTAGTTTTAAGAGAGGATCTTGCTGTGTTGCCCAGGCTGACCTCAACCTCATGGTCCTCCTGTCCTAGCCTCCCAAGGACTACAGATGTATTCTCTGCCTGCTTTACAGTCCTACCCCCACCCTGCTTTAACAGTATCCCCCACCTGCTTTATAGTGTGGGGTTAAGCACTGTTCAGTTTGAATATCTACACAGGCTTCTCTCATCTGTAAGACTTATTTGCCAGCCTTGCACTTTGCCTGATTTGAATACTTTCTTATTCTTCATGGATTTTTTGCCAGCCTCCTTCATTTCCTATTCTCCTTAACTGGAGTGGGTGAATTTTTAGATTTGGACTATGGCAGGTAGATTTTCTGTTTTTGTTGGTTTGATGTTGTTGTTGCTGCTGCTGTTGTTTAGAGTGTGGGGTATAGACAGGAGTTCTCAGCTTCTCTTGGGAGTCTTCACACAGCTCTGGCTGTCTTGAAACTTGGGCTCTGTGTGGATTTCTTACTCAGCTACAGAAATGAGCGTGAAGAACCAACACACGAAGAATAGCTCCCTCCACCTCCCTTAGAGCAATAAAAGCTCTCTTGAGGGTACTCTTCTTAAGTGAGATGTCCCAGTTGTAGGCAGATGCTACTAAAGTACCCAAGAATGCTCAGGGACGGAATCTTGACATTTGACACAGTTAATGTTCCTAAATTTCTGAATGAAGTTACTGTCCCTAATACTTGGGTCTTAAAGGATAATTGGCCAATAGGAGCTGGAGGTATAGCTGCATTAAACCCTTTAAGTCTATGACTGGTTAATGTTTCACTCCTGTCATTGACAGGAAGGGACAAAGTGGTGCACACCTATAATTTTAGCATTCACCAGGATGATGCAGGAGTATCAGATGTGCAAGTCCAGCCCAGGCTATAGTGAGAGCCTATCCAAAAAATAATTTAAACAGCAAGACAAGGTGACACATTTATTTGGTTTTTTTTTACACTTATTATATATGTGAGTATGAATGTGTGAGTGCAGGTGCACACGTGCCCCAGCAGGCATGTATACGTCAGAGGACAGTCTATATCTACCTCTACAATATATTCCTTCTTTTAAAAACAAAACAAACAAACAAAAAACATTTATTTTAGTAATGGAGAGGTGGTTCTTTTTTTTCTTTTTCTTTTTCTTTCTCTTTTTCTTTTTCTTTTTCTTTTTTCTCGAGACAGGGTTTCTCTGTGTAGCCCTGGCTATCCTGGAACTCACTTTGTAGACCAGGCTAGCCTCGAACTCAGAAATCCGCCTGTCTCTGCCTCCCGAGTGCTGGGATTAAAGGCGTGTGCCACCACACCCGACAAGGCTACTCTTATAGAGGACCACAGTTCAGTTCCTAACACTTGTAACTCCAGATTCAGGGATTCTGATGTCCTCTTCTGGCCTCTGTGAGCACACATGTATCCATTATGGCACCCATATAAACACATAACATTAAATAAACAAATAATTAAAACTTTTAAAGTACTTATTTTGACTTGAGATGCTGGCACACCTTTAATCTCACCCAAGTAGTGCAGAAGCAGAGCCGGACAAATATCTGTGAGTTTGTGGCCAGCCCAGTTTACATAGTGAGTTACAGGCCAGGCCAGCTGAGCTACAAGGCAGTGGTGGTACATGCTTTTAACCCCAGCATTCAGGAGGCAGAGGCAAGTGAGTCTCTAAGTTTAAGGACAACCTGGTCTACAGAGTGAGTCCCAAGACAGCCAGGGCTACACAGAGAAACCCTGTCTCAAAAAAACAGGAAAAATAAAACCAACCTAAAATCCTATTACAATCAGTTCTCATAAATGGGTTCATCTAGGACTCTGGGGACAATTAGGATTGTGTGGGTGTGTTGCTCTTAGAATTGTGTGCATTTCTGGCACCATGCTTTCTTAGAATTGTAAGCAGAATTGCTATTTGACAACATGAGTTGTAGTTTTATGGGTTTTTGCCATTGTACTGCTTCTCATTCCTGATAGAACCAGATCACAGGACAGCATCTGTCTGTGAGTTAGCAAAGAACCTCTTGGGTTCATTTTCTTGGTCCTTGTAACACGTTTTACACAATTGTCTTGTGGAAACCCAGAGTCTAGGAATGTTTGTGTTATTAAACTCAGGTGTGGAGTAAGAACATGACCATCATTTCAGTGTTTTGGCTTTACAGGAGAATGATTGAAATCAGGTCAGGGCCCCAGGAGAAAAGCTCAAGGAGCATGGACTTGAGCGTGTCCTTGCATTACTCTGCTGCACCTTGAGTTTAACAACAGATCTTTTTGTGAGTTGAGAGATAATTTGTAACCAAAAAAGGTATATGACTCATACAACTGCAAATGAACACATCAGACTTTTAGACAAAGGAAGGAAGAAACAGTATCAATAGTTAAAGGAAAAATCATAAAACACAAAGCCCGATGATGGTATTTACTTACAGTTAGTAATCAGCTACATTCCTTTTCTTTTCTTTTCTTTTTAAAATATATATTTCTTTAGACAAAAACACTTGCATTACCCTCAGTATTCAACTTACAAAATTATAAAATAGCTTAGAGACAGGAAAAGATACCAATAACTGAGAATGAAATAGACAGAACACCCAATAATCCCCCTCCTGTTTCAGCATCTGTCCTAACCTTTGCTGACAGCGTATTCAAGAAGCCTTCAGTTGCTAAACCCACTTGTTTTTAATCAACTCAGTCAAACATTAGTCATGGCTTTCGGGATGATTCAGGAAGATGGTTGACCCTACAGTATTCTGTCTCTGATTGAAAATTACAATCTGAGGAGACTGTACCGTGTGTGTGTGTGTGTGTGTGTGTGTGTGTGTGTGTGTGTGTGTGTTGGAGAATCTCTTACTGCTTTTTTGCAGAAGGTAGAGATGTGGGAGGGAGCCACATCTGCTAAAGAGGTATTGTTTTTCTAATTGTCACAAAGGTACCAGATAGGCTGGCTACCCTTGCTTTTGTTGATACTAGATCTTCGGGGCTGTAACCATGACTCAAACGTCCTAACTTTCTCTTTCTTTTCCTTTTTCTTAGGTTTTCTTACAGAGACTGGAAAAACGAGAGCAAGTACTATTTTTTCTACAGGAAGTGACTCTGCCTTCCAAGTTACACAGATCAGAATTATGGTAATTACTGTGCAGTCTTTGCTAAGCCCACTCTATAAGGGCTGTGATGTTTGCTCCATCCCCTTGATTCATGACCACTTCTGCAGTGTTAGATATTAGCTACTGTATTTGGTGAGAAAAAACATACTTCTAAGTAAGAGGCCTATAAAGGCAGTCTTTTGTCTTTTCATTTGGTTTGCAGCTTACACAAAATTGCTGTCAAGTTAATATGTTGTTAAAACAGGTTACTCACTGGCTTGTGTGAAAAAAATAAAGAGAAAAATAAAACAAACAAACAAACAAAAAAAGAATTATGGTAATTTCTCTTCCACCTTCTTAAGTAGTTGTAGTGCTCTTCAAAGGTGAATTAGGGACTGGGGAGATGGCTCAGCAGTTAAGAGCACTAGGTGCTCTTCTAGAGAGCCTGAGTTCCATTCCCAGTAGCCTTGTGATGACTCACCATGTGGAACCTGGCATGCATGTGGTGTGCAAACAGATCTGTAAGCAAATACTCAAACACAAAAAAAAAAATAAAAGTTTTAAAGTGAATTGAGCTAGGTGTGGTGGAACACACCTCTAATCCCAGCACTCAGGAGGCAGAAGCAGTGGATTTTGTGAATTCAAAGCCAGCCTGTTCTACATAATGAGTTATAGAACAACCAGAGCTACATAGAGAGGCCCTGTTTTTATTTGCTTGTTTGTGTGTTTGTTTTAAAAAAGTGATTGGGTTATGTTTCCATAGATCCTTGCCTGTCATTGGGTATACAGTAATTATCTTCCTCTGTCTCAGTCCTCTGGCAGAGGGCAAGTGTGCAAATTTAGATTCAGTTTTAAGTCTCTGAGGAGTGTGACTATAAGAATGGAGAGAGCCAAGCTAATGTTTTAGAGGAAATAGCCGCCTTACTTGCAGGGCGTAGTAACATGGAATAGCATTTTATTGGTTTCACTGTGCCATAAGCTGTCTATGTCAACCGGAGACAAATCAGCAGAGAATGTTTGCCTCTGTTCCCAGGTTCGCCGTGGTGGCATTGGTGCTCAGTGTGGGCTGGTCTTTGCCTATAACTCGCCTTCTAATAAGTTTCACGCAGAAGAACACTTCAAACGGTTTGAAAAATATGACAAATGGAAACTCCAGGAACTGAGGCAGTTCGTAAAAAGCAGGTACAGCCCAGAGAGAGTCTGTGTGGTCAATAAAATTGCATCTATTCTCTCGCTGGATGCGGGATTGCATGCCTTTAATTGGGAGGCACTTGGGAGGCAGAAGCAAGTGGACCTTTGTGAGTTTGGGGTTAGCCTCATCTAAAATAGTGAGTTCTAGGCTAGCCATTACTATATAGTAAGACCCTGTCTTAAAAAAAAAAAAGGATGTATCTTTATTGTTGAATTATGCTTATAGAAAAGGTGACAGTAACCCACCACAGAGGCCAGAAGTCATTGTTATTTTCTTTTTTTTTTTTTTTTTGAGACAGGGTTTCTCTGTATAGCCCTGGCTGTCTTGGAACTCACTCTGTAGACCAGGCTGGCCTCGAACTCAGAAATCCGCCTGCCTCTGCCTCCCAAGTGCTGGGATTAAAGGCGTGTTTGCCACCACTGCCCAGCCTATAGTGACATTTTTTTAAGAATTCTGGAATTTTTGGTTCTTTTAGAAACACAGAAATATAAGAATGTGCTTTTGTTTTAACCCCAGGTGTAGGGATATGGGGCTGCTTCAAACTTTCCTCAGCAGCTGATCATGATTTGTCTTGTGCTTTAGCAGAAGTGTTGTTTTGCCAGATGTAAATATTTCTGTGATTGTGTGACTTTGGAATTCTGAGAACTT
This sequence comes from Mus musculus, assembly GCF_000001635.26. NCBI lineage: Eukaryota > Metazoa > Chordata > Mammalia > Rodentia > Muridae > Mus > Mus musculus. Next base: position 72,845,146 of record NC_000077.6, read on the forward strand.
TTCAGAGGGTACATAAATATGAGTCCCCTAAGAGGCAGGGTCAGTGGTTGTTAGTCATTTAGGGAGGTTGGTTGCAGTTTGTTAGTAGCTGTGGTCAAGAAAGACATTAGATTCAGGAATTTTCCTAATTATTCTCTCCCCTCTATCCTTTTTTCTCTCCTATCTACTGATAGGGGGTAAAACTGGGGGAGTTAGGATAAAGAGTGGGAAAAGGAAGAACCCATAAAGTAGCAAAGACCAGCTACAGTTTGGTGGTGTGTATACCTGCGCCATGTGTATGCCTACTGCCCATGAAGGTCAGAAGGCTGCATTGGATCCCCTAGAACTGGTGTTATGAGTGATTGGGAGCTGCCATGCAGATGCTAAGAACCAAACCTGGATCTTCTGAAAGAACACGCTGTGTTAATTCTGAGCCTTGTCTCCAGCCTCCTCAAACTTTCATTGAAAATACTTATTAAACATCTATTATGTGCTGGGCCTGATGCATTGAAGGTCCTGCAGTGGAAAAAGTACCAGAGGGGTCACTGTAGTGACCATAGAGAGCTTCCTGCCAGGAGACAGTGTCAGCTGTGTAATGAATGCTATACGGGAGACCTCTGGGAGCAGATAGCAGGCCTTACTTGACAGGAAATGTAGCCCTGAGCCAGTGAGCAGTGCTATGATGTTTCTGAAGAGTGAATTACACACTAAGTAGGTGCTTGAAGAAGCAGTGTGTGAAGGTGATTGTATGGCTAAGCTGCACTGTTGGGAAGGGTGGCAAAGGACAGAGCTGGAGAGCTGGGAGAGGCCAGGTCAGTAGAAATGTCTTTGTTTGAGGTCTTAGTTTCTCTTTGAAGCACATGTGTGTAGTGGGGAGGCAAGCAGACAGAGGGTAGAGCTTGTTATTGGGGAGGTAAGAGAATATGAAGGAAGTCAGGTGTGTTCTGGAAGAACTGCTCAGGCTTGTGCTGCAACATCATGAATAGAGGAAAGCAAACAGAGAGCCAGAGGCTGCGAGTAAGCGTGTTGCCCAGGAAGCTGAAAGTAAGAGTGGCCTAGACCAGCACAAGACCTCTAAAGCAGCAGCAGCAGCAGCAGCAGCAGCAGCGGAGGAGGAGGAGCAAGGTGGCTTGATGCTGTGGGCCCTGGGGATGACTGAGTAGAGAGCAGAAGAGGAAAGGAGGCTGGCAGCACCAAGTTCGGGCAGGTGGAGAACTTGGTAGTACCCTGTTCTGAACTAGTACATGCTCCAGGGAGAAGCAGGATTATGGGAAGACAGGTAACTCAATGTTAGCCCTCTTGGGAAGATTTGAGATGTCCTACAGCCAGTAGGACAAACAGGTCAGCAGCTTAGAAGAGACTCTTGTATTGTAGGGACAGACATGACAGTCTTTGAAATGTTAATTAAAAACATAGGGTCCAGGTATGTAGCCTCATGACTATAATCCCAGCATTCAGGAAGCTGAGGTAAGATTGCTGAGAGTTCAAGACCAACCTAGATTAAGACCCTGTCTCAAACAAAACTAAAGGAAAATGTAGAGATAGAAGACATGGTTCTGGAGGACTGTAGACTAGCCAGACTACAGGCTACAGGTCACCCTGATGAGCAGCACTAGTTAAGAGACAACAGAAAACTTAGAGAATAGGGGACAAGCCAGGCCATACATACCTTCAGAAATCAGGGGATGGGTGTGGGTGGGTCATTAAGATGAAGGCTTAAAGTAGACATTGCTACAGAGGTCACTGCTGACTCATCAGATAGCATTGTCCTCCTTATTGCTGCTAGGAAGTTATCACTGTGAATCAGAGCCCTGGACTTGCCTTCTGGGCTATTGTATTTCCCAGGAGATCCTGTGAAAATACAGGTCTGATTTAGTAGTTATAGGAAGGACCTAAGTCTTCTTTTTCTTTCTTTCTTCCTCTTCCTTTCTTTTCCTCCTCTTTTCCTTCATTGCCTGTCTTGTTTGTGGTTTGTTTCTTGAGATTAGGTCTTATTAGCTTGGGCAGTTCAGAACGCCTCAGCTTCCTGTGTGCTAGGCTTACAGGTTTCCATCACCATACCCAGCATGATTTCTTTTTTAATAATGGCTGCAGGCACCACCTAATTTTAAGCAACTGTGTTCTCACTCTTGGGATATTAAAATAGGTCTTTTCCTCTAAACTTTTTGTCAAACAAGGTCTTTCATATCTTATGCAGGATGGGTTTTTTTTTTAACCTAAATACAGGCCTATTGATGAGTCCCTTAATGATTTGATCTGGTTTTAGCCTGAGTTATTCTTCAATGTAGGCCAACTTAGTTGGCCTACATATAATATCAGTCTCTCTCCAGTTGGAAATAACATTTTCTTGACCATTTTGTTGTGTTTTTCTGGCACTATGCTCCGGAGACAGCATCTGCCCACTGTACAGTGTGGTTTAGTGAGAGAACTTGCTTCTCCAGTACCTGACTCTGCCAGTTTTTTTAGGTTGCAGACTCTTTTGAGTAGACTTTCTGCCAGGCATGGTGGCAGGAGGATAGAAAGACATTGAGAGTTCAAGGTCAGCCTGGGCTACATAGCTGAGGATAGAACCAAGTTCTCACATATGCTGGGCAAATGCCATACCACTGAGATAGTATGCCCTCAAAGAATACATTTAAAATTCCTCAAACATGTATGATGGATGAGACTCATCGACAATTAGGGCTTAGCAAATTCCACCTGTCCTGTTATAATCAATTATACCACAAAAGATTTCTACCAAGAAATATTTGTGTGAGGAAGAGAATAAAATTTTTCCTTTGTTCCAGATCCTGTTGTACATTTTCTTCACTTTTCCCCATAGTTATCTGTGATTGCTAGACATGCTTATACAGTGAGCTATTAGTGTGAGAGTTGAGTCATAGGCCAAGTAGTATGAGATTTTAACAATGGAAACTTGAAGTCATGCATGGTGGCCTTTAATCTCAGCACTTGGGAGGTAGAGGCAAGCAAATGTCTGTTATAGCAACATAGTGAGTTCCAGAGTAGCTAAGGCTACCTAGTGAAACTGTCTCTAACCAACCAGCCAGCCAACCAACCAACCACCTGTCCACCCACCCAACCAACTAACCAAGAATGGTGCTTGAAAGAGTGCCTGCTGAAGAGGGAGCAGCACTTACCCATTCAGCTTTTAAGGAGAAAGATGCAATTATCCTTTGTTTTAAGGATGGAATGCTTCCTTTGGAGGACTTGCTAATCAACAGAGGTCTGTGAAGCCTGAGATTTGAGAGCTCCAGGATATGAGGCATCAACCCCTTCAGTTGTTTGTACATGACTCAGACCTCAGGGTAATTATACACACATTAGTCAGACCTAGGCAAGGGAAGCCACTCTTGCCTCTTCCTCAGTGATTACCAGAAATGCCCATCCTGGTATGTCGCTCTTCCATCTCACTGGAAATGCCTGGCTTAAATAACATTTGGATGAGACCTTGTCAGTCTCTGGAGAAACTTTGAAGCAAGAAAATGTCTATGATTACATTTGTATTCATTCGCAGGATTGGTTGCTCATCTGATGACCTTGGAGAGGATGATCCTATTGGCTGGTTTGAGCTAGAAGAAGAGTGGGATGAAGCAGATGTCAAGTTACAACAGTGCAGAGTTGCCAAAGTAAGCAGTAGCCAGGTTGTCCTTCACTCATTTACCTGCTTTCCCTTTCTACAAACATTGCTAACTGCACTAGCTCTGAGCCAACACTGGAACGTTAGAGGGGTTGGGAGAGACAGATGTGATATGACTATGACAGAGGGAGGTTTAACCCACCCTAGGGTTTACCAGAGAAGACTTCATCTGAAAGAGAGTGTGAAATTATGCCAAGTGCTGGAAGTGGATTGGACCATAATCTTTAGTTTGGTTGAGATGTGTCAGAAAGGCACACTGCAGTAAGTAGTACCCAGGCATAGATGCAAGAGGAATGCGTTTGTTCCCCCAGTTCTGAGAGTAGTAACTGCCTGGCCATGTCATTTATTTTTCTTAAGAATAAATCTTAGAATAAGTAAGAGAACTCTCTTCAGAGTTCACACACAGTATGTGCTCAATGCATATCTATGCATTTGAGTAATAAATTTCAGAAAGGCCTTTAATACTAGTGAGTTGCCCAGTAGGTAAAGACACTTGCTGCCAAGCCCAGGACCTGAGTTTGATCCCTGGGACCAATATAGAAGGAGAGAACCAACTCCTTCAGTTTGTCCTTTCACCTCTACAAGCACACTGTGAGATACATGTGCCCACATGTATAAAATAAATAACTACAACGTGAAACTGGAAATAAGACAGCAAGGCTGTTATGAGAGGAACTTTCCCTTGAGGGAGCAGTTTGCCCCAAGCTTAACTTCGGCAACACTTGGCTTTATTTGCACAGAGTAGAGGATAGCACAGAGCAGAGGATAGCACAGAGCAGTGCAGAGCAGAGCATAGAGCAGAGGATAGCACAGAGCAGAGCAGAGCAGAGCACAGAGTAGAGGATAGCACAGAGCAGAGCAGAGCAGAGGATAGCACAGAGCAGAGCAGAGCAGAGGATAGCACAGAGCAGAGCAGAGCAGAGCAGAGCAGAGCACAGAGCAGAGGATAGCACAGAGCAGAGCAGAGCACAGAGCAGAGGATAGCACAGAGCAGAGCAGAGCACAGAGTAGAGGATAGCACAGAGCAGAGCAGAGCAGAGGATAGCACAGAGCAGAGCAGAGCAGAGCAGAGCAGAGCAGAGCAGAGCACAGAGCAGAGGATAGCACAGAGCAGAGCAGAGCAGAGCACAGAGTAGAGGATAGCACAGAGCAGAGCAGAGCAGAGCAGAGGATAGCACAGAGCAGAGCAGAGCAGAGCAGAGGATAGCACAGAGCAGAGCAGAGCACAGAGCAGAGGATAGCACAGAGCAGAGCAGAGCAGAGCACAGAGTAGAGGATAGCACAGAGCAGAGCAGAGCACAGAGTAGAGGATAGCACAGAGCAGAGCAGAGCAGAGCACAGAGTAGAGGATAGCACAGAGCAGAGCAGAGCAGAGGATAGCACAGAGCAGAGCAGAGCACAGAGCAGAGCAGAGCACAGAGCAGAGCAGAGCCTTGCTTCCAGTGCGTGACTTGCATGTGCTGCTTGGATCACTGAAGTGATTTCTTAGGGCGCTGTTTTCATCAAATACATGGTTTTTGTCTTAAAAAGCAAACATACTTCTCTCACTCCTGCCTGGATATTTGCCTTTCAGAAGGCCACTGTTCTTGGTATGACCCTAACAAAACCTGACTTATTCTGCATTTTGTCTTTTTTTCTGTTGCCTGAAGATACTGAATTTATTCTGTTTCAAGTACTGGGCATGATGTTGCTTTATAAAATGTTTGTTAAAACCAAGAACTTTTCTAAAAAGGCCTTTCAGTGTTCTTTCATTGTACTTAGGGATTCCAAGTCCTTTTCTTTTATCCTTTCTAGTTCTTGATGGTGAAGTTCCTCTGCACCCGCCAGGAGTCAGCTGAACGGTTGGGCGTGCAAGGCTTAAGCATCAGTGGGTACCTCCGGCCTGCAAGGGCAGAAGCGGAACAAAGCATCCTCTATGCCCACTGTAGAAGGGACACAGAGAATATTCATGGGGCCACCCTGCTTCTTAGGACTCTGCAGTTCATCCAGCAGCTTTCCCATGACCTGGTAGGTTTCTTCCATTATTATACAACACTCCCCTAGAAGTGACTGACAGTGTCAAGGGAAGTGGGCGACCTTTGAGACTTAGCCCCGCTGAAGTGATGGCAGCATTGATGAATATAGCAGATATTTTACTGCACGATAATATAAAAAGGCTGGAGAGAGTGGACTTTGGCACCAGTCTGTGGAATACCACATGGTGTGTGGCCATTGTTGTAAGGTCCCATGGAGTAGACCTGCAGGCACATGGTACTGTCCCTACTTGTGCTTGCCCAGGGTTGGCAAACACAGCAGCATCATGAGATCTTCTTTAAGTCTTAAAATTACTTCTCATATCTGGAGGGGAGTTTCATTTACTAACGTGACTAAACTATCAGGATTTGAATTTTAAATATTTGGGGTTTGATGCTGACTTTTACAGTTACTAGTAAATCATTGTATCAGTTCACTCAAGAGAGTCGTACTGCCACCACTGTGGAATACTTCAGGGAAAAACTTGTGTGTGTATAGCAGTGTCCACCCTTAGCTTTCTTTTCTCTTCATTGCACAAGAAGCTATTGAGCCAGTGTACAGATGGTGTTTGGGTCTCTGTTCACTAAGAACTCTTATCACAGCAAAAAAGAAGAGAGGCCTAGTGATAGTAGCTAGGTTACAACAGACGTGCAGCTCACATGTAGGGAAGTCAGGATAATCCTGGGCACCACTATCATGTAAAGTTAGGCTGATGTTTATGAAGTCAGAGCCTCTGTGGCCACGTGTGTATTACATACATTTGCATGCACGTGTGCACATATAGACACATAGACACACAAAGACACACATACATAGACCACACAAAGATACATTACAGACACAAACATATACATATACACAGACACACACATGCACCTAGGCACACATGTACATAGAAACACACATACACATACACACACATTTCTGAGTTGTATGAAAATTTCACTCAGGTGGGTCATCTTACTTCTTAACCATAGCAAGTAAATGATACATCTCAATATTTCTGTAAATATATTTTTTAATTTTGCTTTTTTTCTTGTCTTTATCATTTTTTAGATGCAGCAAAAGGAAAGTGGCTTAAAACATAAGTCTTTCCTGGACTTTGCGGGTCTTGATTTGCAGATCTTCTGGAAATTTTACAGTAAATTAAAGCAAAAGTAGGTCAGAACTTGTTATAAAGTGACAATCATAAGCAAAGCTGAAATGGATATTTTTTCCTTCTAAACATTTTTTTCTTGTATGTATTCTTCTGATTTGAAAGATTTGATTATTGAAAATGGCCCTCAAATTTCTATAACATTTTTAGGAAGCATTTCTCAACCATTTCCTTATTGACTGTCCTCACAGCTGATAGGATAAACAGGTTAGACATTATGGTGTTGTAGGTTGAACATCTCTAATTCAAAATTACAAAATTGAAAAATGTTTTTATGCCACAAGTGGAAAATTCCACATCTCACTTCATATCACAAATCACAGTCAAAATGCAAGCTGAGCTAAAAATACTGTATGGCTGGGAATAGTTATCCAGCCACAGCCACAGTGCTTACTTAGCCTGCGCAGGCCCTGGCTTCAGTCTCTAGTAACATAGAGCTTGTAAGCATGCACAAGGCCCTGGCTTCAGTCCCCAGCACTGAAAAAAAAATTGTACACAAAACAAATGAGTTTCATATTTAAAAAATTATCCATTTGTTTATTTATGTGTTTGTATGAGTTTATGCTCATGTGTGTGGGTATGTGGACCTATGTGTATGTAGAGGCCAGAAGAGAACATTGGATATTCCATTTTCTTAGCTAGGCTAGAAGCCAGTAAGCCCCAGAAACCCTCCTGTCTTTTGTGCCCACCACCACCACCACCACACACACACACCTTAGAGCTGGGTTACACACCTTAGAGCTGGGTTATTCACAGGTATGCCTAGCTTGTTACAAGGGCACTGGGACATGAATGCCAGTTCTTATGATTCTGGAACAAGCCATCTCTCTAACTCCATGAATTTCATGTTTAAACTTGGACCCTGACTCCCAAGAGAGCCTTCTTCTCTCTCCTGTCCATTTCCCCTCCCCTCTGATGCGTGCATGTGCAAATATTCCAGAATCAGGAAAAAAGTTTCAAAGTTTATGACTCTTTTGTTCTGATCACAGCCTTTTAAGTGAAGGACATGTTTAGTCTCCACATTTTACAGGTGAAGTAACAAAATCAGAAATATGCCTCCTTCCCCAGTGGGCATTCAGACAGGGTCTGTTTCCGGTGTCTGGCAGTGTTCCTTGTGTTCCTCCCAGCTTCCTCTGGCTTGGCGTTCCTTTACTGAGCCTGCTCTCTTGAGGGAGGGTACACGGTACCTGCTGTTCTGCTCTCTGATGGTCTTTGTCCTCTGCAGCCGAAGGGAAGAATGTATCTGTGCACAGACCCTTCTGCTGAAGCTCCTGCAGAGCTGCTTCTCAGTGCTGCAGGGTGACCCACAAGCTGCCTCAGAGGAGGAGAAGCCTACAGCGCAACGCTCTGAGGGAATACAGGCTGCCAAGGAGCTCTACACACACTTATGTAATGGTAGGTGCTGGGGTGTGCCTTGAATGTGACTTTGCACTGGTGACTATAAGCCACTTGACTATAGAAGTATGAGGGTCTAGTGATTATGTGAGCCAGAAAGAGATTGGTGCTACATGAACCTGCTTTTCTGCCTCCCTCCCTCTGTTCCTTTTCTTTCTTTTTTTCCTTAAGAATGGGTCTCATGTATCCCAGCTTGCCTCTGGCTCACTTAAATGGTTGCGAATAATCTTCCTGTTTCTACCTCCTGGGTAATGAAATTATAGGCAATAGGAATTATAGGAATAGGAATTATAACACAATACTCAGGGTTTTTAAAGTTTTTTAATTCACTTTACATCCTGGTCACAGCTTCCCTTCTCTCCTCCCCTCCTAGTCCCTCCCTCTCACCTCACTTCCTCCCATCCACTCCTTCTCAGAAAAGGTGAGGCCTCTATGAGTATCATTTAGCTTTGGCGTATCAAATTGCAGTAAGACTAGGCACATCTTCTATTGAGGCTAGACTAGGCAGCCCAGTTAGGGGAAAGGGATCCAAAGGCAGGCAATGTAGTCAGAGGCATCCCTTGCTCCTGATTTAGGAGTCTCGTGTGAAGACCCAGCTGCACAACTGTTACATGTGTGCAGAGGGCCTAGGTCCATCCCATGCATGCTCTCTGGTTGGCAGCCTGGTCTCTATGAGCCCCTACGGACCCAGGTTAGTTGATTCTGTAGGTTTTCTTGTGGTATCCTTGTCCCCTCTTCCATAGGATTCCCCAAGCTCTGCTTAATGTTTGGCTTTCAGTCCCTGCCTCTGTTTCCATTAGTTGCTGGGTAAAACCTCTCAGATGACAGTTATGCTCCTGTCTACAAGTATAGCAGAGTATTATTAATAGTGTCAGGGTTGAGCTCCCTCTCATGGCATGAGTGTTTCAAGTTGGGTGAGTCATTGGTTGGCCCAGCCCTCAAGTTCTGCTCCATCTTTTATCCCTGCACATCTTGTAGGCAGGACAGATTATGGATCTAAGGTTTTGTGGCTGGGTTGGTGTCCCAATCTATCCATTGGAAGTCTTGCTGGTTACAGGAGATGGCCTGTTCAGGGTCCATAATCCCTCATTGCTAGGAGTCTTATCAGGGGTCACCCTCATGGATTCCTGGGAGTTTCCATTGTCCTAGATTTCTAGTTCGTCCCAGAGATTCCCCCAACCCCTAGTTGTTTCCCTGTACTTTCTCCCTCCATCCTCCCCCGACTCATCCCTCCTGTTTTCATTCCCACTCCCTCCCCGACACAGTCCCCTGCCTCCACTGCCCACTCTCACATGTCTAATTTATTTCCCCTTCTCAGTGAGATTCAAGTGTCCCCCTTGGGCCCTCCTTGTTACTTAGCTTCTTTGGGACTGTGCATTGCAGCATAGTTACCCTGACCTTTATGACTAATATCCACTCAGAAGTTAGTGTATACCATGGTTCTTTTTCTGGGTCTGGGTTACCTTACTCAGGATGATCTTTTTCTTGTTCACAAAACTCATTTTTATATAGTCCTGGGCCTCAAACCCAGAGCTTCACAAATGCTAGGCAAGCACTCTGCCATCTGATTTATATCCCTGTCACAACAGGAGAATTTTTTTGATACCTTTTGGATTACTGTTTTGAGTTGAGGGTTTGTTCTTATACAGCTGACTTCCTCCAGTTTCAGATACAGTTCTATTTTATTGAGGGTAATTACTTTCACACTTTTCAACCTCAATGTCATTCAAGACTCTGGATGAGGCCCTTAGAGAGAGAGAGAGAGACTATAATAACAGTTGAGGATGAAGCACATGCCACATCTGAGAACCTTTTAAGTCTTTATCTCAAGTGTGTCTCAAGAGAACAGAGAAATCAAGATATAGAAACTTGTCCAGGTAGTCTTTGTTTTAGTCATATGTCAATAAAAACTAACTTGCCTATACTGCTAAATCTATACAAAGAAATCGTTTGCTCTGGTACAAAGGACAAAGTGGAGAGTAGTGATTTGTAATCAGGTTAGTTAGGGAATAGAAGGAATGTGTTAGAGCTGATCCATTGTTCTTTCTCATTAGTGGTAGATAAACCTAATGGAAATTCCATGCCCATGGAGATCCTAAAACAAGAAGTGAGAAACACTCTTCTCAATGGGGCTGCCATCTTCTTTCCTGATCGACAGACCCGGAGAAGCCAGCTCTTCACCATGATGGTAATTATGTACCGAAGTGTGGATTCCATGACTGAGTTAGTCTTTATCTTCTCTAAACACATGACAGCATTTTCTGATGTGCTCACTATACGCAGAGCTTTGTGTGAGATTTTAAAGGACAGGCACTGTGCTCAATTTGGATTTCAGAGTTTATTCTCTTGCTTAGTCACAGTGTAGTTTCCACTCTTATGACTTGCCGACAATCGAATTTTTATCTTTTCTTTCCCAAATTATGAGAAAAATTTAAAGGAATAACATAGTGAATCCTCATCACCTAACTTTGACAGTGGCACTCAGGCTAATCTTGAGGTATATCTGTGATATATATATATATATACTCAGGCTAATCTTGAGGTGTATCTGTGATATACCTCACTTACTTTTCAATATACACACCCACCCAGTGTCATTTTGAAGTAAATCCCTGACCAATTTTATTCATAACTATCTCAGTATATAACTGAAGAAAATCTAATGGGGTGTGACTCCTCAGCTGGTTCTTCTTACCCTCCTAGGGCCCCCCCCTCCTACATTACTCAGATTCAGTACCAGGGTAGAAGGTGCTTTTCATAGTTAAAAGCACTATAGTGTCAAATGGAACATTTTATACCAAATACTCTTGCATTTATTTGCTGGAAGCATTCATCAGGTAGCTGAATGAATTACTTTTGTTTTTGTCATCGTCGTTGTTGTTAGCATGTGCCACACGTGAAACATAGAAGGCATTTGGCCACTTGAATGGTGTTAGTGTCTTTTAGCAAAGCAGCCTTGTTTCGTTCTCTCTGTTCATCCCTTCAGAGAGGGATTAGGTTGGGTGTTTTTTGTTGTTTTTTGTTTTGTTTTGTTTTTTCACTTTACATCATCATGAATTAAAAGCACTGCTAATTTTTATGTTGCTAAACAATTCTCTCGTTAGGCAACTGTGTTCATTGTGACCATCTCTTATCTTCCCAACTGTACTGTACCAAGTAGAGGCCTAGGTCTTAAATCCTCTGGAATCTCCCTTAGTGCCTTACATCGAAATTGGTGTTTAGGATCACTATTAAGCCATAATATTTCCTTCCTTGTTCATCCCCAAGATCACACATGAATATCAACATTGTAACATAAGCATTCCAAAATGTAAAAGCCCTGCAGTCTTTAAAAATCCAGTCTCTTTAAAATATTTAGTCTCTCTTAAAATCCAGAGTCTTTGTAAATTCCAAAATCTGTTTAAAAATTCAAAGTCAACTATGGGCTCCTAAAAAATCAAAAATAAGTTAAATACTTTTTTGTACTTCAAGAGGGAAGAACCAGGGCACAGTCACCATCAAAGCAAACAACCCCAAATTCCAAGTGTATAAATAGCCCAATGTCTGATACTGGGATTCACTCACAATCTTCCAGGCTCCTCCACAGAACTCGGGTCACGTCTCTGGCTCTGTCCTCTGCAGCACACACAGCTTGTCTCCTAGGCTTAAGCTGACTCCACTCCACACTTGTTGCTGTTCTTGGCAGTCATCCCATGGTACTGCCATCTCTAAAATGCTAGGGTCTCTTGCTGCAACTGGACTGCACTTTTCACCAATAGCCTCTGCTGGCCCCTCTTCATCTGGTGTTAAGCCTCAGCTTCTCTCCACAATTCCTTCAGCTCTGGCCTTCAGCTGCTACTGAGTCTGTTTCTTCTCCAATGACCTTTCTTGGCCGCTCAACGTACCAAGCCTTGGTTGCTTTTCATGACTTCTTTGTGCCTTCAAAACCAGTACCACCTGGATGATTCTTATATCTTACCAAGTTCAGCTGCCGTTTCAGGGTACAACTTGGCCCCCTCTGGAACACGGCTTCTGTGTGCTGACTTTTGAGGAAACACTTCCCCAGAAGATTTTACCCCAGTGATCCTAGTCTTTTCTTAATCACTGCTAATTTCTTAGCTCTAGCTGACCAGCATTAATTGTCCCAGGAAAGCAAAGGTTCACTTAAGTGGGTCTGGTCTCTTGGTAATCACAGCTGATTCTTCAACTCTCGCTGACTGGAATCATAATTTTTTTTAATGATTTATTTATTATTATACATAAGTACACTGTAGCTGACTTCAGATGCATCAGAAGAGGGCATCAGATCTCATTACCGGTGGTTGTGAGCCACCATGTGGTTGCTGGGATTTGAAATCAGGACCTTTGGAAAAGCAGTCAGTGCTCTTACCCGCTGAGCCATCGCGCCAGCCCCCGGAACCACAAATTCTTAACTCAAAATATTCAACATCCCCAATCGAGTCTTTGAGTGACTCTCAAACTTCTCGCTGGAACGTCACAGGCCAGGCCTCCATCATCTGCAGTCTCTCAACACTCTTATCTTCCAAGCTCCCACAGAACAGCTCACCAAGCTTTGAATACTCAATGGCTTTTCTAGCCCAGAGTTCCAAAGTCCCTTCTACAATCCTCCCCAAACAACGGAGTCAGGTCCATCACAGCAACACTCCACTATCCTGGCACCGATAGGTATTAGGGTTTCTATTGCTATGCTGAAACACCATGACCAAAGAACTTGGGGAGAAAGGAGTTTATTTGGCTTACAGTTCCACATTGCTGTTCATCTTGAAGGAAGTCCAGACAGAAATTCAAACAGGGCAGGAACCTAGAGACAGGAGCTGATGCAGAGGTCTTGAAGGTGTGCTGCTTACTGGCTTAGTTGGATGCTTTGAGATGGTCCAGTGGGTGGTGGTATTCTGTGGTATTCTGTGGTATTCTGTGGTATTCTGTGGTATTCTGTATGGCTCTAAGGTCTCAGGAATGTTATGGAGTTGATTTTCTAAATGTACAGTTTCTGCTTTCCTAGAAGAGTGTCACTGAGCACGAACGCAAGCAGTCTCTGCAACTCACTTTCCATTCACTCTGCACATATTTTAGGTAAGTTTACTTTTCTTTATTTGTCAAATACCTTGGATTTTTGCAAAATTATTATTATTATTATTATTATTATTATTATTATTATTATTATTATATCTATATCTTCTCATGTCTTTTGGAATTGTGCTTTCTCTGCTAATATAAAAGGCTTCAGTTTCTGAAGTTTTTCCTAGGTGTAAGAGTCACTAGAATAGTGATGTACTTGAAGTCACAGTCATTATAAAAACAGTTAGTTATATTTGGGTCCACTGTGGATCCTTTCTGAGTGTTTTAGTTTCTAAGGGAATTTTAAAGGTAAAAGCTATAATTTAAGGAGGATCAGGTCTTATATTTAAATCTATAAATGTAACTACTTAAAAACTAACTACAAAACAGCATAGAGGCACATGCCTATAATTCTAGCATTCAGGCAGTGGAGACAGAAGAATCTCTGAGAGTTTAAGGCCAGCCCAGGCTACATACATAGTGAGTTCAGGTCTGCCTAGGCTACATAGAAAAACCCTGTCTCAAAACAAAAACAAAAACAAAAACAAAAACAAAAACAAAAAAGACCTGGGAAGAACTGAGAAGATAGCTCACTTGGCAAAGTGCTTACCTTGCAAGAAGACTTGAGCTCAATCCCCAGACTCCACATTAAAAACAAAAAAAATAACAGCAGCAAAACAGAAATGGTGGTGTGACATGTAATCCCAGTGCTGGGAGGCAGAGAAAGGGAAATCTCTAGGGCTTGCTGGCCAGCCAGCCAACTTTGCATGTCCCTGGCCAATGAGAGACCCTTTCTCAAGCAATCAAAGTGGGCAGTGCCTGAGGAACAGTTCACAAGGTTATCTTCTAACCTCCATATACATGTACACACACGCACCCACACCCCACGCCCCACATACACAGACACACACACACACACACACACACACACATACACACACACACACACGTACACACATACCTGCAAAACAGCACAGAATAGTGATTTTCAGAAAGAAGTTAAGCAGGAGTTGGGAGGACTTGGAGATTTGTTGGTGTCAAAGATGCTAGTGGATTTGCATATAAAGGACAGCACAGCCTGTCTTCCTGACCCTTGACATTGAAATCTGTCTATATTCCTTTTGGGACCTTCAAGGTAGAAAACATGAAAATCCTCAGCCTGTACCCATATGTTGACATGTTTGTGTCCTTTCAGTGATAAGGATCCAGGAGGCCTTCTGCTTTTACCTGAGAAGAGTGACCTGGCCACCATGAACACCAGTGAAGTCCTGGCTGTCATGAACACCCTCCTCTCTGTTGCTGCTCGAGAGGTACCTAGTGACAGTGATCTGTCTGTGGTCTTTCTGTCCTGCTTTCAGGAGTGTGGTTATGCCGGTCACCATGTCTTCCTTGTAGCCCTCATTTGCAATATGAGTACACTTTGATATTGGCTGCCTCACCTGTGCACAGAGGTTTCCAGCCAGCCCCTGCAAACAAATTAAGAGATTTTTGTTTACCTTAGCAAGGACTGAAAACACAAGAGTGCTAAAACTTCTGTAAACAGAGGGATGGACATCAAGTGCCCAGTAGTATTGGTCAGTGAGCCCAGCAAGATCTGATTTGTTTGTTTGTTTGTTTGTTTGTTTGTTTCGAGACAGAGTTTCTCTGTGTGGTCCTGGCTGTCCTGGAACTCACTCTGTAGACTAAGCTGGCCTCGAACTCAGAAATCCGCCTGCCTCTGCCTCCCAAGTGCTGGAATTAAAGGCATGCGCCACCACTGCCTGGCTAAGATCTGATTTTTTTGTTTGTTTGTTTTCTGAAAACTTCTTTGATTTTTTTTTTAATTAAGATCAGTTCATGCATTTTCAGCCCTATCAACTCTGACACTATAATCTCTTTATCTTGTGATGGTAATAATTTATATGTTGTGCTTCTTAGAATGTAGCCCATGCTGCTACCAATAAGTCTTGCCTGACAGAAGTTTGGTTTCCAGGTCCCACCCAATGCTGTTCATTCAAATCCCTAGGGAGAGGCTCTGAGAAAGCCTCCTTGGCTCACCTAGTAGCCCAAGGTTTCAAGGGGCTCTTATAGTAGGAGAATCGTCTGGGCCCCAGCCTTGAGGTATTTGGAAATGTGCTCTTCAGAATGACTCATCTTATATCTTGTGGTGAACTTAGTGTCTTTATTTAGGTTTGTTTGTTTGTTTGTTTGTTTGTTTTAATTCATTGTTTTTGATGTTTTTGGTTTTTAATGCAGTCTCATCTAACCCAGACTAGCTTAACGAGAATGACTTCAAATTTGTGAGTCTTGTGCTTCCACCTCCTGTGTGCTTTGATTATAGGTGGCATGTGACGGCACACTCAATTTATGCACTTCTGGGGATGAAATGCAGGGTTTCATGTGTGTTAGGCAACTGACATGTGAACTGAGCAACATCCTAGCCTTGATCTCCTCCAGTTGTTAGTGCTTTCCTGTTACTAATTTGTTTTTAAAACCATCTTCAGTAGTAAACTAATAGGCAGTTCCCTTCTCTTGTAGCCCTTACTGAGCATGTAGTCTAACTGACTCACCAGTAGTCCCAGCTTCACTGAGGCTGACCACTGTCTAACTACCATGTCTTCAAACTAATTCATTTCTGTCATTATAGTCAGTCTGTTTTTGACATTGTGTCATTTTTGTCATTTTTCTGGACTCTCTGCTGTCCCTGAATCTTCCTTATAAAGCTCACTCAAACTACTTGTTACCAATGTGTGCTCTCCACTGTGGGTGACTACTGCTCACTTAGTGTCCACCTCTGTTTCTGCCATTTCCCCTGCATTGAAGCTCATTTCCATCCTGTATGTTCCTCAGATGTGAGTCTTTTTAAACTCTTGCCCTCCCAGTCCTGCTGAGATGGAGAACTTCAGGGATTCTACTGGGCTTCACTTTGCTGATTGTGCTTCCCGTGGGAGGAATTACTAAATGTTGGAGCCAGGACTAAGAGCTGGGCTGTCTTGTCCTCTTTTCAAAAGATCACGCTTGTTGTAAGCTGTAACTAGAGAAATGAGGTGGCATTTTTGCCAAAGAATTCCCTGTAAGCCTTAGCACTTGGAGATGAGTGCTTACCCAATGTCAGCCCTCACACATCTGAGCTCACACAGATGGAGCTGGATTGCACTGAGCCTTCTAGGGAGAGATCAGTCAGCTGCTATCATAGTTCCCTGCGATATTGTGACTGTACAAGAGAGGTAGAGTTGGATTAGGTAAAAGTGGTCAGAACTGCTTACCTGAAGTTTTCTTCTGTTCATTCACCTGTATCCACTGGATGCCTGCTGTGTACAAGGCCCCGAGCCAGGCACAAGGGATATAGTAATAGAGGACCCAGTGGAGAGGAGAAGACATGACATCAGTCTCACTATGCAGTCATGCTGTCAGTGCATGGGCATGTGGGAGAGGCTGGGAAAGACACCTAGCCCTATCTAGAGGAGCTTGGAAGGCACTTTGGAGAAGGTGATGCTAGAGCCAGGGAGAGACAAAATCTAGAGAAGATGGTGGCAGTGTAGGCAGGCGGGGCCTGTGACAGATGAGGAGCACAGGTGCTTGAAGAGAGGAATGGCAGTGTGTGAACTTCAGGTGAAACCAAGCTGCACACTCTAGGAAGGAGTCAGTGCTGGGGCTATAAGATATAACACACTATGGTAGTTGAAGCTATGACTGGACAGCTTTATGGGCAACTGGAGGACTTCTGCAAAAAAAATGGCAGTTGCAAGAGCAGGAAGGAGTCATGGGCAAGATTTCAAGAGAGCTGCAGCTCAAGGAGGAGGAAAAGTGAGGGCATGAGTGAACAAAATGTCTGAGGGGCGGGAGAAGCTGTGCCCTCTAGGCGATAACTGGTACCTCTGAGTATCCCCAGAAGCAAAAGAATGAGAGACTGAAGCAAAACCACAATAAATAAGGCACTTTTACATTTTTAAATTTTATTTTTTTATTGTATGAATGTGAGTATTTTCCCTGGTTGTATGTATTGTTCATGACATGCATGCCTGGTGCACTTGGAGGTCAAAAGAGGATATTGGGGGCAGGCTATTGGGGGCAGGTATTGGTGCCGCACACCTTTAATCCCAGTACTTGGGAGGTAGAGGCAGTCAGATCTCTGAGTTTGAGACCAGCTTGGTCTCCATAGTGAGTTCTAGAACAGCCAGTCTACATAGAGAAACCCTGTTACAAAAATAAAAACAAAAACAAAAGAGTATCGGATTCCTCGGAACTGGAGTTACGGATGATTATACTGAACCTAGGTCCTTTGCAAGAGCAACAAGTAATATCAACCACTGAACCAACTCAGCTTTCCATCCGTTAAAAAAAAAGTAGACACAGGGGTGGTGGCACGGGCCTTTAATCCCAACACTTGGGAGGCGGAGGTAGGTGATCTCTGAGTTTGATCAAGCCTAATCTACAGAGTGAGTTTCAGGCCATCCAGGGCTACACAGAGAAACCATATCTTGAAAAACCAAAATAAATAAATGAATAAACAAACAAAATGGTGTCTCATGCTCTGGCCAGTCTGAAACTCCCAGAAATACACCTACCTCTGCCTCCTTAGTGCCAGAATTAAAAGTGGGTACAGAAATTCCCAGCTATAAAAGGTACCTTTTAGAAAGAGAACGGATGGATGCAAAAGAGCAAGGATGGATAGATGGAACACACACACACACACACACACACACACACACACACACACACACCTCTATTTAAGGACTGATCTGACTGAAGTCAAGGCTCCCTGCCAGTAGCTCTTTGATGGCTTGGTTTTCTCTCTCCTCTCTAAATGGAGCCAACATAATTTCATTTGGGTTCCCTGGTTTCCTTTCTTTCCTTGTTATTTTTATATAGAGTGTTTGCTTTACCTTACAGAATCATATGCATGCAATCCTCTGTGACATATTTGCTTTAATGAGCATTGGTTTTGAGATTCATTAATGTTGATATGTGTGCTGTCTTTCATTTGTGTCCAATGGCCTTTATGACATGTCGTCATTTATGTTTTACTTTAGAAAAATAAATGGTTTGGTTCTAGCTTGGCGAAGTTGATTCCACAATGGTGCCAACATAAATACACTTTTGATCTTATGTATAAGACTTTATCTCTAGAGGTCAGGTGACACCCCCCCTTCACAGTTTCACGAACAGAGATGGTGGTTAGACAGTCCATAGAAAGATGAAGTTATTTTAGGGTAGAAGAAATTTGATCAAATACCCAGGAAGAGCCACAAAGAAAAGATATGAAGATCTAAGAGCAGGAAGAGATCGGCAGTGGGAAGGGTCCTTGGGGTGCAGAAACAGATGGCCTATGGAGGAAAACTGTGTGGAGAGGGGCGTTCTCATAAAGCAATCTTTCTTGCTTTGCTACTGGGTTGACTATTCGCTATATCCATGGTTTGGGGTTTGTTTGTTTGTTTCTAGTGACAGTCACTCTGGCAGAGATGTCTCTGAATAGTCTTGTCTGGACACTCTGTCTGCTTTCTTGCAGTGTGAATTGTTGATGCTCAATCGGTCCCATGGGGCAGTTGGTTCTGTACTCTTCTCCCTGTTCTGGTCTGTGCAAGGCAGCCTGCTCTCCTGGTGCTTCCTGCAGCTCAAGAGCACAGATGCTGCAGCCAAAGAGCTCGCCATGGATCTTATTGAAAAATGTGAGTGTCAGCAATCCATGACCACAGACAGGTTTCTGAATTTGACCTGGTAAGAGTGCTCTTCCTCAGTAACTCATGTACTCGTGTATCAGGTATGCATGGGGCTTTCTGTATCACAGCCTTCTTAGCAGGGCTGATTTTGTCTTTTTTCTTCTTTAATACAGAGTTTCACTACTATCCCAGGCTGACCTCAGACTCACAGTTTTCTGCCTTAGGCCCATAGTGCTGGATTACAGGCATGTGCCTCCATGACTGGCATAGCTTCACTTAGAGAAATGTTATCTCCATTTCTCTGAAAAGTAACAAGAACTAAGGCATAACTCACTTTAATATCAACCTTTACTGACATCTAGACTGTTTTCCCTCTCAGAAACATTTGCCTGACGTCTAACAATCTGGTCGAATGCAGAACCCCTAGCTTCTGTGTCCCTCAGAGCCGTGGTTCCCACTGACCTAATGCTCTAACACTTTAATACAGCTCCTCATGTCCTGGGATCCCAACCATAACATTATTGTTATTTCTACTTCATAACTGTAATTTTGCTACTGTTATAAATGGTAACATAAATATGTGTTTTTCCAATGGTCTTAACTGACCACAAGTCGAAAACCACTGCTCTATAGCTTCAGTTTTTATGACAATTAAGCAAGTGGTGTTTTTCCTATATCAAGTATTAACTTCTCCCTTTGTTTTTTGGTAGATGTGGGGCAGTTTCTGGCAAGCATGAGAGTGATTTTGGAGTCCCTTTTGTCACAGTATAGTGGAAAGACCATAGTAGAAAAATTATGCAATTCGGTGTTTTCCATGGCAGCTCGTCAACTGGTAAGAGAAAATGGGGGCTGTTTGTAATTAGCAGAGAGGGGTATTTAGCCCAGAGATAGTCTGAAGTGTATACTAAGCTCTCTATTCATTCCCCTGCAGGTCATCTTCCTGCTAGACTTCTGCACTTTAGACGTGTCCCACTGCACACTCCTAAGAGAGTTCAGCACCCTCACAGAGCTGTTGAAGAAGCTGTGCAGTGACCCTGAAGGAGGCCTGAGCAAGGTGACTCAAGGTGGCCCTTGAACCTGATTTTCCTCTCCTGGGAGACGGTGACTGCTCTGGTTGATGTCCCACTTGTAGATCAGTTCTTCCAACAAGGGTAGTAAGTGCTGACCCTTGTTGATTTGTCAGCATCAGACCCAAAGGAAGCTACGCAGCTAATAGCATATGAAATTACATAAAGTTCATAGCAGTGAGTACTCAGCTGAAGTCTAGACATCTTCAAAGACAAATTAGATTTGGAAGTCTCTTCTTTATTTTTCAGTATACAACGTTCTTAATGGTCTGCACTCCACAACAGCCCTGTGGCAATAGAAAAGACACATAACATTTAGTAGGTTTAAAAGAGTCAGAGAAGAGGGCAGAAGTCTCAGATATGCCATAGTCCCAAATAAGAATGTTAAGCCTATTGAAACTCTCAAATTCAGGGACTTTTTTGCTTTTGTTTTTGTTCTTTTCTCCACTGAAAAGTCATACTGTAATCATTTGTAAGAAATGGTTCTATCCTGGCTAAAGACAGAAGGTGGTCACAGAGCCTCTGGAATATGGTAAAAGTGGGTATGTGCTATATGGAGTGGTGAACAGGTGTTGGTGTCTATATGGACTGCAAGGTCAAGCCTGTTAGCCCTGCACAGTGGTCTTTCAGAGCTATTAGAGCCCATGCTCCCACAGCTCTGAGAAGCAGTCTGTTGTACCAGCTGGGAGAGAGTGATTTGAGCTGTTTTCTCTGACTCCTTTGTCTTCCTAGTTGGATGTGGAGACCTGGCAGCAGGAGCAGCCTGTGGTATTGCATACCTGGACCAAGGAATCCACCCACAACTATGAAAATAACTGCCATGAAGTGTCTGTCTTTATTAGCCCAGGAGCAACTTATTTTGAGGTGGAATTTGATGAGAGGTGTGAGACTGAGAAAAGGTGAGACGCATGGATTCCTTTCTCAAGCAACAGGGGGTCAGAAACAAGCAAAGGAAGTAATGGGAGCTGTGTCTTCACAGGTACGATTATTTGGAATTTACTGACTCTAGAGGTGGGAAGACACGCTATGACACCAAAGTTGGGACTTATAAATGGCCCAAGGTGAGTGGCATTCCCAGAAGGAAGTGAAGTACCCCCTTTGGTAGTTTTTCTCCTTTTGTTAGTCCTTGGGACAATAGAACTGTCATTCTTGACCAGTGGAGCTAGGAAAAGGGCCCAGAATCCAGCTCCCAGTTAGTTTTGCTTGGTCTCTGGGCAGGAGGTTGGGAGCAGAGACCTACATAAGCATGGTCACTGGCTGGGAAGGTTGCAGACAGGTGGTCACTCAAGGTTTGCCAAGCTCAGCAGCCATGTTCTCCTCACTTTGCTTCTTTATGAGTGCAGTTATGAATTTGGGGGCTTAGTTGCACCTTTGTACATTTGTCCTTTAGTAGTTTAGACTTCTGGAAATAGACACCCCTTCGTAAATGGTTTAAATTTCAAGTTGCTTGCTGACAACTGAGGTGCAGCCCCCTGCCATCTCTTTGACCACATGACTTCGTTTGTCTCTAGAAAGTGACCTTTAAGGATGGCCCTCGGCTGCAGTTCCTCTTTCATTCTGACAGCAGTAACAATGAGTGGGGCTACAAGTTCACTGTCACTGCCTATGGTCTGCCTGATGTTGCTGTGTCTTGGGGTTTGGACTTGCAACTCCTTGTCTCCCGACTGATGGGGCGCCTTGCTTCCCAGTGCATGGCACTCAAGTCAGTGCATCGTAAGTCCACAGCCCGTCTCCTTCCTTCTTCAGAACCACATTAAAGAGCAAGGTGGAACTCTTATAGGCGGTCCTCACATAGTGACAGAGCAAAGTATTGACAACATTCCCTGTCAGTTTCTACTACACGCTTGAAACCATTGTCTGGAAGGTTCTTGACTTAGGCTCCAGCCCTCATCACAGAGGTGCCACTCAGGCCTCGGTCCATGGAGGACAAGTGGGCAAGAAGCCAGGTTGTAGCAAGCATGGTGATGTTTATTTTGTAAATAGATTTAGTATACTCCAGCCAGAACAGAGATATAGGATCAAATAACTTTGTGCCCTGTAAGTGAATATTTATGTTGTCTGAAGATACAGAAATAATGGCTTTGTCTTATAATAATTTAACTTGTTATTAAGCTCATCAAAGATTTGGAATAAATCTTTTTAAGACTTACAGAACAAATCTTTCTGTTTGCAGGCCTGATGATTCACACCTTAAATTCCAGCACTCAGGAGGTAGAGACAGGTGGATCTCTTGAGTTTGAGGTCTGCCTGGTCTACATAGTGAGTTCAAGGACATATAATGAGACTCTGTCTCAGAAAATCTTTTTCTATTTTATTATCTTTTTAATATCTTTCGTAAGTTTTCCCATTGTAAAAGTAAAATGTCATAGAAAAATGACATATTGGAAAACAAACAAACAAACCCAGAACAATAAAAACCTCTTCTTCCTCACACCAGAATATGACTGTGCTCAGTGCCTTTATACCTACCTAGATTTTGCTTCTGTGTTTAATTATGCCTAGGGTGAATGTTTAATTACATTGTGTAAACAACTGTATAAATGGTGAGTGTTTTTCTGATTAGTATTCCGACCTGGCCTCAGCAGGCCAGGGAGGTGGTTCACACTACATTTTCCACTTAGCAAGCACACAAGTCTCTGCTGTGCTCCCGGCAGGAGGACTTACTCTCAGGCTGAGCCTCCGTGTGTGCTCATGAGGTGGCTCAGTTCCATTCTCAGAGGTATAGGGGAATTTCCTCCATTTTTTTTTTCTAAAAGTTTCTTTGTCAACTCACAGTTTTTTTGTATTAAATTAAGACCAGAACTCTCATGAGCCGCCCTTTCTCTACAGAGTTAGGCAGTAACATGGCAGTATCCCAGGCAAAACTGACTTCAGTCCTGAACTCTCCATTGTGGAAACCTGTCTTCAGGCATCAGATTTGTCCAGAGTTGGAATTGGAAGCAAGCTGGCCCACTCACCCACACAAGGATGGGAAGGAGGTATTTACTGTTCTGACACTGTTGTATTTGGGTGGGGGGTTGTGCCCCGGATCCACTGCCTTAAGTTATAAATCTCTGTGGACTGCCAGCTCCTCGAGGCCAAAACTGCAATTGTTATTTTTATCCTAACTGTTCAACAGGGACCTGAATACAATCTGTGTCTGGAAGTGTGGAATGAATGACTGTTGAAATATCGTCTGTGTTCAGTGACTCTCTCTCTCAGTCTTCCCTCACAGACAGGGGGCTTTGCTTCTAGTACCTGCAGGGTCACACTTTAGATGACTGCTGTCTCCTGTCCTCCACTAAACAGTAGCACTTGGGTTAGGTGTATAGTATTTTTTATATGGAGCAGGTTTGTTCCCTGTCTCTACTCACTTCCCATTCCTCTTTTCCTCCTTCTTCTCCACTCTCTTTCTCCCTCCCAAGTTACCCCATGATTTATTTCCAAACCCAGTGGCTCTTCCTCTTCTAGTGTCCACGCTCTCTTCTCTGTAAAATCTGCTGCCCACCCTTCAGGCCCTGTCCTCCTGTCTGTGATGGCTCAGTGTCTTTTCTCACTAACTGCTTTTGCTTTGTTGTCCTTTCCCCTCCTCTAAAGGGTCGGCTGTATTCAGGCTTCCTTTTCTGTCCCATACTCACCCAACACTTCATCTTTTTAGTCCTTGACTACTGTCCCACCTGTGGGACTAATCCCATAATCCCTCTGGCACTTTCTCTTCCAGCTCTGGTCTTCTCTTATGGATTTCCATTTCTACACCCTGCCTCTAAAGTGTGAAACTAGAATGTCTCCCCAGCGGAGTTGTTCAGTGGTCATTATTTGCCCAGAACTCAACCACTGCTCCATAACCTTCTTCATTACTGCCCTGTTCTTGCCCTTCTGTGCAGTCAGCTCAAGCCCTGTAGACTCTTCCTTATTATGTGCATCTCTGCGCTTCCCTCTGTCTCCATCTTTATCCAAGCCCTCTCTTTGCACCTGCATTATTACATCCGGACATACCAAGGTTTTTTTTTGTTTGTTTGTTTTCTTTTGTTTTTATTTCTAATCACTGCATTATCTTGTCATTCCACTGCCAAGCACCATTAATGGCTGGCTCCCCATTGCTCACAGGGTGAAGTCTAAACTCCTCAGTGTGACAGTCAAGGCTCTCTACAGTCTCCTTTCACCTTACCTATCTGACTCTAGTTCCCACCACTCCCCAGCTGAGACTTCAGGCCAGGTCAGTCTCCCCGCTGACTCTTAACCTCTGTGAATGGTTGTGTCTCAGGGCCAAGGCATCCCTTACTTTAGTGTCCATCCCTAAGCCTGTGTTCTTCAGGAGGCTTTTCTTAGTTACTCTGACCTACCAGGAGCCCTGCGAATTCTCAGCACTGGGTACCCCTCTAGGTATTTGGCACTGGGTGATCTTTTGCTTTATGGTAGTGATAGTTTTGATGCTCTTAGGTTTTATTTGTGTTTACTTTTTAAACCTGTACATCTGTCTGGTCTCCCAAATAGATTTAAGCTTCTTGAGAGCATGCACCCTGTTTTTACTTCTGCTTTGTCCTAGTAGGTGCTCATTGGACTTTTTTTCTCCAAATGAATGTGTTAAATGTGATGGATTCTCTCTTATTCCTAGGTCAAGAACATCCCTGATGATCCCTGCCGCCATTTTCTCCTTGATTTTGCCCAGTCAGAGCCTGCTCAGAACTTCTGTGGGCCATATTCAGAACTTTTCAAAGGATTCATACAGGCATGTAGAAAACAGGCCCCAAAGACAGATATAGTTGCTGGTTCCACTATTGATCAAGCTGTGAACGCCACCTTTGCCGCTCTGGTGTATCGCACTCCAGACTTATATGAGAAGCTGCAAAAATATGGTAACTCATATTACAGGGAATATGTTTGATCTGAAGGCTAATTACTAAGGTTTAAGAAGGCCCATCTAAGTGAGGATCTAGAAATATTTAAAGATATTAGCCCATATCTGTAACCTAACTTTGTCAGTTCTACTTTGCCAGTTAAGAGATTAATGGTTAAGCCATGCGTGGTGGCGCATGCCTTTAATCCCAGCACTTGGGAGGCAGAGGCAGATGAATTTCTGAGTTCGAGGCCAGCCTGGTCTACAAAGTGAGTTTCAGGACAGCCAGAGCTATTCATACAGAGAAACCCAGTCTCAAAAAAAACAACAAAAAAGAGAGAGAGAGAGAGAGAGAGAGAGAGAGAGAGAGAGAGATTGATTAATGGTTAATTTATAATTAGCTCTTAGCAGCTTACAGTATGTGTCAGGTAACTATGATCTGCAAAATTAGCAGGTACTTTATCCACAATTCCCATTGAAAAGTGCCAAGAAATTTAATTGAAAGAAAACATAGCTCATAGCTTCAGCATGCTCAGATGCTCAGACAGCCTTTCTCTACTTCTTTTCTTCATTGTCCACAAGGAGGGAGGGTCTCTACATCTTTATTCAGAGATATGTGTCCTAAACGCTACAGAAGGCTGAGGTTTAGATTTCCCAAGCACTCTGGCAGAGTTCATGGTCTTTTGAGTGCTGATAGAGAAAGCAGGAGCAGATGCTTCCCATATTAGAGCATGTGCCTGGCTCTGCCCTGACCACATGTCAGGATCCCTGGAACCTGTGGGGCTCAGTCCTTTAGCTCTCGCTTTATTTCCCCTTTGCCAAAATAACTAAGTTACTCCTTAAGTCTTACGTATTTTTAAAAAATTACTCAAGTAAAACTATGTTAAGCCATGAATGATACATGGAAGTGTATATATATCTTTACTGAGCAATGGGTAAGCAGTTATCTGCATGTTTTGGGGAAAGAAATTCTGTGTTTTTATAGTAAGGAAGCTGAACTATTTTTGTTACTCAAGGGACTTTTTAATTAGAGGGATGAAGACCCCATGAGTCAAAAGCTAAACACAGAAGATGTTAAGATGGGAGAGTGTTCATATCATGTATCTACCTCATATGTGTTTGCTATAAGAATCATTTGATCAAGGAAGGAAACAAGAAATATCCTGGTATATACAGGTTATTTCTAGAATATCTTTCCTTGTTTGTTTTGGTTTTGAGATGCTAGGGATCAAGCGCAGGCCCTTGTAATGCGAGGCAGTCACTCTGCTCTGAGCTGTATCCCTAGCCTTCCTTACCAGTTTGAAAAGGGCAAGTTTTGTCTTAGTTCTTTCTACAACCGTTTTTTTCTTTTCTTTCTTTTTTTTTTTTTTTTTTCTTTTTTAAAGACAGGATCTCACTCCATAGTCCTGGCTGGCCTGAAACTTTCTATAGGTCAGGCTGGCCTCAAACTCACAGAGATCTGCCTGCCCCTGCAGTAATTACTATTCCTGGTCCTTGGCTACTGTCTTTATGATACAAACATCACACCTAGGAACCATTTAAGAGTTGTTTAGAACTGAACTACATTGAAAATGGTCTTTGTAACTATTTTCCTCATTGTTGTGTACAAATTGTGTTATTACTAGTCTTTTTGAGTTGCCTTAATTCCATGATACCATGCTGTGACCCCTTCTGAGTCAGGAAAACAGCATGAGGGCCAAGACCATGTCTTTTTCCCAGCAGTACACTCCTGCTGCCTGATGGAGAGCCTGATTTACTCTCATGTAGGATAATAGCTTTTGATTTTGATGAGAAGAAGCAAACTTAAGAGATTTTTCTTAATTTGGGGGGGTGGTATTTTGATAATTAGAAAAATTATATACATTCTTATAGATACTTACAAAGTAAAGAAAAATTAAAGTAATATGAACTAGTCTTATCTCATAGTACCTCTTCAAACATTTTTCTGCATATCTACCTGGCCTTAAATATATTCATGTGTGTATATATTTAACCATCCATGTTTTAAAGGTAGTCTTTTTAAAATCAGATCATTTTGTTTCATAAACTGCTTCCCATGTCAGAGTGTATTTTTGTAACTCTTGCCCAAGCTGGCTGGCTACCTGAGGAAGCCCCTCATCTCTGCCCCTAATTCTGGGGTCATCGTGTTTACATAGACATACACACTTTTTATGTTGGTGTTGGAGATCCGAAGTTCCTATACTAGTGTAATTGTCTTACTCACTGAGCCATCTGCCTAGTCACATGTCAAAGATTTTTCTTTGTTTTGTTTTGTGTTTTGAGATAGGATGTCTCTCTGTAGCCCTAGCTGTCCTGAACTCCCTCTGTTGACCAGACTGGCCTTGAACTCACAGAGATCTGCCTGCCTCTGATTGTTGAGTTCTGGGATTAAAGGCATGCACCACCACCACTCAGCTGAGTTTTCTAAATTTAATTTTAGTATTAAAGGGTTTTGTTTTGTTTTTTTTTTTAACTTTTGGTATACTTTGTCTTATTTTTCTGCATTTTGTGCACTTAACTACTACTGCTGTTTCAGAAATTATTAGTTTGGGTGAGATTAGATTGAAATGACACAGAGGATGCAGTAGGCATTGTGCCTTTCCTCTTTTGCCATCCCCAGTGTGTGTCAGGGGAGGTGAGGCTCAGAAGCTTATGTGCCAGCTGAATGTAATCCCTTCCTTTCTTCTCTCCCTAGTTAACAGCGGTGGCAAGATAGCCCTGACTGAGGAGTTCTCTCAGGTGTATTCCCTGGCAGATGGGATTCGAATATGGATGGTAAGGCTTTCCTTCCCATGAAGTTGGGACATGCCTTAGATTTTCCCACTGTAATAAACTAACTTCAGAGTCATGAATAGATTCAAATTTAGAGTCCTTAGATCATAATTTGATAAGTGTTGAAAATGCTGAGTAACTCTTTATAACTCTAAAGGCTGCTTCTGGGTACTGTGCCTGTTTCAGGGAGAGGAAAGACCCTTGGCATGTTGCAGAATTGGTTCTGCAACAGTAACATGGAAGAACCAAATGTCTCTTGGTTGGTTGTGTGTGCTTTCTTGTGGTGCGTGCATGCATGCATGTGTGCATGTTTGAGACAGGGACTCCTGTAGCCCTGGATGGCCTCAAATTCATGGCATTGAACTTCTAATCCTTCTGCCTGCCACCACTCAAGAATATCTACAGAAGAAACAAAGCACTTCTAATTAAAATGGAAAGGCAAAGAGTATCTGAGAAAGTCAGCTACCACAAATAGTTCTGTTTAAAAGGGTTTAGCAGTTGACTAGATATGTTGTAGATTGCATTTCTGGTATAACCTAGGACTGCTGACATCTGGATAAGATGCTGTTGTTCTCTTTTGAGACTGTAGGCATGCATCAGATATGCTTTTTTTTTTTAAAGTCTTTGTGTGTGTGTGTGTGTGTGTGTGTGTGTGTGTGTGTGACCCTTGCTGGGGCTGGTCCTTAATACCCTTCTCTAGAAAGAAAGGTGTATCACTTGGGAGTGTCGTTGTATTCAGGTTAGAATAGACTTCAGATTTTTGTCTGACCTTTGCAGCAAACTAGATGTGCAACCCTAGTAAAACCCCACTATACTATTTGTCTATACTATTGGCTTTAAAGAAAGGCCCCTCCAACAGCAGTGTTCTAGTTATTTGTTTAGTTGTGAGGTTCTGGGGATTAAATGTAGGACCTCACACCTGCCATTGAGCTATGGTTCTCTAGTCCTCAATTTTTAGAATAATGAAATCACAGAGATTTCTTTCAGATACCACATTGTGATGAAGGTTTCCTTTACTTCAAAGTCTCTTAGGACAAAGAAAAACAGCTCAGACCTATGTCTATGTTGGGTGGTTGCTAGGATGTCCTCCACTGTCTCAGCACCATGTGCCTTTGAAGTAGTTTTCTGTGGCTGCACTTCCTACTCTGACAGCTTAATTGTGTGGCTTCTGTCATCTTCCCAGTTAGAGATGAAGCAGAAGTCCTTGCTGAGCCTGGGGAATGATTCAGAAGAAAAACGTGGTTTGGAAGCTGCAGAGGTGAACCCAGAGAGCCTGGGTAAGTGTACCAGTAACAGCTACCACAGCTGGGCCATTGCGTTTCCTTTCTGAACCTGGGAGCAGGCGCTTCACCTGCCACCAGGTTATCTTTATTGAGCTTTGTTAACCTAGGGAAGTCAGAAAGGATATGGAGCAGATGCCAGAGATAAGTTATTATTCACCCACATATTTCAAGGGAAGCATCTTCGTAATGGCTTCTCTTTTAGGAAATATTAAGTGCTTTTTAAGCTATATCTTGTTATGTTTTTAAAATGTGTGCACATTAACTAGCCATGGAAATGAAATAATTACTAATTTTTAAAATACTATTATGGTTGTGATAGTTTTAAAGATTGTTTTAAAATAATATGTGCATCTGCATGTGGGTATGTGCACAAATGCAGTGCCTATAACATGTGTCAGGGTCTCTGGAACTAGTTACAGAAAGTTATAAGCTGCCTGATGTGCATCTGAAAGTCAGACTCTGGTCCTCTGCAAGAACAGTGTGCACTCTTAACCACTGAGACATCTCTCCAGCCTGGTCATACTGGTCTTTAAAGCCCCAGTGTTACAAAATATTTATAGATGAATGTGCAGTGCTTGGAAGCTGTTGGAAACTACTGGGGAGAAGGGAATAGGGGACCAGGCTGGCTGATTACTGAAGCTGAGCATTGGGCATGTGGCAGGTCCTTCTACTACACGATTTCTGTGTTTGAATCTATCATTCCTATAAAAACTTTTGAAAGGGCACTATACTCATGGCAAGATCCTGATTTGTACTGTAAGATAAGACCTTATCTTAAGATAAGGTTCTATCAGTAGATGCACATTGTACAGCATTTATGAAGGCTTTTCTTGCCATAAATCATGAAGTTTAAATAGATTATTTTTTTCTCCAAAAGTAGATTATAAGTTTAACTTTGACTTTTTCTTCTTTTGCTTCGTTTGTTTTCATTTAGCAAAAGAATGTATTCAAAAAAGTCTGTTATTACTGAAATTTTTGCCCATGAGCAAAAGTTCAAAAGAAAACTGTGACAAGTTGGAAACTGTCGATGAAACTGATCATCTCCAGCCACTTGATAGACGCCAGAGGACAAGCTCTGTGGTGGAAGAACATTTCCAGGGTTCAGCATCTCCTACAGAAGCAGCCACCCCAGCTGCAGGTGACAGGAGTCCTGCCTTAGAGATCCAGCCAAAGCTACTACCCAGTAGTGGCCCCTGTGTTGCAGAAGTGTCCACAGCTGAAGAGCCCTCACCACCATCCACACCCACCCGGAGGCCTCCTTTCACCCGAGGGCGACTCCGGCTGCTCTCTTTCAGATCCATGGAAGAGACCAGGCCAGTCCCCACAGTCAAGGAGAAATACCCGGTGCTGAAGGATGTCATGGACTTCATTAAAGACCAGTCACTCTCACACGAGAGGTGAGCCAGTCATTTCCTTCCAGAACTTTCCCTTCTCAAGTCCTAGGTACCCAGTCTAGTCAAAGGCTTG
Organism: Mus musculus; assembly: GCF_000001635.26. Taxonomy (NCBI): domain Eukaryota; kingdom Metazoa; phylum Chordata; class Mammalia; order Rodentia; family Muridae; genus Mus; species Mus musculus. The sequence continues at coordinate 72,875,431 of NC_000077.6, forward strand.
AAGTTCATGTTTAACATGAACAAATAAGGGGTAGGGGAAAGAATATAATCAAAATATAGTATATAAAAAGTTTTAAATAAAAAAAAAATTAAATTAAATGGACCAATAATACTTATGGTAGGTACATCCAGACTTGTTTTAGAATATGCAGGATAAAAAACTTGGGTTTTCTTTTTTTTCTCCTTGAAGAAATATAAGATTCATACACTGTGGACTTTTCATATACCTCAATTAGTATAGTGCTCAGTCAGCATAAAAAGGCTCTAGGTTGGATTCCTGCACTAGGTTAAAACGTGTGGTGGTGTGTCTGTGACCCCTGCACTTGGGAGGTGTAGCACAAGAGTTAGAGTACATGAGACCCTGTCTTAGGAAAGAGTGTAGCTAGGCGTCTTGGCGTGCACCTGTAAGCCCAGTGCTTGGGAGGCAAAGGCAGGTGGATCTCTGTGAGTTCCTGGATAGCCAAGGATGCTGTAGATAGACCTTGTGTCAGAAAAAAAAAAAAACAACAACAACAACAACAAAAAAAAGCTGTATACTTTACTGTATATAATATAAATCTCAGTAATGTTTGACTGGATTTTTTTTTAAAACAGAAATATTTCTTTGCTTCCTTTCTTTTTCTCTTTGTTTCTCTCCTCCTCTTCCTCCATTTCTTCTTCTTCCTCCTCCTTTTCCTCCTTTTTCTTCATTTCCTTTTCTGGCTTTTTGAGACAAATCTTATTCTGCAGCCCACACTAACCAGGAACTTTCAGCAATCCCCCTGCCTCAATTTCTTAAGTACTGGTAATGTGGGCATAAACTACCACACCTGGCTTAAAAACACTACCAATCAATTCTATTTTTCATATTTTAGGTAAGAAATTTAGGATTTAATATTTTCTGACAAAATTATTTGACCATAGACCTCTATCAGTGAGGAATTTCCTGCCCTAAGAATGAAAGTAAAGACACAAAGCTCCTTGAGCAGTCGGGACGCACTGGTCTATGTGCTTCAAGTGCTAACCACAGGGAGCATTCACATGACAGTCCTTGTCCTCACCGCAGGACTTGCTTCTGTTCATGTGGCTTCAGAGTGTGGGGAGGGGGTTGTGTTCTGGGCATTCCTGACTTGAACTCTGTCTCCAGTGTTGTGAAGGTTCTTTCTTTGCGGAAAGCCCAAGGGCAGAGCATACTTGAAGTCCTGAGGATAATTCAGTATTGCACAGAATCCCTCGGGCAGCCTCACTGCTTCCACCCACCGTATATACTTTTCCTACTGGAACTTCTGACCTGCCAGAAAGATTTTACAAAGTAAGTACAAATGACAGATGTGACAGAAAATCAAAGGCCATTTTACAGAAATGTTGGCATCTATATTGATAACTCTGAAATTGCCATATATAATGCAAATTTATATTTTTTGTTAATTTGTTCTCTCATTTCAAAAAAATGGGTTATATCTTCCTGTAAAAATCAAGAATGTGATTATTACTCTATGTGTTTCTCATGTACCTACACTGACATAAGGCTTCTAGAAGCTGAGTGCTAAGTGCAGTGCTCACTTACAGTAATGGCTATACCTTTCAAGGTGCTTCTAACCTTAACGCAACAAACATTTTTTTTCTGCTATGCCAGCCACCTTTCTAAGCATTATATATGCAAAAGTGACAAGACAAACAAGGCTTCTTTCTAATGGAGCCTCATATTCTCTTGAAGAGTAAGTGGCATTCAAAATCAACAAGTCTCTGACACTGATATAGCATGTGGTGATTCCATGTACAATGACACAGGTTAGGTGGACAAGGAAAGTAGACTAAGGAAATGGCATGTACAGTAAGAGATGGATGACCTGCTGAGATTAGTCAGGAGTGCCGAGATCAGAAGGAACTCCTGCTGCTGGGGAATCAGGCCATGGGACAGAGCAAAGGAGCAGGACTGTGTGAGTAGGGGGTGGGGAACCAAAGCATCGAGGCAGGACCCTACCACCCAAGGTAGGGTTTCATGCTATACTGAGTTGCAGGTGGGAAACACTGGGAGATTTTGAAGCCTAGAAAGAGGAACACAGTGGGTTTAAGTTTATAAAAGATACCTCTGGCTACTCTGTGGGAAAGAGGGAAAATCAGAAAAGTGTTAGGAGGTTGGTGAAATAGAAGCAAGAGAGATGGCTTCGACCTGGCAGAAGCTTAAGAGATAGAGAAAAAGGGAAGTCATTCAGAAGATGAATGAAAGATATTGGAAACATGGGAAAGAACTCTTAGGGTTTTGGTTGGAGCAGCTGTGTTGGATGGTGTCACATTTTGCTGAGAGGAGGAATGTGAAAAACACAGATGGGGACAAAATTTTAAATTTTGTTCTGGCCATATGTTTGAACTCCTTTTTTTTTTTTAATTTTATGTGTATGAGTATTTCATGTATGTTCATGTGCCACCCCCTGCCCTGCCCCCATTCCAACCTCCATTTCCATATCTGATGCCTGTAGAAGTCAGAATCAGATCTCCTGGGAAAAGACCCCTAGAACTGGAGAAAGACTCCATGTGGGTGCTGGAAATTGAACCTGTGTTCTCTAGAAGAGCATGTTTTATTATTATGTTTTGCTTTTGTTTTTTGAGATGAGACAGGATTTCTCCATGTAGCCCTGTCTGTCCTGGAACTTGCTCTGTAAATCAGGCTAGCCTCAAACTCACTCAGAGATCCAACTGCCTCTGTCTCCTTAGTGCTAGGATTAAAGATGTGTGCCACCATGCCCAGTAAACATATGGAGCCATCTCTCCATTCCCTGTTGTCACTGCTTCTTTGGTATTCAACCATGAGAAGATGAGGACCAGACTCTAAAGTCCTGCAAGGTCAGGCCTGGAGATGGAGTTTGCTTATCCTCTGCATATGGATGAGATTTAAAGCCATGGACCAGATGAAACATGAGCAGGCAGTGACCCTTCAAGCTTGCCTTTATTAAGAAGTCAAGAAGAAGAGGAGTCACTAAGACCATTAAGGTAGAGAGTGACCCTTGCAGTAGGTTGACAACCTGTGGGTGGTGATATCATTAAAGCCAAGAGAAGATTGTCTTCAACCTTAAGAATTGTCAGTTGAATTGGACGCTGATACAAGAACTTGAGATTGAAGCAATGGATCTGAATGGTGACAGCATTGGTAAATTGTGGCCTGAAGCCTGGTTGCAAGAAAGATGATGAGATAGTAAAGTAGAAAGAGAACACTAGAAAGAAGACCAGAGGATGTAGCCAGCCGGAGGTTATATTGTTTTCAGTGTTGTCTACTGAGCGGATGGAGCCTTGCTTCTGCCAAGCCCATTCTTTGCTGTGAGGCCTACACCTGCAGGTGAGGAGATACTAGTACACAGTGCTGGTGGAGATAAGTCAGCCAAGGTCAGGGAAGTGCTGTCAGGGTTAGCAGGAAAAAGCAGGACAGTCCAGCAGTCCAGTGTGGAGAAAAGTTGCCTGGCTAATGGAATGCTACAAAGATGAGGGATTCCTTTCTGTTTTTAAAAATAAGACGAGGGCAGACTCATCAATGAAATGAGGTAGAGAAGAAGCTAGTAACCATTTAAGGCAAGGCAGGAAGGCTTTAAATAGAGATGAAAATAGAGAAAGCCAGACTGCTAAGTTGCTTGACAATATCAAATGCTTTTTAAAGAATTATGTTTATGAGCTGGGTATGGTAGTATCTCCTATGTTCCTAGTACTCAGGAGGCAAAAGTAGGAGAATTTTTTTGAGCTCAGGACCAGCATGGGCAACATAGTAAGTTCAAGGTGAACCTGGAGACTACGTTAGACTTTGCCTCAAAAAAAGGGGCGGGGGTGGGGGGGATATGGGCTAGAGAGTTGGTTTGTACATTAGGAGTTCTTGTTTGTTCACCTTCTGGCACCCACATGGTAGCTCATGTCTGTAACTCTAGTTCCAGGGGATCCAGTACTCTCTTCTGACCTCTGTGAGCACCAGGTACACACATGTTACACATGAATACATGTAGGCAAAATACTCATAAACATAAAATTAAAAATGCATATTTTTTGAGACATAGTCTTTCTTTAGTCCTAGCTGTCCTGACAATTGCTATGTAGACCAGGCTAGCCTTGAACTCACAAGATCCTCTTACCTCTGTCTCTAGATTGCTGGAATTAAAGGTGTGTGTTATGCTGCCCAACCTAAAAAATAGTATTCTTAAAGAGAAAGAGGAAAATCTGACAGTTACAAATGTAGAGTGGCATTAGTCAGTGTGATTGTGTGATGCTGCTTCCACCTACATTCAGCTGTTTTGGAATAATAAGGTTCCTTATGCAAGAGGAGTTCCTCATAGAAGGAAAGGGGCCAGGAAGCTGGTGGTTTCTAACATGGTGATATGGTGGTGGGCTGTGGAATCCAAGCTGAGAAGAGGGCGCCGGAATATGCTGGGAGTAGCTGGTGGCTCACTGGGCTGGGCTCGGGAGGACTGAGAGAGGCTGATGGAAGTTCGCAGCAGGACAGGAGAGAAGAGTGTGGATAGAGTAGCTTATTCAGAAGGCAGTCTGCGCATGGCTTCCGTTAAGGAAGGACCGTCAAACTGGCTTATTTAAGGAAACTGAAGTGAAGATCCTTGGCAATGAAGAGGATAAAGGATAGAGAGAAGAAGAAATGGAGGCATCATTCCCATGGATGTTGAAGTCACTTAGGTGCCAAGAATCAAGGTGTGAAAAGCCAGGGAACTGAGCACTTGGAATGCGGCAGCTGCATCTCTATGAATTCTAGGACAGAGAGTTCCAGGACTATCCAGAGGACACCTCTGACACACACACACACACACACACACACACACACACACACACCTCAAAAAAAAAAGTAAAAAGAAAAGTTTAATACTAAAGTCATCAATAAAGAAAGAACAGCTTGGGGGCCATGTTGGTTTGGAGAAGGCTAACTGAGGTAACTTATGGAAGGTGTGTAACATACATAGCATGGCACGCTCGTGGAGTGGGGTGGGTGCTTTGTTTGATTAACAGATGAGTAGTTGTCAACTCTGTACTTCTGCTGGACTGTTCTCTCAACCCAACTGGACTTGAATGTCACTGTCCCTGTTTCCCTCCAAGTCATTTAACTGGTTGCTTTTTGGTTGTTTTGTGTAAGAAATTGAGATCAATAAGTTGCAGCTGATGGTGTCTTCTGTTTCCAGTTACTTTGGACACTTGGAAGGCTGTGGTGCTGATCTACACAGAGAAATCCGAGACACTTACTATCAACTTGTTCTGTTTTTGGTCAAAGCAATCAAAAGATTTAGTAGCATAAATGACAGGTACTGGATTACCTTTATATTTCTTGAGGGAAAAAATGTATCTTTTTTCTAATTATAAATGAAATACATATTTGAAGTTGAAAATCAAAAAAAAAAAACCCACAAGATTAAGCACAAGTAATTCACTGATAGCCTGTTATCTTCAGTGTCTGATATATTACGTGCAGATTAAAACTTGAGTACAAAGCAGATTCTTGTCTCCTCTATAGTAAGTCATTCAGACATAAACCTTAAATCAAATGGCTCTTCTGTAACTGCATAACCTTGGCTAATTGGGAGTGATTCTAATATTGCCGTCATCAGCAGGCGACCTTGCTGCCTCTTCCTTCACTGTCAGATGCCCCTAGTGTCAGACTCACTTTCCATCTTTCAGAGTTGTTCTTGGTTTTTGTTTGTTTTTTAAGATTTGAAGGATGTTTATGCAGAATCCTCCCTTACAAATTAGTACCAAAACAGGCTGCCAACTTACACTGTCCTGTTGTCAGTATGCAGCTTAGATAACTGTCACCTGTGTGGTCTCTCTAGGTCTCTGCTCCCTGCTTTATCTTGTGTCCAGACAGCCCTGCTTCATCTTTTGGATATGGGCTGGGAACCCAGTGATCTTGCCTTCTTTGTTGACATTCAGTTACCAGATCTCCTCATGAACATGTCCCAAGAAAACATCAGTGTCCATGACAGTGTGATTAGGTAAGCACGGCTCTGCCTGCCATTCCTAGAGTTGGGGCAAACAATGGGCTCTGCAGCTAGTCTGTAAAAGATCCTGGCTTTGTCACAGGAGAACTAGACAACCTCCCAAATTATATAAACTTCCCGTGCCTCTATTTCTTCATCTTTAGAGTTACCTCTGAAACTTGTGGGGAATGCATAAGTTCCATTCTGAGAGTCTAGGACAGTACCTGGTACACAGTGGGATTGGGTAAATTGAGAGTCATAGTGTTTTGAATTTGGAAAATGAGGATTGTCTTCATTTGGGGTGGGGTGGGGGTCCTAATAGCAGAATTGGAAAATCCTTTTTTTTTTTTTTACACCTGTGTATGCTGTTAGCCACTGTAGTGTCCTGAGCATTGTAAAAATGTAGGTTATAATAAAAAATAGTATACAATACTTATCTGGCAGGGGAGATATTATAATCAAGAAAGTGATTTTCCCAGGGTGAGGTTTAACTATGACCCTTGGGATGTGCTGACCTCTGCTATTTCCCCAAACATGGGAAAATTGACTGTAGAATTTGTGATAGTGGAAGACTGTGTTTACACTCTCCCTTACATTAAAAGAAAATGGTATGCAAGATCTGTTTTTAAATGATTTTTAGTTTTGCTATAAAATGAAGTTGAGAGTTTGTTGAGACAATATTTTAATATAGATTTAAATACAGGTATTGAGAGAATGGGGCTTAAGAAAAGGGAGGTAGATATTAAATGCCTCTGAGTAGATGCAGGCTTCTCAAGAGGTTCTTCATTCCATTTTGACCCTGCTCAAGCTCACTTACCATCCATTACTCTTGTGTGGAGAGGAGAGAAGAACATACAAGTAGGCGTTAAGAGGAGAATTGGGACATAAGTGAATGTGACAGCACTCACTGTCAGAAGAGATGTTCTGGGAAGAGGGGGTCAGTTAAAGCTCTTCCCTTGGGCCATCAAGATAGCTCAGTAAAAACCGCTGTCTCTAGCACTTGACCTTCATCAGAGGGCAGACAAGGAAGACACAGCACTGGTTACAGCTGGTTCTTTAGCTGTCTGTCATCCCAGTGTTTGAGCCTTGTCTGTGCCAGCGTATTTAAATTTTTAAGGATTTATTATTTTTATTTATATGTATATTTCTCTGTGTGAGTGTCACAAAGATATTTCTATATGTGGGTGCCATCAGAAGCCAGAAGAGGATGTCCAATCTCCTGGAGCTAAAATAGTGGTTGTGAGCCACCTAATGTGGTGCTGGTAACTGAGCTTGATCCCCTTGAAGAACAGCAATTACTCTTAAACCGTTGAACTGTTTCTCCAGCCCATCTTTAAATTTTCATTGCTGAAGCAAACTGTAAACTGGAACTATGGAAATTTATAGCTTTACAAGAGAAGAGCTGATGAAATTACCCACCTAAAACCTTGGATTTGAAATGAAAAATCAAGAGCAGGACTAGGTACAGTCCCTGTGTTCCTGTCCTTTGGTGGATTGGCTCCAAGGCCTCACCAATACAAATGAGATACTTCAGGTCCTCAATACCATACACACACACCCTCTTGTATACATTGAATCATCTCCAGATAACTTTATGATGCCTTATGTATGAGTTACTGGGAGTGCTTGATAGGCAGCTCTTATGTTGTGTTCTTTATGAATTGATGACAAAAGCAACCAGACATGATCAATATAGACAGCTTTCATGAAGATGTATTTTATTTTTAACTGCGTGCGTGCGTGTGTGTGTTTATGTGGACGTGTGAGTGTAGGTGACCTCAGAGACTAGAGGTGTCAGATCCTCCTGGAATACGAATAAAAAGCAGCTGTGAGCTGCTGACATGGGAACTGCACTCCAGTCCTCTGGAAGAACAGCAAGTGCTCTTGACCTCTGAGTCAGCCCCAGAAACATTTTTTTAAAGATAACTTTGCTGTGGTATTGGCTGATCCAAAGATATGGAGCCCGTGTATGTGGAGACCACTAATGCTTCAGATTTATTGACTATAATGTGTGAAGGTTGTATAGCAATTAGTTGAGAGAGCTGAAGTCACAGGATCTCCTGATCCTTTACTCATGCAGATTAGGGTATTCGAACTCTGCCCACACTGAATTTATTTTAGACAAAGTTGTGACTGGTTCAGGCTGACCTCAGACATTCTATATAGCCAAGAATTGTCTGGAACTTCTGATCTTTCTGCCTAGGATTATAGGCTTGTTGATGTTTATGACAGGCTGGAGATGAAGCCCAAAGCTTCGTGCTTTCTACCCACCAGGCTACATTCTCAACCTGAACTTTATTATTATTATTATTATTATTATTATTATTATTATTATTATTTGCTATTGTTATTATTATTGTTGTTGTTGTTACTATTATTGGTGTTGAGACAGGGTGTCACTGTATAGCCTTTGCTAGATTACAACTCACCATAGAGTCCAAATTGGTGTCTAACTCACAGAGACCCACTTACCTCTGCCTCCTGAGTATGTGCCACTGTTCATGGATGAACTTTTTTTGTTTTTTGTTAGTTTTGTTGTTGTTGTTTGTTTTGTTTTTTGGTTTTTGGTTTTTTGAGACAGGGTTTCTCTGAGTAGCCCTGGCTGTCCTGGGACTCACTCCGTAGACTAATCTGCCTTGAACTCTGAGATCCTCCTGCCTCTGCCTTCTGAGTGCTGAGATTAAAGATACATGCCACCACAGCCTGGCTGGCTGAACTTTTTAAACTCATCATATTTGACTCCAGTACCTGGCACATAATAAGTTTGCCCTACTCAGTATAGTCTGCTTCAGAAAAAGAGCTTTTTTCTATTTTCTGAGTGTAAATCCATCAGATAGCTGATAAACTCTGAGGCTTTGAAAAGCAATTCCCATCATTTCAAAATGCCCCATAAAAGTTATGGGACACAGCATCTGCTAACTAGCACGTCCTTGGGTGTTGTAAGAAGCATGCTTCTCTCTCATCACATCCTTCTTTCAGCCAGTGGAGTGAAGAAGATGAACTCGCTGATGCCAAGCAGAACTCAGAGTGGATGGATGAGTGTCAGGATGGCATGTTTGAGGCCTGGTATGAAAAAATAGCCCAAGAGGATCCAGAGAAGCAGAGGAAAGTAAGACCTATCAGCTAGAGCAATCTGGGTGACTTGTTAGGAGTTGGATGTGCTGGGGTGTGCTTAGATGATGTCTCCCAAGAGGGCTCCAGGAATGTCTGTCTGGTCGTCATCCCGATGAGATCCATAGTTGCTCACTTCCATAGACTCACATAGGTTCATAGACTTTCATAGGTTCACAGCAGACTGTCCCGTAAGACTCGTGTACATCATCAGATACCAGTGTATTAATTTAGTGAGAAAAGGAATTACTGAAGTGTTTGGACTCTCAAGTTCTGGGCTGACATACCATTTTCCTATAGGCAAGCATAATTCCAATTACAAGGTTACCAATCAGGTGAGCTTAGAAGCAGCTCTCTGTTTATCATATGAGCATTAAATGACCCACACAGTAGAAGAATCAACTTAGGTAGCTTATCCATCTATTTGTGAGGTTTCCTGTCTGTCAGTACTGGACATATGTTTCCATATGTCAGACATCTGCTGCCTTGAAGCCACTAATTTTTCCCTTCTTATGCATCTTCTGTTTGCCAGTCATTCTGTTCATTATGGTACCTTGTGGTGCTTAAGAGGAGCATACCAACTGGGACTTGAGACTTTTCTCTTGAAAGTTAACATCTGAATAAGAACATCCTGTAGTGCTCAGGTGACCTGGCAGATCCCCTCTCCTACAACATATCATCTACTACCAAACAGTGACTTTCTGACTTAGTTTCCTCATATGCAGACCCTAAAATAAACTGCCTTATAACCACCAAATACTTTCTAGTAATCCAATAGCTTGTTGATATAACAGTCCCTTACTGTCTGCTCCCAGACAGGTAATTAGTTAGCTGACTAGTAGAACATCTACTAATTGTGTAAATGGCTAGTTAAAGATGAAGGATTTATCTGAGGAGAGTATTATCTGTTTGTTTATAGAGAGGTCCAGACTGGCCCAAAGCTTTCGATCCTCCTGCCCCAGTCTCCTGAATGCTAGAGTCATGGGGAAGCACTACCATGCTATTTTAATGTACCAGAATCAGTAGACCTCTTTCAATACATTTGTTAGTACTGCCATTGTCTAACAAGTACACAAGCCAAACATCTAGATGCTATTTGTAACCATCTCTAGTAATTTGGTTACCAGGTCTTTTCATTCTGCCTCCTTAATACTTCTCAATCTGCCTGCTTTCCCAGCCCTGTTCACAGCATAGTCCCTGCCCCTGTTATTGCCATGGAACTACGTGAGCAACTGCATCATAGTCAGCTTCCTGACCCTTATCTTGCTCTGACCAGTCCATTTTTTGCTGTGTAACCAGAGGAACCTTCAGAATGACCAAATCTATTGCCATTACCTTTCCGTTTAAAAACTCTGTTTTTAGACTCTAGCATTTTAGGTTCCTTGGATTGTACTTTTCTAACTTCTCCTGGTGGTTCCCTCTATGTATGTGCTCTAGGATGCATTCTAGATTATTGCCAATTTCAAAAGCCCTGGAGCTAGAGAAGTGGTTTAGTGGTTAAGAGCACTTGCTGCTCTTCCAGAAGACCCGAGTTTGGTTCCTACAACTGTCTGTAACTCTATCTCTAAGAAACTGTTTCTAAGTAAGTTTCTTCAGGTATACATGCACATGCACAGACACACAGACATGCCCATAAATAAAAAGAAATAAAAATACATCTTTTAAAAAGGCAAACAAGCAAACAAAAAGACCTTGTCTTGTTTCTTCTTTCTTTTTTCAGTGCCTTGTACCTGCTTAGGCAGGTGCTCATTCCCAGCCCATGTCGTGCTCCCTTTTTGAAGGAGCAAAGCTTCTTTTCCTTCTGTCTGATGTGCCTGTCACCTTTATCTCCACCCAACTACCATCTGTTTGTTCTTGATTTTATCTGAGGAGTTGCCATTCATTGAGAACCTTTTTGACCTTCCCAATACCTTTGCTAGTGTCCTCTTTGTTCACTAACCCTGCAGAATTTGCCTGTCAAAGCATTCCTAACACTGTATGACCATCCTCTGTTTGTTTGAGGGATTTCCCAAATGGGAACTTGGTTATCCAGTCTCAAATCCTAGCAAGTGGTAAAAAAACTTGGGAGATCTTAGGTATCTATTGAATGAATAAATTGATTAGTGCACAGTGGCCATAATAGTAAGTCTGTTGGCTAATTGTGTTTATTTCACCTTACAGATGCACATGTTTATTGCTCGATACTGTGACCTGTTAAATGTGGATATCTCTTGTGATGGGTGTGATGAGATTGCCCCCTGGCATCGATACCGATGTCTACAGTGCAGTGACATGGACCTCTGCAAGACTTGCTTCCTTGGTAAACTTCAGTGGATCCCATGCCCACGAGGAAGTTATTTTTCTTTCTATGATTTTGCCATCTTTAAGACTCACTGTGCTATGTAGAGTCTCTGGTTCATTGGCAAACTTGAGTCATCTCCCTCAACTCAATGATGACCTCCACTGCTTCTATCTGACATTCTTCCATCTCCTGTCCTGCTCAGGAGGCACTTGATAAACTCTCAGGATCATTTAATACATGCTTAGATAAGTTTCTAAGAAAGTTTGCTTCAGAATCATGCAGTGTTTCCAATAGTAAAATAAACATACAAGCAAAATAAACTTGAAATATTTTTAATATACTCGACTCATGGGTGCTAGGGCTGAGCTCATCTACAGTGGTGAGCACTGGAGGGCTCTGTATATTTAAAATCCATCAGTAAAGACACAGTCCTGTCCTGGAAACACAGTCTAACAGAAAGAGCAAACATAATGAATGCATATGCTGTTATAAGTGAGCAGTGCAGGCTACTTCTAGGATATTTTGGAAATAGAGTTGCACCCTACCAGGAAGCCTTGTGGAGGAGATAGGATAAGAATTGGTCTTTGAAGGAAGTTCAAACTGGGTGATGTAACAAAACTCTGAAGATAGCGTTACCATCAGAGCAGAGCAAGCTTGGGGCCAGAGAAATAAGTGCTTTTAGTGAATTTAGATAGATACCTTTGTATAGGGTTCAAGTTGTGGAACCCTGAGATGCTAGGCTAAGGAATTTGAATAGTCCGAAGACAGCAGAAAAGGTTTATAACTATGATGTTAGTTTGATCAAAGTTATGCTCAGGAAAGACTGTTTCATTCTCTTTTAAGAGACTCCAGTCACAAGGGTATTTAGACATACATCAGGTTTACAGCACTGAGAACAGAAGTGGTCACCTGTGAAGAGTACTGAGCAGGGACTCTAATTCTCTTACTCTCTGAGTCTTGGGTTTTGAAGTCTGTTTTCACCTATATTTCTGCAATGAGAAAGTAAGAACAGAAATGTGATCGCTCCTCAGTATTCCTTAGGACTACACCAGTAGGTGTGTAACCTCTGTCAGAGGTGGAGTGTGGGAGACAGCTCACAAAGTAACATGGGCCTATTTATCCTAACTAGTTATGGTAGGAATTTGGCATGTGTTTGACATGTCTGTGACACTATAGAATCAAGATCAGTCAGCTAGACCATTGCCCAAGAGGTGTATACTGAGAATATCATTGATGTGCTCATGTCCACAGAAGCATTCTGGTCTTCAAAGGAGCCCCTGCCCACTGGAGTAGTAGATGAGATTTGGCTGTGGTGCTGTGATCAGTTTGCTAGCACTTGGAGGGCATCCTCTTCCCGATCTAACTCACATTGCTGGGTGTTTTTCCAGGTGGAGTGAAGCCCGAGGGCCATGGAGACGATCATGAAATGGTTAACATGGAGTTTACGTGTGACCACTGCCAGGGTTTGATCATAGGCCGGAGAATGAATTGCAATGTATGTGATGACTTTGATCTTTGCTATGGATGCTACACAGCAAAGAAATACTCCTATGGGTATGTCAGATTCCCCTGCTGCCACCAGAACCTTTCGGGATATATGGCTTCACTTAAAAGGGAGTCGTCTTGCTTTTTCTGTTGCAAATGCTAGCCAAGCCCTCCTCACCTGGGCTGTACTCCTAGCTTTCTCAACTTTAAACCTTTTATTGTTATTGGGGAGGGGGAAGGCATGTGCATGCACATGTGTGTGCACATGGAGAGGTCAGAAGACAGTTTTGTGGAGTGATTTCTCTCTTCTCCTTTCTGTGGGTTCTGGGGATTATGGTCACCAGGTATGGTAAATGCCTTTATCTTGTGACCCCTTCCTTATTAAAGAAAGGTTTCTACTATAAAAATTTTAACATATTCAGAAGAAGAGTGTGGTACAGTACACCCTGTGTCCTTGGATTCACCAGTCAGGGAGATGGTGTCATGTGTGCTTACTTCATTATTTTACCCTAAAGTATTTAAAGCACATTTCAAACTTAAGTCATTTCTTTCCTATTCCTTGTACTTCATCTTTTAAAATGATGGGCATCACTTTGCATTACCAGCATGCAGCTAGCACACTTTCAGAACTCTCTTCCTCGGCATGGTTTTCATGTGCAGGCATTAGGTTGTGACATGCTAGTGTGATATATGGAGTATTTGTGCTAGTTCATTTCTCTGGGCCAAGAGTTGATACTGTTCTATCATGTCTTTGCAGCCATTTGCCAACTCACAGCATCACAGCCCATCCAATGGTGACCATCCGCATCAGTGACCGGCAGAGGCTCATCCAGCCCTATATCCACAACTACTCCTGGCTGCTCTTTGCTGCCCTGGCTCTCTATAGTGCCCACCTGACCAGTACAGAGCAGGTGGATGGGGAGCAGCTGGACCCCCAGGCCCGCACCAATGCTGCCACCCTGAGGAGCCAGTGCATGCAGCTGGTTGGGGACTGTCTGATGAAGGCCCACCAGGGCAAAGGTGACTATTTCTTATGTAGGACCCCTGGCCCAGCCTCTGCCAGCTGTTGGAGGCGAAGAAGACCCAGGCAGCTGTAAAAGACTATGCTTGACTCAGAAGTCATTCACAAGAGGATTCAGCCTAGCCTGGAACTTAAGCTCCCATTTCTCTTTAGAGAGCTGTTGGCATAAAGTAATAGTTAAAGTACTTCCCTAATGATGTAATTCAGTATTAATAATCAAAACTCTAGAAATCTCTGTAAGTCCATGAATCTATAGTGTTTGAATCTCTCACTTTGCTCAGGAATCTATGCTTAAAAAAACAAAAAACCAAAAACCTGAAGTACAAATCCATGTATACTTGTATTCTAGACAAGAGCTGCTTACAAATAAAATGGTGTTTCTGGGTTTGATCATGCACACCTGAATTCCAGTTCTGAATCCCAGGATGCTAGGTGTGGCTCTTTCTCAAAATAACAAAATAAGGAGGTGATTCTGACTTCCCTGAGGGTATTAGTAAGAAAGTAATGTAAGTGTTAAACTTTAAGTTTCTCTCGAATGGTAGACTCCTCATCCTAATTGACATCAAGGGATCAGACTTATCTTAGGGAGAAAGTTGGTGATGTCTCTATCTGCCAGTGAGGATTTAAAAATCTATTACCAGCCAGGCATAGTGCCTGTCTGTGGGGAATTGCAGGCTGGTCTCCAGTCGAGCTGAGGTCTGAACCCTGATGGTCATAATTCACCTACATGACACGGTAGGAGTTCCCTCATGCTCCTGGAACTCTGGCCCCTGCCTAAGGTACCACCTCCCACAGCCCCCACAAGTGAAGCATGGTCAGTAGTCACGTAAGCAATGGCCCAAGCTTCTGACCTTCAGGCTAAACTCCTCCCCAGTTACCTAGCAAAGACCTAGTTACCTAGTGAAGACCATAAAAAGGGGTGCTCAGCCCCCACCTTGCTCTCTCACTCCTTTGTCCTCTAACCTCTCACTTCTCTCACTTCTCTCTCCTCTCTCCTTTCTCTTTGTCTTCTCTCTCCTCTCTCCTTTCTCTTTGTCCTCTCCTCTCCTCCTCTCTCTTTCTCTCTCTCTCCCTTCTCTCTTTCCCCCTGCATTTCTATAATAAAGCTCTTAAACCATAGAGTCTCTGCTCCTTCAAGTTCCACTGTGCACTCTGGTCAGTATTGGGAACTTCTTTCCCTCTTCCCTCTCTCCTGCAACCCTGGGGTGCTAGCAAGGTAGCTCCTGGGGGATCCCAGGTCGGGGGCTGCCCCTTCACCCCCTGCAGCGTGGGTCAGAGGCTTATGCTCACGCGGGGCCGTGTGGAAAGCGTCCCAGAAGCCCCCCAACGCCTGCGTCCGCCTGGCTGAACATTAGGCCCCTTTTCCTTCCCGACTTTTCCCCAGGGTCTCCCCAGGACCCCCCTTTATTTTGTTCCCAACACTTGCTTTAAGTCTTGTACTCACGCAGCACTCTAAATTCAAGCCCACCCTGATCTATAACAGGTTTCAGGCAAGACCACAGTTCATAGTGCGACCTTGTCTCAAAAAAAAAAAAAAAAAAAACCTTACTTGCTTGACACTATCACAAAAATATGTTTGTAACTTTGAAAACAATCCTGTTGCCTGTTGTATCTTCAGTGTTTCATTGACTTCAAGTGCGGTTTCCCCTTGCTGCCTGTCCCCACTTGGGATCAAGAGTGGAATGGCTGTAGAGTGTCAGGTGTGCTGCTGTGTGGTTTGTGTAACCCCTCAGCCATCTGTTTCTGCACAGTGGTCAAATGTTTTGTGGCACTTGCCAGAGATATCCCTTGTTGGGAACATTTAACCATTTTCTTTTTTTCCCCATCCCAGGTCTTAAAGCTCTGGCTCTTCTTGGTGTATTGCCAGATGGTGACTCTACCTCAGAAAATCAAGCCCTGCCAGTCACAGTGTCCTTCCAGGCATCAGAGGAGCAGGCAGATGCAGGCCTGTTGGTACCCTGCAACGTAAGTTACAAGTAACATGTCTACCACGTGGTCACAGCTGCACTCACTCGCACACGGAGCCAGTCACACAAGGATGCACAGCAGGGGCATTAAGAGAGAGCATAGATGATGCAGCTTTGGTTTATATTCAGTCAACAGGTAGATGGCACCAGAAGTTAACTGTTTTAATGGGTAGACACCATAGTTGATAGGTAGGTCTATAGACAGAAAAAACTTTATAGGTCCAAGAACAATCTGTGTTGGTAACAGACACATAAAGATCCTTTTGTGAATTTAAAATAAGATTAAGTAATTAAATAAACAAAAGATGATTTTTTTTTCTGGGAGCTTGCTTTTAGAGCTTGAGCCCATGCTGTAAATATCCCCACTTCTGCTTCAGAGGCCACTGGTATTTCTACTGAAGCCTCATCAAGGTAGCAGGTCAGGAGAATCTCAAGCTGCTTGTCTCTCAGCTGTGGCCTACCACCACCTTTGGCACACAACATGTTAACCTGCCACAGACTATCTTGCACAAAGTGGAAAGCAGTCAGTCTATCCAGTCAGGAGAGATAGCAGTCCTCGCCTGTGCCTGGGAATATCTGTATTCCTGAGCCCTCAGCTCAGGCTGCCTACAGCATTGTGGTTCCCTCTATCAATGTGTTCATTCATTTACACCAAAATGGACTATATTGTTTTAATCCACTAAAATCCAAATCTTTTACTTCTATTTATTTAGATGCTCAGATTGCCCCCATGTTTGGCAGCAGCAGCAACTCCTTCTATTTGGCTTTGTGTTATCTCTCTCTCTCTCTCTGTGTTTGTGTGTGTGTGTGTGCATGCATGTGTGTGTCTCAGTCTCTTATATGTGCATGTGTGCGTGCATGCATGTGTGTGTATGTGGGTGCAGGTACATTCTATAAAAGAGAGTGATAATAACAGTGCCTATAATGCAGGGTGATTTTAGGAGTTATGTACTGCCACACTCGGAAGAAACATGTAAAGTGCTTAAAACATAACACACAGTAAGTTCCATGTCAGAAGTGGACATTGGGTATCCTGCTTTATTATTCTGTTATATTCCTTGAGACGGGGCTTTTCACTGAATCTGGAACTAATATGATCAACAAGCTCCAGCAATCCTCTTGCCTCCCTCCCTCATAGCCATTGCAGACATAACAATCTGTAACTATGTTCAGCCTTTATATGAGTGCTGGGATCTGACCCATCCTCGTGTTTGTATACCAAGGCCTCTTACCCACTGAGGTCACAGTTCTGTCCTATATCCTTAGAATGTTCATTTCTACATCAATAAAGTACCTGCATCTGTGGCAATAGAAATAATATTATGTGTAGATTTGATGTTGTCTTATCTTTATAATAGCAATAAAGATAATAGCAGACATAATACTTTTCTTATTGTAAGTAAAGATGGGTTTGCTTTTTCTGAGTGTGCATGCTGTATGTATGTGTACATTTGCATGTGCATGTGTGTGGAAGCCAGCTGTCACCATCAGGTGTCTTCCTCTGTCAAGCTCCTCCTTGTTGTTTCAAGGCAGGTTCTCTCATTGAACTTGAAACACCAGTTCAGTAACACTGGCTGGCCAGCAAGCTCCAGGGATCCTCCTGTCCCTGCCTCCTCCCACACTAGGATTACAAGCACTCCCCACCACTGCCGACTTGTTTCATGGTTGCTACATATCCACATTTAGGTCCTCATACTTACATGGTAAGCACTTTACTGTTAGGTATTGCCCAGCCTGTGTTTATTTTTTCCACCAAAAGAAAATATATGAAGATGATCATTGTATAGACTAAAGGAGGGCAACAACTTAGTAATTTTCCCAGAATGAGACTTGGAACGAGCCATGTTTATGTGGCCTAGCAGCTCTGACAGCTGTCAAGAGAATGGATGCAGGAAGCATCACTTTAGAGGAGTAGTTTACTCTAAGACATGAGTAATTCAGAAGATTCTTGGTGCCTGAGAGACTAGCTAATGACAAAATCTATATGGAGTGCATTTTTGTTGTATTCCTTTCCATTTACCACTCTGTTTCTAGGGAAAGAGAGCTGCAGATACGGAAGTAAGACCCTTGGATTATAAGCAGAAGAAAAAGGCAGGTGAAGATCTCTCCATAGTGAAGGACCCTTCATGCCAGACCCAGGTTTCAGATGCACCTGCCAGTGCTCACGTGCCTCCAGGACTTCCAGGTCAGGATTGGTTATTAACTCTCCCTCCTTCCTCTGCGAGTTCACATGTTATCATACCTGCACTGCTGCTTACAATTGAAATTGTCCAGCAACTAAAGTTTCTCCATCTGTTCAGCTGTGGCTGGCAGCTTTGCATCATCTATCCTTCATTTTAACTTATCTATGATTTACCAACCAAGTGCCTTCTCTTTGTTGCGCACCATCCTATATCCCAGGATGAAATCTACCAGCACAGGCAGAGACACATGGTCTCACAATCCAGGAAGGTTTCAGACGGAGGTACAAATAACTGTCCTTTGAGGTGGTCTGTGATTCTGGCCCCAGAAGAAGGGTGACAAGTGTTAGTCCTGATTGGGATCCAGAGCAGATTGTATTTGTAAAAAGCCATGTAAAGGGAGAGATATTAGGGACCTTGAATGTGCCAGGATATGCAGTAGGGACTGACATCGAGGCAGAATAGGCCTCTTTGTAGGTTCCAGAAGTAACGAGGTTAGATCCACATACCAGGTGTGCAGGGGCAGAGCAGAGCTCTGGAAGATGATACAGAAGAGCTCCTATGGCACTCTGCTGCATGTGCGTGACATTCAGGCCTCAGCCTGCTAGATGATGGCAGTAGCTGGATCAGAGCTGTAGTTTTAGAGGTTAGGGCAGTAGTGCTCTGTGGGAGGAGGTGCTTCAAGGAGCCCAGGGAATCAGAATCTATTCCATTGGATGTTCTACGATAGAAGTAAAAGTGAGTATATTCTGCATCATCTTCAAAGCTCTCAGAAGCAGTAGACACTACACACCATGCCAGGTCCTCAAAGTCTACCAGCGTCAGATTCTCCTGAAGACCAGCATTCTGGTTCATAGGCCACAAGTATCCGTCAGGTACCCTATGTTCTGGGACATTGTTAGATACTTGAAGTATATCACAAAAGAAGCAAAAATCAGAAGGGCGAATGATAAACATCAAACACAGGGTGTTAAAGGGTAATCAAATACTAGATAGCAATGTTGTTTTTGAGAAGGCAACTGTATAAAAAGTGTTCAGCAATAGAGTTTGTTATTTTTCTGGTTTTGTTTTGCTTTTTAAGATTTATTTGTTTGTTTATTTTATGTTTGTGAGTACACTGTATCTGTCTTCAGACACACCAGAAGAGGGCATGAGATCCCATTACAGATAGTTGTGAGCCATCATGTGGTTGCTGGGAATTGAACTCAGGACCTCTGGAAGAACAGTTAGTGCTCTTAATTGCTGAGCCATCTCTTCAGTCCCAGTTTTTGTTGTTTTTTTTTTTTTTAAAGATTATTTTTCTTTTATGTGTATGGGTGTTTTGTATATCTGTGTACCAAGTGTGTGCCTGGTATAGGCAGAGACCAGAGAAGAAGTTAAGAACCCTGAAGCTGGAGTTACAGATGGTTGTGAGCCTACTTGTGGATGCAGGGATCAAATTCAGATCCTCTGGAAGAATAGATGGTGTTCTTAATCACTAAACCAACTCTCCAGCCCCTTTGTTCTTCTCTTTAAAACAAAGTCCTGCAGTGTAGTTTAGACTGACCTCAAACTCTTGCTTATCCATCCTGTCAAGTGCTAGGATTCCAAGTATGCATTACCAAGTCTGGCTTTAGCAGTAGAATAGTACATTTCCAGCTTTCTTCTATAGGCGCACAGAGACAGTGTCGTGGCTTAGTTGCCTTTTACTAAATCTGCAGAGCCAAGCAAAATATGAAAGTGCTATTTTCCTACACAGATGCTGAACATCCAGAAGTGTCAGCTCAGGTACTGGTAGAAGAGAAGGCGATTACTCCAAACCCTGAGCAAGTGTTTGCAGAGTGTTCCCAGAAGAGGATTTTGGGATTGCTGGCAGCCATGTTACCTCCCATCAAGTCGGTAAGAGGCAGGCAGTGTTTCTTTGTGTAAGAGTGGGTGGGTGGTATATGCAGAAAAAAAAGTGTTAAGATGTAAGCAGACACAAACTATCATTAACACCTGTGCCCTGAGGGGGGTTATGACTATTAATCAAAGTCACTTTCTTCTGTGAACTTACATTTTGCTTAATTGTGATTGACTGTTTTTAATTCATATAATTACCTTTTTCTGTTTTTTTTTTTGGAAAGGTTTTAACCTCAATGAAAATTTGAAAGTTCAATGAGTGAAGATCTTTGCCTAGATTTATTAGTTTTTCATGTTTTATCTGTGCATATATATATTACATTTTTCCTGAAGTTGAAAAAATAAATTGAAAGCTTACGGACACTTTATCCTTAGTTCTCCTAAAAGTGCAATCTTCTGAGTACCATGTTGCTACCATATTAAAACATTTTAGGGCCTGTGGCTCATACCTGTAGTCCCAGTACTTTGAAGACAGAAATCATGAATTCAAGACCATATTGGATTAGAGTGAGACTTTATTTTTGTTTTGAAATTTTTTTAATTAGGTATTTATTTCATTTACATTTCCAATGCTATCCCAAAAGTCCCCCACACGCTCCTCCACCCACTCCCCCACCCACCCACTCCCACTTCTTGGCCCTGGCGTTCCCCTGTACTGAGGCATATAAAGTTTGTACAACCAATGGGCCTCTCTTTCCACTGATGGCCGACTAGGCCATCTTCTGATACATATGCAGCTAGAGACATGAGCTCCAGTGGGGTACTGGTTAGTTCATATTGTTGTTCCACCTATAGGGTTGCAGATCCCTTTAGCTCCTTGGGTACTTTCTCTAGCTCCTCCATTGGGGACCCTGTGATCCATCCAATAGCTAACTGTGAGCATCCACTTCTGTGTTTGCTAGGCCCCGGCATAGTCTCACAAGAGACAGCTATATCAGAGTCCTTTCAGCAAAATCTTGCTAGTGTATGTAATGGTGTCAGCGTTTGGAAGCTGATTATGGGATGGATCCCCGGATATAGCCATCCTAGATGGTCCATCCTTTTGTCTCAGTTCCAAACTTTGTCTCTGTAACTCCTTCCATGGGTGTTCTGTTCCCAATTCTAAGAAGGGGCAAAGTGTCCACACTTTGGTCTTCGTTCTTCTTGAGTTTCATGTGTTTCACAAATTGTATCTTATATCTTGGGTATTCTAAGTCTCTGGGCTAATATCCACTTATCAGTGAATAAATATTGTGTGAGTTCTTTTGTGATTGGGTTACCTCACTCAGGATGATGCCCTCCAGGTCCATCCATTTGCATAGGAATTTCATAAATTCATTCTTTTTAATAGCTGAGTAGTACTCCATTGTGTAAATGTACCACATTTTCTGTATCCATTCCTGTTGAGGGGCATCTGGGTTCTTTCCAGCTTCTGACTATTATAAATAAGGCTGCTATGAACATAGTGGAGCATGTGTCCTTCTTACCGGTTGGAACATCTTCTGGATATATGCCCAGGAGAGGTATTGCGGGATCCTCCGGTAATACTATGTCCAATTTTCTGAGGAACCGCCAGACTGATTTCCAGAGTGGTTGTATAAGCTTGCAATCCCACCAACAATGGAGGAGTGTTCCTCTTTCTCCACGTCCTCGCCAGCATCTGCTGTCACCTGAATGTTTGATCTTAGCCATTCTGACTGGTGTGACATAGAATCTCAGGGTTGTTTTGATTTGCATTTCCCTGATGATTAAGGATGCTGAACATTTTTTCAGGTGCTTCTCAGCCATTTGTTATTCCATTTGTTATTTGTTATGTTGTTCCCTGCAAGAGCAGTAAGTGCTCTTACCCACTGAGTAAGCCCTGCTTTGGTAACTTCATAATATTAATATCTTCAAAGGCTCTAAACAGCTAGGTTATGTCCTTAGTATTCTTCTTTATAATATTCTGGACTCTTCCTAGGTACATATTTGGTATCTTTTTTTTTTTTTTTTTTTTTTTTTTAGTCAAGCCTTTGTCAAACTGCCCCCTTTAAGATTTGGTGAGATATTTTTATTGGAGTTGTATTGAGTATATATTACTGTAGAAATCGGTGACTCCTTTAGCAATACTTTTTTTTCTCATGGTTAAGAATCAGACAGAGGGGCTGGAGAGTTGGCTCAGCAGTTAAGAGCACCGACTGCTCTTCCAGAGATCCTGAGTTCAATTCCCAGCAACCACATGGTGGCTCACAACCATCTGTAATGAGGTCCGATGCCCTTTCTGGTGTGTCTGAAGAGAGCAACAATGTACTCACATATGTAAAATAAACAAACAAACAAACAAACAAATAAATAATAAATAAAACCAAGACGGAGCTAGCAAACTGTGGAAACAAGTTTCTCCAAGTTCATGACGCTCTGGGGAGAGGAGGTATCACTGAGACCTAACCTGGGTCCTCAGATCTCTGGGTCCAGGACAGTTTTAAAAGCAGTTTATTGCTGAATAATGCTTAGACTGAGAGAACTCACTTGTGTGTGGGCAGTAAGTCTGATACATGAGTCAGTCGGGCCCTCTCAGCATAGGGACTCAGAGAATGAGTTATGAGTTCATAGCAGTCCCTGTAGTTCACTCCTGACAGCACAAGATACAGTCAGTTTCCTCCTTTTTGTACTTGCACCTCTGATCTTTACCATGAAGTCCTAGATCCCATGACCCTTGGCATAATTACTTATTTGATCAAACACCCATCATAGCCACCGTTCTCTGACGCATCTTCTCCTTTTCCTCTAAGGACTCTACACTAAGGCACCCCAGACTGAATAACTTCTCACTGGTCTGTCTTTTTACCAGTTCCTAGGTACACCCATTACAGGAAACTCGAAGCCTACACCACACCAGTCCCTTTATGCACACCTCCCTTGTCCTTCATGGACTCCAGTGGCTCTATCACCCCGTTCTTGAGGGGAATGCTAAGAGCTTGTGGCACTTTGGTTGCTTTGTTTTCCTAACATGGATACACTGCCCTCTTGAAGCACACTCACCATGCTGATTCACAATTATTAAAGGGCTTCTCTAGTTTTCTGGGATGTTTTTCCCCCTATGGAAAATGACAAATGGTTTAAATGTCTAGAAATATATATATATGGTCAGTTGTTTTCTAAATAACATTTGTAATAATGAAGCTTTTTAAGCCAAGTAAAATGCAGATAGTGTTTAAAGAAAGAAAAATAGGGCTGAGATAACTTGGTGGGTAAAGTGCTTACCTCTGCAAGCATGAGGACCTGAGGCTGACTCCTCTAACCTATGTAAAGTTGGATACAGTAACATGTTTCTCCTAGGAGAGCGGTGAGGGAAGGAGGAGACAGAAGAATCCCCCCAGAAACCCATAGGTGAACTAGCCTAAGATACATAGAAACAAACAACAAAGAGACCCTGTCTCAAATAAGTAGAAGAAAAAAGCCAACACTGGAGGTTTTCCTTGACCTCTAAATGTGCCATGGTACATGTACATATATACATTATAAACATGGAAGAAAGGAAGGAAAATAATTTATATGTGTTACCTATAAATGTATATGGAGAAAGGTTGACAAACTATGTCTAATTAAACAGTTGTTACTTCCTTAATTTAACATTGGTGGGTCTGAGTGGGACTGTGATGGAAAGTCTGACTTTTCTGTATTTTTTAGTTCTTTCAGAAAAGGAAGAAAAATAAATATTTTGCTTATGCTTTAGAGTAAAGGAATATTAGAAGTGGGACAAGAAGGGGGCTGGAGACACAGCTCAGCAGTTAAGAACACTTGCTGCTCTTTCAGAAGACCAAAATTTGGTTCCTTCACTCATGTCCAGAGGTTTAACATCACTTGTGACTCCAGCTCCAAGGGCTCCAGGGTATCTGCACTTACATATGCACAAACTCACATACATGCACAAATCTTAAAAAAATTAAATAAAAAAAAAGTAAGATAAGCTGGACAGTGGTGGCACACACCTTTAATCCCAGCACTTGGGAGGCAGAGGCAGATGGATTTCTGAGTTTGAGGCCAGCCTGGTCTACAGAGTGAGTTCCAGGACAGCCAGGGCTACACAGAGAAACCCTGTCTCGAAAAAAAAAAAAGTAGGCTAAGATACCTGAGCATATTTACAGTTGACTGGAATCAGGCCAATTGTAAATGATGCATGAGTGGATGGCATACGTAGTTGGTATGGCTGCTTGGATTTTGTACTAAAAAGACGTTTCCACTCTCTGTTGACAGGGTCCCACAGTCCCCCTGATAGATCTGGAGCACGTCCTCCCACTCATGTTTCAGGTGGTCATCTCCAACGCAGGCCACCTGAATGAAACCTACCACCTCACCCTGGGTCTTCTGGGCCAGTTAATTATCCGTCTTCAGCCAGCAGAAGTAGATGCTGCAGTCATGAAGGTCCTTTCAGCCAAGCACAACCTGTTTGCCACAGCAGACAATGCTGTTGTGCCAGATGGCTGGAAGACCACCCACCTGCTCTTCAGCCTTGGAGCTGTCTGTCTGGACAGGTCAGCCTTGGTTTTTATATACCCAGCATCCACTCTGCCCTCTGTGCTGTTCACTGAGAACAAAGGTCTAGCTGTTGATGAGTTTTGGTATGCTATGGTGCTGTTGTCAGAGGCTCTCCTGTGAGATTAAACTAGCCAGTCTACACTTATTTAGCTGAGAGGCTCAATGGTGCCTTCCAGTCAGCTCTGATGAGATCTATTCTGGTAGATTTTTCCAGAGAAAAGTAAATATAGGCATTGGGGTTGAAAAGTCTGTTTTCATTATAAAAATGAACATAATCATAATACGAAACTTGAAATTAAGTGAAGAAGGAAAGATGACCCTGATTTGTACAATCTACATCTCTAAGCTGTAAGTGTGAATGTGTCTGTGTATACATGTGAGGATGACACTCTAGAGCAGTGGGTCTTAACCTTCCTAATGCTGTGACCCTTCATACACTTACCCATGGTGTGATGACCCCAACCATAAGATTATTTTTGTTGCTTCTTCATAACAGTAATTTTGAAACTGTTATGAAACATAAAGTAAATATCTATATTTTCTGATGGTTTTAGGCTTTGGGGGTTGAACAACCCACAGGTTGAGAATCACTGTTTTAAAGAGATATTTGAGAACATAGTTGTAAATTGAGTTTGTAGACTAAGTATATATGTAACAGATCTTGATTTGGCTGTTGTTGTGTTTTGGCTTATCTTTGTGTGAAAAACATCATTCTGTTAGTTTTTTTAGCTAAGTAACGGATGGCTCTTTGCATGAGTCTGACTCCGCCTGGGATAATAAGCTATAATGTGTATGAGGATGTAGCCTTACATACTGCTACCTAACATTGGTGCTCTTGCCTTCCAGCCGAGTGGGCCTGGACTGGGCCTGCTCCATGGCAGAGATCCTTCGGTCACTCAACAATGCCCCGTTGTGGCGAGATGTCATTGCCACCTTCACAGACCACTGCATCAAGCAGCTGCCATTCCAACTGAAGCACACCAACATCTTCACTCTGCTGGTGCTTGTCGGCTTCCCCCAGGTACAGCATCTGAAGGCCTGTTTGCCCAAGTCTCTATAGCACACGCAGACGCACACCACACACACACACACAAACACGCATATGTCTGAAATTAGTTTTAGTTCAGTTTTGTTTTGTTTTAGTTATGTGATTTGCTTTTATAGTCTTGGTGTTTTGTTTTTATTTTTGTTTCAAAATTGTGCAGTTGTTAGATTGGCACTGTCAACAGTTAGACATTTCATTTAGTTTACTTTGTCTGGATAGTAGGTAACTATGTATACTCATTCACAAAGAACTACAGAGACTGTTTTCTTTCATCCTGGCACTCCTATTGATCTTACTCATTTTGTGTGCATCAACTGATTGGAATGAGGAGCTGTAAAGCTATGTCAAGCACCTAAACTAGTTTTATGCCAGGTCTATACCAAATCCTTTGGACTTAGGGGTGAGAAGCCTCCATCCCTGTGTGCTTGTAGAGGAGCAAGCTAAAGGGACTGGGCTTGTGCCTAATTATGTGCCTCTTCCTGCATCAATGCTCCAGGTCCTCTGCGTGGGAACCCGCTGTGTTTATATGGATAATGCCAATGAACCCCATAATGTGATCATCTTGAAACACTTCACTGAGAAGAATAGAGCTGTGATTGTCGACGTCAAAACAAGGAAAAGGAAAACAGGTCTTAAGCATAATTGTGTCTTCTAAGAATGGGAGAAATGATTTAACCCTTGCATGCTCTAAAGCCAGTGGAAATCCCTGAGTTCTTGCTCCTGCATGTGATATTTAAATTTTTTAATTACAGTTATTTATTTGTGTGTGCTCATTTGCATACACATACTTGTGGGAGTTAGTTCTCTCATTGTACCACCTGAGGCTGTAGAGAGGTTATCAGGGTTGGTGGCAAATGACTTTATCCGCTGAGTTCTCTCACCAGTTCATATCATTACAATTAAAGTGCATTTCTTATGCAGAGTGTGGTGGTACATGTCTGTGATGTCAGCAGTGAGGCAGGAAGGTCACACATTCAAGACCAGCCTGATAGGTAGTAAGTTTGAGGCCAGTCTGGGCTGCATAATGAGACTCTGTGATAAAAAGTAATAATAATTAATAAGCATAATATTCACATAAGTTGATTTCTTATAAATACTATTAGTCGGGGTTTTCTTTTTAAATCCAGTGTGACAGCCCCTTCCTTCCAGTGGTTATCCAGGCATTCTATGGTTGACTTGAGTTGAAATCTGCCACCTCCTTGTGTATTTTCTTTCCATTTGTCCCATCTGTTCTTAGTTCTCCTTTTATTTTCTCTTGCCTTCTTTTGGATTGATTTTCTCATGTGTTAAAGATTCACTTCATGTCTACTGTTGGCTCCACCTGTAACTGTTGCTCTGGTGTCAGCATAGGCAGCACTTTGGAGACCACCCTGAAGTTTGTTCTGTACCCCTGGGACTGTCTGTCTTTAGATGTTATTACACTTTGCAGTTGTGTCAAAATACTGCATTTGTGCCCCATATCTGCCTCACTGTTCCTGTTATTGTAGTCATTCTCTTTATTCTACATCATTATACATAATGTCAACTTTTAAATATGAGTTATTTTTAGAGAGATTTTAAAATGAAAACAATGTATATTTTATTCAACTACACAATTACTATTTCTGCTGTTCATTCCTCTTTATAGATTCAGATTTCATTTAGTATAATTTTTTCTGGTTTGAAACACTTCCATTAGCACTTCTTATAGTCCATGTCTTCTACAAGAATCTGTCTGGAGGATGTTTGTTCTCACCATGTCATTGCTGCTGAGACTGAGTCTGACATATAGCCCTGTTGGCCCCTCTCCCAAGTGCTGGAGCTGCAGGTGTGCACCACCGCTCCCAGCTTTGTCTTTGTCTTTGAAAGATGATTTTACTGTGGCTGGAGAGAGGGTTCAGCAGTTAAGAGCACACATTGCTCATGCAGAAGGTCCAGGTCTGCTTCCAGCACCCACATCCAGTGGCTCACAAATACCCTAACTCCAGCTCCAGGGCTCCAGCACCCTTCTTAGTCTCCACTGGCATTATACTTACAGGTACAAACCATCACACTGGCAGACGTGTATACATATAATTAAGATTAAAATCTTTATGAAACTTAATTTTTCTGGATAAATTCTAAGCTGAGATATTTGGGGACTTGTTGTTGTTATGCTGTGTGTGTGTGTCTGTGTGTCTGTGTGTGTGTGTGTCTGTGTGTGCCTGTGTGTGTGTCTGTGTGTGTGTGTGTCTGTGTGTGTGTGTGTCTGTGTGTGCCTGTGTGTGTGTCTGTGTGTGTGTGTGTCTGTGTGTGTCTGTGTGTGTGTCTGTGTGTGTGTGTGTCTGTGTGTGCCTGTGTGTGTGTGTGTCTGTGTCTGTGTGTGTGTCTGTGTGTGTCTGTGTGTGTGTCTGTGTGTGTGTGTGTGCCTGTGTGTGTGTCTGTGTGTGTGTGTGTCTGTGTGTGTGTCTGTGTGTGTGTGTGTGTATGTCTGTGTGTGTGTCTGTGTCTGTGTGTGTGTCTGTGTGTGTGTGTACACTATTTCTGATTCACTATCCTCTCTAGCAGTGGCAACTCTAAAGACTTCCATTTAGCCTTTCTAATGATAGTAGCCCTCACTCTACAAGTCAGAGAACTAATGTCAGAATTCTGCCAACTTCTAAGTATATCTGTCCCAATTATACATTCTGGGACTGGGGAAGTAACCACAGGACCCACTGGACCTACTGTGAGTCAGACTTCAGTCAGAACTCCATTAATTACTTGACCTCCATAAGCTTCTACTTTAAGGGCCACTGTGTTTCATGGGATCTCTCAGAACCAGCATTAATTTGGAGTCAGTATTCAGTGGACCCTGGAAAGTCAGGTTGTTTCCTTTCCCCTGGTGTACAATTATCCTTGCAAAGGGCCATAAGTTCCTCTGGGAAGGACTGGAGAAAGGCTAACCATAAAACTCTTAGATATTTTATCAAGGTCCTTCTTCAGTGGGGCCTCAAAATTCCTTCATTCAGCCAGGCCGTGGTGGCGCACACCTTTAATCCCAGCACTTGAGAGGCAGAGGCAGGCCGATTTCTGAGTTCAAGGCTAACCTGGTCTACAGAGTGAGTTCCAGGACAACCAGGGCTACACAGAGAAACCATGTCTCAAAAAACAAAAACAAAAACAAAAAACACAAAAAACAAAAAACAAAAAAAAAACCAACCAAACAAACAAACAAACTCCTTCATTCAAGGGTTCTGGCTCTGCAAACTGGCTTATCTGGAAACTGGCTTATCTGGAAATTGCCTGATAAGCTGAGAATCCCTTTCGCCACAATCCAGTGTAGCCTTTCTTTCATTTATTTGTAATGTTTTTCCTCTTAGATCAAATAAAAATGCAATAGTCTTTTTTTTAATCTATTTCATGCCTAGAAACACCATGATTTTTTTAAATTGGATATTTTATTTATTTACATTGCAAATGTAAAAACAAAAAAACAAACCTTTTCCAGTTTCCCCTCTGCAAATCCCCTATCCCATTGTCCCTTACCCTGCTTCTATGAGGGTGCTCCCCCACCCACCTACCCACTCCTGCCTCAGTGCCCTAGCACTCCTCTACACTGGGGCATCAAGCCTTCACAGGACCAAGGGCCTCCCCTCCCATTGATGCCAGATAAGGCCCCTTCAGCTCAGAAACACCATGATTGACTAGCCAGTACCAAAGATCCATATGAGTTATGACACCATAAAAATCACTTGGCCTGTGCTACCCATGACTGGTCAGGCCATTATGGACGCTGCTTTGTCAGTGCTGCCCAATACCTTGCCTTGGGCGATTCAGTGCTGCCACCTGCTCTTGCTACTTTGAGGGCCCAATTAGCCCCAGTCCATCTAATTAATCCAACTGAACGGCAGAGTCTTCAACCCTTAGGTCTGATACAAGGAAAAGAACAAAAACAAAACTCTTCAAATGCTCTGGTGCCCCTCTTACCATTTTACATCTTGCAGTATTAGTGAAGGGCATGTCTTCTGGGCCTTTCCATTGTGGAAGATTAGATTTTATACAGTGTGCCTACCCTAGCATTACAGTTTCCTTGAGTCTTGAAATCCTTTCACCAGCACAAAGCCAAGAGATAGCAGGCATCTCCAACTCCTTCTCAGTAGGTCATCTTTTGGCAAATACTTCATCCAACCATTAAGACAAACTTTAGATGCTTTTTTTTTGTCCATGAATCTATATTAAACCACTCAGAGGGTCTGTATCAATAAACCCAGCCTGATCCAGTTTTATACATCTTCCATTATCCCACACCCCTACAATCCATTCCTACACATATTCCCTAGACTTCTGCTCCAATGAATTAGCAAACTCTTAGTGATCTTTAGTAGTGTAGCAAACTCCTCCCAGACTGCACTTTCTACCTCCCCTCTAGGAGCCTGCTTTGCCTTAAATCTGATCTAAAGGCAACTATTGGTGGCCCCTGAGGGACCCAGCTTGCCTGTCCTGGCATCTTTTTCAGAGAAGGTCACTTCTGGTTTAGCAGACAATGAAGGATTAATTTCCTCAGTCAAAGGTGGAAAGGGCAGTATTTCAGGAGTAGAAGTACATCTGCTCAGAGTGGAGAGACTACTTTCTCAGGTGCGACAAACCCTTCTGAGGGTTCAAAGTTCTCAACTTCAGTGGATTTCCCCACCCCAAATGACAGGATCCCATTCTTTACCATTAATGCCTGACTTGAACCACCGGCACCCCCTGAGCCTGGGGCTGGAATTTTTGTTGCAAGTTAGCCAGTCGTATAATTAGGGCCTCAGTTTGGTTTCCTACAACTTAAGCTAGCTCTGAGGCTGCTGGAAAGAAGATTCTCTTCCAGGGCGCATTTAGACACTTGCAGACTGTTTACATCCATCTGGAGCCAGTCAGTTGCTCACTGAGTTCATTGCCCTTCGCCATGTTCTAAGATGCTAGGAGTTGGCTAATTTTGTCATGGAGCTCATTCTTCTCCTTTGTCAGAGATGCTAGGAGCAACCAACCGGCAGCATTGTTTTCCTCATTTTTCCACAGATTGTCAAAATACCAAGACACTACTAAATCTGTTGCCTTTCATAATTGGTCAATCAGGATAATCAAATGCATTTGTCTCCTTAAGTGGGTAAAATATAAGCTCCCAGGAAAGGCCAGTAACTTGAGAGGCTTTGGTAACTGTAGGTGTTGGCAAATTAGGAAAGCCTATTCCAGATACTTAAACTTTTTCATACTTATATATGCTCTAGAACTACTTCTGGTACCAAAATCTGCATTTAGTAAGGGTTCTTTAGAGGAACGAAAATAAATAAATAAGTACACACACATATACACACATATATTTATATTTATTCAATATATAAATATATAAATCGTGTGTGTGTGTGTGTGTGTGTGTGTGTGTGTGATTGTGTGTGATTTATGTGAATGACTTACAAGCTGTAGTCCAGCTACCCCAACAATATCTGTCTATCAACAGAAGGTCCAAGAGTCCAAGAATCTAGTAGTTTCTCAGTCCATGAGGCTGGAAGTCTTATCTGATCTTCAGTATATGCCAGAATCCCAAAGAAGCAAGCTCTGATGCCACTGAAGGAATGGACTTGGCATGAGAGTGAAGGCAAGCAGGCAAAGACTGCAAGCTTCTTTCTTCCCTGTCCTTTAGGCTGCCAGCAGGTGTAGCCCGGATTAAAGATGGAGCTTCCCATTTCAAATGATTTAATTAAAAAAAAAATCCCTCACAGATGGACCTAGCCACTTGGGTTTTAGTCAGTCCCAGATGTAGTCAAGGTGACAACCCAGAACAGTCATCACAACACTTTCAACAATAACTTGCTTGTGCATAGTAATAAGAATTTTGCATTGTGACTTGTCCTCGGTTTCTCCATGATCACCTGCAAACTGGGCATAAATATAGTGGGGACCTAGGCTACGGGTCTTGTTTCTGCAGTCCTTGCTTTAGTGAGGCCTGTGGAGAAATGCAGCTGCAAGGGGTACTAACAGGATCCTTTATGCCTTTCTTTTCCTTTTTGACATGATGCTTCAGTGAAGGACTATCAGCTTGTCCAGAAGGGAGGAGGACAAGAGTGTGGCACCTCTCAGTCCCAGCTGAGCCAGTACTCCCAGCACTTTGCCTTTATTGCTAGTCACCTTCTGCAAACCAGCATGGATAGCCATTGTCCCGAGGCAGTGGAAGCAACCTGGGTCCTGTCCCTGGCTCTCAAAGGTTTATATAAAACACTAAAGGTAATGGTGAGCCTTTTCCATTTGCACAAAGCTACCTGTCTGCAGGGGATTAATTAGGAGGAAATGTCGTCTGATCTAGATGAACGGTTAACAATGGCTGTTTTGAGAAATGCTTACACAAGGATTGCTTTAGGGAGGAAATAGAACTTTCCCAGTGGTTTGAGTCTCAGTTTTTCTAATATTGTTTCATGGACTTAACCACAGTTGGCTTCGTGGAGATATAATCCTGTCAGGGGAGAAGAAAACTGGACTTCCCACCTAACAGGAGCTCCTCAGGTCATTATAGGAATGCTGGGAAGAATAAAGGGAGCTGGCATCCCATGGAGCTTCAATGGATAGGTGTGGCCATTGGTCTGGGAGGAAATAGCTAGATTAGAGGTAGATGTCTTTTGGGGTGACCCATGATGCCTTTTGGATCCTTAGTGGACTGGAGGGTAGGAAGGCTCTTTCCAGGAGATGTATTTGCATTTACTGTAAGGTCATCTTCCTTACAGAGTTGGCCTTGAAAGGATCCCAGCTGAACTTTATTGCTCCTTGACACTGAAATGTTCAGTGGTAGCTCTGGTAGGGAGGTCATTGTGGGAAGTCAGGCACTACCAGAGACTTGTCTGCTTGGCTTTCCAGCCCTGGGCAGCCCTGAGGTGCAGTTGTCAGTATTACCATACTGTTTCAGTTTCCACTCTACTAGACAAGAAGAAAGTAACTCCCTGATAGCAGAGGTCTTAAATGTCTTAAATCATTCAGTTTTGCTTTGGTTTGGTTTTTGGTTTTGTTTTGTTAAAAAAAAAAAAACAGGTAGTCAGTCTGTAGCTTGGCTGGACTGGAACTTAGAATGTGGCCTGGCCGGCCTCAGACTCAGAGTTCTGCCCGCCTCGAACTCCCAAATGCTAAGACCAAGGTGTGCACTGCCATGAGTGCTCACTCAGCCTGTTGATATTTGTTGAGCACCAAGAACCAAGTGGAACTGGGTGTTCAGTGGTGAGCTAGAAAGAAGGGCCATGCTCTCTTTAAGACGGTGCAGCCTAAGGGATGAAGCCAAAGAAGCAGGCAGGGAGCTTTATAAGACTCAGTTGTCCATGATTAGGGTTTGGATTTTAGCCTCAAGAGTTTTGGGAAAGTAAAGAGAGGGGAAGTGACAGTAAATAGGTTTCAAGAGTGTTTGTTCAATGAAAAAACACGGAGTGAATGAGGAGCAATGGTTCATGGTTAAGATGTGGAGTACTTTCTTACTGACAAGCATTTATTTCTGTTGGAAGCTGAGTTGGGCCATCAGCTGAGACTGGGCTCTGAGAAAGGCTGTTGCTCTGTCCAACCTTAACCATCACTCTATAGCAGCTGCAAATCTCTCCCTTGGCTTGGCAGGCTCATGGTTTTGAAGAGACCCATGCCACCTTCCTCCAGACCGATCTGCTAAAGCTGCTGGTGAAGAAGTGCAGCAAAGGGACCGGCTTCAGTAAAACCTGGCTCCTCCGAGACCTAGAGGTAATGAGGAGGGAGGGCTTCCTGTAAAGCTGAGCCCAGAAGCAGAGCTAGCTTGTTCCAACCAGTTCCATCCCGTGTATTCTAATTCTGGGCAGCTTTGAAACCCAACCTTGGTTCTGCCTTCCTGAATCAGGGATCCTGACACCTGTCCTCCCCTGCCAGGAAAATGAATTGGGTGTTTGTTCAAAGAACCTTGGAGGAGTATTTTGTAGAAACACATAATAGGCCATTATAGCATGATAGTAAAATGTGCTTTTGAATTACTGTTTCCCTCCAAAATTCCTTTGAGCTAAAATCAGTTTGTAATACGGCCACACTCATGTTTACCTTATGTAGGATTTCAGTCTATAATTTCACTTTATTGTTACTCCTCTGAGGCCTTAGATGTTTCTTAGTGGAATTCTTGAAGTTCCCAGAGGCTTTCAAGGTCAAGTACTAGCATCTAGTATAAGGGAAGCTGTGCTACCAGGGTGTGCTGTGTCCCTCACCCTCACTTCCACAGGTGCCTGCATTTGAAGAATCACCTCTGGGTTCGCTTACATCCAAGGGACATATGCTAAAACATATTAATAGGTAACCGGGATCTTAGAGAACCTTTTTTAAATTTTATTTTTATTTTATATGTATGGGTGTTTTGCCTGCAAACATGTCTGCACCACTTGAATGCCTGGTGCCCCATAGATGCCAGAAGAGGACATCAGTTGCCCTGGACTTCAGTTACAGATGGTTGTGAGCTGCCATGTGGGTTCTTGGAAGTGAACTCAAGTCCTCTGGAAAAGCATCCAATGCTCTTCTTAACTGCTGAGCTGTATCTGCAGCTCCTATAAACACCCTTTTTAGTGGCTATGTATAAGACTAGAAAGTGCTTTGCAGGTTTTTGCCATTATTAATGCTTCATTGGCTGTATTTTAAACAGCATTTTTCATGTATTTTGTCATTTCTAAAAGATAAGTTAGTAGGTCAAAAGGATATAAACTTTTTTTTTTTTTGGTTTTTCGAGACAGGGTTTCTCTGTATAGCCCTGGCTGTCCTGGAACTCACTCTGTAGACCAGGCTGGCCTCGAACTCAGAAATCCGCCTGCCTCTGCCTCCCGAGTGCTGGGATTAAAGGCGTGCGCCACCATGCCCGGCAACATTTTTTAAAGAAGTATTTTTTTATGTCTATGAGTACACTGTGGCTGTCTTCAGACACTCCAGAAGAGAGCATCAGATCCCATTACAGATGGTTGTGAACCACCATGTGGTTGCTGGGATTGAACTTGGGACCTCTAGAAGAGCAGTCAGTGCTCTTAACTACTGAGCCATCTCTCCAGCCCCAATATAATCATTTTAAATTACTTAATAGTTACATTTCTCCAAAACAAGTTAGAAAAGAATAATACCCATTTGGGCTATCAAGAAAAGTTAATAAACACAAGGGCTTCCATAGTTTTGTTAGCATTTCCTGTTATGTGTACAATTGAGCATGCTTTCCTGCTCCTTTACTGATCACATACTCACACCCATGTGTACTCTGATATCTTAAACCTCTATGCCCTTAATATAGTGAAGACCTAGCTCATCCTCTCACTCACTCAGCACTCGTCTCCCTGCTCTGCTTGACTGACTGTGTGTAGATTCTGTCCATCATGCTGTACTCGTCAAAAAAGGAGATCAACACTCTGGCTGAACATGGAGACCTGGAGCTAGATGAACGAGGAGACCAAGAAGAAGAACTGGACCGGCCAGTTAGTAGCCCTGGCGAAGCAGAACAGAAGAAGCTAGACCCTCTTGAAAATTTGGATGAACCCACCAGAATATGCTTCTTGGTATGTTCATTGGTCATCATGTGGGTAGGACATGGGCATCAAAGGAATGGGTTTTCTTTGGCTTGGGCTGTGCTTCATCCTCAATATTTCTAAGGACTGCAGAGGTAGCTCAGTGGTTGAGTACTTGTTGGTCTTCTAGGAGACCCAGGTTGGATTCCCAGCACCCAAATGGGAGCTCACAATTGTCTGTTAACTCCAATTCCAGAGGACCTAACACCCTCTTCTGGCCTCCATGAGCACTACTAGGCTATACATTGGTACACAGTCAAACATACAGACAAAACATCTATTCACATAAATAAACTTTTAAAACTTTTTAACTACTCAATTTGATGCCCTGAAAATTCATTTCCTGTTTAGTCTATGGTATACAGAAAAGATCTAGAACAATAGTAGAGCTATATCATTGTAGTGGCTTTAAGATTAACTCATTTTATGTACATGGTGTATGCCTGTGTGATTTTACGTGTCCAACATATAAGTAGGAGCCTGTAGCAGGTCAAAAAGGTCAGTGAATCCCCTGAAACTGGAGTCACAGGTTGTTCTGAGCCACCTTGTGGGTGCTGGCAACTAAACCCAGGTCCTCTGCAAGAACAATAAGTATTTTTAACTACTGAGCCATTTTTCTAGCCACTAAAGTGGCTTTAAATAGAACTGCACATTTTATAGTTCATATCTTAGTACTCAAAATTTGATATGCTTTTAAAAAGTACCTCCATATTGTTCTTCAGCTGTAACCTGGGCTAACCTGAAATAGTGTTTCATCACTTTGGAGTGTATATTGTCTGTGTCTTAAAGAACATGTCCTCAGCTGTCTTTCACCTTCTTTCATGCCTCCAGATGGCTCATGATGCCCTCAATGCCCCTCTGCACATTCTCCGGGCCATATATGAACTGCAGATGAAAAAGACTGATTCGTTCTTCCTAGAGGTTCAGAAGAGGTAAAGTCATTGCGATGAACTTAAGTGTTCCAAATGAGGATGAGGAACCCTCACCTGCTGCCAGGGGATCTGGAGAGATCGTGGTAGGCCAGGCAGCCAAGGGACTGACCTGGAGTTCTTACTGGTGCCCCAGGAAAGGCAACTGTGCCACTCTGCCTGGAACATCTCTAAGAGTTTGATGGTTTCCTTTGAGAATGTCGTGTGTGCACTCTTACAGGTACAGCCTTTGGGATGCATCTCATGCCATCCATGAGCAGATGGCACAGAGCAGAGCAGGTGCTGGGGCTTGAGAGTGATTTTTGGCTCTCATGTTTTCATCAGTATTATTCTTGTGACTTTTCCACAGGAATGACTATTTAATCAACAGTATAACCTTCTCTTGTCCAGGAAGCTCAGAGATGGCTTCAGAATCCATCTCTTGAATTTGTGTAGAACTTTACATATCTACCACGCAGTCTCCTCTTCTCTTCCCATGACTTGGTATCTGTCTTCTTCCAACACACACGTCTTTTCCTCCTACCTCTTTTTGTCTTGTTTCTCTCTGTCTCCTCCCTCCCTTTTTGCTAGGTCTCAGACCCAGAGTCTTATACATGCTAAGCTACCTCCCTAGCCCTTTAGCTTCTTATTCTAACGTGTAATGAATTTCAGTGAACTTCCTTCATGTTTCTACTTTAGCCTGTGCATTACCTAAATCCTGTGTGAGATGGAGCAGGAACTGTGAGAGGACAGCCATCAGGGTACACTCTAAGCTGCCGTGACTAAAACCATAGCAGGCCCTCAGACTGAAGCACATAGAATGTGTGCTTTTCTCACATAACCATCCAGAGGCAGACAGAAAGGGAACACTGGGAAGACTGCCCACTTGATAAAGTGTGTGTCGTGCAAGCATTAGGATCTGTACCCCTGTAAAAGCTAGGCCTGGCAGGACTCATCTATAACTCTAGTAATGGGGATGTGGGGTAGAGACATGAATTCCTGAAGTTTGCAAGTTAGCCAGTCAAACCAAATCAGGAAGATTTAAGCTCAGTGAGAGACACTGTCTCTAAAAATAAGGTGGAGGACAACGAGGTAATGAGGTCAGCTTCCCATACACACATCCCAAAATAAAGAAAGATGAATAGGCTGGAGAAAGATCCCA
Source organism: Mus musculus (assembly GCF_000001635.26). NCBI lineage: Eukaryota > Metazoa > Chordata > Mammalia > Rodentia > Muridae > Mus > Mus musculus. The sequence goes on from NC_000077.6 coordinate 72,912,401, forward strand.
GTGGTTAAGAACACTTGTTGACTTGTGTGATTCCCAGCATCCATATAGCAGTATGCAACCATCTTTAACACCAGTTCCAGGGGATTTAGCACCTTCTTTTGAGGCCAGGCCTGCATGTGATGCACAGACATAAATGCAGACAAAACACAAACACAAAAAGTAATTTTTGAAAAATAAAGAGGAAAGTGGTTCCATGGGGACAGTGTACATCTCTGCCATGAGGATATGCATGGAAGTCTATGTGTGTGCATGAATGGATGGATGAATGCTGTGACTCTAGTTTGCAGAGTACAGCAAGTGATGATGTAACTGGAAGGGGGGTAATAGTGAGAGTATAGCCCTGGGCACCTTTCTAACAAGTGCAGTGTATTCTAAGCTCTTGTCTCCTCCATTTTCTATGCCTATCACTGGGCTCCCTTCAGGTTTGATGGGGATGAGCTCACTACAGATGAGAGGATTCGCTCCTTGGCCCAGAGGTGGCAACCCAGCAGGAGTCTGAGGCTGGAGGAGCAGAGCGCCAAAGCTGTGGACACAGACATGATTATCTTGCCATGCTTGGTATGTCACCTATCTTGGGAATCAAGTGTGTGCACTTCTGCTCCCTATAGTGAGAAGGCTGGGCCTCTGTAACAATGGTCTTGGCTTTGCAGTCCCGGCCTGCACGCTCTGACCAAGCCACTCCTGAATCAAATCCTGTGACCCAGAAGCTGATTTCCAGCACAGAGAGCGAGCTACAGCAGAGCTATGCCAAGCAGCGCCGGAGCAAGAGTGCTGCCCTCCTGCACAAGGAGCTGAACTGCAAGAGCAAGCGGGCTATCCGGGACTACCTCTTCCGTGTGAACGAGGCCACCTCAGTCCTATATGCTCGCCATGTGCTCGCCTCCCTGCTGGCCGAGTGGCCAGGGCATGTGCCAGTGAGTGAGGACATCCTGGAGCTTAGTGGCCCTGCACATATGACCTACATTCTGGATATGTTCATGCAGCTGGAAGAAAAGCACCAGTGGGAGAAGGTAGCTAACTCTCTGCTCTGCCCAGGCTCCTCTCTGCCCCTCTTCCTTATCTCTAGCCCTGGGGTGTTTGAAAGGCACAGCCCCTTGACAGGTATGAATACAGCAGACATAAGGGCTGCTCTCGTCTGGCCCATGGGTTTTCTGGAATTTATCTCACAGCACAGGCCTGAGTGAGTGCAGAGAACACTTGCAGCAGTAGTCCCTGGAAACCTGCTTTGGCCTTCTGCCTTGGCTGTTTTACAACTATACGTCTTACAGCTCTTCTAGCTAGCCAGTGTCTTCTCAGGTCTCTGGAATTTCACATGATGGAAAATCAAGGGACAAGGTAATTAGGATGCCCAGGTAGCCTTCCCCATAATACAACAAGGCTTCCAATGGGGGTCTTGACTTGTGTTTTAAATTGTCACTTCTGGACTGTCTGTGAAAGTCAAGTGATCTGCCCTCACACCTGGGTTGCCCCATGACCTTGTTTGTATAGGTAGAGACTTATCCAAGACTCTGGCTTCTGGGCGATGGAGATTTCTCCAGAGTCCATGAGATTCTGTGTAGCCAAAAACAATTTGGAGTTTTAAGTTGGAGGCCATGTTGTATTTTGATTTTTCTTTTCTAATTTGTTTTTATTTTATGTGTACAATGTTCTGCCTGTGTGTAAGTACTTCATGTGTATATTATATCCTCAAAGGCCAAAAGAGGGTGTCATATCTCCTAAAACTATAGTTTAAAAAGGTTGTGAGCATTCATGTGCATGCTGCAAACTGAATTAGAGTCCTCTGTCAGAGCAGTCCTCTTAGCCATTGAGCCATGTCTCCACTCCATCTGTTTTGTTTTTATATTAGGTCTTCCTTGTTTTCTTTTCGAATAATGCTGTGAGGCCAGAAAGATAGCTGAGCAGTTACAAGCACTTGCTGCCTCAGAAGAAGGCATAGATTTAGTCCCAGCATTCATTCTGGGCAGTTCTCAATCTCCTACAACTCTAATTCTGGGGGATCCATTACCTTCTTCTGCCTCCACAGACACCTATATGAATATGGGGCGCATATATATCTTCCAGCCACATGCATACATATAAATGAATATCTAACTAATGCTGGGTCAGAGTCCATTTTCTACTTCCTACTGCATAGAAGCAGAGAGCCCAGCATCACAGAAAACATCCTAGTCCACACCTTAGCATCCTTGTGCACTCATTTCTTCTGATGCAGGTTTAGAGGAGGTTCACTGTCTCCTCAGTTTCAGGTACAGAAATCATGAGTCATATTAATCCTCTCACTCCGGTGCGGTGTGCTGGGCATGGGAGGTTGCTGTGTTCTCTGACCCTTGTTTTGCCCACCTAGGACCATTGGTTTCTGCAAACCCTAGATTGTTAGCTAGCATCACAGCCCTGCAGGCACTGGCAGTGTGCTCTAGCCTCATCTGCCCTCCATGAAGAGCAGTGGCAGGCAGCCACTGCCTTGGCCGGCCCCTGTCTTAGACATGTGCTTCTTTGCCCATTGGCCCCTGGATCTCCTCATTTTGGCCATTTCACCCTGTGTGCTGTAATGTGTACTTATAGCACCTATCTGCTTGGTGGTAAGTGCTTTGGGGGCCTGGAACATCTATGACTAGTTCTCTGCTTGAAGGCTACCTAGAAGTGATTATTCTGATTCAGAACAGGGCATGTTGAGAGGGGGAGCTGGAATTGCATTTGGGGGCAGGTTGGATGGTTGACAGTGCCTTCGAGCGAGTGGATATCAGACTGAAGTAGGCTTTTCCTTCTTCCTGATGACACTAGCTGGCCCTGCCCTTACCCACTTTCTATCTTCTCAGATCCTACAGAAAGTACTCCAGGGCTGCCGAGAGAACATGCTGGGCACCATGGCCTTGGCTGCCTGTCAGTTCATGGAGGAACCAGGAATGGAGGTGCAAGTGAGGGAATCTAAACATCCCTATAACAACAACACCAGCTTTGAGGTACAGCTGACCGTCAGAAACTGTAGCTCCCTCTTCTCACCAGCCCTGACTAAGAACTAAAGCCAGGAGTCCTGGGTAGCCAGGTTTCCCCTTCTCCAGACTGAGGTTCATCAGCAGGAAAATGTGGGCTTCTGGCCTCAGAGGAGTCTCCTTTTCCCCAAAGTGAGCTCTCCCAAGTGAATCCCCCTCAGCTTCCAGCAGTACGGTTTGTATGCAGATCTAGAGTCAGCCTCTTTAACTGTCTCTTGATGACTAGGCCATAACTTGGAGACACAAGTCCCTTTTTCAGTACCTAGCACTCCAAGCTTCATCCATTCCATCCTGAATTTGTGTCTAAATAAAGAGGTAGGAAGGCAGGACCTTCTCACCTCAGGTGCTCTCACTGACCTGGTGCAATGCACCTTTCCTTAGCCCTCTAGACGTGTTGGGGCTGACAAGGCCTGGCCTTCTAAGAGGGAATAGCCTACAGCAGCTGGGACAGGGACACAGAAGCTGGCTTAGAAGTTGACTTGATCACCTGAGACATCATTTCACAGAGATGTAAACCTCCTCACCCTGTCCTTCTAAGCCTCCCCTCTCCCTTGTTCCCGAGCTTCACCTCATTGGCTCAGATGTCGAGTTGTCTGCAGAAAGGACCATCCCGTCATCCCATCTTCCCAACTGCCCCAGACTTGCCTTTGGGCCTCCTGTTGCTACACCTTCCCCATTCTCCCCACTCACCCCTGGCCTGGCTCCTCAGCAGCTCTTCTTCAGTATGGTCATGGCACAGCCTCTAGACCCACCTGAGTCACACCTTTCCAGTGTGCTCTCCACCTTTCCAGAGGCCCCTGCTGAGCCACTCTGCTGCTCATGTGTCCCTTCCCCAGAAGAGCTCCCTGTAAATACCCTATTCTGGCTGCCCACTGGGCCCCACCTTCACCGTCTTTGTTCAGTACCTTGGCTAACTTGAGCTGGAGGAAGGGGCTATGGCTTGTTCATGCTCAGTGTCCCTGGTTACAGTGACAGCCATAGTGGCAGCTAATGATTGTGACAGAAGTATTCTCTGCCTTCCTTCCTAGGATAAAGTTCACATTCCTGGTGCAATCTACCTCTCAATCAAATTTGACCCTCAGTGCAACACTGAGGAAGGCTGTGATGAACTAGCCATGTCCAGCAGTAGTGACTTTCAGCAGGACCGGCACAACTTCAGCGGGTCGCAACAGAAGTGGAAAGATTTTGAGCTTCCAGGTAATTTAAAAAAAAAAAAAAAAAGTCGCTATACAGACTTTTCCTTTAAACTTTTGTGTACATTTATTTGTTTGTTTGTTTGTTTACTTGAGGGGTTGAATATGTGTCACGGTGTACCTGTGGAGATCAGAGGACAACTGGTTGGAGTCAGTCTTCTCTACATGGATCCCAGGGATTGAACTCAGGTTGTCAGGCTTGGCACTTTTGCCCCTTGAGCCATCTCCCTGGCCCTATGTAGACTTCATAGGAAGCATTGAAACATAATGGTGAGAGCCAGTGAGATGACTCAATGGTAAGAGCACTTGCTGCCAAGCCTATCAACCTGAGTTCAAGCCCCGGGACCCACAAAGTAGAAAGAGAGAGCCAACTGCCCACATACCTTGGTGTGTACTACATACCTTGTGTGTCTACTCACACACACTTCTTAAGCCAGAGTTAGTAAAGAGAAAACAAACTTTTAAAAAACATAATATTTAGAAGAGAAATTGTTGGCAGGTTTTTAAATGAGCATTATGTATTTAATGAGAAATTGCTATCCTTGTTGCTACCATATCCTGACCTGTCTCTGGTTTGTGACCCAGGAGATACTCTGTATTACCGATTTACCTCGGACATGAGCAACACTGAGTGGGGATACCGATTCACTGTGACAGCTGGACATCTGGGGCGGTTCCAGACAGGTGTGTGCTCTCCGATTTGTGTTTGCATGCCTGCCCACCAGTCATACTGGCCAGAGGTATCATTATGTTAGTGACTCCCGTTAAAATCAGAGCAAGTTTTGTGTCTTTAGACCTTCCAAATGTGTCTCACAACCCCTATACCTGGCTTTCTTCACAAGGTCATGGATGGGCTGCTTGTACGCTTGAATGGTCAGATAAAAGAGCCTTCTGTCACCATCTAAAAGAAGACCCTTGGGGTTTTTTGCCAGGGCCTTTTGCAAAAATGAGGAACTGAGATGTTGTTCTTGTGTTATTTTACAAAAAGAAATTTAGTTTCAGCCAGAATGTAAATGTTCACAAGATTTCACCCTATCTATTAAAATGTGAATGGTTTACAAAATGTCAACTTTTAATGTAATAATTGTTTTTAAAATGTTTGTGTTTGGGATGGTACCAGGGTTTGAGATCTTGAAGCAGATGTTGTCTGAAGAAAGGGTTGTACCTCACCTCGCATTGGGCAAGATCTGGGAATGGCTGGTGGGTGTGGCCTGCCGCCAAACCGGTCATCAGCGCCTGAAAGCCATCCACTTACTACTGAGGATTGTGCAATGCTGCAGCCACAGGTAAGCTGTGGGCTCAGTCGCTGGAGATATCAGCTCCTATGTGACTGTAATTGTAATGTCATTCCTTTAAGTTTGTGGGTTTGTGCCCTGATTAAGTAATTTTTGCTTCATTCAAAGGTCATAAAGGTATCTGCTGTTTCTCTCTGGAAGCTTACTTGCTCTTCCTTTCACGTGACATCAGTCATCCACCTGGGATGAATGTTGGTAGAAGAGTTTGAGTTTTTAGTGTTTTGCTCTGGCTCTCTGCTTGTTCCAGATCCACCTTTGACCTGAGCACTCTGCACTGTTACCTCTGGTCTCACATCTTCATAACTTTGGGCGTTTTCTTGTCTGTAACCCGGTGATGTTTTAAACACTATAGACTTATGACTGATTTACATATCTAATCATTTAATTGTGGAAGTCTTTCAGCTTGCTTCTTCAAGATTGGCTTGGGTGTTTGGTTTTAAGATGAGGGCTCAATATGGAACCCTGGCTGGCCTAGAACTCTGAGTCCTCCAATCATAGCTTCCTGAGCACTGGAATTTCAGGTGTACCCCAGTATCCCCAACCTGTGTTGGGTGTGTTTTGTCACTTTTGGTTTCTGTTTGTAGACAGGGCCAGGAACTTTATAGATCAGACTGGTCTCAAACTCAGAGACCAGCCTGTGTGCAGCCCTGGCTGTGCTGAGCATTTATAACTAATTGCCTACCTTTTTCTAATGATTTATAGATAGTTTTACCCAAAGGTTACCTATCCATTTTTATATTAGCATGTTAATTTCTATATGTGCAGAAGATCAGGGTCATCCTAAACTACATATTGAAATTAGGGGCAGACCAGGATACATAAAACCCTGTCTCAAAAGAGGGGGGGTGGTAGATGAAGAGATGCTTCAGTCTGTAAAGTGTCTACACAAGCAGAAGGACCTGAGTTCAGGGCTTCAGCATTGGGAAAGGTGAGTAGCAACAAGGAGGTCCCTGGAACTCTTGGGCCAATCAGCCTAAATCTGAACTCATCTCCAAAAAAAAAAAAAAAAAAAAAAAAAGGGTCATGGGGCCAGAGAGATGGCTCAGCAGTGGAGAGAAAGAGAGAGAGCACTTGTGGCTCTTAGAGAGAACTTAGGTTCAAGTCCAGCACTTGCATGTAGCTCATTTTCCAGAACTCCAACTCCAGCTCCTGGGGATCCAGTGTCACCCTCAGACCTCCAAGGACACCAAGCATGCACATGAGTGCACATACACACAGGCAAAGTAGTCACACATAAAATAAAATAAATGTATCTAATAAAAATTAATATAAGGTACAGAGTGACTGAGAAAGACCCCTGGTGCTGACCTCTGGCTTCTACATGCCCACTCACAGCATCTACACACACATGGACATGAATATATACATAGGCCATACACAAAACACACACACAAAGCCATAAAAGTGGATCTTGGGCTGGCATGATGCCACATGCCTTAATCCCATCAAGGAGGCAGAGCAGTTGCATCCTTGGGAGTTGGAGACCATCCTGGTATACATAATGAAGTGCAGGCCAGTCAGTGCTGTGTGCTGAGTCCCTGTCTCAGATTGAAAAAGGTAAAACATTTTTTTCTGTGTTCCCATCACCCTTGTATGCATATCTGGGCCCTGTTGTTCATACTCCCAACCTCCACCATGGCCAGTGAAAATTTTTTTACAATGCTGGGACTTGAATCCATGGCCTTCCACATAATAGGCAGGAACTCTACCACTGAGTCACATATACCCCCAGTCTCCTAATAGCTCTGGATATCAGTTTGAGGGGAATCAAATTCCACAGAATGTTGATCCTCTAATCCACAGCCATTTTCTCTTTTTTCCATTGCATAGATCCTTGAAATCATTTATATATTTCTGTAGACAATTCATACAGAATTTGTTTGGTGTATTCCTAAGTATTTAATGTTCTTATGCTATTATAATTATTATTTAAATTTTTTGCTGGTTATGATGGTCTACGCCTATAATCCTACACCCAGAAGGCTAAATAATGTCCAAGGCCAGCCTGGGCTACACTGGTAAGACGCTCTCAGACTTTTGTTTTGCCACTGTATCACTTTGGCCTGTTACCGTATATCCAACATCTACTCTGAGTGGGGGGGTGGGTTAGGCTGTGCCCAGTGTGGCATCTGTGGTGGTGAGTTTTAGTTCTCTCCATGCTCCCTCACAGGAGCAGAGTTTGACCTTTTGCTCTGACAGGACTTCTGCTACAATGTTGAATAGAAGTAGGAATGTGTCTGTAGCTTTACAGCCCTCATCTCAGAAGAAATGTCTCATGGTTTCTGTGCTGTATACCCAGTAGCCATGCATCCCACCCACACCCCTGAGCAACAGGAGCTGTTCTTCCCTGCATTTTCTAGGTATGTGGATAAAATACACACACTGTATGAGTCAGTGAGAGGTGTTGGTATTCAAAGGAGAAAGGAATATGAAGATTTGTAAAATTAAAGGAATCTTGAAGTCATGAAGAGAAAGGGAACAGGGGGTAAGAGAGGGCAAGGGGTGCTTGCTTGTTAGTACTGTGTCCCCATATGCAGATATTGTGTGTCATTTAGCCCCAGATGAGCTCCCAGTAGAGCACCTGGATGGTATACTCTGTAAGCAATGTCACATTGCAAAGGTCTTCAGGCTGACAGGCCCTTCTGGCTGTAGTACAATGTTTTCCACAGTCTTCTGGCTTCTGCCAGTCTTCTTTCCAGGAAGGACTCCTGAACCTGGGGCAACTCTCATGTACTTCCCACTGGCCCTTCCATGCCAACATGACACCCTGTATCCCTCCATTATGAACCTGGAGGAAGACTTGGGGGTGATGAGGGTGAGGGACACACAACCTACTCCCCAATGCCTTGTCATACAGGCTTCTTGGAAAGTTAAAGACTTCTGGCCCAAGGATAATAGAAGCCGAGGAGAGGGCCAGTCTCAGAGGAGGGCAGCCTGCAGGTGCCTCCCACAAGTCCACTGAATCTGCCCATCTCCTCGCTTCATGAACACGTGCTCCTTTGGGGTAAATGATAGGCTCCAAGACAGCAGAGGGGAAGAGTCTTCTTCAAGTTATGAGAGAGAGGCAGTCACGCGTGTCTGATACACATGTGTGTCCTGTAGTGGAGCCCAGAGTAGTGTTGATTTCCTAATTTTTTCTTCTGAGAGGTTTTGACCTGGGATCACAGCCCCACCCACTGCAGGTTCAAACACTCAGGGTTCTCAGCACACGGGTCTGAGAAGAATCAGATCTTCTCCTGGAGGCAGAATTTCAGGTCCAGCAAGCTTGCAAGTATATTTTCCTTTTTATAATTATTGTATCTTTGAAAGAAAGATTCAAGTGTATCTTTCTCCCTCCCTTCCTCCCTCCCTATTTTTTTAAGACAGGGTTTCTCTATGTAGTTCTGGCTGTCCTGGAACAAATTTTGTAGACCAGGCTGGTCTCAAACTCACAGAGATCCACCTGCCTCCACCTCCTGAGTGGGTGGGAGTAAAGGTAGGCAGTGCCACCGCCCAGTGCAAGTATATTTCCTATTTTATAATTTAATATCAAAGTCATGTTTGTCTTCCTTGTCTATTCAGTAGTTCTCTGTACGTTTTATTTTATGTGTGATGTGTTATACCTTGCCTTTTCCACTTAATATTTAGCTTAAGGCTGCATGATAGCTCACACCTATAATTCCAGTATTTGAGGAGGCTGAGGCAGAAGGATTGTGAAGATTTCAGGGACAGCCTAGAGTATCTAGTGAAACATAATAAAACACATTTGCCTGGAGGTTTTTCAACTGTCATTAGAAGGTCTTTATAGGGACTATTTTTTTTTAAAGATTTTATTTATTTATTATATATAAGTACACTGTCGCTGTCTTCAGACACTCCAGAAGAGGGAGTCAGATTTTGTTACGGATGGTTGTGAGCCACCATGTGGTTGCTGAGATTTGAACTCCGGACCTTCGGAAGAGCAGTCGGGTGCTCTTACCCACTGAGCCATCTCACCAGCCCTATAGGGACTATTTTTAAAAACACACAGTTAGGGGCAACAAGTTAGCTCACTGGGCTAAGATACTTCCATTGAGCCTGATGAGTTTGATGCGCAGAACCCACATGGTAGGAAGAAAGAACCAACTCCCACAAGTTATCCTCTGCTCACCATGTGCATGCTAGGGTATACACACTCACACACACTCCCCCCCCCAGTAAGTAAATATATAAATAAATGATAAATAAATGTAAAAACAGTTAAAAGAAAAACTGCAGTGGCCCCTGTGAGCACACTTGCAGCCCTCTGGATTCTTTAGAGTCATTTTTGGGGTTTGGGCACTGCCCTGCTTCTTTACTGTTGGTGACTATGTGGCCATTTCAGAGAGAAGTGGGTGGCTATATTACGATGAGGTGGAAAAAGGAGAGCCTGACCTGCAGTTTCTTTCGTGACCTTCTTCTCAGTAAAGTATCCCCGTGCTTGCTCCCTCCAGTGACCTCTGTGATCTTGGGCTGTTGAAGCCCCTGTGGCAGCTCTTTACTCACATGGAGTATGGCCTGTTTGAGGATGTGACACAGCCTGGCATTCTCCTTCCCCTACACCGAGCCCTTACTGAGCTCTTCTTTGTCACCGAGAACCGTGCCCAGGTAAGGATGTGTCCACCTCTTGCCCTGAAGCCTTGGCAGAGAGGATACCTCTGTATGCTCTTACCAGTTCCTGCTCATGGCAAAACTAGTGTTACACCCAAGCCTGCAAGCCCAGGTTGTCCAGGCTTCAAAAGGAGGCCGACCTGGACCTACAGTCCAGCATCCCCAGAACACATACCCGTATTCTCAGCCCCAGGAGGAGAGAACCTCAGATCAACTTATATTGCTTATTTTGTCTGGCCTATAGCCAAAGGGGTCTAGGGACTGCCTTAGACTGGGACTTCTGGAAAATCAAACAGATATGTTCTTCCTCCTCCTCTTTCTTCTAGGCACAATAGACTCATTGAATTGCCACATGAAAGGGCCTTTCACAAGTCCTTTGCCTGTCTTCCTCAGGAAGACATGACTACCATACCCTGCCTGATCACCCTGTGGGCATCAGGGATAGCCCTGGAACCAAGTCCCTGGGCCTTCTAGATAGGTTCCTTCATGGCTGTAGAGTGTGTGGTGTCACAGGTGCCTCGAAGTGAGCTTGCTTACCCCCTGGAGGCTCCTGTCTGCCTGTGGGTGTCTGTGTTCAGCCCTCCTACCTTCCAGCATTCAAGGAGCCCATGCTGTCTTTACAGGAGCTTGGCCTGCTTCAGGAGTACCTGCTGGCCTTAACCACCGAGGACCACCTTCTCCGATGTGCAGCACAGGTACCTCCTCCCTGTCTTCCAAGAGTTAGCCTGTGGGTCATGTTCCTGTGACAGATAACACCCCCTCACTTGCCGGAACTGGGGGTGGGGCTGTGACTTAGAGTTGCATGACAGGTCCAGACCCTGCCAGAGTTTACATGGAGCTCAGCTGCTGTTCAGTCACTTCCTCCTGCTCTCAGAAAGAGCAGGGAGCCTCATTTATCACTGTCACTCATATTAAACTGTGGGGTCAGAAGACACTAGCAAGAATCTGGTCTCTGAAACCAAAACAGCCAGTGCCTTCACTTAACTACTCATTGGCCGATCTTGGAAGTTTCCACAGATTTAGATTCTAGATATTTTTGGATTTTTTTGGATGTACTTTGCTTCCCTGGCTAGAAAACTCCTCTTCTGACAGCTGTGCTTCTAAATGATAGAGGACCCAAGAAACCCTGTATACATCAGTGTGCATCATTAGAGGTTAGACTTAAGTGTCTAAATTAGAACAGTAATTAAACATTTATGTATCAATTCAATCTTTAAGACAGTAAACACATTTCATGTTAATGTGTTTTGGGAAAAATCTCTTCAAAACAAAATAATATTGAGGATGGCGGCCCTGGCTCCATTTTTGCAGACTTCTTTAATGTCTGGGTCAACAAAAGCTGGACTCTTGTACTCATCTGCCCTGTACTCATCCTGGAGAAAGAAGTGTTGTGCTCTACTATAGCAGACAGACAGCTGGGGGATCTCCAGCGCTCATAGAACGTTTCTCAGCTAGGCATCCACCTGGGACTCTTCCCAGAGCCTAATCCTTCAAGGAAGGCTCTATGTGGAAGGTTAGAAGTGTTTTGCTCGGAACTGGGGCTCCCCTACTAAAGCAGGGGAAAGAGCAGGTGGGGCTGCTGAGGTCTCTTAGCAGCCAGCTGCACTGGCTACTACGGCCCTTGCTTTCTTGATGTGCTATAAGAGATTTTGATGTGTGGTGAGCACCAGCTTTCTCTCCATGGGCTTGACTGGCCCTCATGCTTGCCCATGCATATCTCATCCCCCTTCCCCTGTGGCCCTCCCCACAGCTTGCCAGTCTCTTCCCTGAAGTTCTGCCTTCTAGCCATGTCCTTCTGGGACAGCTGCTTTCCCCGCAGTGTTCTGAGCTCCCCATGGGTACTTCTCTAGCACTAGCTGTTCACCTCTTGTGTGAACCTTTGTGCTCCCCTTCTGTTCCTTTCTATGGCTTTCCCAGACCCCTGCTTCAGCAACTAGACTGCTACCACACCATGGCCATGGTTGTTTTATTACTTACCCAGGGTTTTCCTGTGGGCTTTGGTTTTGTTTTCTTTCTCATTCTACTTGTGAGCCACTGGGTAAGGGGGACTACCTCTGGCTCACCTTATCACCCTCCAGCTGAGGAACTTAGACTCAAGGATGAGGAAGTCAGTGGCTCTTGATATTGATAACTGCTCTTTCCCTCCATAGGCTCTGCAGAACATTGCTGCTATCAGCCTGGCCATCAACTACCCAAACAAGGCCACCCGCCTCTGGAATGTTGAGTGTTAGCCTCAGTGTGATATGCATGGACTTGATCATTTGTCTACAGGGGTTTATAGCAGACCTCCAACCTTGCTCAGGAAACCCCTGAAGCCTCTGCACCCAGCTCTCTTTGAGCCCACCCCCTGCTCCCATCTGGCCAAGCAGCCGCCTCATCAAAAAGGCCCACTGCAGGCGCCACATGTCCAAAAAGGCACAGCAGTGTAGAGTGGCTCAGAAAGAGCATCAAGAGGCCTTGGGAAAGTTATTCAGAGAATAGAGACTAGAGGCCAGTCTCCTCCAGGGGAGTCACAGCACTGAAGACCTGGAAGCCGTCTCTGAAAGGATTCTGTCTCCACTGAGTGGGAGCTGCCTAGGCTTGCCATCAGGAGAAGGCACCATCCACCCAGAGCTACCTTTGCAGTAAGACTTGCAGCTTGCAGCAGCAGTGGCCCAGTTGGGACACCAGCCCATAACCAACATGAGCACCTCCCAGCCACCTCCAGTTCCCAAGCAATCTTCTTGCCACAGCTTAGCTGGCCAACTCACAGTGAGAGCAGGTGTCCCTGGGAGCAGCTGGCAGGCTTTGCTTGTCACTGTGCAGCAGCTCCCCGCACACATCTTTGTTCCTTCATTGTTTTAGTTTTCATTTCCCCTCATGGTTTTAGAAGAGAACCACATCGACTCCCTGAGAGGTCCCCTAGGGAATGCCTAGGGGCAAACTGGCATGTGTGGAAGTGACAGAAATGGAGGGGCTCTCCAGCACCTGCAGTGCAGGCAGTGCCCTCAGAGGAGCCTTTGTTCAGGAGTCAGGACACACCTGATTATACTTCTGCTCCAAGGTCATGGTGATCAGCAGCCTACGACCTTGAACCTCCTGCCTGGTTGTTTGGCCATCCCCTGCCTAGCAATAACTACGTTAGTTTTAGTGAAGCTTTTGCGTATTTCCTTCTATGGTTTTAGCATTGCCCTGTGTGCTGATGACCTTTTTCCCCAGAGCCACAGAGTAGGATGCTGGGTCAGCAGCAGGCCGTGGACTTTCAGGAAGAATCCTGAGGCACCTGCTGTTGAAGGGCAGGCATCTGGCCAGAGGCATATCCCACCTCACAGGCAGAATGCAAATAAAAAAAAAAAAAAAAAAGGCTCCTAAGAGCCAGGGCCACATTTGGCTGGCTTTTGCTGTGACCAAGCTTGCCCCTTTGGCCTCTGAAGACTCTTCTGGGAGTTGGCAAAGGACTGCATTGGCAGAACCTGAACCTGCAGGTGTGGGAGCATCTTGTGCAAAGGTGCTATGCCTTCTGGCACCACTTCCTGCCCAGTCATAGAATTAGGTTATCTGATGAACCCCAGCACACAGGAAAAGTGGCCACAGAATGGGAGGGGATGGGTTATAAAAGCAGAAACAAATGGAGTGACCTATGGTCCACCACCCTGACATCAGAGGGAACTTGGTCCAGGTCCCATGGTATTGGACATGGTGTCTGCTGGCCCAGAGGAACCTCTTTCTCACCTTTTGCTCTTTGCCAAAGCACCTACGCTTTGCAAGCGGCCTAAACCCCAGAGAAGTCTCCCGTTGCACGCCATTCCCTCCAAGTAGGTCTCGGATGAGAGTCAGAACAAGTGCATGGTGAAGAGGCTTCACTCGCGGTGGCTCAGACCACACAGCAGTTAGAAGATGGGGGAGGAGATGGCACACTCACACTCCTCCACACCTCAGACTGAGCAGAGAGAGCAGGTGGACAGGGCAGGGCAAGGCTGGAGACCTCCCTTGGGACAGTGGCCCCAGCTCTCCTCCCACCCTCCCATCGGGAAGAGCAACTGTAAATAAACGCTGGACTCCATAGCTCCTCTCCACTCACTGCTTGCTGTTTTCTCTACGTGCTTCAGTTTGCATAGAATGAGCTTAAGTTTGCCCTTCTTCACACACCACAGCTGCTCTCTGACCGGACAGGGTCCCTCCTGACCTGGCCACCTGCAGCCCACTGCCTCTGCTTCTCTAGGCCACTGGGTGGCACTGCTGAGCCAGGCCAATGTCTCCTGACCCCAGCCGGGGCAGGAGGTCCCAAAGGATTTCCATCAAGGCCAATATCCCCTTGACTCTTAGGAGGCAAGACTGCCTGGACGGAGACAAAACTGGCAGGCATAAGGGGTCGTGGAAACATGTGCCTAATCTATAAAGAATTCTGTTCCAAATCAGATATATTGTACAGACACTGTTCTAATGAGAGGAGTGACTTATTTTCATCATCGTTTTTAATTTGTTTTCTTACGGGTTTACGATTTTGAATTTTTCTTATTTGGTTGAGTGAAAGAATTTTGATTATATCAGCTGAGTGAGTTCAGCCTGTAAAAGGAATGTTTTAAGTTGTGGATAAGATATGCAAATGAAGAGAAATATATTGTAAAAATTCTATATAAAAAAGTACAACTCTGTGTGGATTTCTCCCTTTTCTCTTTCCTTCCCTGCCCCCTTTCCCCTGTGGAAAGACCTTGCCATATCCCCCAGGCTGGCCTCAAACCCACAGTCCCTTGCCCATGTCTCTCATGTCTGGCCCTTCAGTTTCTCTTATGAAATATATTTTGAAGTGTATGCCTGGCCAAACAAATGGGATTTACAGAACCTCATCACTGCCTGCTTATGGGAAGAAGTCCAGAAGACCCTTCAGGGCCCAACCTTTGTTGACAGAACTGTGAGCCTTGCCCTTCATTGTGGTCAACCAGGGGATCCATCCTCGGGTGGTGCCTTCCTTGGGTGCCATCCTAGTACTCTCATATGGATGCTTCCTTTCCCATCTCCTCTTGAGGTCAGGGTAGCAAGCCACTGATACCTGCTAGGAGGCTCTAGGGCAGTGTTCTCAGCCTGTCACGACCCCTTTGGAGGTCAAATGATCCTTTCACAGGGGTCGTACAACAGATATCCTGCATAGCAGATATTTACATTATGATTAATAACAGCAAAATATTTATGAAGTAGTGATGAAAATAAATTTTCTGACCCAAATTTAGGCAACAGTTTAAACTTACAAAACTGTTCCAGGAAGAACTATCGACATAGTCCTATTAAATAGGAATATATATGTATATATATATATATATATATATATCCACTACTAAAGTGTCTCAAGCCTTCAAGAGTTTAAGGGCCACTGAGATGGCTCAGTGGGTGAAGAGGCTTGCAGTCCAGCCTGATAACCTGAATTTGAACCCAGAAAGAAGTGAATAGAGTCTTAAAAGTTGTCTTCTAACACCCACATACAGAGACATACTAGATAGAGATATAATTTTTAAAATATCAGCAATGTATGAGAAGAAAATGTATAAACACTTCCTGCAGTAACAAGGCCACTGACAAGGTCCAGTCAAGCAAATGGCAGCCATTAGCAAATTCTTTCTTAGGGATTCTTGGCTATTGTACCTTCCCTCAGCTCAAAAGGAATTGAGACTCACTTTGAAGGCACGGTTCCAGAATTCAGTGCGCTTTCTCCATATTTAAGTTAAACTCCAAACTGAATTTGTTTGTATGCATATGCATCTAATCCACACAATCTGTGGAGGTCGCAGAGCAACCTAAAAGAATCTCTTCTCTCTCACCAGGGTCCCGGGCAGTACACTCAGGTCAGTAGGCTTGGCAGTGAGGGCCTTTACCTGCCAAGCTGTGCTGCTGGCCCCAAACTAATTAAATTGAAAAGGAGAATTCACCAGCCTATAAAACCGGGAAAGCTAAGGGTTGCATCTGACTCTGGGGAAAGAGAAACTCTATGGCCTGAAGGTGGACAGTCAGTTTGTCTGTCTCTCCTCGCCTCTCCTAATCTTCCAGGATGTTTGCTCTCAAGGTGGCAGTGCCTGCTCCCTCTGAAGAGCCTCTCTCTGTGCCCCTTCATGGGAGGCTTCCCTAAGCTGTCAACCACAATTTGCCTTCATGTTTAAAAAGCTACTTGGAAGACTCATGTCCTTATGGGCTGCTATCTCAGAACTGCTGAGCAACCTGTATCCATGACAACTGGGCAGATGCCATGTCTGGGAAATCCCCACGTAGCCACTGTGAGTCCTGTCAACACAGCTGCTCAGCCACTACACCAGGTGAGACACCCTAAAGTATGGTGGCGACACTGTTATTAGGACAGAAATTCACAGCAGAAGTGAGAAGAGTCAGCTGACTAAAATTCCTTTTACATTTTAAATTTAATTTTTAAGGTTAACATACTATTGTGCATTTTAATCAGGTATAATGTAATGTTCATATGTTGTCTTGTTTACAGTATTACAGATTTAACCTAGGGCGCCCCACATACTAAACAATAACCTGATCACTGGGCTTTCTGTATTTTTTTTTCTTTTAAGGCCTAAGTTCTCCAGGATGGCCTTGGGCTTGCAAACCTCCTGCCTCAGACTCCCAAATAGTGAAAGTCATTGCAGTCCTGCCCATCCAGGTCCCACTTACCACTCATTGTGAACATTCAGAAACCTCTGTAGGGAGCAGAGCTCAGGAGTAGAGCATGTGCTTGGCTCTCATAAGCTAGCACCTCCTCAAAAAAAAGGTCTATACAAGCTGTCTTGAAATAGCTGCCAGCCACTGCTATTCTGTACTAGTGGACTTTAGAAGCTTTTTCTCCTGGGAACTTTTCATCTCTTCACTTGGTAACGATTCTTTTCAACTCCACCTTTCTAGACTTTAAAAAAAAAAATTATTTTATGTGCCTGCCTGCATGCACATGTGTACCACACGCATGCAGTGCTCAGATACGCCAGAAAGGGGTATCAGATCCCCTAGAACTGGCTGTTAGCCATCATGTGGGCACCAGGAACCAAAACCTGGGCCTCCACGCCCAGATTCATTTACTTTCTTCAGCTCAGCCTTGCCTCCTAATGGTCCCGCCTCATCCTCAAAACAGTTGGGAACCAAGCCTATGGAGGACAGTTCATACGCAAGCCATTCCTGACGTTCAGATGTCCTTAGCTACCAAAGACTCATGCCCATCTTCGCACGCAAAATGTCTTCAATACTTCTCTTAAGACTCTCCAAAGTCTCAACCATTCCAGTGTGACTCAAAAACCCAAGTCTAAAGCATCTTCAAAGACAAACTCTTAGTTGTGAGCCCCTACAAAATTGAAAAATCAAGTTACATATTTACAATATCCAGTAACATGGTTTAAATGTTCCCATTCCAGAAGGAAGAGGGGCGGGTGTAGACATGCTGAAAGGAACAGTAAAAGACTGAACCCCAGTCTGGCAGACATTTAATCCTGTACCTCTGGCCCCAAAGGGTCATCACTATGGCCTTGCTGGCTTTAGCATGTATGGCCTCTCTTGGGCTGGCTCTACCTATTGCTTGCAGCTTTCCTCGGCGGACGTCCTTAGTCCCAGCATCCTCAGCTTCCTGAACTGCAGCTCAGGCACTCTCAGAACCTAGTTCATCCCTCGGCTGCTGATAGAAATTCTCATCCTGGAACACAGAACTGAGTCTCACAAGCTTTCTTCTGGAATCTGACTAAAAGTTTCTATGGCCCACAAATTTATTTATGTTCTGCATGCCTACAAAAACCAGTCATGCAGATAACAATAGGTTGTCACCAACTTGAGCAATGGCCAGGCCCCACCAGATGGTAGAGACTGTGGCCTCTGAATAGCTAACCATAAAGACTCTTCTGTGGGTGACCCTTGCAAGAACTCTTCTCAAAGTTTTTCAAGTGATTGTACTTCTTCACACCTTCAGAGCCTTGAGTCTCTGATGGATGGTGTCTGGTTAGCTCTTGAGATGCCCTCAAAAAACCTGTGGTCCAGGTGCACAGAACTTAGTTGTTTTTGTTTTTGTTTTTAAATCTCTTTAACCCTATCTTCCCTGAAGGTAACTTTAACCATACACCTTTTTCTGACAAAATTGCAAAGTTTTCAAGTCTTTCCACTCTTTCATTCTTGGGGGGGTTTTTTTGTTGTGTTTTTTTTTTTTTTTATGAGACAGGATTTCTCTGTGTAGCCCTGGCTGTCCTGGAACTCATTCTGTAGACCAGGCTGGTCTCGAACTCAGAAATCCACCTGCCTCTGCCTCCAGAGTCCTGGGATTAAAGGCGTGTGCCACCACTGCCCAGCTCATTCTTGATTCTTAATGTAAACCTGGCTAAAGCTAGCTAGGAATAGACTAAGTATCAAGCTGTCTTAAAATTCTCTCCATCTGGGCCAGGTATCGTGTCTCATACCTTTAATCCCAGCACTCGGGAGACAGAGGCAGGAGATCTCTGTGAGTGAGTTCAGGCCAGCCTGGTTGACAGTGAGTTCCAGGAGAGCCAGAGCTGTGTAGAGAGAAACATGTCTCACAGAAACTTTTTTCTCTATCTGATTAATTAGTCTACCACCTTTAAATTTAGCCTTCTATAAAGTCTCAAAACCTGGGCAAACTGTAGGAAACTTCTTTGCCCCAGTGCAGCATTGTCTTGCTGTGAAGAAAAACCATGACCAAGGCAACTCTTTAAAAAAACAACAACAACAACACTTATTTTATTTCATTTATTTTTGCTTTTCAGGATAGGGTTTCTCTTTATATCCCTGGCTGTCCTTAATTCACTCTGTAGACCAGGCTGGCCTTGAATTCAGAAATCTGCCTGCCTCTGCCTCTGAGTGCTGGCATTAGAGGTGTGTGCACCACCATGCCCAGATAAAAGGAAGCATTAGTTAGGGGCTTGCTTATAGTTTCTGAAGGTTAGTCCATGATCATCACGGTGGGAGCAGTCAGGCATGGCCGTAGAGCTGAGGGTTCTACATCCTGATCCACAGGCAGCAAGCAGAAAGAGAGAGAGACTGGGACTGGAGTAGTATTTGAAATCTCAAAGCCCACCCCAAAGTGACACACTTCCTCCAACAAGGAGGTATAACACTTCTTAATCCTTCCCAAATGGTTTCACTAACTGGAGATCAAGAACTCAAACATTGAGTCTATGGGGCCACTCTCATTCAAATCACCACAAACATGGATGGTCTCTAATCCTTTGTGAGTCATGTTCCTGTCTGAAACTTCCTGAACAATTTTTATTGTTCACAGTTCTAGCAGCATTCTGGACTTCTGCACTCTCAACACTGTGGCTCCCTAAACTTTGCTTACATCACCCTAGGGTTTCTCCATTACTTCTCCAGAATTTTCCAGATTCCACAGGTCAGTTCCAAGTTTCTAAACCACATGGTCAGACAGTCCTGGCAACGCCACCTGGCAGGTATTCTGTATTCGTCAGACTTTTCATCTCTGTGACAAACGCACCAGGGAAACAGCCCAAAAGGAAAGATCCGGTTTGGCTTGCAGATTCAGAGCTTCCCTCCCCTGGTTCTGTGGCTTCTCAGTCAGAGCCTAGTGGCAGTGGTTGAATGAAGCAGCTTACCTCATGGTGGCCAGGACAGAGAGGAGACAGGAAGGGTCCAGGTGTGAGGCATAACATTCAAAATCATGTGCCCCGCGACTTTTTGTGACAGTTTGAATAAGATGTCCCTTGTCCGAAGCATTGATTCCCAGATGGTGGCTGTTTGGAAAGGATTAGGCGAATGTAGCCTCGTTGGAGGAGATGCTCAAAGGAGAAAGCAAAAGACACAGTCAATAAGACAAAAAGGCCACCAACAGATTGGGAAAGGATCTTTACCTATCCCAAATCGGATAGGGGACTAATATCCAATATATATAAAGAACTCAAGAAGGTGGACTCCAGAAAATCAAATAACCCCATTAAAAAATGGGGCTCAGAGCTGAACAAAGAATTCTCACCTGAGGAATACCGAATGGCAGAGAAGCACCTGAAAAAATGTTCAACATCCTTAATCATCAGGGAAATGCAAATCAAAACAACACTGAGATTCCACTTCACTCCAGTCAGAATGGCAAAGATCAAAAACTCAGGTGACAGCAGATGCTGGCGAGGATGTGGAGAAAGGGGAACACTCCTCCATTGTTGGTGGGATAGCAAGCTTGTACAACCACTCTGGAAATCAGTCTGGCGGTTCCTCAGAAAATTGGACATAGTACTACCGGAGGATCCCGCAATACCTCTCCTGGGCATATATCCAGAAGATGTCCCAACCGGTAAGAAGAACACATGCTCCACTATGTTCATAGCAGCCTTGTTTATAATAGCCAGAAGCTGGAAAGAACCCAGATGCCTCTCAACAGAGGAATGGATACAGAAAATGTGGTACATTTACACAATGGAATACTACTCAGCTATTTAAAAAAATGAATTTATGAAATTCCTATGCAAATGGATGGACCTGGAGGGCATCATCCTGAGTGAGGTAACACAATCACAAAGGAACTCACACAATATGTACTCACTGATAAGTGGATATTAGCCCAGAAACTTAGGATACCCAAGATATAAGATACAACTTGCCAAACGCATGAAATTCAAGAAGAACGAAGACCAAAGTGTGGACACTTTACCCTTTCTTAGAAATGGGAACAAAACACCCATAGAAGGAGTTACAGAGACAAAATGTGGAGCTGTGACGAAAGGATGGACCATCTAGTGATTGCCATATGCAGGGATCCATCCCATAATCAGCTTCCAAATGCTGACACCATTGCATACACTAGCAAGATTTCGCTGAAAGGACCCAGATATAGCTCTCTCTTGTGAGACTATGCCGGGGCCTAGCAAACACAGAAGTGGATGATCACAGTCAGCTATTGGATGGGTCACAGGACCCCTAATGGAGGAGCTAGAGAAATTACCCAAGGAGCTAAAGGGAACTGCAACCCTATAGGTGGAACAACAATATAAACTAACCAGTACCGGGGAGCTCTTGTCTTTAGCTGTATATGTATCAAAAGATGGCCTAGTCGGCCATCACTGCAAAGAGAGGCCCATTGGACTTGCAAACTTTATATGCCCCAGTACAGGGGAACGCCAGGGCCAAATAGGGGGAGTGGGTGGGTAGGGGATTGGGGGGGTGGGTATGGGGGACCTTTGGGATAGCATTGAAAATGTAAACGAGGAAAATACCTAATTAAAAAAAAAAAGGAGATGCGACTTAGAGGCTTCACTACTTCCCACCACCCCCACTGTGCTCTCTGCCTCCTGCTTTTGGGTCAAGATGTGAGCTCTCAGCTGTTCCTGCCACAATGCCTTTGGCCTGCCATCAATGACTCTAACCTACTTAAATTCTTTTATAAGTTGCCTTGGTCGTGATGTTTTGTCACAGCAATAGGAAAATAACTGCAACATCTGTGTCACTCAGGAAGGCTTCACATCTTCAAGTTTCATTATCTCCTAAATTAGTGCCACCAACTAAGCACCAGGCTTTGGACCCGTGAGCCTTTGGAGGACATTTCATATTGAAACCATAATGTTTCTCAACCATAGGGGAATGAAACTGGAAACCCACTGTTACTCTGTTGACATTTTTAAAAATGTATTAAATCTTTGATGATTTCATGCAATGTAGTTTGATCATATTTACCCTTCAGTCCTCTCCCCAGTTCCTCCTAGGTCCACCCCCACGCATGCATCAATTTTGTTTTGTCTCTGTCTCTCTCTCTGTCTCTCTGTCTGTCTCTGTCTCTCTCTCTCACACACACACACACACACACACACATAAACCCATTCAGTCCAATTTGTGCTGCCCATATAACTCCTGGATATGGGACCACTCACTAGAGTGTCATCAACCTACCAGGAACCAAACCCTTAAAGAAAACAGACTCTCCCTCGATAAGAAGCCATTAATCATCCATTGCTCCTCAGTTAGAGGTAGGGACTCAGGAACTCTTTCCCCCATGCTTGAATGATGGCCAGCTTGGTCTGTGCAGGCAGCCACAGCCGCGGTGACATTGAGTGCAGTGTTGCTGCACATGACAATGTAGTAAGTCATGTCTTCACTCTGCTTCTCCCCAACCTCTGGCTCCGACAGTCGTTCTGTGTCTTCTACAATGGTCCCTAAGCCTTGGCATATGAGACAGATGTCCCATATGCTGACAAAATTTAAGAAACTCAAATACATGGATATAAAAACACTTAAGAAAAATAGAGACGAGAAGGAGGTGGAAGAGGAGGGAAATGCACTCCTAACTGATATAGTGACATCAACCTGTGTTGTCCTAGGAAGACAGCGCAAGCTCAGAGGTTTGGAACCAGCCCAAACAAGACAGACCCTGTCTCTTTAAAAACAAACATATTCCCAAATAACCAGTGTGTAAGAGGAGAAGTTAAGTAATATCTTAAGACGGATGAAAATAAAGATACAAAATGCCAAAAATATTTGGGATGCACCTGAGTTAGTGTTTAGGAGGAAATCTAAAGTTTCATAAGGATACATTAAAAAAAAAAATCCTACCTTAAGACCATGAGAAAAGGGAAGCAGGCAGCTCCTAAAAGAAGCAGAGTATAAATTAACATAGGAATCAAGGAAAGTTGGACACTGTAGGTCAGAACTTAGAGGGCTGAGGTCGCTGGCTCCTAAGTTTCAGACCAGCTACATAGATCCTGGGTAGGCAGGGGAGGCAGGGATGGTGGACGGAGAAAGAATGAATGAAAGACAAACAGGCTGGAGAGATGGCTCGGTGGTTAACAGCACTGGCTGTTCTTCCAGAGGTCCTGAGTTCAATTCCCAGCAACCACATGGGTGGCTCACAACCATCTGTAATGGGATCTGATGCCCTCTTCTGGTGTGCCTGAAGACAGCGACAGTGTACTTACACACATGAAATAAATAAATAAATAAATAAATAAATAAATCTTTTGAGAGGGGGGGAAGGACTAGAGGAAGGGGGAGAGTAGAAGGAGAAAAGGAAAAAGGAAGGAATAAAAACAGACTAGAATATAGAGAAAAATCAAACTGAATGTCGGTTCTTGGTCTCGTGTAGCCCAGGATGGCCTCCAACTTACTATATACCTGAGGATGTCCAAGAGCTCATTTCCTACCTGAATTCTGAGATTGCAGACCTGTGTCACCATGCCTAGTGCTTCATGGGGTTCAATTGGCTCCATTCTTCTGGTCTTCCCCGAGGGACAACATCATGACAACAGGCATGAGTGGAAGAGAGGCTGGAAGGCCTTTGCCCTACTGACCAAGAAAACAAGAAAGAAGACTCAGATGGCCAAATCAGAAATGAATGGGAGAAGAGGGGTCCCAGAACTGAAATGTCTGAGACAAGAGGATTAGCCTGAGGTCTAGCCTGGGCAATATGTGAGACCCCCATCTCAAAAGACAAGAAAAATAATAATGAGAGAGAGAATTGGTCCTTTTCTGAAGTGTCTTCCACAGGCTCCTGGACTGAATTCCTGGCTCCACCTTCTATTTTAGGAGGTTCTAGAGGCTTCAGGAAGTAGGGCCTAGCTGGAGGGTGCCGGTCACTAAGGGGCCTTGGGGCTTTCTTTTTTAAATCTATTTTGTCTCAGGCCTCTCTCTCTCTTTCCTTCCTAAGGTAAACAGCCCTCTCCTCCACATAGTCCAGTTGCCATGATGCTCTGCCTCATAGAAGCCTAGGAGCATGGACCCAAGGCCCATGGCTTCAACTCTCTGAAGCTAAAACTCTCTCTTATGTTATTTCTGTCAGGTATATGGGGGCATAATGATCAGGTGACCAATATAGAATGGCAGGTCACTGCCTGCTTTAGTTAGCGTTTTATTGTTGTGGACAAACACCACATTATGCTTTAACATAATTTTTAATGGTCCCATATTTTCTGGGGATCCAGAAAAGAATGTATTCTCTTTTTTTAAAATTAGGTATTTTCCTCATTTACATTTCCAATGCTATCCCAAAAGTCCCCCATACCCTTTCCCCCCACTCCCCCCCACTCCCCTACCAACCCACTCCCACTTTTTCGCCCTGGCGTTCCCCTGTACTGGGGCATATAAAGTTTGCAAGTCCAATGGGCCTCTCTTTCCAGTAATGGCCGACTAGGCCATCTTTTGATACAGATGCAGCTAGAGTCAAGAGCTCCGGGGTACTGGTTAGTTCATAATGTTCTTCCACCTATAGGGTTGCAGATCCCTTTAGCTCCTTGGGTACTTTCTCTAGCTCCTCCATTGGGGGCCCTGGGATCCATCCAATAGCTGACTGTGAGCATCCACTTCTGTGTTTGCTAGGCCCCGGTGTAGTTTCCCAAGGCAACTCTTATAAGGACACCATTTCATTGGGGCTGGTTTGCAGATTCAGAGGTTCATTCCAGTATCATCAAGGCGGAGCATGGCAGTGTCCAGACAGGCGTGGGGCAGGTGAAGCTGAAAATTCTGTCTTCATCCAAAGGCAAACAGGAAAAGACTAGCTTCCAGGCAGCTAGGAAGAGGGTCTTAAAGCCCACACCCACAGTGATACACCTACTCCAAGGCAACACCTCCAGACAGTGCCACTCCCTGGCCCAAACAGTCAAACCACTACATTCTGCTCCCTGGCCCCCAGAGACTTGCTCAAACATATGAGTCTATGAGGGCCATACCTACACATGGAATAATGCAAAATACATTTAGTCCTACTTCCAAAGCCTCCATAGTCTATAGCAGTCTCAACAATGTCCAAAGTCCAAAGTTCAAAGTCTCTTCTGAGATTCATCTAATCACTTAACTGTCATCCCCAAAGAAAGACAGGGAACCAGCTGGGCAAACGTCAAACTCTGCATCTCCATGTCTGATGTCCAAGCAGTCTCCAGATCTCCAACTCCTTTTTCATTTTTGTTGACTGCAACAAACGTCTTTCTCCTGGGCTGGTTGCACTCCCTGTTGGCAGCTTTCCTTGGCTAGTATCCCATTGCTCTGGCATCTTTAATATCTTGGGGTATCCAAGTAAACTTCAACTTTACAGCTCCTTGTTCCAATGTCTGGGATCTACCCATGATCTCCTGGACTCCTCCAAAGGGCGCAGGTCACTTCTCCAGCTCTGCCCTCTGTAGCATTCTAGGCTCTGGTTGACCTACTCCACTGCTGCTGCTGTTCTTGGTGATCATCCCATAGTGCTGGCATCTCCAATACACTGGGGTCTTTTGCTGCAACTAGGCTTCACCAATAGCCTCTCATAGGTTTTCTTTATGGTGCCAAACCTCAGCTTCTTTGCATGACCCCTTCAGTCCTGGGCCATCAACTGCAATTCAGACTGTACCTTCACCAATGACCTTCCATGGCCATTCACAGTGCCAAGCCTCAGCTATTCTTCATAACACCTTCATGCCTTCAAAGCCAGTACCACCTGGGTGACTCTTACACATTACCAAGTCCAGGTGCAACAAGAGGTACAACCTTGGCTATCTCTGTGATCTCAGAAAACACTTCCCAGAAGATTTCACCCCAGTGATGCTGGTCTCCTCCTAATCACCACTAATTCCTTAGCTCCTGCTACCTAGGATCAATTGTCCCAGGAGTCCCTTCTATTTTTTTACTCTAAAGCCAGTGCCACATATTCAAAACTTCTGAGTTCTGTTGTCTAAGCCTTACTATCTTGAACCTTGTACTCAGTAGATTGACCTTGAACTCAGAGATCTGCATTCCTGTCTCCTGGGATTAAAGGTGTGTGCCACCATGCCTGGACCTAAATTTAGCTGGGTAGGATCTTGCCCCAAAGCCCCACTCCCTTAATCTGTTATGTCCTAGAACACAAGCTTCAGGTCCATTCTACTTCCTGATGTCGCTTCAATACTTAAACCACATATTTTGTATTTTTCCTTTCTCAGCTTGCTCCTTTTCAACTTTTGTCTTCTAGACTCAGGATTAGATTCACAGGGGTGCCCTAAAATTCTGGATTGTAGTTCATTCCAGATATAGTCAAGTTGACAACCATGAATGACCATTAAACTGCCATCCTTTTTTAAAAAAAATATTTATTTTATATATATGAGTACACTGTCACTGTCTTCAGACACACAAGAAGAGAGCATCGGATCCCATTACAGATGGTGATGAGCCACTATGTGGTTGCTGGGAATTGAACTCAAGACAGTCAGTGCTCTTAACAGCTGAGCCATCTCTCCAGTTCTACACTGCCATCTTTGAAGGAATAAACTATAAACAAATACCATGAGCCAGGTAGTGGTGGCCTCACACCTTTAATCCCAGCACTCGGGAGGCAGAGGAAGGCGGATTTCTGAGTTTGAGGCCAGCCTGGTCTACAAAGTGAGTTCCAGGACAGCCAGGATAGTTTTCACTATACAGAGAAAAACCCTGTTTTGAAAAACCAAAGAAGAAGAAGAAGAAGAAGAAGAAGAAGAAGAAGAAGAAGAAGAAGAAGAAGAAGAAGAAGAAGAAGAAGAAGAGATGAAACAAGAAAGACTAGCTATGAACAGCTAACTGTATGATAAGAAAATAGAAAATATATAAAATGGGCAGATTTTTTTTTTCTTTTGGTGTTTTTGAGTCAGAGTTTCTCTGTGTAGCCCTGGCTGTCCTGGAACTCACTTTGTAGACCAGGCTGGCCTCGAACTCAGAAATCTGCCTGCCTCTGCCTCCCGAGTGCTGGGGTTAAAGGCGTGCGCCATCATGCCTCGCTGGGCAGATTTTTAAAAGACAATTCTGATGCTTTCAGGAGCTGAAACATGGCCTCCTTGTTAAATTGACTGGGAAAGAAATAGGAGTCTATATCAATCTACAGCAAGTAAAGAGACTGAAATAGTCATCCAACCACATACCTACCACCACCACCACATAACAGCAATGGGGGATTCTAACAGACCAGTAGGAGAAAGTTGACCCCACAGCTTCACAGACTCTTCCAAAAGCAGGAGAGCAGGAGAGCAGCACTTCCCACTTAGCCTTCTTAGGCCAATGTTAGATACCCAAGCCAGAAATCCCCACAAGTAAAACAAAAACAAAAAACTGTAGCCCACATCTCTGTTCATATGGTTACTAAAATCCCAGCAAACTAGGTCTAATTCATAAAACTCTACCCTGAGACCAAGGTCGGTGAGATTCGCCACAGGAATTCAAGGTGGGCTCAGTATCTACTCAATCAACCCTGTTCTAACACACTGCATCTACACAGCAAGAACAAAAACCCCGTTCCTCTCAAAAGACAAAGCTTTTGGCAAAATGTTCTTTCATGCTAAAGTCAGCGAGGAGGACCAGAGGGCAGGTCCTCAACTTGATGCAGTGATCTAGGAAACCCCACCAACACCTCACTTACTGAAAAAATGGTAGAAAATAGGGGTTCCCCTAAATCAGCAGCAGCTGCAGCAGGTGTAGCTTCATCCTTCTACCTGGCGTTGCACCGAAGGGTCCAGCCAGGAGAGCTAGACATGAAACCAAGAGTCTATAGTAGCTCCGGGTTTGGAAAGGAAGAAGTAAACTGATCAAAAACCCCAGTAAAACACAAATTTCATCTGAGTTGCAGGCTACAAAGTTAAAGATCTAGCAGAAGTGAGCATATGTGCGCATGCGCAGGAGACACACCTTCACTAGGAGAGGCTACAGTATCAGGAGTGTGAAGGCAGCTGGGCACCTTACTGCAACTCCATCTCAAAACAATAACACCACACACACACACACACACACACACACACACACACACACACACACACACCACTGAGGAGTAAATTATTGGAAGAAGGGCAAACTTCATAGTGTGAATACACAGTGCGACAGAAAGAAACGAGATGGGAGAAACTGATGGACGGACAGAGGGCCATGGGAGCACTGACCATGGGCATTTGTCAGAATGTTGTCACTCTGCACTTCAACCTACACAGGGAAAACTCACCCGCGGGCTTTTTGGTGCTTAGGAGTCACTGTTTATCTCAGTTCCTGTCCGGCAGGAATCCCCACAGTTTAGCTGCTTCCTGCAGCTCGAGGTCTCACGTGGGTTCCAGGCATTTCAAGATCTGATCAGAGCAAAAAGATCCACTGGCTGCCATGCAATTGATTGTCAGGCTTTGTTTCCTTGCCGGCTGTTAGCCTGAAGCCCTCAGGTCTTTCCTATGTCTGCCAGATTCCTTCCCCCCACCCCCATCCATTCAAGCTGGGGCTTGCCTGCCCCAGCAGGAGCCATCCAAGAGAGAGCCTGGGTTGTGCTTGTTACTGTTTTATTTTGTTTGGAGACAGGGTCTCACTATGCATCTCTGACTGGCCTGGGACTCACTCTGTAATTCAGACCGGCTTAGAGCTCACAGAGATCTGCCTCTACCTCCCAAGTGCTAGGATTAAGGGTGTGTACCACCATGCTGGCGAACGTTTCTACAAGGAGTTTCGTTTCGTTTTGGCTTTGCTACAGAGTTTCTATAACCCAGTTTCAGAAGGTCATCTCCTTGCTGGTGCCTGGTCGCTCACTCTAAGCAAGTCTCGCAACCCTCTCCTACATAAGGGGAAGGGATTACAAATATCTTGAATTCCGGACGGCCTGCAAGGATCACAGTCACCCTGGAGACTGTCATGGATGACAGCCTGTTATTCCCCTCCTCACCACCAGGGTGGCAAAATACTCTGCTGCAGGCGTATGGCTTCATTTGCTATGTCAGCATCTTCTTATTGAGCTATAAGCGCCACATACACACAGGTAATGGGCCACTTAACCAAACAGTAGTTGAATGGATAGCTTTACACACACACACAGTTACATTTTTGCTTATTATATGTGTGCAGTTGTATTATGTACACACACACACACACCGCATGACACACATGTAGAAATCAGAGGACATCTTCTAGGAACTGACTCCTTCCTTCCATGATAGTGGTCTCAGGGATAGAACTTGAGTCACCCAGGCTTGGCAGCAAGTACCTTTACCCACTGAGCCATCTTACTGGCCCTGAAATTATTTTTTTAAATTAAATTATATATTTTTTACAGTGATGAGGAGTACACCCAGGGCCTCACACACAATCAACGTCCCTCTACCGCTGAGCTGCATCCCATCCCTAAAAATGCTGATTTCTGAACACACAGTGAAAACGCCTGGTAGCTTAGGTAAGAAGGTGTGGCGTGCTTTGTAGTTTGATATTTGTCTGCTTGTTTTGCTGTTTTGAGATCTAATGTTAAGAGAATGTCACTCCACGAGACCACCTTAATCCTTTCATGAGGATATATCCTCCTCCAACCTCTTACACTATACGCTGAGGACCAAGCCTCCTTGTGAATTCTCTGGGCAGGGGTGTGGGAGGAGTCATGCTGAAACGCACCACATGTGCGGCATTATGCTCAACACTTGCAGAGTACTAGCACACTTCATCTAGTATTTAATGTGGCTATTTTCAGAGTTTTCTGCATTACAAAAGGCATCTCAGTACCATGGACAATTATTCCACGGATAAATTCCCATGGGGGAGGGGTGGTATAAAGTGCTTGCCCCTCTCAGGCTCTGAACACCTGGCCAGTGCCACTCCAGAGGGGACAGGACACCCAGCTCCTCCCTGCTGCCCAGCTGTGTTTGAATCTGTCCTGGTTCTCCAGCCATACCAATCTGGTCTTCTTAGTCTTTGTGTTGCTTTGTCATACGTTTCTTGGATGACTTACACAAATGAACATTTGTTGCTTGCTTAGGGGTGATTTGTGGTTTGGTTTTTTTTTTTTTTTTTTTTTTTCTTATGGAATTGTTGGCATCTGGCTCTTTTCCTCTCCCCCACTGGCAGGCTGATTCTAATCTTATTGATCTGTACGGGCTCTTTATACACTATGAAAATACGAAAAGCAAGCCATTGTGTATGTTACAAATGTCTCTTCCAATTTTGTCCTCTGTCTTTTATTCATTATCTTAGAAAATATTTTTTTCATAGAAATTTCAGTTATGAAAATAGCATTTGCTTGCAGTGAGGAGTTCACACAGCACAGAGAGATAAGAGCAGAACACAAAGGCCTTTCTCCCTACCTTCATGTTCTTTCCTCAAAATGACCACTCCAAGTCAGGGAAGATGGTCCATACCTAGAATCTGAGGCTAAAGCAGGAGAGTGGAAGCTTGGGACCAGTCTAGGCCACCCACTGCCATTAGCAAGCACATTAGAGACCACAAGACAAAGAAACTGAATCAAGCAACCGTGAGTCCCATGTTCCTGTCCCATCTGCTCCACCATGCTTAAACCAAGAGCTGACGCTGCAAAATCTCTTCACCTGCCATAGCAGACTCCAGAACTGTGAACTAATACGAACCTCTTTTCTTAATAAGCTACCAGTCTCAGATATTCTGTTATAGCAACAGAAAATGGACTAAGACAGTATTCACCTATTGATATGGGGAAAGTCCACCAAACCCTACAGAATGAAAAATCTATAATAATATCCACATCCTGATCTGGGGTAAGAATAAAATAGACTAAACCTGAGAAAACATGTAGTAACATTTAGCATTGGTTATTCCTGGTAATGAGTGAGATTACAGACATTTTATCCTTTTATCTGCATTTAAAGCCCTTCTATAGTAAATATGTTGTGCCTATAGTAATAAAAGGTAAATAAAAAGTTTTTTTTTTAAACTTTCTATTGTGAGATTTGCCTTTTTCAAGTTTTGTTTTTGCCGTTGTCCAGGATTTGGCTTTCTGCACTGCAGGCTGGACGATGTGGCCATTTCCTGCTGGAAGGGTTGTTTTTTTCCAGGTTGCCTGAGAGGCTGAAGGTTTGGAACAAACAGGAGCTGCCCACTTCTTAGCCGGGCAGCCCCCTAGGTCTGAGTCACACGCAGCCCTGGATTGCCGGCCTCACACGCTCGCCCTGTGGCCCATGCAGGCCTCGTGCCCCGCTCCAAGCTGAGTGGAGCCTCCAGGCCTGTGCACGTGAGAGGCCATTTCTGAGATGGAGCTTCCGGGGGCGAGTCTGCAGGCCTACAAGCGCCTAAGGCCAGAGAGCACCAGCATGTTTTCTTCAGCCTCTCTGACAGTTGCATGAGTTAAGATGGCCTCATTTTCGCTCATCAGATGTTAGAGCATCTCATTGAGTTTCTCTCATTTACCGCCAAAGAGACCTAACTAATAGAGCTTGGAGCCAGGTCTCCTGGGAGGTCCACAGGTAACCTTGCTCTGCTGTGAAGAATGGAAGCCACTGCTCAGCCAGCTCCTGACGCCAGGCTGGGCACAGCCTGGGCTATAGTTCCCAAGCAGTGGGCCAGTCTTGCTGATCTTTCCCTGTGCAAAGTCCCTAAAGACTTTCTAAAGTCCCCCATGCAAATCTCTCCCTGTAAGAAGAGCAAGCTGTGGGACTTAATTCGGGGGGAAGTGCTTAGCGTCTGCTTCCAAACGTCTTAATGTTTCTCCTATGGAAGAACATTCATGTACCTTTTGCCTCCTCTGCCAATACGCTGCAATGTTTAAAGAATGTTTTCTCAAGTCCCGTGTCATGGTGCACACCTGTAATCCCAACACTAGGAGGCTAAGGAAAGAATACACACACACACACACACACACACACATACACATATATATATATGCCTTTTCCTAGAACTAGAAACTGAATTCTTATCAAATATATGAATTGTAGATAGCTCCTCCTCCCATTCTGAGCCTGTCTTTCTTTTACTTGCTTAATAGTGTCTTTTTAAAAAAAGTTGTACCCAAAGATGACCTTGAACTTTAGATCCTTCTGCCTCTATCTCCAGGACTCTGGGATTAAAGTCCTGAGCCTACACACCTTCTTTAAGCAGTTCTGGGGAATCAAAACCAGGGCTTTGTGTACTCTGACAATTGAGCTACATTCCCAGCCCTCGATAATGGCGTTTTTAAAAAAAAAGATTTGTTTGTTTGTTTGTTATGCATATGAGTAAACTGTAGCTGCCTTCAGACATACCAGAAGAGGGCATCCATCGTATCCCATTATAGATCTACCATGTGGTTGCTGGGAATTGAACTCAGGACCTCTGGAAGAGCAGTTAGTGCTCTTAACCACTGAACCACTTCTCCAGCCCAATAATGTCTTTTGATACAAAGAAATTTTAATTTTAGAGTAATTCCAGTTTATATAGTTTTTCGTTTGTGGCAAGTGACTTCTGTGTCCTTTGAAATCATTGTCAAAGTGAAGGTCTTGGAGATCATTTTCCACAGCTTTGAGAAAAAGGAATATCCTGAGACTGGAGATACCAAAGCAAGAGAGGAAATAAATGGGAAACAGAGAGGGAGACCAGGATAGGCAACCTGGCTGAGAGGTGTGCCCACCACCTCCCAGTGGTCACAAGGGTCACTACCCCCAAGAACCCAGAGCCTGGAAGTGGGGTGGGGCAGAAACAGGAGAACCCTGGCACCTAGGGCCCCCTCACACACTCCTGAATGACCCTCAAGGACAGCGACCCCAAAGGGTGACAATGACTGGATGCCTGGTCTCAATTTGCTATCTGTACCTCTGAGCCCCTGACAAATTGTCAAAGGAGGAACCGTCAGGAGGCACCTCTCACAGCCTGCATGGTAAATTCCTGCTGCCATCACATGCCCAGGAGACTCTAGGAGCAGTGGGCATCTGCAGTGCTTGCTGATGGTATCTAACCGTTCGTACTTTTAGGTTTCTCACTCTGAGATACATGCACTTGTGGGAGAAACCAGTGAAGCTCCACATTCACACGGTGGCTTTAATCCCTTCTCTGTTCCCACTGCAGGACAGGAAGCTGAGGGCGAAGGCCACACTATTGCTTTGACCTGAACATGGCCAGGCTGTGCTTGGCTTGCAGCCGGTTTGGGCAGGAAACACTTGTTGCTGGGAGCCCCAGACCCTTTGTGTCTGGGTTGCCAGGGCAAGGGCTTCCAGGAGTACCTCTCTGGGTTATACTAGTCCCTCCATGAGGACTGACATCTGGGTCTCACTCATTCTACAGCCCCAGGGTGTCTTAGAAAGAAAGTCCATTTTCATGTTTTGTGGTTTTTTCCCAGGTTTGGAACCCCAGCAGCCTGCTTGACCCCACAGCAGACTCAAGTTGAATCCCAGGAGCCATGGGAACCCAGTGTCGCTAGCTTCTGACCCTGAGCTAGAGAGTCACATCCACTGTTCGTCTGGGGTGTGGGCTCTGTGTACCTCCTTGGGGGAAAGCTGGAGTTTTGTTCTCAACAGCCACTTGTGAGAAAAATCACACACAGAGAGCAAAGTAAACAGAGCCCAGGGGCAAAGCCATCATTCAACAGCAGTAGGGCTATAGCTTAGAGGCTAGTGGGGAGAGGAAAGAAACCAGGCCTGGGAGGAAGAATCTGCCAACACTGAGCTAGGGGACTCTGGGGTAGTCCAAGGAGATCAGAAGTCCACTGCATTCCCCAAGATTAATCAGCAAAGCAGGGCCAGAGCTGAGGGCAATGCTCTTTAGTATCTCCAAAGCATTTCTTTCAAAAAAAAAAAAAAGGTCTATTTATTTATATGTGTGTCTTATCTGCATATATGTCTGTGTACCAGGTCTATGCAGTGCTCATGGAGACCAGAAGATGGTGTTGGATTCCCTGGCACTATGCACTACTCTGTGGGTGCTGAGAATTGAATCTGGGTCCTCTGAAAGAGCAGCCAGTGTTCTTAAGCACTTGGCTATCTCTCCAGTCCAGTATTTCTTTTTGAATTATCATTGTGAGGACAGCCGTCATCCTTCCTCTTTTAGACTCTGACTTTGGCTGTTGCCCAAAGAAAGAAGCAATCATCAGCCCCCAGAGGACACTGTGGACATCCCCAGTGCTGCTTTGGGATGGTTAGTGTAAACCCCTCAGAGTCCCCAGGAAGAGGTTAGAACCTGGAAAACACTGACACAGGAGGAATGGGCACCGGGCAGGAAGAAACGCAGAGGGGGATCAGCACCTGGGAGAGATGAGAACCGAAAGGACTAAGGCTGTGGCACTACAATAGTAAGGGCCTGTGGTCAAAGATGGCCTTGTAGGGATGAGGAGGAGGGAGGCCAGAGAGGCAAGCTGCAGGTTGACTATGCTTCGGTGTGTGAGGTGTTACCCACACTCCTTTGAAAGTGGTAGGGCCCCTGAGAAGCCCAGGGTTTCTGAATGACCTCACGCTGTCAGGAAGCTCCCACTTCCTGTTTCTAAGAATAAAGGTAAACAGAGCTGCCTGAAGGATCTTCTGGCAGCTCCTGACCCGACCCTGCAAGCCTCAGCTGCTGGTGGGGCTTTCAGTTGAGTCTCCTGGCTGTTAAAGCCATCTGTAGCTGCCATGCTCCTTGGGGTTTGGGTTGGACTCTCAGAGACCTCCTTACCGCCTATCTAGGCTGTCCCAACCGCTCAGAAAGAGCTGAACCCTCTTCTTGACATCCCCAGCCAACAGTGGTAGCCACCATGTTCCTGCCTGCTCAGCAGCCCTTCCTCAGCGTCTGAACCTTAGCTGTCTATTGGGAGCCCCACCTCTGCTTTCAAAGAGCGGCTGCCCTGTACCAGCTGAAGGAGGGAGGGCAGGGCATTAGCCCCTCACCCGGAAAGCCTGGTGGCTCTTGATTAAAAGCTGGCAAAGAGAATTTCTTTTTGAGGAAGAGGTCATATTACTACCTGGCAGCCATTGTGTGTGTGTGTGTGTGTGTGTGTGTGAGAGAGAGAGAGAGAGAGAGAGAGAGAGAGAGAGAATCATTGAATCATTACTGAGGCAATCTGTGTTCACTGTCTTTTCAATGGAATGAGCCAGTGATTTCTTGTTTGTGTATCAGCCAGTTTGATCAGAGTTTCTGTCCCAGGGACAACACTCTGGTGGATCCAGGGAGCCTCTTCTGGAAGACCACCAGGATGTGGCTTGGTGCTGGCTTGTCATGGAGTCCTAAGTAACCTGCTCACAAACACTAAGATGTGAGTAAGCTAGGGAAGTGAGCCCTGGCGGCTGGGTGAGACTGCAAGCCTGTGGGTGGTCTTTGAGGTGGTTCAAGTACAGCCAGAGATTTCCTGAGGCCAAAGCTGAATGAGACTCACAGGACTAGCGGGCCTACCTTGAGGCCCAAAGGGACAGGCATTACCCAGGACCCAGCTCTCAGACAAGCTCTGTCTACTCAGCAAATACCAGGAAACAAACGAAGCCTTGTCTCTCGCCCCCAAATCAGACTCAGACCCTCGAGCCGCAGCAGTGAGTAGCTTCCCCCACCCCACCCCCAAAGCCTCCCATGGACAAAGATTCTCCTTAAACAGAAGCTTCATCAACTTGGAATGGACCAAGAGACCCTGGTTCTGCTTGTATATCCTCAGGTACCGCAGTGCAAAAGGGGAAACTGAGGTCTAGAGAGGAGTCGTATTTATCAGAATTTGCTGTGGCCTGAAGTGTGACCCCACCAGGGATCCAGGTCCTGGGCCAGGCTATGTCTCAGCAAAGCCCACGCCTGAGGCCTGTGGTGGAGGAGGGTGGCCGATGGTTAAGTGAGTTTCCGAGGTCAGGGAGCAAGGACTGTCTGTTCATCACATGCCAGGGCTTTTGTCCCCAGTCAGGATAAAGGATTTGACAGCCTCACAAAAAGAACTCGCAGTTCCCAAGGAGCAGGAGGGATCTCAAAAAAGAAGGTGACCCCAGACAGGCAGGCTGTGCTGAGCTGAAGGACATTGAGCACGTGGGGGTTCGGGCTGTGGCCAGAGCTCCATAGCTCCGCAGATGGCAGGTCAAGGAAGTTGGGTTGTTGTGGGGATCCCCCACCCCCTTCCTTTACAGCTCTACATTCTGGATGTGTCGCTCCAAGTCTCCCGTTAGTGGGAACATTCTAAACGAGGAGCCAAAGCAAGGCGTCTGTGAGCGGAGGCATGGGTTTCGGCAGGGGGATGACTGTGAGCGTGATCTCAACTTTGGATGCTACTGAGAAGATGCTTTTCCATCGCTGCAAATTCCCTCAGCCCTCCACCTGCTGGACCAGCCAGACTGAGCTCCCAGGAAGCCACTCCTTATTCCTGTATGCTGCAGGTACCCACTCCAGAGGGCCACAGGCGAGGCGAGGCGGGGCAGGGCACATCACGGCACAGCTGCATCTTCCTCAGCCTCTCTGGTGACTCAACTCAGTCTTGTTTATCTGAAGAGGCAGAGAAGCCCCTGGTGGCTTTCTTCTTGATGGCTGGTTCTCCGTGTCTGAGTTGATTGAGGTTAGTTGGCTGTTGTGGTTTGAATCTGAAACATCTCCAAGAGGATTGCTTTGGATACAGGGTCCTCAGTTGGGAGACACTCCTTTGGGAGTGTCTGAAAGCTTGGGGGGTGGGCACCCTGGAAAAAGTTGCTGAGACTCTGGTGTTAGCACAAGCTCCACCCCACAGTTTCTTGGCAATAGCCAGGTAAGCCTGACTCACTATAAAAGGGGCTACTTCCCCCTCTTCACTCTCTTGTACCTCTCTTGCTCTTTCTCTGCTTTTCTTTCCCCCTCCCCATCCCCTTCCCCCTCCCCTCCCCATCCCCTTCCCCCCCCACCACGTGCTCATGGCCCACCTCTACTCCTCTACTCTTCTACTTCTTCTCTCTCTCTCTCTCTCTCTCTCTCTCTCTCTCTCTCTCTCTCTCTCTCTCTCTGCCTTTCTCTGCCTCTACTACCCTCTTGACTCTCCTCCCCATGCTCTTAATAAACTCTATTCTATATTATACCATCCTGTGGCTGGTCCCTTGAAGAAGGGATACCTCAGCGTGGGACCACCTAGGCACCCCCGTTCCCACACCTCACCACATCTCCATAGAACATATCCTCCCTCTCTTTATCGTTTTATAAACACATTGCTTGGTCCTTAGTGTATTATTCCTGGTTTCTTCTTGTCATTCTGTTTCCTGGTACACTGCGATGTGAATGATGAATGACCTCTACCACTAAGTCCTACTACCATGAACTTCTGGCCCACGCTTCCCAGACATGATAGGCAGAATCCTCTGAGACTGTGGACCAAACTAAATCTTTCATCCTTCAGGTTGTTCTGTCAGGATTTTTGTCACAACAATGCAAAATACAATGCTAGGCATGGTGGAGCAGGGGTTAGAGGCAAGTGGATCTCTGTGAGTTCAAAAACAGCCTTGCCTGCATAGTGAGTTCCAGGACAGCCAGGGCTACACAGTGAGACCCTGTGTCTTAGTTTCTATTGCTGTGATGAAACACCATGACCAAAAGCAACCTAAGAGGGAGGAAAGGGTTTCATATAACAGTTCATTATCAAAGGTAGTCAGAACAGGAACCTAAGGAGGGTGCTGCTTACTGGCTTATTCCCCATGGCTTGCTCAGCCTACTTTCTTATAGCACCCAAGTCCACCAGCCCAGGAGTGTGCCCATTCACAATGGCCTGAGCCCTCCCACTTCAATCACTAAATAAGAAATTGCCTTACAGGCTTGCCTACAGCCTCATCTAATGGAGACATTTTCTCAATTTAAGTTCCCTCTTCTCAGATGACTCTAACTTGTGTCAAGTTGACATAAGATTAGCCAGTACACCCTGTCTCAGATGGAAACAAAACACAACAAAACAACAATGCTCTAGGTATACAGCTCACAATACTATACCAATGGGCTTGGCTGTTCAAGCAGGGGCCATAGTGTCCAGACTTAGTCTTAGTAAATCCCTAGGGCTGATCTTTGAGGCAATGTGGTGGTTTGAATATGCTTGGCCCAGGGAATAGCACTATTTGGAGGTGTGGCCTTGTTAGAGGAAATTTTAAGACCTTTATCCTAACTGCCTAAAAGCCAGTCTTCTCCTAGCTGCCTTCAGATGAAGAGGTAGAACTCTCAGCTCCTCCTGCACTGCCATGCTCCTGCCTTGATGATAATAGACCGGACCTTTGAACCTGTAAGCCAACCCCAATTAAATGTTGTTCTTATAAGAGTTGTCTTGGTCACGGTGTCTGTTCACAGCAGTAAAACCCTAAGACAGGCAACATCACAAAGATTTACTAAGGAATAGACCTGACTTGGGTCAGAGAAAAAAGGAACCAGAACAAATTTAGTTCAGTAGGACAAGGCATACATGCATACACACACACACACATACTTATGCGGCTCTGCTTCATCTGAGCTGAGAGATGCCTCAGTAGTAGAGAGATCATTTACATAGCATGTGTGGTGCTCTGGATTCAACCCCCAGCACTATTTAAAAAATAAAAAAGATGCACAGACAGGTGTGTGGGAAAGGCAAGAGTCAGATGGCAACCCGGAGTGGTCTTGGTTCTCTGGGCTCAACTCCATGCTCTCCTCTCTCCCCTGATGCTTCATAGAGAGCTCAGCAGGTCCCAGCCCCAGACTCTCCAGACTTATTAACTCTGCTGTACTCTGTCCCTGAAAGTCTCATGTCTGCTCACACAAAGAGACAGTGGGACACAGTGTTTCTCCTCTGTCTTGTCCTTGTAGGGCCACCCCTGCAGTGGAACTCTCTGGTGGGGTCACTCCTGTCTCCACCTCTAAAATTCTGACTCACACATAGGACCAATGTGCTCCTCACAGCGCTGCAGGTTTGGGACATTAGGCAAAAAAATCAGGAC
The DNA here is from genome assembly GCF_000001635.26 of Mus musculus. NCBI lineage: Eukaryota > Metazoa > Chordata > Mammalia > Rodentia > Muridae > Mus > Mus musculus. Next base: position 72,950,929 of record NC_000077.6, read on the forward strand.
AGAGCCAGGTGTGGTGACACACCAGCAAACCCAGCGTTTTTGGAGGCTGCAGCAGGAGGGCTGAGTGAGAGAGCAGCCAGGGTCGCATAGTGAGACCTTATATCAAGAAACCAAAGTGGATTAGCAACAAAGTCACAGTGGGTGAAATGACCCTTGAGACTATCCAAGGACTGTGGTGACAAATGTACCCTGTCAATCAGCCCAGCCTCTCTGCCATTTGTGTGCAGTGGCTCCTCCAGAGGCCCCTCATCTCTCTACTCTGAGGTTCCGAGAGACCTCAGCGTCCATAGCCCCCGTCACACTCACCGAGTGAGTGAGAGGGCCAGGAGAAAGCACCATGACCTTTCTGAACACCCCTTTGTCATGGCAAGCACGTGGAGGGGTGTGACCTCATAGCTGGTATCGTCAGACATAGACTGGTCTGAGAAACAGACCTTGCAGATCCTGAGGGCTCTGAATAAAGGCATTCCAAAGCAGCAGACGGGACAAGAAGCCTGAAGGTCAGGCATTTCAGGAGGCTCTGTTGCTTGGCCGCGCAGCAGGTCCCCAACCCCCTCTCCTTCCTCAGCCAGTGTCAGTCTACGTTTTATAACCTCACACTGGAAGCCTCGTGGACACAAAACAGCTGCTGCAGCCCTCAGACATCAGAAGCACAGACATGCAGGAAGCGTCAAAATCAAAGGTCCCTCGTTTTCAGTATTTTATTTTTTAAAATGCCCCAGAAAATTTCCTCTTATACCGCATTAGCTAGTTTAGTGAGATGTCAGTCTGGGCTGCCTGGGAAGCTAGGAAAACCAGCAGTTGGCAAAGAGGAAGGACACTTGGCTTAGTCCGGTCATGACTCATGCACTCGGCCGGGGTACTTTGCTACCTGAAGCAAACTCCGGCCTGTTAGCAAAAGGTGTGCTTGTCAGCAGTGGGGAGGGAACGCTGTTGGGTAGCCAGCTGGCAGCTCGACTCATTTCCTCAATTAAACATGACACTCCGCGGAGTGCCTGTCATTACTCCCATTTTACAGATGATAAAACAGAGACATTTAGGAACTTTCCTGAGGTAACACAGGTGCCTGGGGGTTCACCCCAGGTCTGTCTCTATCAAGCATGCTCCTAATGCTCACTGGGGGACCTGCTATACAGGTGCCCCTTACAACCGTGAACATTATGAGGAAGAGCTTCATTGTTTCATCTTTGTATCAAGCCAGTGTCTTGGAATGGATAGTGATCTACAGAGTTACTCTAAGCAACCATTCGGTTTTGATACTTGCTGCCTTGCAACTTATTTGAAAGCACTTGAACCAGGCCTGCCACTGTTAGTAATCCACCCGTCAGCTCTGTATTGTTTTCCACTGGTTCCTGCAGGTTCCTGAAGTCCTGGGCACACTTCCAATGTAAATATCAGCAAATGATGGAAATTTGGGGGAAGGAGAAGAGGGTGAAAGACCAGTCGAGGCCCAAGAGTGTCAGTTCCTCATTAACTTTGGAGCCATGGAAAGTTCTTTGTTCCTGCTTGCTGGCTTCTTGCCTCCAGGATCTGGGTGGGTATTACCCTGGGCCAGCTTCCTGCTCAGAACACAGACAGTCTGGCTAACAGAAGCCAGAGCCAAGCTGGGTTTTTGAGAATAGACTTGGAGCCAGGGGGTCACCGCTCAGGAGCAATAGCCTGGTCCCCTCTGTGGGTGTCCCCACCATCAGTTCCAAGGTGACTATGACAGGGAACTCCCACATTTCTCACTTCACATAGAGAAAAGTGGGGTTCAGGGACACAGCGCATCTGTTCACGGCCACACAGTAGCGCTTCAGCGATGGCCTTTGCAGGTGGAGCTCCTCCCCGTAGTCAAGGGTGACTGGTAGGATTCGTGGCCACCTCAGCACTTTCCCAGGCTGTAACTCAGGGCTCAAGAGAAGAGTCAGGGTGTGTTAACAGCCCAGCCACACAGGGCCAAGTGCTCTGGTACAAATATCTGGCGGTTTCCATCCACAGTGCCACAGCTAAGAGCTGAGGCTCAAGGTCCAGAAGGCTGGGTGAACTTCCTGCTCTACTGTCCACCAGGGTGTAGCTTTGCCTCATCTGGTGTAGAGAAGTTGTCCTTTGAAGGATAACAGTGAAGAGGCCAGCTCTTCTGAGACAGGAGGATGGCAAGTTTCAGGCCAGCCTGGCTGAGGAGACCCAGTCTCACAACAAGGTATTTAGCTACCTAACTAAGCAATGCAGCAGCAGCAGCAGCAGCAGCAGCAGCAGCAGCAGCAGCAGCAGCAGCAGCAGCAGCAGCAGCTTAGATCAGGCCCCCTGAGTTACTAGCTGTTGTTCTTCCCCACCCTGAGACCCTGCCTAGAGACACACTCCCCACCCCACCTCCAGCAGCTGCTCTGGTGAATAATCCACCAAGAGGGCCTGGGTTGATTTGGATATGCAACTGAGGGGCGTGGCCCCAGGGAATTTAAGGCAAATAGAACTCAACTTGCAAATTCTGATATTTTCATGGAGTGTGGTTGTTGGAGGCCAGAAAACACAGCCCCAAGGGAGGTCCCTTTCACCCAGATCCAATGACATCCGCTGTGGGCTAACCACTCCGGGAGTCACCACACTGAGTAGTAATAGATTCCCCTACTCTCCTGAGCCATAAGTTGTACCATCAGGGAAAGTCCCCTAGAGAGGTAGAGGACATTCCTAGGTCACACAGAGCCAGCTCTGGGTCAGGTCAGAGAGTTCTCCATGTATCTGCTCTGAGTTGGCCCAGGGCCCAGGCATCAAGTGTCTTGGACAAAGAGCCTGGCCCTGCTACGCTGAGGACCTGCCCACCTTGGTCAACTTTGCCCACATCTCTGAGCTCCCAAGCTCTACCTGGGAACCTAGAAAGGACCCAGGGCACTGGGGGTGGGGGGTGACCTGGCAGAAACAGAGCCCAGGCACTGAGCCACAATGACAGGATATCCCCAGGGAGCTGGGCTGGCTGCCCACACAGGGAACACCAGGGTGGAGACCTGGCATAGCTAGACCAGAAGGCCCCAAAGGGCACAGAGAGGGAAAGTCAGGACAGCTGGTCCCTCCAGGCAGTGAATGGCCCAGCATTGTCATGGAAAGTGTGACCACAAGCAAGAGTGAAGCAGAGGAAGTGGGGTGCCCACAAATAGAGATGTGAATTTTTTCCACTGCCCCATTCTGAGAGCCAAAGACACTACTTTTTCCTGGGGGGCCACATAACCACAGTTCACTAGCGATCTTAGAGTTAGACCTGGGTCTTTCCCACCTGCTATCTGGCTGTAGGTACAGAGTAGAAGGGGCTTCCCCAGACTCTATAGCCAGCACTGTGTCCAGGAGAACCCAGACTGGCCTAAGGACTTGACCAACCACCATCTCCAGCCCTAGCCTGGTAGAATCCAGAGAAAGGCCTACCCTGAGCCCCTCTCCAACTCTGCACTCAGGGCCTGACTCTTAGGTTCCCCAGAGGCCTCCTCTCTGTTCCACATGACAAGTTCCAGTTTTTAAGCCACGGCTCAAGGACTATAAGTTTGGCCAGTACGACAATTTCCAAGGCAAATCAGGGTTCTGTGTTAACTCACCTCCTGTGGAGGCAGACTCAGACTGGTAAGGTGTGCCCCCTTCCTGCCAGGAAGCCCCACCATTCTCATTGCCACCATGCTGGTAGTTGGAGTCCATAACTCGCCAAGAGACAGTGCCTTCGTGACAGGCACTAGGGTGGGTAAAGTGTATGGAGCCAGGAGAGAACCTCGAGAGCTGAGTAGACGTGGGCACGTTCCAGCTCCTCTCTGGGCCTTAAGCTCCCGACGTCATGATGTGATTGTGATGTTTGATGTAGCCCACGATATGAACCCTGACAGACTTGATGCTCGTTCACACCCCTCCCACCATCTCATCTACTCCACCCCCACCCCACCCCCCACCCCACCCCACCCCATTGCATTGGCAAGAATAGAATTTAATTAACATCACTGAGAATCCAATAGGTGGTGGCTCAGGTGTGGAGATGTGAGATGCACTCCTCCTTGCCCTTCAGAGCTCTAACAGCACCACCCCACCCGTGGCCTCCACCTTAGCCAGTGCTCTGTGCATCGTGTTTGCCTGAACTCTCACTGGTGGCTTCCAGTTGGTGTGTCCCTCCATGACAGGTACCATCTAAACCACACAGGTTGTCTCAGGGACAAGCCGAACTAAAGGCCATTACAAAAATCACCCTCCAGGAATGAGGGAATGTCCTAAGAGGGTTAAATGGCAGAGAAGACTGGTCTTCCAGAGAAGGTAACAGTGTAGACAAGGAGAAGGAGAAAGCAGATCTTGGAGAAGAAATAGAGACTGGTTGGTTGGGCTGGAATCTGAGGTAGCAGAAGGGCAGGGGTGTGAGCTAAGCCTGACAAGCTATCCTGGAGGACAAGCAGGGGAGCCGACCTTACTGGGAAGACCACAGGAGTCAGGGAAGGCTCAGCAAAGGAAAAGCCGCCACACAGCTGCTTTAGGAAGAGCCGTGGTTGCAGCAGGAAAGGGAGATGAGGACTTTAGAAGTAGGCCCACCCTCTCATGACATGCTACGCACTCTTCCTGAGGTCCAGGGGTACCTCTGGAGAGAGAGGACAACTTCCTGTCCTCGGTCTGGCTGGGGAGATAAGAGGGTAAGGACAGGAAGTTGCCTTAAGGAGTTAGCAGCATGGCCACTGCAGGGTCAGTCTAGATACAAGGGGAAGAGGCACAAAATGCCAAAAAGTCCAGATGGCACAAAATGCATGTGTCCTGGGCTGGCCTCGGGACCTCCAGTGCTTCTCTCTCTGTCCAAGCCCATTCCTTAAGCCCAGTAGGTGACATGTGTTTCCCTCTAGGACAAGTAACATGTGTCTCCACAGTGGACAGCTGCTATTCTATGCATGCCTTCTGGATAAGACCTAGCAGCCTCTAACCCCAGCAGAGGCTGGTAGAGCTCTGTGTTTGAGGCCAACCTGGGCTACAGAGTAAGTTCCAGGACAGCCTGGGCCACACAGTGAAACCTTGTCTCAACAAAACAAAACAAAACAAAACAAAACAAAACAAAACAAAACAAAACAAAACAAAACAAAACGACAATAGACTCAGATCAGTGCTCAGCAGTGAGAATGAGGACACATGAGGTGTGAGTATTTTGCTTTGTTTGGGTTTTAGAAGACATAGCTGGGCTGGCCTTGAACTCAAGAACCCCCTGCCCCAGCCTCTTGAGTTCAGGGACTAAAGGAATGCACTACCCGCCAGGATGAAACGCAGCAACTGTAAAAAGAATTTAGTGCAGTGCCCTTAGTGCAGGTCCTCCCCAGTGATTTTGATGGCAGACACATCCCTGCCTCATATGCAGGCTCCTTCCCATCTCAGGTCAAAAGTCTGGGTCTCTGCGGGGAAGGCAGGGCTATTCTATGCATCTAAGAAAAATTAGGGTGCTGGACTGTGGCCCCAGTGCCAGACACAGGATTATGTGGAAGGCCTTTCTCCTCAGGAAGCATATTTTCTATCCCCCTCCCTCCATGGGAGTTATGCAGCAATGGGCACCACAGGTCCCTCTGCATTTCCCATTAACCTCAGACTCTACCGAACACACCCTGGCTCCCAACCCAATGTTTTGCCTCCGATGTTACCGAAGCCTGTCTCCTACTTCCCGATAGCAGAAACCTCAAAGACCCCTAGTTGGGATTTTATTGACTGGTTTGAGTGAAAAGACAGAGTGAGCTGAGGCAGATCACGGTGTTCTTATGGCTCTATCAGAAACCCATCTCTTCGTTAATCAACTCTTTGTAGCACCGGGAACCAAAGCTGGGCTTTAGCTGGGCAGGAGTGGCTCACAAACTCAGGAGGTAGAGGCAGGTGGATCTCTTTGAGTTCGAGGCCAGCCTGGTCTACAACAATACACAGAGAAATCCTGTCTTGAAAAACAAACTAAGCAGGCCTTAGCACATGCCAGGCAAGTGCTTCTCAGTCGAGAAATAAGCCATCTCCTTTCGCTGTGGCCCCCTCTCCCTCTTTCTCTTCTTCTGCCTCCTCTTCATCTCAATTCATATAACTCTGCTAACCTCAAACTCCCAATCCTGTTGCCTCAGATTTCCTGAACCGTGAGCTATGAGCCTGTCTGCACTGCCATTCCCCTCTGATATCCAAATGTTATCCTTGAGGTGACAAGATGGCTACCAGCAATCGGTAGATAATAGAATAAAAATATTTCCCCAATGTTTTAACAAAAATCGAAGTCAATAGATCTGGTTGGCTGTGTTCTGGTCAATGCTACTTCTGAGACAACCAGTCTTTGTGGGCAGAGAACTACAGGCTGTCTCATTTTCTGAGATAGTCACACACTGGCCTTGTAGATCTCAGAAACAGGATCGTCTCTAGAGAAGCCAGAGAGTGGGGCGGGAAAGCTCCGAGGATGACAGCTGAGGAAGACAGAATGCTGCAAGGTAATGTTCTCAGCCACCCGTGGACACAATGGCCCACTCCCAGGATGCAGGAAATGGAATCCCATTACCTTGTCCTCCTCCTCCTCTTCTTCCTCCTTCTTTCTAAGCTTAGATACACTACATTGCCCAGCTCCTCTTGCAGTCAGGTGGGGCCATGTGACTGAATGACAGCCTGCAGAACGTAAGGGGAAATGACATCATCACTCCCCAGGACAGGCTCACAGAAACCTCCTATGGCTGGAGCCATGTTCTTCCTCCCTCCCTGGCTCCATGGAGCTCATGTGGTGACCTTGCTGCCACAGTGAAGAAAGCAGAGCCACAAAAGGAAAGAGTTTGGGTCTCAGTATCACCACCCTGCCAAGTGTTCAGTCAGCTGCATGCTCTACACCATTAGAAGTAAACCTTTGTAGACTGTAGCCCTGACCTGACTTATCTTGGGCTGACTCTGTTGTGGCAGTTGCCTTACCCTGACAATTACCCTTGAGCAAAGTGAGGTTCAGAGAAACACCTAACCCAAGGCCACACAGCTGAGACGACCTGGAGCTGGACTTCTTTCTAGTCATACACAGCTTGCCCCCAAAACCAAACTAGGCTGGGAGCATTGGGGGAGGAGATAGGGGCCCATGCCTTTAATCCCAGCCCTTAGGAGGCAGAGGCAGATGGATCTCTGAGTTTGAGGTGAGCCTGGTCTGCAGAGTGAGTTCCAGAACAGCCTGGGCTACACAGAGAAACCTTGTCTCCAAAGAGCAAACCAATCAACAAAACAAACAAACAAAAAAAGAAAAAAAAACTACAAATCTCCAGAAATTTGTTCAAATACAGGCACATCTATAGAGGGACATCATCCCAGACCCTGTGACAGGGTGGAAACTCCCTCCCCAACTCTCACCCCCCCACTATCCCTCCTTCTCCCACTCTCTCCCTCCCCTACTATCCCTCCCTCCCCCACTATCCCTCTCTTTCCCACTCCCCCTCTCTTACTCTCTCCCTCCCCTGCTCTCTTTCTCCCTCTTCTACCCTCTCCCTCCCCCTCTTTCCCTCCCTTCCCCCACTCTCCTTCCCTCCCTCTCTCCCTCCCCACTCTCTCTTCTCCCCACTCTCTGTACCTTAGCTCACTCTTTCTCCTGCTCTTGACTTATCTTTGCTACCCTGCTCTTCCACCAGACACAGCACTGAGTTTGAAACCCTAATGAACTCTGGTCCCCTCCTGGTTGGAGCTTTGGCCTAAGGCTTATACTGTCAGGAGAGACTCTGCTTGGCTGAGTTCACCCTGTTCTGAATGGTTGAGCCTGTCCTACTTCTCTTCCCCTTTGTGTGTGTGTGTGTGTGTGTGTGTGTGTGTGTGTGTGTGTGTGTGTGTGTGTTGGGATGTATACAGGTGGCTTAACACCCCTGGAGCACCTCAGGCTCCTAATCCCCACAGTGACTCCTTTTTCTACCTCACCCTGTTGCCCTTCTCCTTAGCCTGACCCTTACCCCTTACTGAGCAAGCTGAAACCAGAAACTCTTCCTCCCCCCCCCCCATCCAGCCCCCCATTCCATCACTTCCCCAGATTAGCTCCATGGAAGATTTTTTTTAGAAGGCAAATCTGACCCTATTTCTCATTGCCTAAAAGCCTTGAGGGTAAGGACCAGTCTAATCAAGGATTGATGTCTAAATCTGTACCCACCACCACCACCCCATCTATCTTCCAGGCTGCCATTTCCTGCTTCCATGATGCAGCTGTGCTGGGACTGGGTCTCCATCCAGACACGAGGCTGAAGTTTTCC